>NC_079191.1:379424771-380031021 GCF_029499605.1 Hyla sarda | reverse complement strand
TTTTAAGGCCATACAGAGGCCATACAGCATCCCAAAAACAGCAAAAAATTTATATTAAATGAATGTATTTTCCAAATGAGTATGTAATACTGATTATGTGCAGGCACTATGGGGACATTTATCATTGGCTTTACACCACTTTAATGTTCTAAATGTCCCTGCAAATTTTGTGCAATTAATTTTTTTTTTGCACAATTTGTTGGTAGAACATCCTTCAAAGTTGTTTACTGTTTGGTGCACTGAACACCACTTTTTTTAAATTTAGAAGTGTTTTTTTTTTTTCGCAAATCTGCTTTTTTTTGTGTGTGTATGAAGTGTATGAAAGCGTACAGGACACGTACCAATGAGTCAGATGCCAGAGCAATACATACATTTAGGTGCACCACTGTGGTAGATGTGGTTGAGGGTTAGTCAAATGTAACTGTCTACATCTACCACAGTAGTGCACCAAAATGTATTATTCTATATGTTACACATCCACACTTTTCATCGGGTGTAGGATGCCATTGTGGCACTTGTAGTCTGCTGCAGGAATCCCCCATTTTATGCATTTTATGCTGGGGATCGCCCATAGCAATGGACCACAAGTGCAGGATCTGCTCCCCCAGCATAAATGCACAACTGCATTTGGGGTTGAGCATTTCCTGCCATTTGAAACCACTTTTTTTTTCTTGTTGGTCATGTCTTGTACTTGGAGGTGTTTAACTCCAAATTTAAAGTGCCTTAATCACTATTATAGGCAGCATTTTGGTGCACCTGTGAGGCCGGCAAAATATCTGCCTACTTGGGTGGGGCTCATAGTCTTCTTCCCTCCTCCCATTGTATGTGTGCCCAGCCACACTGGAGTGAACTGGGAGCAGCCTGTGAGTCGGACCTAATACTGCTGTAATTGCCCACTGGCCCCTGGCATTGCCCATACAACACAGGTAGGTTAGTGTTAGGTCTCGTGCCACTTGAGAAACCTTGGCATTGGTGTGCGGGCTCAGGTATGTCCTTCATATAAAGGATATACTGGCTAATGTCTCTACCTCTACATCTACCACAGTAGTGCACCTAAATTTATGTATTATTCTATATGGGTGTAGGATGCCTTTGTGGCACTTGTAGTCTGCTGTAGGCATCCCCCATTGTATGCATTTTATGCTGGGAATCGCCCATAGCAAGGGACCACAAGCGCAGGATCTGCTCCCCCATTATAAATGCACAATTGCATTTGGGGTTGAGCACCTCCTGCCATTTGAAACCACGTTTTTTTCTTGTTGTTCAGATGTCAGAGCACAAAGCTTAAACCTAGATCTGCAGCTCACTGGTTTATACTGTATAAGTACGCAGGATTTATCAAGTCTGTGCACCATTTTGGAAAATTTTCAGAATCCGTGTAACAAATACACCAAGCAAACAGGGGTAAAATCTCTACTACCTCTCACCAACATTGATAATTGTCCCCCTCTGTGTTGGTACTATGGGGCAATATATGAGCTTGGTTATGTGCATGTAAACAAAGTGGTTATATTGACTTACACACTTGCAAAATAAACTGTCTTCACAAAGCTTTTGAATATTTTGTTTAAATAAAACCTGACATTTTTTTTTTTCAAGCATAAATGAATTTCAGAAAAGTTGTTTCTGTTCTGTAGTATAATTGTGGGCAATACACCATTGGCTGTTCAGCGGTCCTTTACCCAATGCCTTTTCCTATTACTGGATGGAAGGGCACTTGTAATGCGATGTTTATGGATAGATATAAGCCAAAGGACTCAAGTCTAAGGACAGATGAGGTAGAAAATTATCTATTTCTTTTCTTGTCCCTGACTCCACCGTTTGCATGAAGCACTTCACTGTCATCTCTCCCTTGAGATCAATGCGTTCTATGTGGAACATCTATCTCGCCTCCATTCATGTGTCAAAAACAGAAGAGAAGAGGGACAAATTAAATGATGCTCCTCGGTACAAGATCTTACCTTGATAGTATTGACCATGATGGAACATGCATGCTGTACTCTGGAACCATATTATACAGAACATTTATGACAGTTGACAGTACAGTTTAGCTCTTTTTTTTTTCCAATTTTGTTCTTTTAAGCCATTTTTTATCAGTTTATTAAAGTTATTTTTTATAGGACCCAAATTAATCTTTCTTATAACATGAATTGCAGCCCATTCACTGAAACACTGAATTGACTCATGATGACCAGGTTCACACAGGGAAGTTTTGTGCAGTTTTTTTTTTTGTGCCATATTCTGCAATTTTAAATTACCCCACACGTGCGGGGTTATTTCCTTACCTTGTACAGGGATTTTTATGAACTTCCTTTAGGTGTTTGGAGCAGTCCTAGAAATATCTGCAAGAAATATTTTGCACTAAACATACTTCTAAGGAAAAGGATCATAAAGGACATAATAAAAACTGACCTGGTTGTATCAACTTACTATAAAAACATGGCCCATGTGATTACACACACTTATTGTATTTCTGGTCAGAGATAATGATTCCCAGTGAGAATCCCTCTGAATCATTTACACACAATGATAGTCACTAGATGTTTTCCGGTCACTTACAAAACTTTAATGTGCAAACTTGTCCTAAGCAAACACCAAATGACTTAGAGTACAATGCAAGCTGATAACCACCTGCCAAAATAGATAGTGAGTTATAGGTGGCCCCTGTAGCCCTTAACACTAAACTATCAACCATCATGTCGCAGTATAAAATATTAAAGCTGTTCCTGAAAATATCAGTTTTGGATCAAACCAGTGTCTTGTTTTATTGCGATTTGCATAATTACTATATTTTGTTACGTGATTTCATAAAAAACACAGTAAAAACAGTAAAATCTCAATGTGTGAACGCAGCCTAAAGTATTACCAAATACTGCTTTTAACTCAAAATTGGTCAATATTTAAGATTTTAAAACCAGCTGCCTGATAAATTTGAATACATTTATGGATGGAAATTGATCGTCCAATCGTCTGGTGACACAAATATGAAGATTATCAGGAAAATGTAATTATTATGGATATAAAATGAAGAATTCTTTTTTGGCACATTTTTTGGGCAGTCTATGGACCCACAAAAAATGGTTGGTTTGCAAATTGCACATTAGTTTTTTCTGTAGCCCAAAAATGGATTAAAAAAATGCCAAGAAAATTAGCAAAAAGGAATCAAAAACAGCCAACAGTAGCTGCTCAGCCACCTGAAGGTTATATTTTCTGACCCTTATTGTAACATTTCTTGCTGGGGCAGAGATTATTTGACCAATAGGTGGCTGTCAGCAGTCAGAACAGAGCTGCAATGACTGCTGGGAATTGTAGTCAACTGGCGGCGCAGATAGAAGTGGAGCAGAGTATAATGAAAGGGCAGATAACACCACAGGGGCCACAGGAAAAGACAAGCCCAGACAAAACCCATGTAAGGGGGCATAATAAAGGTAGCCTGGACAATGGATGTTTTTTTTTTTGTTTTTATTGTGTAGTCAGATAATCCCTTTAAAGAGAACCCATAATGTTTAAGATTCACTATTCAATATTTATTTTGTATGGGAAAAAAAATCACTGCAGAAAGTCATTTACTCAATTAAAACTTCTGCTCATTTTGTGCTTAGGAGTCCAGGGGGCAGTTCTACTCAATAATTGAGGGCTACCTATGTATGTCCTCACACTGGACTTCCAAGCTCAGAATAAGACACAGTTTAAATAAATAAATAAACTACTATCTATACTGAATCTTTTCTCATAAATATGTATATTAAAGGGGTTATTGAGGAATAGGAAAACAGAGCTAATTAAAAAAATCAGCACCACGTGTGGTATTACAACTTGGCTCCAATGACTTTAATGGAACTGAGCTACAATACCACACACAACCTGTGGACAGATGTGTCGCTGTTTTTGGAAGAATTAAGTTTTTCTAGTCCTGGATAACCCTTTAATCTGGTCAGCTTCTCCTTCTCTTTGGCATGGATTGCTAAAAAAGCATTTTTAAGGTGACAGGTTTCCTTTAAGATAACTTTTACTTTTTATTCTACAATTAAAAAGTTTGGATTATTAGATTATTTCCTCTATGAAGGAAAAAGGTAGAGGTCATCAGTATAACTTAATAAGCATAGTTTTTATTTTATTTTTAATAATAGAAGAAATGCCCCATGCCTAACATCCCCCCCCCCCATGTTGTGCTTCGATCGTTCTAGAATTCATCTCATAAATGACTTAGTACATGATAGGTATTGGGTTAACCTCCTTACGCTATAGACTTGTCACAAAACACAGCTATAAACATTTTAATGGAGGAAATGATTCATAAGAAACACCAATCAGTGTCACAGCAGTAAAATAAAAGAAGAGACATTTGCCAATACTATAGACAGATTTTAATTCATCAATAAAACATCAGAGTAGGGGGAAGCCGTGAGCTGGGTAATTTATGAGCGCGGCGGCTATAGAGCGTCGTACACGCTCGCGGAGACTTTCTTACGTGTCACCACATTTTGTTTGATCTGGCTGCTGAGGAAAAATGGGAACAGCAAGACACTTGGCTAAGCGGAATCGCGAATGGCTTTGTTTAGAAGCAGGGGGGCTCCATCTTCCTCCGGTGTTCGCTCATTTTAACATAATTATATTTTATGTATAATAGAGCAATCATCTAACGCCACAATAACCACATTCCCCTTGAAATACATTATTGATACGTAGTTTCCTTGTAAACGCAGAGCAATATCAAGTTACATAGCCATACTGATGGCTTTTACTACTGGCAGTGCGGAATCAATATGAATCACTGTACCCGGAGGCATGAGGGGATCATAACACAGAAATGCAATCATATATTATATTATTACTTTAAAAATGTAATACATTAGATGAAGCGTATTGAGAGCTGACTGGCACTGTTATGTTGTAGAGAAAGGATGTGCCACCTGTTAGCAAGCTGGCAGCACGATACCGAGTCGTATTTGATTGGACTTGTAGTCTGCATGGAGTTTGCTTACCTAGGCTGGCAGGACATTTTGGATCTCAAAGGAAAGACACAGAATTGCATATATACTACTTAAGCTAGTAAAGTGTGAAATTACCGTCAGAGTATTACCGCAGCTAATATATAGAACAGAACGGGAGACATCAAGATGGTTGCATAGTTACTGCTGAAAATAATAACTAACCTGCGTGAAATATGTTTACGCAGCTCGATGGGAAGCCGAGCCCTGTAAGACTAGAGCTATACCGCGACTGAGGCCTATAATTCCCGCCATTGTTGTGTCGCAAGTGAATTAGTGTGATGTACTTCAATAGAAGTAAATTGGACGTGCATCCCTCCATTCTCTTATTGTAATTAGATGCGGGATGAGGGGTATGCAGAATAGGTAGTTTCCTAGGGTGCCATTGAGGGGGTGTGATTTATTTAGTTTTAATTTTTTTTCTTCTGTTTATAAAGCAATTTCCACCTTTTGTGTTTACAACACCGGGGATTGTAAGCAAACCTCTAACACAGTGTTTTCCAACCAGTGTGCCTCCAGCTGTTGCAAACCTACAACTTCAGCCTTTGGCTGTCCGGGCATGCTAGAAGTTGTAGATTTTCAATAGCTAAAGGCACACTTTAGGACAGTTAAAGGGGTTCTCCGGTGCATACACATCTTTTCCCCTATCCAAAGGATAAGGGATAAGATGCCTGATCGCGGGAGTCCCGCCGCTGGGGACCCCCTGGATCATGCACGCGGCAACCCGTTTGTAATCAGTCCCCAGAGCGTGTTTGCTCCGGGACTGATTACAGGCGATCACCGGGCCGGTGGCATGTGATGTCACGCCCCTGCCCCTGTGTGACATCACGCTCCGCCCCTCAATGCAAGCCTATGGGAGGGAGCTTGATAGCTGTCACGCCCCCTCCCGTAGGCTTGCATTGAGGGGTGGAGCGTGACATCACATGGGGGCAGAGGCGTGACGTCACACGGGGGCGGAGGCGTGACGTCACACGGGGCGGAGGCTCGGTGGTCGCCTGTAATCAGTCCCGGAGCGAACACGCTCCGGGGACTGATTACAAACGGGGTGCCGCGTGCATGATCCCGGGGGTCCCCAGCGGCGGGACTCCCCCGATCAGGCATCTTATCCCCTATCCTTTGGATAGGGGAAAAGATGTGTAAGCACCGGAGAACCCCTTTAAAGGGAATCTGTCAGCTCTATATCATGCTCAGAGAGGCAGACATGGGCAGATATCTGATAAGTAGATATACCACATGATATCTGTCTCTTAGCTGAAGGCTGTTTGTAAATTTATAAAATCATGTTTTACTTTAAGCTCAAAAGTCGTAGAGGCAATGTTAAGCTGCAGCACCACACCATCTCCCTCCCTCACTTATCACTGATCTGCATGATTGATTTGGCTTCCAGCCTTGTACAGCACAGCAATCATGTGGTACAGAAAGGGGTGGGCATGGGAGGAGGCCCGCATGCTGCAGCACAGAACCTCCTCTAAAGAGATTGATATTCTTAGTAAAACAAGATTTTATAAATTAGCAAACAACCATCAGCTAAGAGAATGTGTCACATTGAAGTATTACTTTGCATCACAGCTAATGTAATGCCATGAATAGAATCAGAAATCACTGCTCAACGGATATAAGGATACTGTGAACTAAGCTGTGCTACTTCTAACTGCATGAGAGTTAGGGTACTGGTGATATGCCATTCACATATAATGTCCAATGAGAATTGCAATGATAAGTACCGATTAATAAATACAACTGAGATGTGGAGGGACAAAAAACAAGCAGACCGAACCATGAGACCAAAGTTCCGACTCATAGAACTAATAGCTGCACTCCATGACACAGATACAACTGCTGTTATAATACAGGGAATACCTGTATCTTTTCGCGTGGATCTTCTATTATTAGGGTACGTTGATCCTCTCTTACTAGTCCGGAGTCTACTGCCACTAAATTCTTCCGTACTAATTTAACTCACTTACCCTACATCGGTCTTCTGCTCACCCACACTATAACCCAGTGTATTAGGTTGGGTGTGAACAGGATGACCATTTTCCTTTAAATGAAAATTGTTTTTATTAATGTCAGTTAAAAATTTAGTTAGACTGGGTTGGGCCCCACTCAAAATAAAAAAGATGTCATCGATAAAACGCCGCCAGAGGACCAGATTTGCCACCAGATGGCCATTAGGAAAGATGGCCACTTGTTCCCAGAATCCCATATATAGATTGGAATAACTAGGCACAAGTCTCGTCCCCATTGCGACACCCAATTCCTGGAGATATAATGTGTCATCATAAATAAAATAATTATAAGTTTAGAATAAATGTTATGCATTCCCTATAAAACTAATCATAAAACTTTTAATATCCATTGGACATTATATAAGAATGGCATATCACACACGATATCCCTTTATCCAGTGAGCACTATAAGTCTCAGCAGGTGTTAAAGTATTTAAAATTTTTTTGACTTGGCTACACTTCAGTGGTCAACAGGATTCATTACCTTATAGCGGCCTTTTTGGGCAGCATTCAATTGTTCCTAGCGCCAGTTAATCCTTTTTAAAAATCCGAAATCTATCTTAAATAGATTCCTGGCAACTTTTGAGTCACGGACATGGCACCTTACAGGCAATTTGGGTTGCACACATTGCACTTGTAATAGAGTCCAATCCTTACTCTATGTTCAAAATAGGTTTGTAGCCCACATCAGATGGACTATGTAATTTTGAAAAAAAAATTTAATAAAAATTATATATATATATATATATATATATATATATATATATATATAAAACCAAAAATGTTAGGACACAGGTATGACATACTTCTGCCTACTGGCGACTTTTTGTGGTGGGTCCGACTGCTAAAATCTTTACTGGTCAGCTGATCTTGGCGGGGAACCATTTACATACTGTATATTTCACCTACAGCAGTCAAAATGTAGTATTACATGGCTTAAATTCTTATCATTTTTGCTGATTATGTTTTAATGTTAGGCCAGACAAACACAACTGTGTTTCATTGACCAACACTTAAAAAGCATACAGCATGGTATATATGTGTTAATACAGTTGTATTAAACAACATAGTCAACTACTCTTGTCAATACAGATGGTGCTGTACTACCACAACTGTCTACTTTTTACTTTAAGACATAATAGACATAGAGTTTATAAAACAAAAGAAATCTCTGAATGAAAATGTATAAAAAATTGCAGAAAACTATGAACAAAGGTCATGAACAATTGACCACTAAAACAACAAGATTATGTGAGGTGAAATGAAAAAAAAAATTATAATAATTAATAGGAAAAATAATTTAGCAAAAACTCACAAAACTTTACTTCTACAATCCATTTTCATTTAAGCACTTGCTTGCAGGTCCTGTGCTGATTCTAGTATATTGGATTGTGTCACTGAGCTCTGTGCTTTGTTGGCGGCTTGTGCCCATGAGACCACCCACCCACCTGTAAATCAACAGGTCAGCAGCCACCAGCAGTTACTCTAATCAATATATTACTTTTCTGCTGCAGGCGCTGTACCTTAAGGTGTAACGCACGCAGGCAGAATGAATAGATTACGCTTTTCTGAAAAGTTACGCTGTTAAATTCATCACCTTGTGCCTTTCTGTAGAGACAGACTGAGACATTCATTTTTAGAAAAGGTATCCGATCAGCATTACCATAACATACAGAATAGAAAAAATTAGGATGAATGGAAATATCACATGACAATAAAGACATTGAGGGGGATTTATCAATCAGCCGGAAACCCTAATTGTCTGTTTTTTCCCACAGCAACCAATCACAGCTCAGCTTTTATATCTTAAAGGGGTACTCTGGTGAAAACCTTTTTTCTTTTAAATCAACTGGTGGCAGAAAGTTAAACATATTTGTAAATTACTTCTATTAAAAAGTCTTAATCCTTCCTGTAGTTCTTAGCTGCCGAATACTAGAGAGGAAATTCTTTTCTTCTGGAATGCTCTCTGATGACATCAAGAGCACAGTTATCTCTGCTGACGTTATAATAATAATAATAATAATAATAATAATAATAACACTTTATTTATTGTTGTCCTTAGTGGGGGGGGGGGTTCTATTACTATCTAACAGGTGTACTGTTACTACCTAAATGGAGGCTACTGGTACTACTTAAAGAGGAGTACTGCTAGTAACTAAAGGGACTACTGTTACTAACTTAAGGGGTGTAATGTTACTACCTAAAGGGGGTTACTGTTAGTACCTAAAGGGGGGTATTGTTACTACCTAAAGGTGGCTACAGTTAGTACCTAAAGGGGGCTACTATGAGTACCTAAGGGGGGCTACAAGTACTACCTAAAGGGGGATTTTATTACCTTAAGGTAGGTACTATTACTACCTTAAGGGGGGTTCTATCACTACCTAAAGGGGGTACTGTTACTATCTAAAGGGGGCTACTAGTACTACCCACAGGGGGCTACTATGAGTACCTAAAGGGGGCTACTATTCAGTCTGTCAATGCTGTTATCCATCTTGCCTAGAAGAACAAGTCAAATATGATGAGATGGGAATAAAATTGAACCCCTTAAAGGGGTACTCCGGTGCTTAGACATCTTATCCCCTATCCAAAGGATAGGGGATAAGATGCCTGACCGCGGGGGTCCTGCCGCTGGGGACCCCCGTGATCTTACACGCGGCACCCTGTTTGTAATCAGTCCCTGGAGAGTGTAATCAGTCCCTGGATAGCTGTCACGCCCCCTCCCGTAGGCATGCATTGAGGGGCGGAGCGTGACATCACACGCCGCCCGCCCTGTGGTCGCCCGTAATCCGACCCGGAGCGTACACGCTCGGGGGACTGATTACAAACGGGGTGCCGTGTGCAAGATCACGGGGGTCCCCAGCGGGGGGACTCCCGCGGACAGGCATCTTATCCCCTATCCTTTGGATAGAGGATAAGATGTCTAAGCACCGAAGTACCCCTTTTAAGGACAATTTTATTTTAAAATTTTCGTTTTTTCCTCCTCGCCTTCAAAAAATCATAACCCTTTTATATTTTCATCCACAGACTAGTATGAGGGCTTGTTTTTTGCACGACCAGTTATCCGTTGTAATGCCATCACTCCCTTTACCATAAAATGTATGGCACAACAACAAAAAAAATACTATTTGTGTGGGGAAATTAAAAAGAAAACCGCAATTTAGCACATTTTGGAAGGTTTCGTTTTCACGCCGTACAATTTACGGTAAAAATTACATGTGTTCTTTATACTTTGGGTCAATATGATTAAAATGATACACATGATAACATACTTTTCTATTACTGTTGCGCTTAAAAAAAACGCAAACTTTTTAACCAAATTAGTATGTTTAAAATCCCTCTATTTGAAGACCTATAACTTTTTCATTTTTCCATATAAAGGAATATAAAGGAATATGAGGGCTCATATTTTGTGCCATGATCTGTACTTTTTATTGATACCATATTTGCTTATATAAAACTTTAAATAAATTTGTTATAATTATATTTTTATAAAATGTTTATTTATTTACGCATGCGGCAATACCAAATATGTGTATAAAATGTTTTTTTACACTTTTTGGGGGTGAAATAGGGAAAATGGGACAATTTACGTTTTTATTGGGGGAGGGGGTTTTTCACTTTTTTTTAAAACTTTTTTTTACTTTTATTTTTACACTTTAATAGTCCCCATAGGGGACTATTTATTGTAATAATTCAATTACTAATACTGTTCAGTGCTACGCATAGGACATAGCACTGATCAGTGTTATCGGTCATCTTCTGCTCTGGTCTGCTCGATCTCAGACCAGAGCAGAAGACCGTGGAAGGCAGCGGATGCAGGTGAGGGGACCTCCGTCTGCCATTCTGGATGATCGGATCGCCGCTGCAGTGCTGCGGGTGATCCGATCATCCATTTTAGTGTCTGCAATGCTGCAGATGCCGTGATCTGTATTGATCACGCCATCTGAGGGGTTAATGGCGGACATCCACGCGATCCCGGATGTCGGCCATTACCGGCAGGTCCCTGGCTGCTTTAAGCACCCGGGACCTGCCGCGCATGATCCGGGCATCGCTCCAATGCTCGCGGTTATGTAAAGGACGTAAATGTACATCCTGGTGCGTTAAGTACCAGCTCACCAGGATGTACATTTACGTCCTGCATCATTAAGGGGTTAAAGGGTTACTTCTCTGGAAAACATTTTTTAAATCAACTGGTGCCAGAAAGTCAAACAGATTTGTAAAATACTATTTAAAAATCATAATCTTTCCAGTACTTATCAGCAGCTGTATGTTGCACAGGAAGTTCTTTCCTTTATGAATTTCCTTTCTGTCTGACCACAGTGCTCTCTGCTGGCACCTCTGTTTATGTTAAGAACTGTCCAGAGCAGGATAGGTTTGCTATGGGGATTTGCTTCTACTCTGGAAAGTTCCTAAAATGGACATGGGTGTCAGCAGAGAGCACTGTGGTCAGACAGAAAGGAAATTAAAAAAGAAAAATAACTTTCTGTGCAACATACAGAAGCTGATAAGTACTGGAAGGATTAAGAATTTTAAATAGTAGTATTTACAAATCTGTTTAACTTTCTGGCACCAGTTGATTTAAAAAATATATTTTCCAGAGGAGTACCCCTTTAAAGAAACTTCAGAACTTGTGTCCAGTGCAATATATGTTTTTTTTTTTGCTGATTCTTTTCAAGTCATAAAGCCAGCAATACAAAAGAATGTAAAGAATAGATGATGTAGCAAAACTGAAGTGGGTCACTGGACTTTCAATTACAGAAAGGTTTTATGACTGCAACATTTTAGGTTCCGTTCATGTCTAATTTTTGTCTTTATTTCCTGATATGAGGCTGTTATGCATGTCAATGTATAGGTACACAGTATCATACATTCACTCTTATAGTAGTGTTGGGACGTAGCACACATTTCAAGTATAAAGATTTAAGAACAATGGGTGAGATTTATCAAAACCTGTGGAGATGAAAAGTTGCCCATCGCAAACAATCAGCTTGCTTCTTCCATTCTTAACAAGGCCTCTAAAAAATTAAAGAAACAATCTGATTGGTTGCTATGGTCAACTGGTCAACTTTTCCTCAGGACAGGTATTGAAAAATCTCCCCCAATGTCCTGCATGAGTATTAGGAATAACTTGCCAATTCTTTCTTTTGCCTAACTAAACCAAAATTCTATATTTTTCCTCTTCTAATGCATATTGAATAGAAACAATGGTACAGTGGTTCCTCAAAATACGATGGTAATTCGTTCCAAGCGACCCATCGTTTGTCGAATCCATCGTATGTTGAGGGATTCGTACAATGTAAAGTATAGGAAGTTATACTCACCTGTCCCCGCGGCTCCGGACCGCGTCCTCACCGCTCCCGATGCTGTGCCAGGGGCTCCCGATGCTGCTCCGGAGTCTTCTATGGGATCCTCTGGCTTTTTCTGCATCTTCTCCGGTGTCCGGGCCTCGCTTTCTGGTGACGTTATTACGTTGTGGCGCCGGGACGGCGTGTGCAGTGACGTAATAACGACACCGGAAAGCGAGGCCCGGACCCCGGAGAAGATGCAGAAAACACCTGAGGATCCCGAAGTGGACCTGGAGCAGTGGGGATAGGTAAGTGAACCTGTCCGGGATGCTTAAACTGCTATCTGACAGCAGCTTAAGCATTTGGCGCTGCCGGATAGCCGTTTATGCGATGGCCCCGACATATAAAAGCATCGTATGTCGATGCTGACATCGACATGCAATGGCCTCTGTGAGACCATCATATGTGGATTTGATCATATGTTGGGGCCATCGCATGTTGGGGGGTTACTGTACAAGGCTGTTTCTTTTTAGAATACTACACACACCAGCTGAATAAGCAGTAAATAGGTTAAAAAGACAAACATATATATATCTGTGAAGATAAACAATACAGAAACAATACATTAAATCACAGAATAAACTGCCAGCGCTAACCATTGATACGGAAATGACAAATTTCTAAAGAGAACACTATGTCCTGACTTGCATGTAACCTTGAAAGAAAGAGGACTTCATAATATTAATAATGTATTTTTCATGCACAATGTGTTGTTGACAGTCATATATCATTATTAAAGGGTTACAAAACTAAAGCCTATTTTTCATTAGAAAAAAAGCCTGAAGCACAATGTGCTAATGGTCTCTGTGCAGGGACCTGAATGCACCCAGTTCAACTAAAACCACATTTTAGAAGGACACGGGCACCATCTTTTCCCAAATTACTGTATTATTTAATGGAAATCAAATAACCGAGCAGCCAGGTCAAAGATTAATCATAATACGCATTGTAAACTAAAGCCAGCCACACACCTTAAAATGAATAGTCCAGGATTAGGCCACACACCTTAAAATGAATAGTCCAGGATTAGGCCACACACCTTAAAATGAATAGTCCAGGATTAGGCCACACACCTTAAAATGAATAGTCCAGGATTAGAAAATAGACCTGTTTGGTTTTTCTCCTTCCAAAAACAGCACTACTTTTGTCCATGGGATGTGCCAGGTATTGCAGCTCTGCCACATTCACATAAAAAGGACTAAGCCATAATGCAACAGGAACAGTGGACAGTCCCTGCAAATGGAAACACAACCAGCCTCTTTAGCCTGGTTGTGGACAATGGAGCTGGTTGAAAAGCCAAAAACAGCCCATAAAGGCTAATGCGAGATGTGAAAACAGTGTAGTAGTACTACTAGTTATTCTGTGGTAACTCAGAGTTAATTTCAATTGGCACTACACAAACTGTCTAAGTGTAGGGGCACAAATAGCGAATCTGCAGCATTTCACGCTGCGGTTGCTGTGACAGCAGTCACAAGAGCGAGCTTCCTGCTGCAGTCTGGTAGGTCTGTATGTCTGCTCGTAGTGGTGGATTTCCCAATGTAGACTCAGTGGGGGAGATTTATCAAAACCTGTGCGGAGGAAATTTTGCCCAGTTTCCCGTAGCAGCCAATCAGATCGCTTCTTTCATTTTGCAAAGGCCTTGTTAAATATGAAAGAAGTAATCTGATTGGTTGCTATGGGCAACTTTGCCTCTCCACAGGTTTTGATCAATCTCCCCCAGTGTCTACTAGGGGACACACAGACCTACCAGGCCGCAGCAGGAAAGTTGCTCTTGTGACTGGCATCAGAGCATCAGTAGCATGAAATACGCTGCAGATGCACTACGTGTAAGCCTACCTTGAAACAGCATCTTCAGCTGTTTTCAACTTCGAAATCACCTTTGGCGGCATGAACCAGGCCATTACAGGGGCAGGGAGGTCCTCTTCCTCAAGGCAGCTGTGGGTCCCAAAGGTGAGACCCACATCTGTTTGAAATTTGTGGTATAACCTGTGGATATGCCATAAATGTCTATATAGTGACCCCTCGACCTACGATGGCCCCGACATACGATCATTTCAACATACGATGGCTTCTCAGAGGCCATCGCATGTTGAAGGCAGCATCAACATCCGATGCTTTTGTATGTCGGGGCCATCGCATAAACGGCTATCCGGCAGCGCTGACTGCTTCAGCTGCCACCGGATAGCCGTTTACGGTGCCCCGTGTGGTCTGCTGACGATCACTTACCTGTCCTCGGGGCTCCGGCGTGTCCTCTTCGGGATCCCCTGCATCGTCGGCGCTCTCCATCGACGTCATCACGTCGCTGCACACGCCGTCCCATCATCCAATAGGAGCGGCGTGCGTAGCGACGTGATGGCGGCGACGGAGAGCGAGGATGCCGGGGAAGCAGAGGCCTTGTCGGAGCGTCGGGGACACCACGGGGACGCATCGACAGCGATGGACGGCGACATCCCGGGCAGCGGTGACGGTCCGGAGCAGCGGGGACACGTGAGTACAACCTTTAATACCAGTGGTCTTCAACCTGCAGACCTCCAGATGTTGCAAAACTACAACACCCAGCATGCCCGGACAGCCAACGGCTTACATTGCACGGATTCCTCAACATACGATGGTCCATTTGGAACGGATTACCATTGTATGTTGAGGGACCACTGTATAACAACACTCCTTTAACTTAAGTAAGTATTCTAGTTTTGTTTTTGTACATGGCTGGGGGCACAGGGTTGCCCAGCAAGATTTATACACAGTCAGTAAAAATATACAATTAAGTAAATTCATTTTATCGTTCACAGTAAATGCTGTTATATCTATGTTAAATATCTGACCTATTAAAATATATATCCATTATTTTTTGGTGTTACAATTTGCAGACAAACACACTACTGACTGTGCTTTTTAGCTAATTTGTCAAGAAAAAAATAACAAAATAGCAAGTTGATAAGCCCGGGCACTGCCCAAATGCCAAGTGGTCAGTCTTTGCCTGCAGATCCCAAAGAAACCCGAGGATTTTTATTTCCTTAACCCAAGGATACAACGTCTACACAGTTTTGGATGCATTGCTAATTTCTACAGCAGCGGCACAAACTAAGGCCCACACTGTACGGGCAAACAATGTCACGGAGCAGTCCCATTTTACAGGCCAAAACAAAACGGTCTCGTAACCTTTTGTGCGGGAAGCAATCACAGCGCCATGCTTCAGACCAAGGCCGAAGAATCCGGACCCCCAGGAAGAGCCGAGACCTCTGTCGCTACATAACATCCTTATGCGGCTGAGCCAATTATTCAGTAAAAGCTGGAAGCTAATGAGCTGAATCACAAAACTTCACTGAAATGTCTGAAAACGAGAAGCTGAAGTGTTTTAGGTGACTCATCAGTGGTGTCTTCTGAAATATTCTAAAATCTGGCATAAAGGCACAGCTAAGTCACACCAGAGTGCCAACAAGTCACAGGAAAATCTCAGCTTTCAAAAGAAAAAAGAAAAAAAAAAAAAAAGAAAAAAAAAAAGAAAAGAAGAAAAGAAAAATAAAGCATATAACGATAGTAAGGAACAGAAAATACATAAACTATTCCATACATCAAATGCTGTGTCTTTTATGTCGGATGCTTCAAAAATCTTTAGAAGTGTTCTAAGACTTGAAACAAAAAGCTGTCACTTTCCTGAAAGCAATGGGCTTGATATGAGGTTCTTAGGTTCCTGTTAGAGATGAGCGAACTTACAGTAAATTCGATTCGTCACGAACTTCTCAGCTCGGCAGTTGATGACTTATCCTGCGTAAATTAGTTCAGCTTTCAGGTGCTCCGGTGGGCTGGAAAAGGTGGATACAGTCCTAGTAGACTCTTTCCTAGGACTGTATCCACCTTTCCAGCCCACGGGAGCACTTGAAAGCTGAACTAATTTACGCAGGATAAGTCATCAACTGCCGAGCCGAGAAGTTCGTGACGAATCGGATTTACTGTAAGTTCGCTCATCTCTAGTTCCTGTTTTGGAAGAATGATAGAACCACCAGAAAGAGATTCTCATGCTAGAAGCAAAAGGTATGTCTTTCCCCCAAGGCAAGTTCTAAACCCCCCTTGGTGCTGGCTGTGACATAGGACCCGTATTAAGTAAATATTGAGGAAAAATAATGCTCTTCAGACTATAGCGGCCCAATACACGAGCGTATTATAGAAGCATTCTTGTGTATTACGACCGCATGTCCTGCCCTGACTGTAGGAATGATATCCCAAACTGATTATAGTGACCCCCCGACCTACGATGGCCCCGACATACGATAATTTCAACATACGATCACTCTCAGAGGCCATCACATGTTTAAAGCAGCATCAACATACGATGCTTTTGTATGTCAGGGCCATCGCATAAACGGCTATCCGGCAGCGCAGACTGCTTCAGCTGCCACCGGATAACCGTTTACGATGCCCCGTGTGGTCCGCTGACGATCACCTACCTGTCCTAGGGGCTCCGGAGCGTCCTCTTTGGGATCCCCTGCATCGCCGGTGCTCTCCATCGACGTCATCATGTCGCTGCGCACGCCGTCCCGTCATCCAATAGGAGCGGCGTGCGTAGCGACGTGATGGCGGCGAAGCATAGTTGGACGCAGCGACAGCAACATCCCAGGCAGCGGTGACGAGCGGTGACGGTCCGGAGCGGCGGGGACAGGTGAGTACAACTTCCTCTAACAGTGGTCTACAATCTGCGGACCTCCAGATGTTGCAAAACTACAACACCCAGCATGCCCGGACAGCCAATGGCTGTCCGGGCATGCTGGGTGTTGTAGTTTTGCAACATCTGGAGGTCCGCAGGTTGTAGACCACTGTCCTATACTTTACATTGCACGGATCCCTCAACATGCGATGGTTTCAACAAACGATGGTCCATTTGGAATGGATTACCATCGTATGTTGAGGGACCACTGTACTTTCAAAACATTAAAAAATGCAGATGTAATACTCCTGCGTGTGATGACCCTAAGGCTGGGTTTACATATCCGAAAATGTGCGGAATGTCTGCTGGGAAATACCGTTGGGCATTCTGCACATATATTTGAATCAGTAGCACTAGGACCGCTCGGAAATGCACCTTCTTCATAGACAGCAATGCATTTCCAAATGGATTCCACCAACATTGAACTGGTTCTGCTGCAGCGGAATTTCTAAGCAGAATATTTCAATGGAATTCCCCTGTATAAACATAGCCCAAGGCTGTGTTCACATTGTGTTTTTGCTGCATTGTTAACATGCTTTTTTTCCCTTTCATCAGTGAACTTGTTAAGAGAAATGTGAGAGACTAATTAAAAAAAGAAAACACATGTTAAACATGCATCAAAAAGCACAGTGTGAACACTGCCTAAACCACAGCACACCTGTAGGTCAGATTTTTGACACACCAATTCTTTGCCTCCCATAAATCCTGAATTGCTGCCATAGGCATTAGTCTGGATTGAAGGATCAATTACAAAAAAAAAAAAATAATAAAAGTTTTATTACTAATACCGTGTATACTCCAGTATAAGCCGACCTGAATATAAGCCGAGGCCCCTAATTTTACCCCAAAACCCGAGGAAAAGTTATTGACTCGACTATAAGCCTAGGGTGGGAAATACATCATCCCGCCATGTAATCATCCAGACCCCCGTCATCATCCAGACCCCTTCATCATCACCCCCTGTCAATCCCTTCATCAGTGGTCTTCAACCTGCGGACCTCCAGATGTTGCAAAACTACAACAAGCATGCTGGGAGTTGTAGTTTTGAAACCTTTGGAGGTCCGCAGGTTGAAGACCACTGTGCGGTGTGGAGGATTATTCGTTCCGGGCTGTCCATCTTCACCGGGGGGGCCTCTTCTCCGCGCTTTGGGCCCGGCCCCGGACTAGTGACGTTGCCTTGACGACGACGCACAGGGACGTTGCACATGAACGCCCCTGTGCATCGTCATCAAGGTAACGTCACTAGTCTGGGGCCGGGCCCGAAGTGCGGAGAAGGGGCCCCCCCAGTGAAAATGGACAGCCCGCAACGACTAACCATCCCCACCGGACGGTCCCTGCAGCATAGATGGCTCGGACCAGCTCACCATTCCTTCCCGCCGTGGGGAGGTGAGCACAAAACAAAAGGGGGATGGATGCGGACCTCCAGAGGCTTCAAAACTACAACACCCAGCATGCCCGGACAGCCAATGGCTGTTCGGTCATGCTGGGTGTTGTAGTTTTGCAACATCACCAGGTCCGCAGGTTGAAGACCACTGATGAAGGAATTGACCGGCGGAGAGTTAACTCGAGTATAAGCTGAGGGGGGCGTTTTCAGCACGAAAAATCATGCTGAAAAACTCGGCTTATACTCGAGTATATACGGTAAATAGAAAAGCAGCTCCCCTACTTGGTATTAAACAGAAATTCAAGTTGAAAATAAGGGATTTTTATATCACCGTGATGCATAATATTGTGATGTTGGTAGCAGAGAATGCCTTAGACCAAGGTTCGTGCGTCCTTTCCATAAGCTTGACCTAGCAAGCATGGCCAGTTATTTGTAAGAATTATATCTGGGCCCCCAACATGTCACTGTGGTGGATGGATAAGTCACTGAGGATATTGCCGCTTCCTTCTTTCTAGAGCTTTCCTTCGAAATCATAAAACCAACACAGTGACAGCTTGAGGCTGTGGCAAATACTCAAGAACTTCTCAGAATCTGTAACAAATCTGTAGACCTGCTGGTGTTCAGCAGGAAGCGAATGTCTGGAGGTTATCTTTCCACTAGAAAGAAAAACTGTACAGAAGAAAGGAAGAATTTGGAGAAATATATGAAAACGGGGGATATATGACTATCTGTCAGTATCTGCCCTCCGGGAGACATCTGGTTTGATTGTTTGCTAAATTTATCTTGTCATGCTCTAAGCTAAGCTTATCAGAGGCCACGGAGGCTTGAAGATCCTATTGTAATCCAGTTTAGAAACAGCATCTACCCAGGAGCTTTCTAAGGGAGTCATTTCAGCTATTGTTTCCTTTCTGAAGTCTGATAGAGGATAGAAAATGAATGTGGAAGCATAGTGACTCTATAAAATTTTGCCGGAGTCCACAGAGGTAAAGGGGTTCATGTAGTATTGTACTAAACCTCTGTAGGTACTTAGTTCTGCTGATACTATAGTAGCCACAAAGTCTACTATGCATATAGTATGCAATTTATAGGTTAGGAGTGCAAGACTATTTTCGATGTGTGGCACATCAGGAGACAGCCCACCCTTTTGGAAAGCTCTTGATGTTGACTTAAAGGGGTTATCCAGGAAAAAACTTTTTTTTATATATCAACTGGCTCCAGAAAGTTAAACAGATTTGTAAATTACTTCTATTAAAAAATCTTAATCCTCTCTCTGATGACACCTGTATCGGGAAATGCCCAGTTTTTAAGCCAATCCCCATAGCAAACCTCTTCTAAACTGGGCGTTTCCCGAGACAGGTGTCATCAGAGAGGACTTAGACAGAAAAGAACAACCTTAACTTCAGAAGCTCATAAGTACTGAAAGGATTACGATTTTTTAATAGAAGTAATTTACAAATCTGTTTAACTTTCCGGATATATTTAAAAAAAATGTTTTTTCCTGGAATACCCCTTTAAACATGTAGCTGCCAATTTTGACAATTTCTACAATCTTGATCATGTTTAAAAGAGAGTCATTGGGGGAGATTTATCAAAGGATTTAGACTGGTTTTTCCCATCTAAATTTGTCGCACAGAAAGTCGCAGTCTAAATATGTGCGACTTTTCTGCGACTTTTGCTCTAGAGGATTTTTAGAACATTATGCATGCAAGTCTATTTTAGACGGAAATGCATTGGAAAATGTATTGGTGCTGAATTTATCAAAAGCGACTTTTCCGCGACAAGTCGCATCGGCTGAAAGTACGCCGAAATGTCAGACCATGTTGGAGCAGGTTTAAATACAGTCTAAACCGTAGATCACAAAGTCTGTGCACAGAATTTATCAAGAGCCTTGTGCCTTTTGATTAATTAGGCGCACAATAGACCGGCCTAACCCTCTGTAGTTTGGTCTAAACTGATGCGGGACATAGACAACTTTGATAAATATCCCCCATTGTGTTTAATTGACTATTTCTGTGCTGGGAATGGGTACATGCATTTTTGCCATCATTTGGGGTCTTATCCACTTACCCAGCGAATATGGCCTAAAAGTCATTCTTTGTGAGAATCCTTGACCATGAATAAGGGTGCTGCCCTAGCCCCAATTTCTTCCATGGTATTTACTAAGGTTTCATTACATTTTGCACTTTTCCCTAACACATGCTTTGACCTGTCAGATTTTCCTCAGCTAAAATGCACCACATTTTCTGTGGAAATCTTAGCAAATACGTTGTTCTTTTGTAAAAGTCGGGGTCACGCCCCCTTTTTGTGGCCACACACCCTTTTCCCAACAGCCACGCCCCTTTTTAGGTTTTATTTAAGTAAAGTGGAGAGTTGGTCAAGTTTTTTTCACTTCTGGCGCACAACCAGACAAAACATGTCGGGTTTACAATAGTCAATCAGGGCCACTGTTTTTAGTAGGGCAGACGTTGTTTGCTGATAGTATTGTTTCAGACACTTTTACTGCAAATGTCGAATCTGAATCACTTGATCACATGACCATTGCAAACATGGCACAAGGTAGAGGTGCGTTTCTATGGGAATTGGACAAAGGCAGGTCAGATGGTGTTTCTCTTTTGTTCATAGTATTTTAGTAAGTATTTTAAACCAAAGCCAAGAGTATTTCCAAAATACACAAAAGGTGCAAAACCATTATGGTTTTTTACTCGGTATCAGTTCTACTTCTGGTTTTGGAAATACCGAAATACTATATGTGAACCCAGCCTTATTGTTCCCAATACACTGTGTTATATAGTGTAGTAAGCAGTTGTTTAGGAATCTTTTTTGGGAGGATAAACTCCCTGTGACCATACTGACATATAATTCTATATAGGTAACACGGAATAGACAGCCCGCCAGTGGCACAAATGGAGGGTGCAATGACACACAAATAGAGGAGTGGAACTGTGAGAGTTTGTAGAACAGCACCCACTCATGTTTTAAACGATTTTAAAAGCAGGTCACTCTCAAAATACGTTTGGGTTTATACATCAGCAAGAAGGTTTTTAACATGTTTTGACACAATCATGGCCGTAAATGTTGGCACCCCTGAAATGTTTCTAGAAAATTAAGTATTTCTCACAGAAAAGCATTGCAGTAAAACATGTTTTGCTATACACATGTTTATTCCCTTTGTGTGTATTGGAACCGAACCAAAAAAGGGAAGAAAAAAAGCAAATTGGACATAATGTCACACCAAACTCCATAAATGGGCTGGACAAAATTATTGGCACCCATATTTGGTTGCACACCCTTTGGGAAAAATAACTGAAATCAGTCGCTTCCTATAACCTTCTTACACCTCTCAGCCGGAATGTTGGACCACTCTTCCTTTGCAAACTGCTCCAGGTCTCTCTTATTGGAAGGGCGCCTTTACCCAACTGCAATTTTAAGATCTCTCCACAGGTGTTCAATGGGATTTAGATCTGGACCCATTGCTGGCCACTTCAGAACTCTCCAGCGCTTTGTTACCATTTATTTCTGGGTGCTGTTTGACTTATGTTTGGGGTCATCGTCCTGCTGGAAGACCCAAAATCTTGGACGCAAACCCAGCTTTCTGACACTGGGCTTTACATTGCGATCCAAAATCTGTTGGTAATCCTCCTATTTCATGATGCCTTACACACATTCAAGGCACCCAGTGCCAGAGGCAGCAAAACAACCCCAAATCATCATTGAACCTCCACCATATTTCACTGTAGGTACTGTGCTCTTTTCTTTGTAGGTCTCACTCCGTTTTCGGGAAACAGAGCTTTTTGGTAAAGCACATCATTCTACTATCTTGGTCTCATCTGTCCACAAGACGGATTTTTTCAGAAGGATTTTGGCTTACTCAAGTTCATTTTGGCAAAATGTAGTCTTGCTTTTTTATGTCTCTGTGTGAGCAGTGGGGTCCTCCTGGGTCTCCTGTCATAGTGTTTCATTTCATTTAAATGTCGACGGATAGTTTGCGCTGACACTGATGTTCCCTGAGCCTGCAGGACAGCTTGAATATCTTTGGAACTTGTTTGGGGCTGCTAATCCGCCATACGGACTATCCTGCGTTGACACCTTTCATCAATTTTTCTCTTCCGTCCACGCCCAGGGAGATTAGCTACAGTGCTATGGCTTGCAAACTTCTTGATAATGTTGCGCACTGTGGACAAAGGCAAATCGAGATCTCTGGAGATGGACTTGTAACCTTGAGATTGTTGATATTTTTCCACAATTTTGGTTCCCATGTCCTCAGACCGTTCTCTTCTCCTCTTTCTGTTGTCCATGCTTAGTGTGACACACACAGACACACAATGCAAAGTGAACTTCTCTCCTTTTTATCTGCTTTCAGGTGTGATTTTTATATTGCTCCCACCTGTTACTTCTCTTATGGCTTGGAATAGCCAGGAGAAGCGCTGTATTTCACTTGCTGCATTTCACTCCCTGGGTCTCACTGCATGATCCGACTTGTAACTTGTAAATGTATAAAGCCCCTAACATGTGAGATCAAGGGGCAAGCCAAGAAGTGAAGCACAGGGCTGCACACTTAATCTAGCTATCGAGCAGTGAGTCAATGAGTGAAGCGCACAGCTGCACACTTCATCTAGCTATTAAGGGGTGAGCTAATAAGTGAAGTGCATGGCTGCATGCTTCATCCAGCTATCGAGGGGTGAGCCAGTGGGTGAAGCACACAGCTGTGCACTTCTCTCAGCTATATCTTGGGATTGGTGTTTGCTTCAAATCCAAACTAGTAAAATCTTTGTGTTACAGTAATGCCTTCACTTTCAGTCATGGCCGTAAATGTTGTAACCCCTAAAATTTTTTGAGAAAATTATTGCAGAAACAGGATTGCAGAAACACATGTTTTGCTATACACATGTTTATTCCCTCTGTGTGTATTGGAACTAAACCAAAATAAGGGAGGAAAAAAAGCTAATTGGACATAATGTCACACCAAACTCCAAAAATGGGCAGGGCAAAATTATTGGCACCCTTTCAAAATTGTGGAAAAATAATGAGCCTGACCAATCAAAATGTTTTACATGTCTATGATATGTCAAAAGTTTATTCAAGGGTCGGTAACACGAAGTTTTTATGCATTCATGGGTGCTGGAAAACAAAATCATGACAAAGAACTCAAATGGCCCATACACATTTGTATTGGATCTTGAGCATGCGTCAACAGACTAGTGATACTTTATTTACTTTGTAGCACAGATCCATCTCTGTTACACTTAGTGATAAAAGCAGGCTGAGCTGCAATGACTATGATACCAAAACAACACCTGTGTTTTCCACAATCCGACTTTTCATACAACCCTGCTACCCATTTCCTGTAGTGTTTCAAAGCAGCTGCTAAGGTTTATTACTATTTCTTGGGAAAATTTCATGGAGACACCAAGAAGGAAAATCAAAACATAATAAAGATAGAGTATACAGGTTCTTCTTTCTTTTATGCTATATGAATGCTCATCTCTTGAGGTCCAGACAGTAAAACATTAGCATGCATACTACCCAAGCTACATACACATTATTATCTTATTTAACACTGCTCTATTAAGGATAGCTAAGATTCACGTTAGTACAGGTGGTGATCTACTTGATAAAGAGTCCTACAAGAATTAAAGAGGGAGTAGACTTTCCAGGACACAATGCCTGAGGGGGGACCAGTAGACCCTATGCCACAGAAGGCACCATTATTATAAATTCTACATGGTATTATGAAAATAAATGTATGACTCCATATCAGCATGACTTTATGAGGGATCAGTCCTGTCAACTAACCTGATCAGCTTTTATGAGGAGGTGAGCTCCAGAATGGACCAGGGGCAATCGCTGGATGTCGTATATCTGGATTTTTACAAAGCATTTGATACGGTGCCACATAAAAGATTGGTGCATAAAATGAGAAGGGTGGGGCTGGGGGAGAATGTGTGTAAGTGGGTAAGTAACTGGCTCAGTGATAGGAAACAGAGGGTGGTTATAAATGGTACTTATTCTGATTGGGTGACTGTTACTAGTGGAGTACCACAGGGGTCAGTCTTGGGTCCTGTTCTATTTAATATATTCATTAATGACCTTGTGGAGGGGTTGAATAGTAAAGTAGCAATCTTTGCTGACGATACTAAACTCTGTAAAGTGGTTAACACAATAGAGGACAGTGCACTGTTACAAATGGATCTGGATAGGTTGGAGGTTTGGGTTGGGAAGTGGCAGATGAGGTTCAACACTGATAAATGTAAGGTAATGCACATGGAGAGGAAAAATCCAAGCTGGGATTATGTATTAAATGGGAGAATACTTGGGACGACTGACGTGGAAAAGGACTTGGGAGTCTTAGGAGTCTTACAGTAAATTTAGCTGTAGTGACTAGTGTTAGGCAGCTGCTGCCAAGGCAAATAAAATCATGGGGTGCATCAATAGGGGCATAGATGCCCACGACAAGGAAATAATTCTTACGCTGTACAAATAACAAGTCAGACCACACATGGAATACTGTGTACAGTACTGGGCACCAGTGTAGAAGAACAATAAAATGGAGCTAGAGAGGGTTCAAAGACAGGCAACCAGGGTAATACGGGGAATGGGAGGACTACAGTACCAAGAAAGATTATCAGAATTGGGGTTATTTAGTTTAGAAAAAAGAAGGCTTAGGGGTGACCTAATAACTATGTATATTTATAAATATATCAGGGGGCAGTATAGAGATCTCTCCCATGATCTATTTATACCCAGGACTGTATCCATAACAAGGGGGCATCCTCTACGTCTGTAAAAGCAGTGAGACTATGAAACTCTCTGCCAGAGGAGGTGGTCATGGGGAACTCTGTAAAAGGGTTTAAAAGGGGCTGGATGCATTTTTGGAGAATAATAACATTGCTGGTTATGTATACTAGATTTATAGGGACAGAAAGTAGATCCAGGGATTTATTCTGACTGTCATATTTGGAGTCAAGAAGGAATTTTCTAGTATGAGGGTTTTTTGCCTTCCTCAGGATAAACTCAGTAGGGACTCTTTAGGGATATAGGTTGAACTTGATGGACTCTGGTCTTTTTTCAACCTTCTGAACTATGTTACTATGTAGGTGAAATAGTCTTCATGAACAATATCCAACCACATCACAGAAACTGATGACGACCAGAATTTGAGAAGTTATTCTTATTTTCATCTAAATCAGGACTCATATATAGGGACAGTGTTAGGTTAAGGACCCACTCTGACTAGGTGGCCTTGCCGTGGCGAGTGGGCTTGTACTTTTTTATCAAAATGCATACTAACAACCTGTTAGTTTTTTTAAATTATGCTGAGAAGCAAGTAGATCAAAATACAAAAGGTGGATGTGTGGCTATGTTCCCTTCTTCCATGGCCAGCACTCCACTACACCCATTCGGCCTAGGCAGTTTTAATTAGCAGGAGACTGCATAAGGGTTTCCTCCTTACATTCTCCCAGACCTCTAGTAGGGAGCACATGGTAAGTGTTCACACTGGTGTGGTTCTCTGTGGCGGCCATTGTTTCTGTGATGCTTTGTCTGTGGGGTGGTGCGGCCCAAAGCCAGGGGCTTGGTCGGGCAGCAGTGGGGCTGCCTGGTCACTCCCCCTGTGGGCATGGTGTCTCTCGGAGGCAGTGGTCACCGCCCAGCGCTACGCCAGTGTTAGGTTAGGGACCGACTCTGACTAGGTGGCCTTCACGTGGCGAGTGGGCTTGTACTTTTTGATCAAAATGTATGCTAACAACCTGTTAGTTTTTTAAATTATGCTGAGAAGCAAGTAGATTAAAATACAAATGGTGGATGTGCGGCTAGGTTTCTCTATTTGTGTTGTACAGTTTAGACTCCCTAATTTGACAAAGGCCCAAAGAGACCAAACTGTTGTCCAGGTACAGTACAGACCAAAAGTTTGGACACACCTTCTCATTCAGAGTTTTCTTTATTTTCATGACCACGAAAATTGTAGATTCACATTGAAGGCATCAAAACTATGAATTAACACATGTGGAATTATATACATAACAAAAAAGTGTGAAACAACTGAAAATATGTCATATTCTAGGTTCTTCAAAGTAGCCACCTTTTGCTTTGATTACTGCTTTGCACACTCTTGGCATTCTCTTGTCTCTTGGTGTGGGGGTGCTTTGCTGGTGACACTGTTGGGGATTTATTCAAAATTGAAGGCAAACTGAACCAGCATGACTACCACAGCATCTTGCAGCGGCATACTATTCAATCCGGTTTGCGTTTAGTTGGACCATCATTTATTTTTCAACAGGGCAATGGCCCCAAACACACCTCCAGGCTGTGTAAGGGCTAACTGACCAAGAAGGAGAGTGATGGGGTGCTGCGCCAGATGACCTTGCCTCCACAGTCACCGGACCTGAACCCAATCGAGATGGTTTGGGGTGAGCTGGACCGCAGAGTGAAGGCAAAAAGGGCCAACAAGTGCTAAGCATCTCTGGGAACTCCTTCAAGACTGTTGGAAGACCATTTCAGGTGACTACCTCTTGAAGCTCATCAAGAGAATACCAAGAGTGTGCAAAGCAGTAATCAAAGCAAAAGGTGGCTAGAACCTAGAATATGACATATTTTCAAATTTTTTTGTCATGTTTATGATTCCACATGTGTAAATTCATAGTTTTGATGCCTAGAGTGTGAATCTACAATTTTCATAGTCATGAAAATAAAGAAAACTCGGAATAAGAAGGTGTGTCCAAACTTTTGGTCTGTACTGTATGTTATGCATCACAGTTAATCTTTCATCAGCCATCAGTAGAATATTTCTTTATTTTCCTAACTTATATAGGAGACTTTACAAATATCAGTATATAAGAATACATTCACCCTAAATTATTTACAACACAATGGATTTTTGTTATTCAGTATGGAATTCAGCTAAACTTTGTCTCACCTCTAAATGTTTTTGGTTCATTGCCAGACATCTGTGTTTGAAGTTGTTAATAAAGGAACAGTTCACTGACTTTATTAAAAAATAAAAAAGGACCCTCTGGATCCAAACTTACTTTTCTGTATTGTTTGCAATGTATTTCTAAACTAGCCTTGAAATGTATTTTTGAGCTTATACTGTACTGTGAAATTGGCGTCCATTTTTTAAAAGAATTTTCATACGGTCTGTATGAGGAGCAAATGACTAAAATACAAAACATGCACAGACTATTCAAATCCACCTTCACTCCCGTGTCAATGACTTTGTGATACTACACAATGCTTTTTTTTTTTTTTTTTATCAGAGTTTGTAAGAAATAGCTTGATAAGCCCAACTTTGAACATGATTCAAGTCCCCTCAGCCTATTAATAATGCACCATAAGAGCATACATACCCTTTTTTATACAAACTTCTCGCCCATCTGACCATTCCGTAAAAAGTACAGATAGTTCACTAAATAATAAAATGTAGGAAAGTAAAAACACCTCTCTTGACCAGCACTGCCAAAGATCAGACCCCACCCCAAGGATCAGGTGATGGCATACACTAGTGACAGGCCATCACTTTATTTGACAAGAATACAATTTTTAGGTCAAATTCACACACAGCCAATTGGTGAAACTTCTGTGACTAAAAATCTAATGTTGTTTTAACTAAATGCACATGGATTTAAGCAAGACATTTCTGCAATAAATCTGCCATGTGTAAATATACCATAATGGAATTTTGCCTAGTTTTACGGTGATACAAGATTGTCGAACATACACAGTTACCCTGTGAGAGAATATATATATATATATATATATATATATATATATATATATATCCAAACAAAAATATCCAAACAAAAGTTGGTCACAGTTGGTCACCAACTTGGTACTGTGACCAACTTTTGTTTGGATGTTGACATACTGGACTGGTTATCCGGACGATCACTTGCACAACAGCTGGGACCAAGTGCTGCCCTGTTATACATGTATGTGTGTATATATATATATATATATATATATATATATATATATATATATACACACACACACACACACATACACCATATATATATATATATATATATATATATATATATATATATATCCATTTGGAAAAGTTTTTTGGGGGTTTTATAATTGAGTAGATGGGAAGGGAAACCTATAACGTACGTAAGGAATGTTGATGATTTGTTTTACTTTCCCACCAAATCTTCCACCAGGAAATGATACAAAAGTCATACAAAAGCAGATACGTAACAGAGCTATTTTCAAGGGGAATAAAGAATTCGGCAGTGCACTGTGCTTTGCATCAGAATGATAAGAACCATTGTACAGAGCACAGCTCTGTTATTGTGTATTTGGATGTTATGTCATGACCTAATTATAGACAACAAATTGTTTTATTTCACTGTAATAAATCTTTTGTTAGTTCCTTGGTTTTATAATTCACAGTAACAGCGGCCATAACATTTTAGTATTAATCTGTACTAAAGACAAGAAACCAATCAAACTGTTCCTTGTACTGTGATGGTATTACAGGGTCAAATATGGAACATTATTCATTGTAAAATTTTGCGTCATTGGCATAGTCAAACTGCATTATGTCAATTGTCATAACCATGTAAGAACAAATCTAATATGAGTGAAGTAATTCTATCCTTCAGTCATATTATGAATCTGCATATATAGTCGACAATATGGTCCAACATTAATATATATCCAGCATATAATTTAAAGGGCTTTACACTTTGATTAGGGATGATTATGAAAGGATTTGCCTTTGATTAGCACAACATGGGGTCGCTCATACGAATGAACGCGACAAAAACATGCCAGACTAAACTAGCAGGTTACTGTCAGTCTTTAAAAAAAAAAAAAAAACTGTGAACATGGGAGGAGTGGCAGATGATTCATGCCAAACAGCAGTCGGCCCCAAAAAAACAGCATAGTGGATCAGACTTTCAATAGACATGAGCCTGCACTTGGCCACTGAGAACAATCGTTTGCTCATAATTTATAGATGATGGTTGATAGAAATGGCCAACATTGGATGTGAATCACACACCCTTAATTGTACCACATTTTGGACTAAATGTGCTTTGGGGGGTCATAATCCTCCTTTATCAAGAGCCAAAAAATGATGCCTCTTTAGCTAAAAGGTAACCATATTTTCCTTGATATCTATTAGTTTCATCCTTTCAATGGCCTCTGGTATCACAATCGAGGGGTTGTCAGTAAAGTGGCCCAGCATGGAGCCTGAGAGACCAGAAGTGACACATGTCTCTGAATTCCACAGTGACATGCACCAAAAAGTGAAGCGCAATCTATGCAAGGAAACTTTCAAAATAAAGTATTCATTCATGAACATTTCTTCAATACATTTGCATAAATATACCCTGAAGTCAGAGCTGAAGGCCAATCTGATTTATTCATCAAAATAGACAATATTACATCAGTCAGCTGTATTTG
This sequence comes from Hyla sarda, assembly GCF_029499605.1. NCBI lineage: Eukaryota > Metazoa > Chordata > Amphibia > Anura > Hylidae > Hyla > Hyla sarda. Next base: position 380,001,181 of record NC_079191.1, on the reverse strand, counting down.
CTGCTAAGAGCTGTACTTTTCCTGGAGCTGATGAAGGTTGCTAAATTTGTAAAATTGCCTTTTCATTTCTCAGCCAAATGTCAAGGAGGCGGAGCCAAGATTCTCAAGGGCCTCAGCCTGTACTTCTCCTAGACCACAATCACCTCCCAATCCCTCCTTGACTGACATACAGGGCTCAGCTTACAAGCAATATGACTTTGGGAGCTATGGGCAAGAAAGGAAGCGTGCCTGGCTGTAGTGTTCTTAAGAAATTACCCAATCTTTTTGTTCTTGGGGGACATAATCCGCTACCAGAAAAGTCTACCAGGGACTTAAACTCGTGCCCCTCCTCCCTCTCAGTTAAGCTGAGTACCCATGTGTTTGTAGGATTTGGAGACATAGCTGTTGGTTGGACAATGGTGTAAGGGCAGCTCTTAAAGGTGTACTCCAGCCCTAAGACATCTTATCCCCTATCCAAAGGATAGGGGATAAGATGCCTGATCACGGGGGTCCCACTGCTGGGGACCCCAGCAATCTTTCATGCAGCACCCGCTATCATCAGCCTCCGGAGAGAACATCGCTCAGGGTCTGATGAATCACGATCACGGGGCCGAAGTATCGTGAGGTCATGGCTCCCCCTTCGTGTGACATCCCACTCCGCCCCCTCAATGCAAGCCTATGTGAGGGGGCGTGGCGGCTTTCACGCCCCTTCCCATAGGCTTGCATTGAGGAGGTGGAGCCGTGACATCACGATAATCCGGCTCTATGATTGTGATTCATCAGACCCGGAGCGATGTTCGCTCCGCAGGCTGATGATAGCGGGGTGCTGAATGAAAGATTGTGGGGGTCCCCAGTGGTGGGACCCCCGTGATCAGGCATCTTATACACTATCCTTTGGATAGGGTATAAGATGTCTTAGGGCTGGAGTACCCCTTTAAATTAGAGATAATGAACAAAAACTGTCCATAGACTAATATATACTCCTAAAAGATATAGCACAGTCCTTACCTAAGAGGTCATAATATGGCCGGGGGTGCTATAACAGCCTTATCTGTGTATATAGTGCCTTATCAAGGGCTTCAGACATACAATGTCCTCTGACTATTAACAAGACCTGTCCCAGTCTACATAGCACATGATAAGTGGATAATGAGCTGCACAAATGTAGAAATGTCACCTATTGTATTGGCTAATAAAACCTAATTGCTATGGTTTTTATTTTTATATCAATAGTAATATATAAAATGAAATACTATGTTTACGGTAAAAAGTAGTTATAAATAAATTGTAATTTTCTCACGAAACCTTTTTTTTTTCAATAATTCCACACTTCACTCCTGTCCAGAACAGCATGCTAAAGGTTATGCAAACCTTCCTGACTTATGATTGCATACCTTACAGAAAGAAACTTTTTTTTTTTTCTGTAAACAACATTACATTTCCCTGTGAAATACAATTTATTAAATAATGACAGGTGTACAGAAACAAAAAATCTCATTACTAAGAGAGTGAGGTTAGGCGAAGAGTTTATTTTTCCAATTATTACACAGCGACAGCTTTGTCCTCAAGGTTAATGCATACCCAAACTCTTATAGAAATCAATATTATCACAACACCTTGGTATTTAGTGGGGATAGGAATGCTACTATTACCCTTTCACCGACAGTAAAAGCCAGAAATTGGCAAGAAGTAACCATACTTTTTGTAGGGAAACGCCAGAAAAGTTATAGTTGTTTATATATTTTGAATACATATATATTTACACTGCCATACATGGAATAAGGCTTTGTCCCAATTTAGCAGAAAGACATTAGAATGTGAGGTAAAAGATCCCTCTAAATGTCTAACACATTTTATGGACAAAGATACAATTTATTCCGATGGCTTTGTTTGATTGGTAAATCTTTTTTATCATCTGTTTTATTAAGGAGTCTAACTTTTTATGAATTTAACAATGATTGTTACGAACTTCTACTGCATTTCAGAATGTAATAGGAATCGTAGTAAGAAGGCATGTCTATGTCCCTTAAAGAGGAACTATCATGCAGGACAACCTATTCCCTATCAAAAGGATATGGGATAAGGGTCTGATCTCAGCACCCTGACTCTCCGCAGGAAAGGGGCATCTCAACCCCCACACGAAGCGACGTCAAACACACCCCCTCCATGTATCTCTATGGGAGAGCCGAAGATACAGTGTTCGGGTATCTCCGGCTCTCCCATACATGGAGGGGGCATGTTGGCTAGCGCTTTGTGCGGGGGACGACACACTCCGTTCCTGGGGACTGCCAGGGTGCCATGCAGGAGATCCTTTGTATAGGGGATACATTTTCCTGCACGATAGTTCTCCTTTAACACTAAAGGTAATTAGACTGAACTTCTCTACTATCTAAGGTGACCATATTGGTCTCGATAAAAGCCTAGATTGACTGGTGGTACATTTTGGTGATGCATCATCCACTGTTAACATGAGGAGATTCATATTTTACATCTGATCAACCAAAATCTCTCATTGTTAAGATTCTGGAGGGGATCCATTGACCTCCATATGGCAGCATTTATTTTATGTTATTACAGAAAACAGTTATTGTTGTGAACCTGTGATAAAAAGTTCCACTTATTTGTCTATATGATTATTATACACATTTTCATGGGGAAAAATAAACTTGAAAGACCAGTTCTAGTCTATTGTTGAATAAATTCACCAAACTGTCAGAAGGTCCTGATTCTTTTTAAGACCCTCTACAAGCTAAATCTATGGGGGAGCCAGGCGGGAGGCATTAAACATGGCATCTTACACAGTCAGTCAAGGAATACAACTAGATACTCACCATTATACTACCTGTAAAAATATTGACCAATATACTACCTGTAAACTGTGGGACAATTCAGGATAAAGGGAAATCATATAAAAAGTGATTTGCAGGGGACTTAGAGGAAATGGGTGTACCCTGAATGATTAAAAATGTCTCATTTACTAAAAATTTTGATCAGTGAAGGGCTGGGTGTTAAAGGGGTACTCCACCCCTAGACATCTTATCCCCTATCCAAAGGATAGGGGATAAGATATCAGATCGCCGCGGTGCCGCTGCTGGGGACCCCCGGAATCCCCGCTGCGGCACTGCGCTATCATTACAGCACAGAGCGAGTTCACTCTGTGCGTAATGACGGGCAATACAGGGACTGGAGCCGCGTGACATCATGGCTCCGCCCCTCGTGACATCACGGCCCGTCCCCTTAATGCAAGTCTATGGCAGGGAGCGTGACGACCGCCGCGCCCCCTCCCATAGACTTGTATTGAAAGGGCCATGACGTCACGAGGGGCGGAGCCGTGACGTAACGATGCTCCGGCCCCTGTATTGCGCGTCATTACGTGCAGAGCAAACTCGCTCTGTGCTGTAATGATAGCGCGGTGCCACAGTGGGGATCCCGGGGATCCCCAGCAGCGGCACCGCAGGGATAAGATGTCTAGGGGCGGAGTACCCCTTTAAGGCCCCCACAATCATCAGAATGAATGGGGAGAAGCATTTATCTGTACAGTTCACTCCGTGCTCACTTTTTTTTTTAAAGACAGGGACATTTTAAAAGGGGTTTCCATTACTTTTTAATTAATATACTATCTTTAGAATAGGTCATTGATATTACATTGGTGAGAACAGGGCCAGAAGCAAACAGCTCTATTCATTATGTAGTTGCTGTGTTGGGTTAATGTAGACTCTTAAAATCACAGCAAATAAACAGTGCTGTCTGATATAGTCTCTTTTTACAGTGTATGAGGGCTCTTGGCTGTGCCAAACAGCTGATGGGCAGGAATGCTGAATGTTGGACCCCTACCTATTAGATATTGGTGGTCTATCCAGAGGATAGTATATCAATAATAAAGTCTTGGTAAACCCTGTTAAGTATAGAGAGCAGATCAATAACTCATGTGTTGTTGCACAAAGACGATTAAACATTCCAACATGGTCAGCTGAGCATGCACCAGTTAGTCAATTTCAATAAAGAAAAATATGGGACAGTTCCCTTAGCAAACAAAGAAAATAGAGAGAGATGCCACAGTTTTTAACTCCAGGGTATATTTATTGATGACTTATTGAAAAGCAGCATGCGTCTGTAGTGCCATGACTGGGGGCAGAAGAACTATTCCTATGTTCCTATCAAGGCTGGTTACAGGCCACTGACTAACATGCAATGTTGGACATTCCAAATGGTGATTAAATTATCGGTCAATTATAGTGATTACACGACAAAGCTGATGTTCCAGAGACACCAATTTACTTCTAAATACTGTTAACTTCGATTCTGGACCTGAGAGAGAGAGACAGGGATGTCAAAAAGTGACAGCAACACACTGTACCCGCACTGTGAAAATGGAGGGATAGGTAATTTGGGTCTGTTTGATTTGCACATGCCCTTAGCTAAGCACACTGTAAGAGTCCAGAAGGGAGTAAAGAACGTAACTAGGTAATAGCCTACTGATCAAGATAGTTGTTTTTATTCAGCTTCAATCCAGTCATCTAAAAGACTACCAGAAGATGATACACTAAGAATACAGAAAGATAGAAAGACAGCAATAAGAGGTCAATTTGCTGAGCCGCAATAACATCGGCTGTCTATCACAAGAGATTAAAGTGGGGGAAACTACTAAAGAAGTACAAAGAGAAAAGTAACAGACAAAGAATGTACACAATAGGATTAATTCCACAGAGGATATTTCAGCCAGGAAATACAAAAAATGGGAGAAAACCCACAACAAAGAGATCCTGACAGAGGTGCAAGGTTTCTATAGAGAAAAATCACCCAACCCAAAAATAGGAGTCAGAAACAAAAGAAAGGGAGATCTCTGCACAGTGGGAGCCAGTAGATAAGAGAGGACAAATAACTATAATTGGTTTATTTTCATTGAGATGCTCAAAGACGGTGGAGCTTGTATATCATTCAGATATCTTCACACAAAATGCATAGGGCATCATCTTTTATAGCCATTGTACTTCACATTTTGAGCATCCACCAAGCAAAAAAAATCCTCCTATTAAGCTGTTGCCAAATTTCATTGCCATTATTTATTATCTGTTGTCGAATGTGATACCCAGCACTTGTAACCAAACATGACAGCAGTTACCTTTTTACAGATAGATTTGGATTAGCACAGATAAGGGGTTTTCATTGTTCCCTGCTGGAAGTGGAGCCTGGCGCTACGTTGCTGATAGAACTAACTGTATTTAGAAAAAATGGTTTGTCAATCCTAATCGGGAGGAAGCTAAAGACAGATTATAGACTTCAGACTCTCGTAACATAAATTGTTACATTAGAGAACAGAGTTCGGCTCAGGCAACAGGACTGTAACAAACTAATAAACTAATGGACATTTGCATAGTAATGCTCATCGATACCGTGGCATTATTAAAGGTGAACTTCATTACACAACATCTTATTTCCTATCCACAGAATAGAGGATAAATGTCCGATCGCGGGGGGGGGGGGGGGCGGGGGGATTCTGACTGCTGTGAACCCCTGTGATCTACTGCCCAGCGCACCGGCTCTCCCATCAACAGAGAGATCTCTGCTCTGTACAAGGAGACTGTTGACCACCACACGAAGCTGTGGTCAACACTTCCCCTCCATGTATATCTATGGGAGAACTAGAGATAGATAGGCGCTGTATCTGCGGCTCTCTCTATAGAGATTCATGGAAGGGCATGTCAACCACGGCCACTCCGAACAAGAGAAGATCTGGTGTTCTCAACACAAATGTTCAAAACACAGGGGTGCCAGGCAGGAGATCTCACATGATCCCAGCGGTCATTTTCAACACTTTTAAAAGAATAGCAAGACATAAGAGTGACATTCCTGCTATCTAAATGTGAGAAACCTTGACAGAACAGAGTTATAAATAAATACGTTTGTCAGTCATCATTTGGTTCCTCCGAATGACAGATCTGTCACAGCTTCTGCTATCACTCCTGAATTAAGCCTAAACACATTGGGGGATTGGTGGGGTGCCGGGATGATTCCTGTTATTTTGTATGCACCTCAATTTATGTTCTGACTTGCACCTTCTTGGTTGGGCAAGTAAACATCTGGGTACATGTAGTTTACATTCCCTGATTTACACTATATCCTTCATTAATTCAGTTTTTTATTCATTGCTGTGCTAGTATAAATGTTTTCTCTGGCATACAGAAAATACATGTTATGTCAAGTTATCTAACCCCAGTACAAATGTATTCTGTTTTTTATTGATGTTTTATGAGCATTGTTCATTTAATAAAGATTTACGCTATTTTGCATAATTTTGTTATCTGGTGATTTTCTTTCTAATATAGGTGTATATAGTTTCTGCTATAAATAAAAGGCATGATAATTCTGTTGATACAGCCCAAAACAGATTTCTGAAAAAGTATTATATAACCTTAAAAAATGTTGGCAAATTGTTTGATAATGTACAAGGTCCGCACAAAACCCATGTCCCATACTGATCATATCTGGACAAACCACACCTATTATTTGTTTAAGGCTTGGTTTACAATGTACAGGATGTGTGCACAATGGAATCTCTATGGCATGATGGTTGGTAATAGGACTACCTTTACTGGAACCTGTGTATGTAACAGAGGAGGAACACAAAGCTATTGTGTGTTTAGTGCTTGTTTCCTGTTATCTTTCCTCATTATTTATCCTGTTTCCTGTTGTGTTTATTCTTGTGGGGTCGTAGGGCATATTTGCCTCGTCAGCCATGTTTTCAGGACAGAACAGAACTCAGCTGTGTTTTAATACAACCTGGTAAATCCATTCTGTGCAACATTGTAGGATCAAGGGTGCTAGGGTAGGATCACACGTGCCATGTTTTGCTGCATATTTTCCAACCTATTGAAGTCAATGTGTAGCAAAATCAGCTGCAGAAAATCTGCAGCAAAATACGACAGTGTGACCCTAATCTTAAAAAGGATTCAGCCTTCTTGAATGGAGAGCAAGTTTAACCTTGTGAGAAATTTTTAGATTTTCCAATTTAGATTTTCCAGGGATTATTATTAATGGCTTGTCTGGGGTTTGACTCCAGATACCCTGCTGATCAGCTGACTGAAGGGGACATGGCGCTCAACATTACATACAGTAAAAGGCAAAGTTTCTTATTATCTTGTAGTACCTTTGCCTGGAAATGCAGCTCAGTGTGATTCTGTTGAAAAATCTTGGAAAGACTACAAGCTTCACATATCCTAGTTATTTCAGTTTTGTGGGTTACCCCTTCTCCATCCATTACTTACCTAAGAGACTGTGCTAGAATAGCTAAATATTCCACAAATCGAGGCAATCATGGAAAGTCCCTGTGGAAGCCCTCTAGCGATTGTAACCAGTGTGATTACTACAAGTCATCCCACAAACTTTCTTCCATGGTGCTTCATTTGCACGTTCTCTGTGTTGCCATACAGTCTCAACAAGGATCCCTACTGTGTGGCAATTCGGCTTTACCAACTACACTACCATCTCAAGCGCATTGTAAAACAAAGATCATAGCAAGCAGAAAGACACTGGTAGACGGCACTCACAGGTAAAAACTTGCGGTTCCTTTATTGGAACAAGCTGGATACAAAGCAACGTGTAGTCAAGCTGCCGGTTTCGCGCTGCACAGAGCGCTTAGACGTGACCTCTGCGAGGTCACGTCTAAGCGCTCTGTGCAGCGCGAAACCGGCCTCTTGACTACACGTTGCTTTGTATCCAGCTTGTCCCAATAAAGGAACCGCAAGTTTTTACCTGTGAGTGCCGTCTACCAGTGTCTTTCTGCTTGCTATGGATTTATCTATGTTTCGTAAGGACTGAGCACCACACAGAACAGCGGAGGATAGTAATTAAGCAGTGTGACCAGACTCCCACACAAAGGTATAGACTTGCAGTGCCGACTTAACATCCCAAATAACATCATATTAACATCCCACTGGCTCCAGAGTCAGCTCCAATTAGAACCTTCTTTTGATGAATTTTTGGGGCCCATTACTGTGCCCACCAGAGTCCTTTAGTGAACTAGTCCAACAATGAACTGCAGCCTGGGATATCTTTTAAAGAATGTCCTGGCAAAAGAAACAAAATATAGAACATTTTCTACTAGGGAATCTGTGGCAATTCATCATCAGAACTCATGGCTGGTGGCAGAGATTGCTTGTCTCTAGGGAACCATCAGGCTATGTCAGGTTAAAGAACAAAACGGCCAATCCCTCTCTTCTGTAAACACCCCAAACAGACTTTGAGGACGGAACATGTGTGCATATATATTTAAACAGAGATTAGTAGGAACTTTAATCCATAAGACTAAAAAGTGACGACATGTAACAAAGTTTCAACATTCAAATGCATCTGCTTTATTTCAGTTCATGGATCTATTTTTCGACTATTTCCTGTGCATATAACATGGATGCTGACACAATGTGATCAATGGGATTCCACTGTGTACTTTGCATTATAAATACATGCGATAACAGCGTCAGTATAGAGTCTATCTGCAAATTCGAAGCATTTTATCCCAAACAACATTTATCACGAACAAGGTTTCCCTTTTGTTATTGTTGGCGAAGTTTTCATGTGCATCTTATCTAACATGCTTTAAATTACAAGCATATGTCTGCTCTATTCCAGCACACAAAGCAAACGTTACAATGGTTTTCTAAGGGGGAGCGGTATTTCCTGCTCTGTCTTAAGCCTATTACACCCCAGCTCAAGTCAGATGGAAGAACAGAGATATGGAAAAGAAAACATGAGAAATCTTATATCTGTGTCTAACCACTAAAAGGCTACATTCACATTGTATGCTTCCAACGCATTTAAAATAAAAATAAGGGCTCTTTGGTAGTTACGTAAATATAAAAGCGTTACATCAATTGGAGTTAGAAAATTGCGAAACTCACCCGCTTTGGCTTTTTACGGCTTCACAACCTCCTCTAGCTGCCATAAACAGGGGGGCCAGAGCCGTGTTTCAACAAGGTGGTTACACCCTTTTTTAAGATCTCCATACACCTTAGTGGAAAGTTAGCTAACCATGCTTTTAAAGGGGTACTCCGGTGAAAAACTTATTTTTTTTTTTTTTTTTTTTTTTTTTTTTTAAATCAACTGGTGCCAGAAAGTTAAACAGATTTGTAAATTACTTCTATTAAAAAATCTAAATCCTTCCTGTACTTATTAGCTGCTGAATACTACAGCGGAAATTCTTTTCTTTTTGAAACACAGAGCTGTCTGCTGACATGATGAGCACAGTGCTCTCTGCTGACATCTCTGTCCATTTTAGGAACTGTCCAGAACAGCATATGTTTGCTATGGGGATTTCCTTTTACTCTGGGCAGTTCCTAAAATGGAAAGATATGTCAGCAGAGAGCACTGTGCTCATGATGTCAGCAGAGAGCACTGTGTTTCAAACTGAAAAGAATTTCCACTGTAGAATTCAGCAGCTAATAAGTACACGAAGGATCAAGATTTTTTTAATAGAAGTAATTTACAAATCTGTTTAACTTTCTGACACCAGCTGATTTAAAAAAAAAAAAGTTTTTCACCGGAGCACCCCTTTAAAGGAGTAGTCCAGTGGTGACTCAGTGGTGAACAACTTATCCCCTATCCTAAGGATAGGGGATAAGTTGCAGATCGCTGGGGGTCCGACCGCTGGGGCCCCCCGCGATCTCCTGTACGGAGCCCCGACAGCCTGCGGGAAGGGGGCGTGTCGACCTCCGCACGAAGCGGCGGCCGACACGCCCCCTCAATACAACTCTATGGCTATAGGGGATAGGGGATAAGTTTTTCACCACTGGACTACCCCTTTAAGTATGGGGACCTCCTGACTTTCCTCTGACAAATAATGTCAGGGAGAGAAGGGTCAGGCATTTTGGGTTTCAACCACCAGACCCTTTGTCTGAGAGATCAGCCACTGCCAGAGTTGATGGTGGTTTACATCCCCCTTCACAACACCAGAGCTTCCGACTGAGCCAACTGTTCATCTCCCTTGCTGGTATACACATGGTGGCAGATGGGTTAGGAGGGCTCAATGAACATGTTATAAAGGGTTCCTGATTCTCATTGAGTCAAGTACATTTTGACTAAATTTCATGAAAATTCACTTGTCCTGGAGTTTTAGCCAATTTTTCAGGGCACCTAGCGAGTGGGATTTCCTGTATTATGGATTTAGAGACAGTCCATGTGGTATGGCATTCCATGCTCCCCCCAACCCTCTTCATACATAATTTCCACTAGAGGCAATGCTTCTATGCAACAACATCTTCATGAAATAATAAAATATGCTTTTATTTTTTCAGTGAGATTAAAATCATCCAGACAGAGATACAGTATGGGCCCATAGAAGTCTGTAATGCCCTGTTACAGTTCTATACAATTCAAACGTTGTAGGAGATCATACTACAGCCGCCTGTTCAAGGCTTTACAGAGTAAACCAAGAAAAGCTTATATTTTTCATAAGTGTGTATAAACGTTTCTAATACCAGAAAATTCCTCATGTACTTGCCATGGATACATTTTACTCAGTCTGGTATATGATCATGTAACAGTATTACGCTGGGGGGGGTCACTTTTTCTGCCAAGTCGCTAAAAATTCTATTCAGGCTGTTTCTCTCGTTACATATGCTTGCTTATAGGTTTAGAAGCAACCTATGGGCACCCAAGTTTGTTGTATATCCCAAATGGTTGTCCTAGATTCCTGAATGGTAAACACAAGGGTTGTCGGCTGCATATGGCTGGAATGCCACAATCTGCAAACAATGGGCAAATGAGTTCGCCGGCAAACTTGTGCAATGATTGGCTGCCCCACTCTAGCTGCCTGTGGCCGACAGACTGTGTTTTCACCCTTACATTTAAGCTGTGATATTAGCACTATATAACACTAGATAATAAGTTTTTAAAAGTTGAGTAATAACACCTTAGGTAAAGTGAAATGGCAGCCATACGTTTAGTTTTTTTAGAAAGGCCAAGCAGAGTCTTTAAAAATAGAAAGCTCTCGTACAAGAATGTAGCCGTCACCGCTTAGAACCTCCTCCCACCAAGGACTCACAGCCAAACCTTCGGGCGTACACGGCACTGACCCCCGGTGCTCACAGTAGTCACAGGATAGCTTGCCAAATCTCAGGTATAGACGAAAATAGCACTGGGCACACAGCTTCCGGTCAAGTGGTTTATTGCAGGTAGAAACGCTCAGCAACAATTGTTTCGCTACTCGCAGATAGCTTTTCACAGCCTAATTAAATCTGGGAGCTCCACCTCCTTAAAAGGTCCCAGCTCTTCAGAACAAACTTTATTAACAAGAAACAAACTGGGAATATATTTAAAACAGTGTAAGTATGTAGCATTTCACATTTTAACACATGATACTAAAATCAAATATATATCGAAAAAGGTGGAAACATTTATGCCACTATGTAACTGAAAGACCCATACTTTCCTCACTATCCTATGTAATGCTATTAAGATGGCTCCTTTCATTCATGCCCATAGGGCCCAATGCTTCCGATCTCAGAATCAATTCAGTCTCCCTTTTCAGTAACTCTTGGTTACGGTCACCCCCCGTGGAAAACGGGTCAACTCGTCTCAAACCACAAAAGTGCATATGTTTGGCATCACCTCCGTGATGTTGTCTCATACGGTCTATCAGTCTTGGCGATTCGACCCCTGTTCTCAGCGAACGGGCATGCTCCCCGAAGCGTTTGAACAGGGGTCAAATGGTTTTGCCAACATAATACCGGCCGCAGTCACAAATGACTGCGTACACCACAAAGCTCGTGCGGCATGTGAAAAATTTAGCAATTTTTGCCTCGTACGAACCCAGGCTAATAAAAGATGTTTTACAAAACTGATTGCAGAAGTGACAACTTCCACACGGGTGTTTGCCCTTAGGAATCGCACTCCGCAACCAGTTCTCATTAGTCGGTCTCTCCATTCTCCCTTTCACTAGGGAATCTTTCAGATTCCTGCATCGTTTGAAGGACACGATTGGTCTATGTCCGGCCTTTTCTCCAAAAATCGGTTCTTTTGCAATAATGTGCCAATTTTTCTGTATAGCAGATTTAATGACATTAGACATTGTACTGTGTTTAAAAGTAAATGAAAAACCCTCTCTTTTGTTTTTAACTTGGGTTCTAGGATATAATAAATGTTCTCGTTTTCTATGCAGTGCTTTATTCCAGGCTTGTTGGATTGTTGATGGAGGATATCCACGATCTCGTAGTTTGTCACTGAGTAATTTAGCCTGTTGGTTAAATGAAACAGTGTCACTATTGATGCGGCATAAACGGATGAACTGGCCATAGGGTAATGACTCTTTAGTATAGTTAGGGTGAAAACTAGTGTATTGCAGCAGGGAGTTAGTCGCAGTCGGTTTAGTATATGGTGAAGTGTGAATAGAGCCGTCCACAATCGAAACCTTAACATCCAAAAAGTTAATTGAAGTTTCATTACAGTCACTCGTAAAAGTCATGTTATCGTCATTCGAGTTGAGGTACTTGACAAAATCAGTAAAGGTCTCCCTTGGGCCCGACCATACCATAAAGACGTCGTCTATAAATCTCACATATAGGTGAATGTATCTCAGGTACCTATTAGACAAGGAGAAGACCATCCTCTCCTCCAGGTCCCCTAGGTAGTTATTTGCAAACGTAGGTGCGAACGGGGTCCCCATCACGGTCCCCGCTCGCTGTCAGTACCACTGGCCACCAAACGTGAATGCATTATGTGAGAGGACAAAAGTGAGTGTCTGACAAACGAAGTCCCTATGGGGAACCTCCATCTCCATACAACCTAACTGGCGTCTGACAGCCTCCACACCCGCACCCTGTGGGATGCGGGTGTAGAGGCTCTCCACATCCAGGGTCGCCAGCATGAAGTCCTCCTGCCACACAAGGCAATCCAGGTGTTGTAAAAAAAAAACCAGTATCTTTTATATATGCTGGTAATTTATTCAAAACCGGACGTAATGTCCAGTCTAGGTACCGAGATAGCGCCTCTGTGACTGATTTGCGACCCGCTACAATTGGTCAGCCCGGTGGTCTAATGAGCGTTTTTGGGAGAAAGTACCAGTACGGTCGTTCAGGGTGAGGTTGAATCAATTTATCAGCAAATTTCTCAGACCAGATTCCTCTCTCCACACCTCCTCTTAGTAGATTTCTCAGACCGTCCTAGTACTTTCTCGTGGGATCATAAGATAGAGCAATGTATGTACCTACATCATCAAGTTGACGTTTAGCCTCTTCCAAATAGTAACTGGTATTCATGATTACAATATTATCACCCTTGTCGGCAGGTTTTATCGTAAGATCACCCCTAGATCTAAGCCATTTCAAGGCCAGCCTTTCCCCACCAGACAAATTGTCTGGTGTGGTCGGGTAAATTAAAGCCTTTACTTCCATGGCCACTTTGTCTCTAAATATTTCTAGGGGTGAACCGGCCGGTAAGGGTGGATTGAATCACGAGGGAACCCCTCCAAAAAATTGAGCACCATTATCCTCTTCTGAGGACACATCCTCAGGTGGAATTTCCATGAGTTCTCTCACAGTTTCTAGTTCAGATGTAGCAATATTCCCACAGAAACTATATTCCAACTGGCCTCCTGCAACCTTCCTTTCCCCCACATGTTGTATACTCTGAAGGCTTGTATTCCCATTCATGGTTTTAAAGTACCTATACAGATTTAAATTACGTATACCGTTCTGCAAATCGAGTTCAAATTCAGTATAATCAAATTGTTCTGTGACACAAAAATTCAAACCTTTTGCTATCAGAATAAGGCAATCAGGAGAGAGGTCAATATCAGTTAAATTGATCACATTATGCATGTTGTTACCTGTGGTGACTTCGGCATCAGGTGCTCCTACGACCTCCAGGAGACCTGTTTGCGCTTGGCACCTCCAAGGGAGACCTTTACTGATTTTGTCAAGTACCTCAACTCGAATGACGATAACATGACTTTTACGAGTGACTGTAATGAAACTTCAATTAACTTTTTGGATGTTAAGGTTTCGATTGTGGACGGCTCTATTCACACTTCACCATATACTAAACCGACTGCGACTAACTCCCTGCTGCAATACACTAGTTTTCACCCTAACTATACTAAAGAGTCATTACCCTATGGCCAGTTCATCCGTTTATGCCGCATCAATAGTGACACTGTTTCATTTAACCAACAGGCTAAATTACTCAGTGACAAACTACGAGATCGTGGATATCCTCCATCAACAATCCAACAAGCCTGCATAGAAAACGAGAACATTTATTATATCCTAGAACCCAAGTTAAAAACAAAAGAGAGGGTTTTTCGTTTACTTTTAAACACAGTACAATGTCTAATGTCATTAAATCTGCTATACAGAAAAATTGGCACATTATTGCAAAAGAACCGATTTTTGGAGAAAAGGCCGGACATAGACCAATCGTGTCCTTCAAACGATGCAGGAATCTGAAAGATTCCCTAGTGAAAGGGAGAATGGAGAGACCGACTAATGAGAACTGGTTGCGGAGTGCGGTTCCTAAGGGCAACCACCCGTGTGGAAGTTGTCGCTTCTGCAACCATTTTTGTAAAACATCTTTTATTCGTCTGGGTCCGTACGAGGCAAAAATTTATCAATTTTTCACATGCTGCACGAGCTTTGTGGTGTACGCAGTAATTTGTGACTGCGGCCAGTATTATACTGGCAAAACCATCCGACCCCTGTTCAAACGCTTCGGGGAGCATGACCGTTAGCTGAGAACAAGGGTCGGATCACCAAGACTGATAGACCATATGAGACAACATCACAGAGGTGATGCCAAACATATGCACTTTTGTGGTTTGTGACGAGTTGACCCGTTACCCACGGGGGGTGACCGTAACCAAGAGTTACTGAAAAGGGAGACTGAATTGATTCTGAGATCGGAAGCATTGGGCCCTATGGGCATGAATGAAAGGAGCGATCTCAATAGCATTACATAGGATAGTGAGGAAAGTATGGGTCTTTCAGTTACATAGTTGCATAAATGTTTCCACCTTTCTCGATATATATTTGATTTTAGTATCATGTGTTAAAATGTGAAATGCTACATACTAACACTGTTTTAAACGGATTCCCAGTTTGTTTATTGTTAATAAAGTTTGTTCTGAAGAGCTGGGACCTTTTAAGGAGGTGGAGCTCCCAGGTTTAATTAGGCTGTGAAAAAGCTACCTGCGAGTAGCGAAACAATTGTTGCTGAGCGTTTCCACCTGCAATAAACCACTTGACCGGAACCTGTGTGTCCAGTGCTATTTTTGTCTATACCTGAGATTTAAAATTAGAAATGTATCATCACAAAAATCAGATTTGTTGCAGAAATTTCTGTAATTGAAAATGATGAAAACGTCTGATTTTTTTTTGTCGCAATCCACACTAAAATGGGCCAGTGGCAGACATTTCTGCAACCAATCTGCCATTCAAGGATATGCCACTGCTTAATGGTGGTCATAGGTCACTATGTTGTTTTATGAACTAAGTAGAACATTAGATATTTGCTACAAACAAAACAGCTAAACACATTGTCCTTCACATGCTCAAACAGAAATAAACTAGTGAAAGTCAAGTTTGCTATGGTACACTAAGAATACAATACATTCAGAAAATTTTCAGGACCTTTCAGGCTTTTTTTTTTTTACATTAGGTCATGTTGGGGCTTTGTGCTAAAATATGGAAAGACAGGGCTGTGCCTGTTCAGTCAACAGAATGTACTATATATAGGTTAATCCAATCATGGTGTAGGAACATCTACCGTAACTTCTCAAAGATCAAGAGAAATTGGCTAAATTATATATGTCAAAGAGTCTGAATACTTATGTTCATGTGAAATGTTTTTATTTTTCCTTATCAAAAAATGAGCGAAGATTTCTAAAATTCTGTTTTCAGAATGATGCGGGGGGGGGGGGGGGCGCGTATTGTAACCTGATTTTTTTTATTAGTAAATAATATGATTCATAGTTCTAGATAACCACAGTCAGAGTAGGGCTAAGCTTTCTTCTAGATTTATTTGTGCATAAAAACTGGCATAGAGTACATGCCTTGTGCCAGATTTATATGTTTAGACAGTTTTTGTGTCTTTTTGCAGTTTGACAGTTTTGAAGAATGTCTAGAAAAGAAGTGTGGATAAGGAGGGGATGGTTCAAAAGGAAACAGATTTTGGTGCAACATATTAGTCTAAAATAAGGCAACTAAGAGGTGGCATAAAGAAGAGGAAGATTTTATCTACCGCCCTCCCATATGTTCCCTCTGAACCAATTGTACTCCTTTTTTAGTACTCGTCTGAGAAATCTTAATAATGAATCACAGGATCATGGGCTGGACTATCTAATAAGCTCAGGGCCCCGTAAGCACTCAATTTCCACCATTTACTCCGCCATCAAGAGAGTCCTTCTGAAAGTTGACCCTGCTACCCTCCTCGCCTCATGGTCCACCTGGGTGACGGGTGATGATATCTGACTGTGTGTTACAGGGATGGAATATAGTATGCAGGTGCATCATAAATGAGAGGTGGAGGGAAATTAACTATAAACTGGCCCATGAGGTCCTGTATGGCTTTAATATTCTTCCGTCCCCAGGTTTCTCTGGCAGAATCACTGCCTGCCCTAAATGTTCCACCCCCCTGGCTAATCTATGGCACAGTGTGTGGACTTGCTTATTGGTAACTGATCTTGACATATGTTAAGGGCACGTGGGATGTGACCTTACCATTTACCCCAAGGGCTCTGCTCTTTCACCAATTCCGACCACCAGAACTGGAACAGCAGGCACCCTCTAAAGTGCCCCAAATGGTACATATTGTCCTTTTAGTAGTCTTACATTGTATCTTTGCCTCCTGGCTCATGCCCTCTACCCCTACCTTTCCTATGTTGATAACGCAGCTTAAAAAACTTTGTGGGATATACAGAATTGACTCAGAAAGACAAAAGACCATTCACACTGAGAAGTTCTTTGACCAATGGAAGGTGTTTATTCTATCTCATTACACTGACAGTGAAATCGCTGATACAGTGAGGCCCTTTAGTTCCACTGAATGATACTGTCTGGGGGCGATAGATATGTTGCATATATGTTTATATTTATTTTTATTTACATGGTTTTTTTTTATGGAAAATGGGGGGTGATTTGAACTTTTATTAGGGAAGGGGTTAAATCATATTTATTAACTCTTTTTTTTACACTTTTTTTTTAAAATGCTATAGCCCCCATAGGGGCCGGGAATGTTTTTTTTTTTACATTTTTGATCACTGTGTCTAATCGGTGTCACCACGATCGGTGATGCGTGTCACCGCGATCGGTAGCCCTGGGTCCTGGCTAACGTCAGCCATTGGGACTGACCCGATATGACGCGGGGTCACCACGTAACCCTGCGTTGTATCGCGGGTGCCGGACGTACAGATACGCCCTGCGTCCCCAAGAGGTTAAGAGGCCCTTTTAAAAATGAAAGAAGGCATCCGATTGGTTGAATCTCTCCCTATATGTATGATCTGGCATGGTGAACTGCATAAATGTAACAAAATAACAAATGCCCGAATTTTTTTTATTTTTTGTCGCTTCATATACAAGAAAAAAAATTATAAAAAATGATCAGAATGGTACCAAGAAACACTACAGATTGCAGTACAAAACAATGAGCTCTCATACAGCCTCATATATGGAAAAATAAAAGTGCTATAGGGGTCAGAATAGGTCAATTTTAAGCATACTAAGTTTCATACAAAAATGTAAAAACTAGTAGGAAAATAAAACTAAATCTAAATAAATTGGGTATGATTGTAATCATAATGACCTACAGAATAAAGATAACATGCCATTTTTTACCCCAGAAAGCACTGTGTAGAAACAAAACTTGCGTGATTTTCTTTTCAGACTTGACCCACAAATAATATTGCATTTGTTTTACTGTAGCTTTTGTGGCAAAATGAGTGATGACAAAGTAGGATTGGTCCCACATCAGCTTTCTAACTATTATGGCTATGAAAAGGCAAGGAGGGAAAAAAAATTAACAGGCAAAAAGGAAAAATCTTTTGGTCATTAAGGGGTTAATCCATCCTCTTTCTGTTACTTCTTTGTAGCATAGCTATGGAGGAGTGGATTACCTGCACACGTGCACAGATAAGGTTGGTGGTAGGTGTCTGTGATAGGCTACACAGTATAAAAAAATTAAAAAAAAAGTTCAGTCAATGTTCGAGTTATTTAGTAAATAAATACAACATAGAACAATTAATAAACCTTCTCTAATAAATGAGGCATTTAACTCCAGTTACCGAGCAGTATGTATTTACTCATCTGCTGCTACATTTATTTGATGCTTTATGAACCCATTACTCTACTTCATAGGGCCACAACAAAGCCACTCATCATTGAATATGGTAATCGGGAACACTCCTACATCTACTCTGTAAAACTGAAGCTCAAGTGTCAGACTCGCTACATTTAGTGATAACACCGGCTACACCCTTGACAGCAACATCCTGCAAATGTCTTCATCCATCTAAAACTCTTTAGGCTTGCTAATTAATTACTAAAATGTTCTGATAAATAACTGGAAATGGGAATAAAAATTCACCAACATAAATCACCTTATCTAGTGCTGTAGAAACCACCATGCAAGAAGAACAACTTTGATGGAAGACCTGCCACCAGCACCTACGGAAGCACTTACGTATTCAAGACTAATCACTTCTGATTGTCAACAAAGTCAAACTGGTGAACTGTCTCTGTAACTGAATATATCCCGGAGAATGCAGCCTGCAGACACAACATTTACTATCCAAATAGATTTCTGACCCTGGTCAAGAATTGCACCCTCTAGGGGTAATCCATTTCAAAATAGGCCTGTTCTATGGTATATCAATATAAAAAGTAATATGATAAAAAAAAATTATTATAATAATAGTTATGGTTGTGTCATATTACAGTATTATACTGTATAACAGTCATATGGACATAATTCATTACTGGCATAGTTCAATTTGGTCTAAGAGACAGTCTAGAACCTAGACTAGTCAACACCCTAGACTACCTAATGACCTTGCGGTAAATTTTTTGGATTTTGGAAAGAAAAAGGAGAACATAAATTCTCAAAATATTATGTTACATATAGCACTCCATTCTTTTTTCCTATTATTTTTTTTTTAACATACTAGATACCCGATGTCTAATTTCCCCAATGTTTATATGAGTAGGATATGTTTGGTGTACGATGCCTCTGCTATAAAATAGTTAACCTAACAACAATTTGCATTTTACATAACAATAAATAAGACATGGAAATTAAGAGTCAAGATTTACAGCATATTCTAACCAGTGCGCATCACTGTTCTAAAAGTGGCTATTAGTGAATATTAGTCTTTCATGGCTGTTCTCTCTATCGAGATTTAAAAATATGGGATAATGACTTCTACCAGTTTACAAAATGATTTTCTATCTGTAAATCCCATTAGAGATTATAGAGTAGAGACCATAGGGTTACATTATGACTTGACAAACATTTTCATAAGTACGTCACATGTATGTGTATAGTGCAAGGAAACTGAATTATTAAGTTACAGTAATTTGCGTAAATTGTAACCTGAATGAAAAGGCATTACAAAAATCTCTACCATTTACAGGCAATTACATTCAACTATCAAGTTACTAAAGTCAACACAAGATACAAATCTCAAGTGGGTAACAGAGAGGGAAATGTTACTCTAGAAAGCTGCCTTTCGACTGTTCCTGTAACGTTACATGATCACCGTTTCAGAGGTGAGGTTGGAAGACATTTTATAAAAAGAATAGTTCTCTAAAGGCTGCATATTTCTTTCAGGTTAGACATCTGATTACATGGATCTAGCCTTTCCTTGCATTCTTTACCCTTTATTGTGTACGTATGAAATCTAAACCTATTTCCTATAAAGAATGTGAAGGCTGTTTCTATTAGAACTTGAGTTTACAGCCGAAGCAAAGTAAGAATATGCCAGGTACTGCTATACAACTACTGGAGAGTAGCTGAAATAACAAGACAAACTAATGCAGGTACCATATATATATATATATATATATATATATATATATATATATATACTGTGAAATGCCATGTTTCTGTATGCCATATGTTGAGTTGAATATTTGGAGCTGGTGCCAAGCAGAACAGATTTCCCATAGCAGCAGTGGATTACTAATTATTAACTCATTTCTTTTCTGCACTAAACTTTCCTAATGGAAATGTACAAGAAAATAGATTTTAACAGTAACTGTTTCTAATGGAGAAACTGCGACAGATGTTTGTCACACGATTTTTATATGGTTTGGGAGGGGTACTACACCATTCCAAAATGATCACCTGTAGAATAGACATTTTAAGATTACATCTTAAAGGGGTACTCCGGTGAAAAACATTTTTTTTTTTTTTTTTTTTAAATCAACTGGTGCCAGAAAGTTAAACAGATTTGGAAATTACTTCTATTAAAAAATTGTAATCCTTCCTGTACTTATTAGCTGCTGAATACTACAGTGGAAATTCTTTTCTGTTTGAAACACAGAGCTGTCTGCTGACATCATTAGCACATGTCTGCTGACATCTCTGTCCATTTTAGGAACTATCCATAGTAAAAGGAAATCCCCATAGCAAACATATGCTGTTCTGGACAGTTCCTAAAATGGACAGAGATGTCAGCAGAGAGCACTCTGCTCATGATGTCAGCAGAGAGCTCTGTGTTTCAAAAAGAAAATCATTTCCACTGTAGTATTCAGCAGCTAATAAGTACAGGAAGGATTAAGATTTTTTAATAGAAGTAATTTACAAATCTGTTTAACTTTCTGGCACCAGTTGATTTAAAAACAACAACAACAAAAAAAGTTTTCCACCAGAATACCCCTTCAACACTTTTGTTCCTGTTTGAACATCAACAGATTGGCTGAAGCGGTACAATATAACCAAATCAAGGTTGTGGATTACTTAGAAGGGCAGTAATATGTGTAAAGCAGTTGTTGAGCAAGTGCTGTTTATGGAGTTAAGCTGGCCATACACACAAGTAAGCAGGACAACCATCAGAAAATTCTGCGCCTCATACTGCTGAGCACTCTGGGCCCTGAAACAGTGCAGGGGGAAGGGGGAAGAGTCAGCAGGTCCGGCCCACTGACAGCAGTATAGCCAGTATTGCCCTAATGGAAGATGGTAACCTGAATTCAAACAGTGTATGATGGTAACCTTTTTCTGATTTTAGGAATGTTTAATATCCACTTGGACAGAGCTCTATCAGACTCTGTATCATACCATTCTTTTAGACCAAGACTTTTAGACTGATTACTTTAGGGCATGGTTCAGACAAGCATATTGTATGTAAGTAGATATAATTCACAGATAGACATATCCTTGATAGAAATTCTTCTTACGGGTACGTTCACACATACGCAGATTTGATGCACAGGATTTTCTGCTGCAGATTTCAATGTAATCTAAATGACTGAGCACAGCTTCTAATCGGCAGTTACAAATCCTGCGCATCAAATCTGCACATGATCCTGTAGGTTTGAACGTACCCTAAACGACTTTTCTAGCGTCTTCAATAAATATTCAGACAATAGAATAAAGCAACTTGTATTCAAAGAGTATGTGATTTTAACCTTTTCCTAATTTTAGGGAGCTAAACCATTCTAAAATCAGAAAAAAGGTTAAAATCACATACAAATCACACACAAATCATCATCACACACAAAATTCTTGTTCATTCTATGCTACGCGGGTTTTCTCTCATACTCTCAAAGCAAACCTCTGTCTGCCAAGAACTTAAACATATTACCGTACTTTTCCTTAAATAAAATAGCAATAGTCTTTATTTCCTAGTATAATCTTCAGTGCTGACATATATAACACAAAGAATGATAGAACTGCAGACAATAAGATTAGTGCAGGACACTCTGGCCATATACTTATTTGAGATTGCTGGGTGGTATTTTATATATATATGTAATATAGTTATTATATCGGATAAAGGATGCTTTGTCCCTTATATTACAATCATATCCCCCTTTTCCAAGCTATTATTCTAATATAAACAATCCTAGTCTGGTGGCCTCTCATCAGCCCCTCTTATAACTCATATTCTCTGATCCATTTATTATTTTAAGTGTCCGTCTAAAATGTGTTTTGATTAAGAAGGCATGACTAATATACATATGGATTCCCAAGTCATGTTTGCCTTGTATATACTAAAAATGTTGGAAGAAGAGGGCAGAGGACCCCGATCAGGATTCTTTTACTAAGCTTGTGATTGAAAAGTACATGTTAGAGGAGAAAAGCTCGCGAATAAAGCCTGTAATTTTCTTGTTGTTTATGGAGGTTGATTGTGGAGAAGAGTAAATGACACTCTGGATGTTCTTCATACACTTTATCACATCAATGGAAAATAAATGCTCCATTATTGCCATATACAGTATAATGAAGATTATCATAGTGAATCAATACTGTACATAACATATCTAATGGTTCTCATCAATCCTGTGTATAGATATAGATGAGGATCAAGTCAAATACTTGATGGAAGATTTTATCAATGGTTTGTTTGGTTCAAGCATGAGGTCTTAGACATTTTATCCCCTATCCAAATATCTCCCTGAAGGGAGTGTGACATCACAAGGGGGCATGGCGTTACGTCACGTCTCAAGTCCTGAAAACTTCCGTTGACAAAGCTCCCCGCATAATGCGGTTGCTGCAGGGAGATTGGGGGGGGGGGGGGGTCCCAGTGGTGGGGCCCCCGCAATCAGACATCTTATCCCCTATCCTTTGGATAGGGGATAACATGTCTAAAGCCGTAATACCCCTTCTATTACTGTAACCACCAACCTGTGACTCCATGTTGTATTGTTCACCATAGAATTCTAGAGCTTTGACCATTTGCTCTGGCATCATTATTGCACACATATCCAAACAATCAATGTCAATTAAAGGAGAATTCCGGTTTTATACATCTTATCCCCTATCCAAATGATAGGGGATAATATGTATTATCACAGGGGTCCCACCGCTGGGGTGAAGCCCCCAAGATCACGGGGGTCCCCAGGGTGGGACCCCTGCGATCATACATCTTATCCCCAATACTTTGGATAGGGGATAAGATGTATAAACCCTGAATACCCCTTTAAAGTTTGACCACCAAACGTTTGCAAATTCGGAATTTGTTCCTCAACATTAAATAATTTTTTAGTTGAATGTGGTTCCCAATCATTACTCAAAAATGGAATGCATCTTACACGGTATTAAAACTGAGGAGCCTAAGGTTAAGAAAATAAACATGGGTAGCATTTCTAGACCTTCAGTGATGTCACCTTTTTTCACCTTGTAGGATTGTTTGTGTCATGTTTGAGAAAAGTCCAAAGAGTCATCTTTTTTGAATTTTTATATTTGCATTTGTGAAGTAAATAACAATAGTAATCTAACATCTGGATTCTGTAATATACAATCACTGTGGACTATCACATCCAGTGTTGCTCTTCCTAGCTGCTCAGGGCTCCCTGTTCCATGTCTTGACATATAGGTAAGGCAAGTTCACATGGCCTTTATGATCGATCCCATTCTGGGTTCGTTGGGCTCTTTTTACTTTATTTTTTTTTGTACCGAACAGACCCAGAATGGGTCAGAGAAAAAGTGACACAACTGGGTCCAAATGGATCCCACTGACTGAACAGGGTCCGTTGGAGATCTGGTATATTACCAAAGTTGAGCGGAGAAAAAAAAGGACATGCACTATTTTTTTCTACAGTCAACTCCTGTCTTTTCAACGGACTAGCCAACGGAGGTACAACAGCAATATGAACGAGCCCCAATACCAACTCAGACAATCATAAGCGGAGGTGGGTCACAGTTGCAGCTAGTGATTGAGTCGGTATTTCCTATGTATTAGTATGGAGGGAGGAAGGCCTGAGCAGCTGGGACCAGCAGCATCGGTGTTGCACTGTGTTGCTGTACTGGGCACTTTTAAATGTAAAATGTATTCTCTAGAATACCCCTTTAAGATTGAATATTTCTTTAGCTAATATTATTTCCATTGACTTTAGAGATATAATATTGAATAGTATCTTGTGCTGGGGATAAGTACATGTACTTTGACAATAACCTAAATCCGCTAAAAATGATCCATAAAAAATCCCTTTCATGAATATAGGAACAAGATGTTGTTTTAATTAAGCAAAAGTAAAAATATGTTGAATGTGAAGACTTGTGCAGGTGCTGCTATCTGAAAAGATTCAGACAATTAATGTATACATGGATTTTTATTTAAAAAAAATGAATCAAACAATATCAGGGAGAAGTTGTTTTCCCATAAGTAAAGGCAGCTTATGAGATCGCAAATTTTATGTTTCTTTCAATCATATGAAAAAGGATTTGCATGAATTATCATGTACAACTGAAAATCAAGATTACCTATGGGGTTTATCTGTATAAAATAAGCTTTTCCAAGCTGTAAACACGAAACACAAGATAATGAATATATATTATTATTGGTAATTTAGTTATCCATAAACATTCATGGTTATATTCTCGCCTATTAAGATATGCATAGTTTGTAGAGGGATTTCTTCATTACAAATTAAACCTGCTGTAATAAGTGCTTATAAGAATGGCAATATTAAGACTAAGCTGTCGCATTGCAGCTCCAGCCAAGTTTTATTGAATACAAGCATTCAGCCACTTTCAATTAGTGTTTTTCCATTTTTTCCTTCGAGTAAAATGGCGCCAGATTGGTCTTGCCTTGACAAAAAAAGATAAAGTTTGATACCTCCGATTCTCACATAGCTGTATACATGAGCTGTATTACTTTGCTATATGCCAATGTTGATTATTAAAATGTTCAGCTGAAATAATAAGGTCCAGAGCCCTCTGGCTAATCTGACCCCACATTGCTATCTAATGTTGTGAAATTAAAAAAGAAAAAGATGTCTAAAGTTTTATAAAGGTTCTTGTACATTCCTCATGACGAAAGTTGCCTATACAGTGCCGTTCCTGTAGCTCCCTAATGTATATGGGGGTCTCCCTACTTTCCCCTGACAGATCACTCCTCTGAAGAAGCTGATGTTTTACTAGTGATACACGTAGGGCAGGCAGGGTGTTGGACTGTAAGTTTCCTTACTATCTTTATAGTGTGTTTTATTCATGCAACTTCTTTTCCCTGTTTCACCAGTTATTCTTATTTTGTTGGAGAGTGGACTAAACGCCGATTTACATGGGCAGATTATCGTCTATTTGTGGGAATCAACATTCCTAAAAACAATTTACAGATTTTCATGCTTCTTAGGCTGATATGATTTTTTGTGTAGGCATTAAAATCATTGTTATCGGCTGAACATCACCATATAACACCCCATTACAAGGCTGTGCGGCTAATGTTGGGATGTGCCAAATAAGAGATAGGTATGGGCCCAAAGAACAGCAATTACGGGTTTATTGGCACCTAAAAATAAATGTAAAAAATTGCAACTATAAATAAGAATCATAAATTGTCTAATTTTTGTAAATATAGGGAATCATGTGGAGTCCTAGGGGAATGGAAAGAAGAAGAAAGATGATGGTATGACAAAGGAAAAAAGGAAACAGTAGAACACTTCCATACATATATGTGGCTTTGATGGAGGAGATAACAGGATAGGAGACCAATTTCCAAGAGGATATTTTCTTTCTTGTTAAAACAAAACAAACAATAATGATCACATGATAATGTTAGACGTTACTTCTGCTGGTAGGATGCACCACTGAGGCACCTACAGAATTTACACTATGTTGATTGATTACTGATATGTTAAGCAATTAAAATTCTTTAGTCCAATTCTAAAAAAGACAGTTCTCTATATCTAGTTAGATTCATATCTTATACGTTTCAAAACTGCAATACCAACCGTTATGCAAACATTGAAGGGTTCGCCTGACAGATTCCTCAGTTAGCATTGGAATTTGGTCCACAATGAAGTACTGTTCCACAATGTAAACCAGTTGGTAGTACTGTATTGGACTATTATTGTCCCAGTTTTACATGTGCCTTAAAAACTTATTACTTCAAGAAAATAAGTCCATCAAGTAAATATAACCTGGCCTAGTTAAAGTTATGTCACTAAGGGCCCTTTAGGATGGAGCTGTTTTCGGCCAAATATTGCCTTGTATAATACACCCAGCAACCAGCCAACACACGAGCAAACACTTGTTCATCAGCTGTTTTCACAGAGTTTTGACATTTTAAAAAATCCTTGTTCGTTGGCTGCACATCTCCTCATGTAATAGGGGATGTGTGGCCAACAAATGATTAAAAGTTTAGGGCAGCATGAACCATTCAGTAGTGTCCTCATGATACCGAGCTGTGTAATAGCTGATCGGCACTCACATCGGGAAGAAATCTTTCAATTTAAGGGTACGTTCACAATTGAAGCTGAATCCCCGCTTGCGGAATTGAGCGAGCAGAGGTTCAGTCTGGTAGCCGGCGGCAGTCAACAGGATGGTGCGGCCCTGCGCCGTCACCACTGATGGCTATGTAGAGCTCGCGGACTTTCACACTAAGAATGAACATGTTTCTTTTTTGCTAGACCCATTCATACTGATGTTAAACTTCACTGCTCGTAATTCCACCCATGGAATTCCACGAGAATTACGCATTGTGAACGTACCCTAAGACTTCCAGTCCTGATATCTGAGGAAAGAGGTTATATCCTCCGAAAACATGTTTTTATTGGACTAAATAATTTTTATGCCTTTTTTGGATTAGCACTGGATCTCCTTTGTGCTACTTGCGACACAAGCATTTTTTCTTTTGTGCATTCTCCGTTAAAAGGGTACTCTGGAGGAGAAAAATAAATGTTTTATAGAGCAAAAGGAACCAGAAAGTTATACAGATTTGTAAATTACTTTAAAAAAAATTTAATCCTTCCAGTACTTATCAGCTGCTGTATGGTCCAGAGGAAGTTGTATAGTTATTTCCAGTCTGACCAAAGTGCTCTCTGCTGTCACCTCTGTCCATTTCAGTAACTGTCCAGAAGCAAGATAGGTTTTCTATGGGAATTTGCTCCTGGTCTGGACATGTTCCTGATATGGACAGAGGTGTCAGCAGAGAGCACTGTGGTCAGAATGAAAAGAACTACACAACTTTTACTGGAGCATACAGCAGCGGATAAGTACTGGAAGGATTTTTACGATTTTTAGGTAGACGTAATTTACAAATCTGTTTAACTTTTTAGCACCAGTTTATTTGAAAAAAAAAGTTTTACTTCGAAGTACCCTTTTAACTCCATATTCTTGTAACATCAGTCAATCTGTTGCCTTTCTTTTGTTTCACTGCTTTTCTTTATGACTTATTTTACCTGTTACCAAGTTGCAAAGTGCTGCAGAATTTTTTGTTATTACATAAACATTATTATAGCCTGAATCTCCTCTCATCAACATATCGAACCCTTCACAAACTTTAGCAGCTCTCCCCATGTAGCTCCAAAAACCTAGTAAATTGAAGTAAAGCGGAACAGCGCCCATTGATGATGGTTTCTATGGATTCCTGTTCATGTACAACTTCCCCTGAGGTTTTGTATAAGGGATATCTATCTGCAAATTACAGCAAACTAATTATGTTACAATAGTTGGTTTGTATCTGATGGTCTATGATCAATATAGAAATATTGATCAATAAGAAATTTGTGTCTGGGTTTAATGAGCTATTCATTGTAGTAAAGCTATTGAAGTTCATGTAAAGAATATAAACAAACATAACATATATAACTAGTGCTACAGTATCTTACATAATTATTTATTTATTTGCTTAAACAAGAATATTTAGTAGGAGTTCTGGATAGTGGAATCTATTGATATGAGCTGCATTGTGAAACCATGATCTGTTATATAAGGGTTGCTTAACAGGGAACCCTGGTACTTAAATTCTTATCCCCTATCCAAAGGATTGGGGATAAGAGTCTTTGATCGCAGGGGTTCGACTGTCGACCCCCCACCCCCAGCAATCTCCTGTCCAGTGCCTCGGCTCTTCTCATGCATGGAGCTACCATTGCACACAAGCGTTGTACTCCTGGGCGGCTCTCCCACAGAGATGCTTGGCGGGAGCGTGTTGGACCCCTGCAATCAGACACAAATTCCCTATCCTTTGGATAGGGGTTTAGAAGTTAAGAGTTGTTTAGCTGGCAGTTACATAGATGGGGGTCCGGGGCTGTGGATATGGCTATAGAAGGTTCTGGCCGGGCTCTGCCACACACCATTCAGTTAATACTTGCTGACAGTTACATAGAAGGGGAGCGGGGCTGTGGGTCGTTTGTGCACAAGCCATCCCCCCATCCCCCACAAACAGAAAAATTTCACTAGCGCCATTTTTGCCCAGTCATTTTCGGTTGTCAAAATTACACTGCATCCCTACCATTATGGTCATCCTGTCTTTAACTGGCCATACACATGAGATAGGCGTCATCTGAACATCCATTCATATCTCACAATGCCCCCATACATATGCATACTAAGCAGCAGTTACTGCTAAAGAAAGATGTCAAAAACACAAATGCAAAGAGGCACAATACTCTGCACTACACAGGTACTGCAGTGCATCAGTCAAGTGAATAAGCGGTCACATAGTAGTCACCTAGTGAGACTAAAATATATATATATAGTTCACACATTATATGCCAAAACCATCCCCTATTTTACACTTATTACATAAACAATCCAAACAATTTAATGCCTTATTTTAACATTGTTTACTTTTTAACGGGATTGTCCAGTATTAGAAAAACACAGTTTGTTTGTTTTTTGTTGCAAATACAGCACCATTCCTGTCTACAGGTTGTGTCTGGTATTGCAGCTCAGCTCCATTAACCCCTAAAGGACCCAGGGAGTACAGGTATGCCCTGACATCCTGGGACTTAAGAACCCAGGGCGTACCTGAAAACCCATGGGAACAAAAATAAATAAACTATACAGCCTTTTCTAATACTGGATAACCCCTTTAAGTTTTTTTATTATGTAAAAGTAATTGCAAAGCTTAACAATGACTATGTAAATTTTGGATTGCTGTAGCTATAACGACTACAAATAATGTTAAGTTGTCATATTTACAGAACTGTAAATGTCATAAAAACTAGCCCCCCCCTTAACATAAAAAAAAAAATGTGACTTACAGACACATATGACTATATAAAAATAAAAAAATATTGCTCTTGGGAGGTGAGCGGGAAAAAACAAAAACAAACAATAATACTTGCCAACACATGAACAACCAGCTATTTTTAGGACCTCTCAGCAAACATCTGTCCTAGATTTTTAAAAAAAGGACTACAAAATGCTCAAAAAACAATAAAAAAGGCTAGCTGGAAAAGTCTGCCTCATTTAGCTGAGAGGTAAACAAAGGATTAGATTGGAATAATCTCTAATGAATGCTCAAAAACAATAGAATAAAAGAGCAATCATTCAACTACTAAACTGAGTGTGTGGGAGGTAGTGAGCAAATACCGAAGTCAACAAGACAACCAGATCCATCGCCACTCACTCACTATTAGGAAATACATATATGATCAAATCGAAATGTACAGGTGAGGTGTTGTGACAGAAGTGACACATGGCAGGGACGTGACCTTTGTCCCGACATCTGTGTGAAGGGTACTGTACTCTGTCTGTCACAGCTACTGTCCACGTACATAAGCTCAGAAAGGAATGTTGAAACTGTATCCACCTTTTATACAAAGTAGTCTAACAAGTTTTGGGAATTTCACCTCCATTTACATTTCCAAGCTTAATGCTGGCCAGATCTAAAGGAACACAGAAAGGGTAAACAGGGGGCACTGCCTCTGCTTCATTTTCTCCACAGGAACTACATTCCAGACTTTCTCCCCCCCCCCCCCCCCCCCCCACCCAAAAAAAAAAAAAAAAAACTTCTGAAAAAGTCATGGTCCATCAACTAATTACTATAATTGTTCTTTCTGAAACGATGTCAATGAACAAAAGGTGAGGCTAATGGTACATGCAAGACTTTTGTATAGGTGTATTATTGTACCTTTAGTAAACACATACTAACAAAATAGTAAAAAAAAAATAATAATAATAATAATAATACAAGCAAGAGAGTACAATGTAAAGATACAGAAAGAAAGTACATAAAGTAGCCCATGAAAGCAATAAACATAATCAATGGCATATGAAGAAATTTGCAAGGCAAGCACTCACCACTCTTCTAGTAGTATTTTCTTGCTTCTCTTAATTCAAGTGTTTCACACAACAAAGTGCATAATGTGCAAGGACAAGCAGCGGGCGGCAGTGCCGCCCGCTGCTTGTCCTTGCACATTATGCACTTTGTTATATGAAACACTTAAATAAAGAGAAGCAAGAAAATACTACTAGAAGAGTGGTGAGTGCTTGCCATGCAATTTTCTTCATATGCCATTTGTTGGAAGCGATTTGTGCATTACGGGCGGGAGCACCTCCTTTCTCTTGAACTTCCAGCGTTGATTGTATGTTGCCTCATACGCTAGCTTGAATCCAATACATGCAGCGCCAGACGAACTATGTCTCATACACACAATAAACATAATCAATTCCCGGCCAGAGGAAAGGGGGCCGCTCAGGCTTTTCATTATTCTGTTTTCTGTGCTGTGAACTTCAAGTCACTTAACTTCTCTTAGGCCCTATTCACATTACAAAGAGTCTGCCCAAAAAATTTTTTTGTGTAAACTTGAGCTTATTACCATCACAGTAGAGGTATTAAAAAAGTTGACATAGCAACAGGGTAATAGCCCTATTCTTTTACACAAGTGATGGGAAGAGTGAACCTGTCTACAAGATTCTTTAGTATTATGCTCTGCCCATGTGATCCTTTACCTGTAATTTACATACTGTGGTAAGTGCAGTTTAAAGGGGTACTCCGGCGCTAAGACATCTTATCCTCTATCACCTAGGCTTGCATTGAGGGGGCGGAGCGTGATGTCACACGGGGGTGGAGCTGTGATGTCACAACGCTCCGTCCCTGTGATTGCCAGTAATCAGACCCGGAGCGAACACGCTCCGGGGACTGATTCTAACGGGGTGCTGCGTGCAAGATAATGGGGGTCCCCAGCGGCAGGACCTCCGCGATCAGGCATCTTATCCCATATCCTTTGGATAGGGGATAAGATGTCTTAGCGCCGGAGTACCCCTTTTATCAATATGCATAACTAGACTGATTACACAGCTGTATATTTTGAATATCCAATAATTCCCATAGGTTTGAACGCCTAAAGCCTGACCCCACTGTTGAATTTTTCGCACACGAAACTGCACTTGCAGCTTGTTTTCAATGGGATTCTGCACCGTTTACACTGCAAAACTTCTGTGACATAAATTAAAGATGTATTCTTTTGGCGGAATTCTGCTGGACCGCGTTTCTGTCTATGAAGATGACGCACATGCACACGTTCCGACTGCCGATGATTTCTCTGGTGCGCGCTGCATACAGAATCTCTGCCTGAATTATCTCCAGGCTGACATTCAGCAGGGACGGGCCCTAAGGGTTCCATTAGTACAAAGTACCAAGATGAAATCCCAAATTTGACAAATAAGGTTATGTTATAAAAATA
The DNA here is from genome assembly GCF_029499605.1 of Hyla sarda. Taxonomy (NCBI): domain Eukaryota; kingdom Metazoa; phylum Chordata; class Amphibia; order Anura; family Hylidae; genus Hyla; species Hyla sarda. The sequence goes on along the minus strand of NC_079191.1, from coordinate 379,969,646 downwards.
TATTGTATTTAAAGGGGTACTTTTCCCCTAGACATCTTATCCCCTATCCAAAGGATAGGGGATAAGATGTCAGATCGCCGGGGTCCCGCTGCTGCACTGAGCGAGTTCGCTCTGCGCGTAATGACGGGCGATACAGGGGCTGGAGTATCGTTACGTCACGGCTCCGGCCCTCATGATGTCACGTCCGCCCCCTCAATACAAGTCTATGGGAGGGGGCGTGGCGGTCATCACGCCCCCTGCCATAGACTTGCATTAAGGGGGCGGGCCGTGATGTCACGAGTGGCAGAGCCATGACGTCACGCAGCTCCGTCAATTGTATCGCCCGTCATTACGCACAGAGCGAACTCGCGATCTCGGGGGTCCCCAGCAGCGGGACTCCGACATTCTGACATCTTATTCCCTATCCTTTGGATAGGGGATAAGATGTCTAGGGGCGGAGTACCCCTTTAAGTGTGGTTTGTGATTGAAACTTATGCTTATCTTACAAGAAAGCAAAATTTGCTTTTTGGGCTTCTTTAAGTTGGGGTCAAGCATAAGCAGCGCATAAACAGCGTATTTTATGCTGTGAAAATATCTACTAGGTAGCTTATCTGTGATGTGCGGCCTGTCTCCAAACCTTATTGCATACACAGGGCTGCAGCAGAGGAAAGCCCTGTGTATCTGCGCAAAGTATTTCCCGATGGCCAGCAGATTTCTTGCAACATCAAACATGCTGTGTGAGAACCTATTCTTAAGCTTTTTTTTGAGTTTTTTAAGCACATTTGGCAAATTTTTATGATGTTTTAGGGAAAATCGTATCTTTGCTTCCAAGAGTTTTAAGCAGAAAGGTCACCCAAAATACACGTTTGTATGTTCAATGGCCAAATACCTTTTTAATGCCCATAGTAATGTATATTTTTCGTAATGAATTGCATCACTTTAAAATTATTATTATTTGTTGTCTCGTCGGCCAGCTAGCATACATCTCTCTGAATTAGCAAGGAGGGTACAGATAAAAATGGTCATCAGATCTATATTGTCACTAATCAATCGTCAATGGCGAAAAGAGATCTGATCAAGTTGATACAGGGAATCAATCATTTGAATAAAACAAGATTTTGTTACTCCATCCGCTATGTGTGATCACTACTGCTCCATCTATTCTGAGTCTGGCATTTAAAGACTGAAAAAGCCTGATGCAGAGAATTTTGTAACCATGTTAGTCATAGTATTTATCTGTTAGCGTTCTTCCTGAGGTTCGCCAGTTTTTGGTGACTTCTCCATCCACATTGACACCTTACAGCGCGAGTCACCGACTATTATATTTGCAAGTTACTTTTTGTTATAGGGCTTCACAAGGTCTATACTAAGAATTCACTTTCTTAATGTTACATCAAGGATGAGGTGCAGCAGATGTTAATCCGCGCTCCCCTCTCTTAGTGAACTGACGCGCTCTCTTGTCATCTTAGATGTTTTGTATGAGATCAGTCATTCTGAACATTGGTGCCGCTGGGCTTTCTTTTTTACTCCAAATCCTCTGATCTCCTTTCTGTAACTAAACAGAAAAGCACCCCGGTGGCTGTAAATGCTCCAAGGATCTGATGTGTGCAAGCGAGCAGCTATTTTGGAATGAGTGAGATGTTGCTGTGGAGAGCATCATATATGTAAAACCTGAACAAATAAAAAAGTATCACCATGACTACTGCATGTTTCAGGATCCAGCTCTGTAAAGCAGAAAGGTGGATACAGAAGAATTACTATTTGCCTTTAACCTACTAAAAAACTAGAATCCTGTTTTTATTTTTTTTATGGAGCACCAACATATGCTACAGCCAAGTACTCAGCTTATCTCAGGAGCTTAATTGTTGTATGGCTCATAATTTTAATTTCTTTGTGCCATACCTAAATTCAAACAATAAAGATTCCCCTGGAGGTTAAAGGGGTTATCCAGGAAAAAAATTTTTTTTATATATCAACTGGCTCCAGAAAGTTAAACAGATTTGTAAATTACTTCTATTAAAAAATCGTAATCCTTTCAGTACTTATGAGCTGCTGAAGTTGAGTTGTTCTTTTCTGTCTAAGTGCTCTCTGATGACACGTGTCTCGGGAACCGCCCAGTTTAGAAGCAAATCCCCATAGCAAACCTCTTCTACTCTGTGCAGTTCCCGAGACAAGCAGAGATGTCAGCAGAGAGCACTGTTGCCAGACAGAAAACAACAACCCAACTTCAGCAATTGATAATTATTGAAAGGATTAAGATTTTTTAATAGAAGTAATTTACAAATCTGTTTAACTTTCTGGACCCAGTTGTTTTCCTGGAATACCCCTTTAATACACCTGTTGGGATGGTTTCAGAAAACATTAAGTGCACACGTTGCCATTGCCAGTACTAAGTCTAACCACAAGTCTACAAACACTCTTTTAACTTTAAAGATTTCAGTGTCGCATGGCATGACTCTTCAGCATTATGCTCCTCCCATATGACTCTTCACCTGTAATTTACGTACTGGCCCTCATTTACTATTGCAAACCTGGCATGTTTTGTCGGGCTTTGTGGTAGATTCTGGCGCATTGCGCTGGAGATTCTGTCTGCACCAGAATTGAAAAAAAAAAAACTAACTCTCCATTTTACTGAGAAAAACGTGGTTGTAGGGGAAAAGGGTTCCGATATATTTTTTTTTTTTAAACAACATATTTACTAAGGTTTCCACAGAAAATGTGGTGGATTTGAGCTGAGAAAAACCCTACAGATCAGAGCATGAGTAAAAAAAAAAAAAGCTAAATGTAGGGAAAAGTGTAAAATGTAGGGAAAGGTTAATAAATACCGTGGAAAAAAAATTGTAGGGAATTAAAACCCACAAAGAAATCTACACAACACTCTTAGTAAATCAGGGCCACTGTGTTAAGTGCAGTTTCATTAATATGTATACCTGGGCTGTTTGCAAAGCTGTATACTTAAAATACTATTATGATCTTGTATAACAGCAGGGCAAAGGTTTAGGAGCCTAAAGATTCACAACAGGTTCCTGTTAAAGGGGTACTCCGGTGAAAACTTTTTTTCTTTTAAATCAACTGGTGGCAGAAAGTTAAACATATTTGTAAATTACTTCTATTAAAAAATCTTAATCCTTCCTGTACTTATTAACTGCTGAATACTACAGAGGAAATTATTTTCTTTTTGGAATGCTCTCTGATGACATCACGAACACAGTTCGGCAGCAGTGCTAACCACTGAGCCACCATGCTGCCCTTAGCATACATCTGCTATGCATGGTTGCTAAAATGGACAGAGATGTCAGCAGAGAGCACTGTGCTCGTGATGTCATCAGTGTTCCAAAAAGAAAGGAATTTCCTCTGTAGCATTCAGCAGCTAATAAGTACTGGAAAAATTAAGATTTTTTAATAGAAGTAATTTACAAATATGTTTAACTTTCTTCCACCAGTTGATTTAAAAGAAAAAAGGTTTTTACTGGAGTACCCCTTTAAGTTGTTTATTGGCTATTTTCATAATACCTGTAGGTTTAAATTAAGAGGGCTGCTCACGTTAGTGGCAAGTCCCAGACTTCAGAGGTTCAGCAGACTCCCAACTCTCCACTGACAGATGATCTTGGAGCAGAAAAGGGTTTAGTATGTTGCATCTTTACACCGGACCTATAGTTCATGGAGAGATGAGCTGGTGCCGAGTTGTCTAGCTGCGGCTTATCCCTCCTCTCCTCTTTGAGGAATCAAACGTTCCGCTGTGCCATATGTTGTTGTGTATGGCGCGGTCTGGAGAGATATCTGTAGGCCAAACAAATGTTCAACTAACAGTTAGTTGGGGTTCAGACTGAGGTATTTCTGAGTGTAATTTTGCCTAGAAATTACAATTGGAAATTCTGATATAGCAGAATACCATTGCTGTCAAGGGAATACCACGGCATAGTCCACACTACAGAATTTCAGCGGCAAAGTTTCCACCACTGGAACTGCTTTGCCAAAAGAATGATCCATGCAGACTACATTGCCATCTATGGGAACAGCAATGTACTCGCGATCCTAGTGCCGACTGAGTCAGTCTGTGCCCTTGGATTCTCCAGCTAGAATATTTACAGCCAGAGAATCCTAAATGTGAACCCTGCCTTATTGGAAGTGTAGAGCCACCTTAAGCAATACCCTAATATAGTGGAGTGGAAAACTTGGAAAAACTAATCCTACCATGAAAATCTGCAGTACTATGGAATGAAGCTATGCATAACAATGCATATATATGTCATACTGTGGAAAGTGCATTAATAACTTGACTTCTAGAAGTTTTAGGTACATATAAGGTCGATGTGTCAGGAATATTTGAGACAAAAAAAGCTCTAAGTTATAAAACCTGCCCAAAAGATGTTTGGGTTATTTCCAGGGAGGAATCTGTATGGTGCTGTCTTCTGTCTTGCATTCCTCCCTATTAGCTATTGCTGGAAGATGTACATGCTATGATATATGTGCGAGATCTAATTGATTCACAGTAGGATTTCACGGGTGATGATCCCAATCTCATACAGGACAAATATGAGACAAAAATCGCACCAGCCGCAGACTGCTACAAGATGGTGATTAACCCATTCACAACCACAAGTTCTGAAAAGAAAAAGCTCACATTGACTGTTTAGTGCTAAACGCACGTATGGAAGATGGCAAACACCCAAAGCTACAGCAAGGAACATAACAATTGAGAATCTTACATCTTGAAGTCAATGTTGTGAAAAAGTATTGTAAAATCAATGAGTGTACAGTGTCTTTTATACCTACAATGCTGACTTACAAGCAAAGTACTGAACTAGAGCGCGTAATGCCAGCCTTAAGTACCCTACGAGAGCAGCTCTAATTTTTCATGCTTGTGACTGGATGTGTCATTATACCAAACGCTGGCATGAAATTTAAGTAAAGTATTTCAATGAAATGTAAATTAAAGCCATAATCTGTCCAGTAATGTTTCCTATCTACAGTATTTCACATGAGCTGAACGGAGCTTGGTTTCATGCTTTTGGCACCCAAGAAAGCTCTTTTGTGGCAGCTCATAACGCTCTCCATGCCCTCAGTAAAACAAGTGAATGAATATACAGCCCATGTTTTAACATTTTACTTTTAATGGCTAAACTTTTATCAACTGTGGAAACCCTTGATGGGGCTAATCTAATGCATATTAAAGTGTCCAAATCCATAGAATGGTCAAAAGTTAGCTATTCATTTAAGCTAGATATTTCTGTTTGTTTGTTAAGTTAATATTGAATAGCGAGAGCATAGAAACTGCCCGGCAACACTGTCTCCTTCCAGACTTCTCTGGCCGTGGCTTATTCCAAAAACAAAAAGATCAGACCTTTGAGACTATTTTCACACCATGAAATTTCTGTGTATAATTCCAATGCGAAAGATTCCGCAGCAGCAGAGTCCCATTGTTTTCAATGGGATTCTGCTGTGCTGTTCACATTTCCACGCCGGAAACATCTGGTGCGGAAATTCAAATTACGGTGCCCGCAGAAAAAAATAGACATGTCTATTCTTTCTGTGGACTCCACACGGAAATGCATTGCAGTCTATGAGATGGCGCATTTCCAAGCGGTCCTCCACTGTCAGGGCAATGGTCGCACAAAGATTTTCTGTGCAGACATTAGCCAGTGTGAACATAGCCTTAAAATCCAACCTGCTCCACCTTTCTCTCTGAAAACATCTGCCATCAGGGGTGGCAGACAAAAGGTCATTATAAACCTTAGATTGCTGGTGGGTTCAACCAACATTAATCTAATGCAAACAGCTGCAATGGAGAATCCTGACAGATCACAAAGACTTAAATGGGCTTCATCAGGGGGATTCATGTATTTATGTTTTTAAGTTAAAATTGAACTGCGCACCTCCATTGTGATAATATGAGTAGTGAACTTTGGAAGGAAAGGAATCCCATTCCATGACTACAAGCATAGATGTTGAAACTTTGAGCAACTGATACTGAGAGAGTTTTGGACAATTCCATTTCTCATTTTACAGAGAATGAGTGATGTAGCTAAAGGGTGCACCGGTATAGTAGTAGTCACCCCCTGGCTCTGGTGAGCCCAAAGTTTGCTATATAAGAAGAAACCAGTATTAAAAATCACACTTAGAAAATGGGGAGGCCTAGTAGAAAATTTTGCACTGGGGAATAGGAGCTTTAAAGGGGTACGGGTCAACTGGTGCTAGAAAGTTGAATAGATTTGTAAATTACTTTTATTAAAAAATCTTAATCTTTTCAGTACTTATCAGCTGCTGTATGCTCCACATGAAGTTCTTTTCTTTTTAAATTTCTGTCTGACCACAGTGCTCTCTGCTGACACCTCTGTCCATGTCAGGAACTGTCCAGAGCAGGAGAGGTTTGCTATGGGGATTTGCTCCTACTCTGGACAGTTCCTAAAATGGACAGAGGTGTCAGCACTGTGTGTAGATATTCTGGTGACAAGTTTTGAGTACAAGTCAACTTTTATCTGCAGATTAGCGGGTGCCAAAACTACAAATGTAGATAACAAAGCACGTCAAATAAATTCATATTAGGGAGCACCCCTTACCCCCCAGTGAAAATACAACTATAGGATGCCATGTTTTTTTTAGCCAATTCAACTTTACTATGTGTAATGGAGCTTTTGCCTAGGTGAAACAATGCTATAAAAGATTGAAGCAGTGCGAAAATGATATAAAGACATTTCTGGAATACTAGTTCTCTCACACTATGAATACATATAATTATCTTTTCCCTAACACTGAAATTTTTATCAGACAAACGTCAAAGTGGATAGTTTAGTTTGGAAAGTTTGCCTCCACAATAAATGTTATAATGGGGCTGAGATTTGGCATCTCCTGCCGAGTACGCGGTTCTACCGTCTTTAAATTGCCCGTACACCAGGTAGAGTTGAACTTTATGTAGCGTCTTTATGTAGTGCATTCTACACATGATATGTCTTTCGCACTCCTGATGAAAGCTGTGGGGTGGACTGCATAAACCGCCATGTATATTCCTCCATCCTATTACTCAAATTTCATATGTATAATTACTGTGAAAACTGGAGATTTAGTAGCAGGGAGGCTTCTGCACATTTATAATAGGATTTTTTGAAATTGTAACAAATTTGGCTTAGTTTATCTTGCAAGGATAAAAAAGACTCGAAATGTACAGCCTGGTGTGTAAGCATGAAATACATTTGCCATACTCCTTTTTGTTACAAATATAAAAGGGATTTTCTTCCTTGAAATTAAACATCCCTAATACTCTCCCTTTCCCACAGGAGGATATTATCCTCTGTAGACCCCATAATTTGTACTACACTAGATCTTGTTCGGACCACTGTAGAGCCTTACTATGTAGGATCTCCCCTGCTAGGGAGAGGAACAATCAAGTACAATAAGAGGGAATGCACAGATATTTCTTTCTGCAGAAACAGCTGGCAAATACTGTATTAGCAATGGAGGGACCCTCTAAAAGCCACAGACATAAAACAGGGAGCTTTACATTTTAAGGGGGTCTCATGAATACAGGGGAAATAGAACATTACATGGTGTTCATTCATAGAAACGTTCTTCCAAATAAAGCATGGATGTGTTGCAACTAGCACAGAGGTTCTCTATTGTGGCTCATAAAAGGGAGGCATGACGTCCATGAGTTCTTGTAGGGCAGCTGGATAGGGGTTGTCTTTGTGAGACAACTCCTTAGTGTTTCATTCCCTGAAACTCGACTTGTTCTGAAACAGAAAAAGCAGGATCGACAGAATCCATCAATACGTTTTGACCCAATCTTTACAATATAACGTTGTATTCAGGGTTGAGACATGTGCCCATATGATATTATTATAGTTCTTCCTACCTTAAAATTCTGAGGGTACAGACAAAAATCAGATATTACAAAGTGAGGGCCCTTTTCACAAGAGTTAACAATCTATGATAAGAGAAGTTGAGACAAATAAGGAATGTGCTTTATTGATATAATGGTCCAGTCCTCACTTATAAAAAGGGCAAATCACAAAGGTGGGTATGAACCAGTCACCAACCAATCTCTGAATGTCTAAAGTGCATGAGGTATAAGTGGACACTCTTGAGCGAGAGTTGGGGGAGGGACAGTCATAGTAGGAGAGACCAATTCAAAAATCTCATACACAGAGGTTGGGATAAATAACAAGCTGCAGAGCATGTGTAGGATGGTAGACAGAGGTAAGGTAGAAGATGATGTTTTGTGGATAAGAGTGAGGAGTCTGTACTGTATTCTGCCCTGGATGGGTAACTAGTGCAGCAGGGGGAAGACATGGGCACAGTGGGTGGCATCAGTGTAACTGCTAAAAAGGAGCCTGGCTGCTGCATTTAATGCATACGCCCTGCCTCCCCGATCCTTAAGAACTCTGGGCGTACCTGTGTGCTCTGAGTATTTCCGGTCCCTGCTGCTCGGGGACCGGACCAGGATGCCTGCTGAAATCATTCAGCAGGCATCCTGTGACAACCCCTGGTGAGGATCAATTCAGATCGGCAATTTGCGGCAATTCCGGGTCAATCCGGTCCCCAGTGAACAGGAAAAAAAGGATGATAGGTGCCGTCCAAGATGGCAACGATCATCCTTTAGCAGCAGGAGTGAGGTGGCACTGTTCATTACCGGCCGATGAATCAGGACGCCTGCGGTGGGGAGTCCTTAACGGCACCCCCTCCGCCCCTGTTCCGGAAGGCGAGAGCGGGTGTCGGGAGTGTGTAACTGAGGCTGGGGCCCCCGATCCTCGGCATCGGGGCTCCAGCAGCGGAGGCGGCGACGGCATGCTGGGAGGGCATGCTGGGAGTTGTTGTTATGCAACAGCAGAAGGCACAACTACAACTCCCAGCATGCTCTTTGGTAGTTTGTGCATGCTGGGGGTTGTAGTTATGCAACAGCTTGAGGCACATTTTTGTGCCTCCAGCTGTTGCATAACTTCAACCCCCAGCATGCACGGACAGCCAAAGAGCATGCATGGAGTTGTAGTTATGCCACAGCTGGAGGCACACTGGTTGCAAAACACTGAGTTTGTTACCTAACTCAGTGTTTAACAACCAGTGTGCCTCCAGCTGTTGCAAACAACAACTCTCAGCATGCACTGATAGACTGTACATGCTGGGAGTTGCAGTTTTGCAACAGCTGGAGGCAGACTATTTGCAAAACACTGAGTTAAGTAACAAACTCTCAGTGTTTTGCAAACAGTGTGCCTCCAGCTGTTGCATAACTACAACCCCCAGCATGCAGAGGCACTCAAAGGGCATGCTGGGAGTTTTAGTAGTATGCCTCCAGCTGTTGTATAACTACAAGTCCCAGCATGCCCTTTGGCAGTCCGGGCATGCTGAGAGTTGTAGCTTTTTGCAACAGCTGAAGGCACACTGGTTGCAAAACACTGAGTTTGTTACCTAAATCAGTGTTTTGCAACTAGTATCTTTCCATATGTTGCAAACTACAACTCCCAGCATGCACTGATAGACCGTACATGCTGGGAGTTGTAGTTTTGCAACAGCTGGAGGCACACTATTTGCGAAACACTGAGTTAAGTAACAAACTCTCAGTGTTTTGCAAACAGTGTGCCTCCAGCTGTTGAATAACTACAACCCCCAACATGCACGACAGCCAAAGAGCATGCTGGTAGTTGTAGTTTTGCAACAGCTGAAGGTTTGCACTCCCATGTGAATGTACAGGGTACATTCATACGGGCAGGTTTACAGTGAGTTTTTAGCTGCAAGTTTGAGATGCAGCAAATTTTCCGCTGCAGCTCAAACTCCCAGCAGGAAACCCGCTGTAAACCTCTGCCCGTGTGAATGTACCTTAAAAAAATACACTACACTACACTACAAAATAAAAAAAAAAGTAAAAAACGACATATACACATACCCCTACACAGTTACGGCCCCCCCAATAAAAATGAAAAATGTTTGGTATGACACTGTCTCCAAAACGGAGACTCCAGCTGTTGCAAAACAACAACTCCCAGTATTGCCGGACAGCCATTGACTGTCCAGGCATCCTGGGAGTTTTGAAACAGCTGGAGGCACTCTGTTTGGGAAACCCCGCTGTAGGGTAAATTTGGTATCGAAGACAAGTGTAATTCTTGCATCCGGGTCCGTCCCTATGCAAATCCCTAATCTAGGCCTCAAATGCGCATGGCGCTCTCTCACTCTGGAGCCCTGTCGCATTTCAAGGCAACAGTTTAGTGCCACATATGGGGTATTTCCGTGTTGTAGAAACTGTGTTACAAATTTTGGGGTGATTTTTCTCCTTTTACCCCTTATGAAAAGGTAAAGTTGGAGTCTACACTTGCATGTTATTGTAAAAAAAAAATTGTTTACATTAACATGCTGGTGTTGCCCCATACTTTTCATTTTGACAAGAGGTTAAAGGAAAAAAAAAGACCCCCCAAAATTTGTAACGCAATTTCTCCTGAGTACAGAAATACCCCATATGTGGGCGTAAAATGCTCTGCGGGCGCACAACAAGGCTCAGGAGTGAGAGCGCAGTATGTAAATTTGAGGCCTAAATTGGTGATTTGCACAGGGGTGGCTGATGTGACCCCATTATGGAAACTACACCCCTCACAGAACGTTACAAGGGGTATAGTGACACAGCCCTTATAGGACCCTAGTATCAGATGTAGTTAAAAACTAATAAATGTTATTGATATGCCTTAAAAACTAATAATATAGAAAACCGTGACTACTATATTGTGACAAATAATGTACGAAAGAATAAACCTACCGGGGCACACGCCTGACGTATCCTTGATGCACAAGAAGACAAGGCTTATCTGTTACATCAGTCCGTATAAATAGGACTCAAGCCTAAAAATTCTTGAGAAACCCCGATAATGGGGGGAAACGTGTCGGAACGGTAAAAATTGTAATGTCCTTTTTATTTTATTCACTGATTATTGCACAAGAGGTGGTATTATTTAGGGTGCACACCTGAAATTTGCTGTGGTGAGTTAAAAGCTCCCGTCTCTATTAACATTGTGATACTAAGAGAACTGGAGCAATCCCTGTCGCTATAATAGGTTGCTCCAACTCGATTGTGGGAGATAACAATATACTCCAGATGTATGTCGGCCTGTCTATCCTGGGGGGCTGACAGTTTACTCTGAGCTCATCACCTATGGTATTCTAATTAGTAATACATTAGTCAGGACTGACTTTGGAATAATGTAGTGGCTTATTTTCATGTGTTGTGGTAATTTTTTTTGTACATTATTTGTCACAATATAGTAATCACGGTTTTCTATATAAATTAGTTTTTAAGACATATCAATAAAATGTATTAGTTTTTAACTACATCTGATACTAGGGTCCTACAAGGGCTGTGATACTGTTTTCCGATTGACCCTAAGAGTCATCTTGTTCGGTCTGCTGTTTAGAGAAGGGGTATAGTGAGCCTTAACACCCCACAGGTGTTTGACAATTTTTGTTAAAGTTGAATGATAAAATGAAAAAAAAAAAGTCCTTAAGGTGAAAATGGGCTGAGTCACTAAGGGGTTAAGAGAAGACCTTTTACTAAAAAGTTACAATAGTCAGGGCAAGAATAAATTAGAGCAACAGTAAGAGTTTAGCTGTTTCAACAGTAAGAAAAGGGTGGATTCTGGAGATGTTCTTGAGGGGTAGGAGACAAGATTGTTAATACAGGTAGTGAAAGATTTCTATCTAGCCTAAACCAAAGTCAGTGGACAAACTGCCTAGATTATGGTAGTGCCACACACTGAGATGGAAATGTACCCATACAACATCATTAAAGTTCTTCTTCCTATACACAGCAGTATACACCAGCATACACCAGCATATACCCCTCAACCTGAGCCCACACTGACAGAGGATAGGATCCCAGAAATAGCTATATGGTGACACTCCTTTTGCAGGAATCTCATGTGTGGCTAGGATGAGATACATTTTTTGGATGAAAGCTAATTTGCATATTAGTGCCTTAAAAAAATATATAACCATAACAGGCAACAACAACATAATGGGGGGAGATTTATCAAAACCTGTCCAGAGGAAAAGTTGCTGAGTTGTCCATAGCAACCAATCAGATTGCTTATTTAATTTTTGAAAAGGCCTCTAAAAAATAAAGGAAGCGATCTGATTGGTTGCTATGGGCAACTCAGAAACGTTTCCTCTGGACAGGTTTTGATAAATCTCCTCCAATATGCCTTTGGGCCCTCCCATGCCCCAGGACTGGGGTTGACCGATACCTCTGTACTCCCTGCAGCTATCACCCTGTCAATTAGGTTTCTTGTATTTAAGGTTTCCATTCTAATTTGTGCCATATCTCCTTGGTTTCATATGTTCATCTTCGATTTCCTTGCACATAAATTGTAATTCTGCTCATGATGCTTTTTCAGTACTCCTCGGGGGGGGGGGGGACTGGACATAAACACGTTCGCACACAATTAAGTACAGCCGAAATCCTAATAAAGTTTCATTAAATCCTCATTAAAATTTGCCATATATAAAGGATTCTCTTAATTTTCCAGCAAATTTCGCTGATTTAGAGCATCTTCAAATGTGTGAAAATAGGTCGACTCTAGTAAGGAAAGTCAGGATGAAAACCTTGGTGTATTCCGATTTGCTGCTGATCCACTATAGTCTTAAAGGATTTGCAGGATAGTCCCACTTACTGCAGCGATTTAATGTAATTTGAATATAATAATATCCTCATTGCAATATTTAATCATGGCAACGTTAAAATATAGCTTAATCTCAAGCTGCGTTTGCCATCTGAATGAAGAGAGGGACTTGGAGAAAGCAGCTGTTCAGGAGCTCAGGTTTTAATCCCTAAACATGCCCTGTCTGCTCCTATAACATGTGACAGGTTAAAGAACCCATGGAGATGGATTTCCTTTTTATCCAATGTAATAAGTCATCTAGTAATGCACTCGTTCGAGAAAACTGTTGTCCTCTGGGCACCTCGGAGCGTGTCAGCATTTCTTACAAGTGCTGACTAGTAACTTTTCTGAGCATTGCTACAAAGAAGCGATTTCTTCTTCTCCAAGAGGTGAATTGTATCAAAAAGACAATGTTTCCATTCAAAGGAAAACCGAAGTGTCACTTGCACTCTCAAGCCACCGCTTTACCAGCAGAGCCGATTCATCCCAGGCTCCCTTTTTTGCTGGTGGGTGGCAAGGCTATTAATTGTAATTACAGCAGAACATTCATAGGAAGAGAGTAAACCGAGGCTCTATATGCCAGACATAGTTGCGATGCCATAAAAATCGCAACCTCATTACTTTTCCCAGAGTTACGGGATATCATTAAGCAACCTGAGCTTTTATTTTCATAACTATCTAAATACCTTAAGCAATTACAGCAGATTCCTCTGTTATTCCAATCAGACCGGCCCCATTCATACAGAATTTTATGTCGGCTATTAGAAAACACTTTTGTGTTCAATCACAACACCAAGTGAACTTGGGGACATTTTATAGCCATTGACTATTACAAATGACGGTTGGCAAAGTAATTGGAGTCCTAAAGAGACATTCAGCACATGAAACACTCAGTATTTATTTGGGAATAGATTATCTAAAACCTTTTACAAACAGGAAGGTGCTAAGGGGTGGTCTTTAAATGTCAAAAGGGAAACGCATTTTTTACATAAAAAAAGAAATATAAAATAGAATTCAGTCCATTTTAGAAAATAGGTCATGATAAAAAAAAAACATCAGTAAAACAGGAATGAGCACAAAATAACTAAAAATGTTAAACATTCCAAAAGCCAACATTTATGGCTGTATTAAAAATATTTGCCTGCCTGGTTTGATAGACTCCTGCATGATCTCCCATCAGCTGGATGGGGCTATCACATCGGGGCCCAAGTGAACTAAACCCCTGAGGACAGCATTCATATTGTGTTCTGGAATGCAGAAGTCATTGCTTAAATATTTAGATAGTTGCAGTAGAAACCAGTGACTGAATTGATGATGTCCCAAGATAACCTATGACAGAGAGAATATAAGGAAGAATCTGTGTCTTTTTATCAAGTCTCTGTAAACAGATCGCTGGTTGGTATCAGTATTCTAATGGCTATTACCATTCTGTCCCTGTTATTAATGTCAAGGACACCTACGACTGTCATTCCAGACTTTTCTAAGCAATCAGAGCACTTGAAACTGTAAACAAAACTAATTTATGAAAACTAAAGCAATTAACAGCAAAACCACCACTTACTATAAATTTGCTCAACACTCATAACAAAAAAAATTTCTTAAAAAGTTATAAAGGTTATGCAACATAAGGTCACTTAAAGGGGTACTCTGCTGCTCACATCTTATCCCCCATTCAAAGGATAGGGGACAAGTTGTTAGATTGCGGGGGTCCCACCGCTGGCGTCCGGAAAACAGAAAAGCTTGCAGCTTCCACATTCGTAACGTAACGCCATGCCCCCTCCATTCATGTCTATGAGAGGGGGCATGATGACTAGTACAGAGCCTTCACGCCTCCTCCCATAGACTTGAATGGAGGGGGCATGGTGGCTTGTGCCCGAATGACAGGGGTGCCAGCAGCGGGACCCTTGCAATCTAACATCTTATCCCTTTGGATAGGGGATAAGATGTGTGCAGCGGAGTACCCCATTAAGTAATAAAGTGTCAGACAGTAATAAACATGCTTACCAAGGATCTGTGCTTGTGTTGGTGGTAAATGGTCATGTCCTGTGTACCCCATCATGGAGTTTTTTAATGGGAACTGGCTAGTTCCGGTTTCCATAGCCTCCCTCAGAATACAATACCCAGGATCCTTTGTTTCAAGGTGGGAGGTAACTTATTTTCTTCCCACCCATTATAGCACTGCCTTTGATCACATGACTTACCTGACATCACCTGACACACAAGCAGTGGATCTGCATGATGACAAATGCTGGCACATGTGCACCGGTAATGTCAACAGGGAGCTGGTTTTGAACACAACAGACAAAGCAACCAAGCTCCCTTTCAGCACCTGACTTGTGATGTATTGTCTCGGGCCAGGGAAAAGAAAGACAAAAAAATGTCATACCACTCAACCACCATTGGTAAGCGAAGTATACTAGTAACTAGACTAACTTTAATGCCCGTCTCACATTTAAATATCCCGGAATACCCCTTAAGGATAGGGCCACACGTGCCATAAAATACACAGCAAAATATGTCATGTGTGACCCTACCCTTAATCCTTTGATTCTGCCTTATGTATGTGCAAGGTCCCTATTGATTGCTACTATCTGGGCTCTTCTTTACACACTCATACAGTCACTAGCCACAGTAGTGCCCTGCTTAAGCCAGTAAGTGAGCATTTTCCTGTATCAAGACAGCAACATCAGAATGACAGCACCAGAGGATGGGGCAATTTTATTCAAAACACATGTACTTGAGAGAGGAAACTCGAGGTGGCAACAGTGAGCTTAAACACCCACTATGCAAACCTTCAAATATAGTCCATTCAGCTGAGCTATTGAGTATGCATATTCAGGTGTAATAAAGGGGTGCACAATGATATGAAAAAATAGACATAAAACTGTAAAGGTGTACATAGATAAATTATTGGCACTCACCTATTAAAATAAATCCTTTATTGTATCCATTAAAACAGCTGTCCACCGGCAGACAGCTGTTTTAATGGATACAATAAAAGAATTATTTTAATAGGTGAGTGGCAATGATTTATTCACGTACACCATTAATTAAAAAAACATTTTAGGGTAGAGTCACACAAAGTGCATTCGCAGCATATTTAATGCTGCTAATGCGCCAACAGCAATCACAAGAGCGTGCTTACTGCTGCAGCCAGGTAGCTCTGTGTGTCTGCTCGTAGCAGCGGATTTACTGTGTCTACAGTGGGAAATCCACCGCTATGGGTGGACACACAGATTTTACCCAGCTGCAGCAGGTAGCTCGCTCTTGTGAATGCCGTGGGCACATTCACAGCGTGAAATACACTGGGGAGGCACTCTGTGTGACTCTACCCTAATAGTTTTACATCACACATACTATATGTTCATGCAAATATACAACTACAGCAGAATCTCTGAATAGCGGACACGTACTGGGAAAAAATGTGTCCGCTATTGAGAAGTGTCAGCTTTTGGGAAAAAGGCTCAAAAATCTTTCTAAATTACCTCGTACTGTACTCACTCCAGAGGCTAATTACCTATAAAATACATTAAAAAAGTGATAATACAAAAACATTATTTTGCACTGTTATAAGGCTTTCAAAAAAAAAAACTCAACAATTTAAATAATTATTTAGGAAAGGTACTGATTTATTATGCTTGCACCTTCCCTTTCTTGAATAACATCCACCTTCTTCTTCAGTGTTAATTGCTTCATGGGGGGGCCATGGTTGACCTTTGTTTTTTCTCCCTTACTTGTTGGCACAAATACTACTGAAAGTGTCCTTTGCCTTTTCCTATATCTACCCTCTTTCCTACTGTGCCACACTTCCCCTCTCCTCTTTCTAATGTGGTGGCTGGCTGCCCAAATCCCATTAACGGGCTAGTCTATTTCTTCGTGTGGGAAAGTCCATTTTAGTTTAGTAGAGCCCGGCAGATGAGCCTGGTTGTCCACTATTGGGAAGCTAAGGTAGATTTCATTGTATGAACAATAGTGTGTATAAGAGTCAGTTTGTCTGGCACTGCATGTATTAAGCCTGGCTTGGCGTATGAAGCACAGCAAGTAGTGGAAGCTGGGAGACAATTGGTGCTAGCTCCTCTAATGCACAAAACAGACACCGGTTCCTAGGAGTATCCCTTATGTAGCCGCCCGCTGCTGGATTTCTTGCACCGTGCACTTTGTTATGCGCCTGTTCCACATGAATAAAGCATAAGAAAATCATATCTGAAGAGTGGTGAGTGCTTTCCTCATATTTCTTCTTATCTCCAGATTTTATTGTATCCCCATTTCTAATTCCTTCCTGTCATTCCCTTGCATTATCTGCTTTTGTGTTCTAAAAACATGAAACAACCTCTAGTAATTGGTACGCATGTTACAAACAATTGCATGCACCCACATGGTGGCTTCCTGTATTGAAAAAGGATTCACTTAGGTGACCTTAGGCTGGAAGCTGCTGAGAAGAACCATCTCTGCTTTATTTCTTCCGCAGCATTCTTGAAAGAACATCATGACAAATGAGTGTAGTATGCCTGCATCCTCCTGTGACAAGCATATCTTTATTATTTGTATGTTATTCAAAATGTCATGTATGGAATCTCGAGGGAATGCTTTGTATGTGAAAAGGTGAATTTAGCAGACCAGTCCTGACCAGAAGAACATGGGAGCTGAACAATGGCTGGGGTCAGCTCAGGAACAAAGTGCTAAAAGATCTGTACTGCAGCCCAGCGTGTGATACTTCATATCTGGCCCTATCTGTAGTCGAAGGCAGTTTATCACCATCATCACCACATTGTGAGGGAACAGAGAACATCGCTATTTTTATGTCTTTTCCTGAAAAAAAAAAGAGTGTTCTGGGAAAGAGAAGCTATTCATTTCCCTTCAAACTCTATATAAAGTGATAATACAACTACTAGGCCGGTCAGGTAATCTGTCATTAGCCTCATTGTATATCTATATTGTTATTATTAATGGGGAAAAAACTAATATATTTTCTATTGATTCTCCAAAATATGAATGATTAGTTAACAGATTCATCCTTCTCTTCCTTGCCATAATAGATCTCCATAAGACCATTAAAGGGGTACTCCCCTAGAAAAAACTTTTTATTATTTTTTTTTTATCAACTGATGCCAGAAAGTTAAACAGATTTGTAAATTACTTCTATTTAAAAATCTTAATCCTTCCAGTACTTTTCAGCTTCTGTATGTTCCAGGGGAAGTTCTTTTCTTTTTGAATTTCCTTTCTGTCAGACCACAGTGCTCTCTGCTGACACCTCTGTCCATTTTAGGAACTGCCCAGAGAAGGAGCAAATCCCTATAGCAAATCTATCCTGCTCCTGACAGTTCCTAAAATGGCCAGAGGTGTCAGCAGAGAGCACTGTGGTCAGACAGAAAGGAAATTCAAAAAGAAAAGAACTTCCTGTGGAGCATACAGCAGCTGATAAGTACTGGAAGGATTAAGATTTTTAATAGAAGTAATTTACAAATCTGATTAACTTTCTGGCACCAGTTGATGTAAAAAAAAAAAAAAATGTTTTCCAGGGGAGTACCCCTTTAAAGAGAGGTTTAAGCTTCACATTTAAGAGGCAATCAGATGGATAAAATGTAAATAAAAAATAAATAAATTAAATACATTTAAAAAGTTAGATTCATCTTACATGGCTCAGGCTGACAAATCTAGGGATTTTTTTTTTTAAATGTACATTTAGGTCAGAAATGGTTGCACAAATTCAAACCAAACCCATAACCCCCTTAACATATACTTTGTTTCATTATGACTTTTCCTCCCTTTGTTTCTATTTCTGGCTTTGGTTAAAACTTGATGCAGCAATGAACGCAAAACACAACTGGTAATAATCTGCCTGGTCTGATCTTTTCAGACAAAGTTTCTATAGAACTCTGTGGATCAGGCAATACTCATATACATCTATTACAATCATGTGTAACTGAGAGGACAGTCTATTTAAAGTTTATTACATCTTTCTACCCTGACATCTGTATACAGTGATCCCTCAACTTACAATGGCCTCAACATACAATAGTTTCCACATACAATGGTCTTTTCTGGACCATTGTAACTTGAAACCAGGCCCTCATTTACTATTCTAAACCGGTTGTTTTGTCTGTTTTTTTTTGGCGCATCTTTGTCTGCGACATGTCGCAGACATCGTGCGCCAGTCTGCGACACGATGCAACATTTTTTCCCGACGGACCCGATGTGGATTCTCCCAAACCCGAAAAAGGGGCATAACCCGACATTTCTGAGCTTTCACACGTATTTCCCGCGTGTTCGCTCCGGGTCTGATTACTGGCGATCACGGGGACAGAGCATAGTGATGTCACGGCTCCGCCCCCGTGTGACATCATGCTCCAACCCCTCAATGCAAGCCTATGGAGGGGGCGTGACAGTGAGTGTGACTATGCGCCGTCCCCGTGATCGCCAGTAATCAGACCCCGAGCAAGCACGCTCTGGGAGCTCATTCTAAATGGGGTACTGCGTGGAAGATCACGGGGGTCCCCAGCGGCGGGACCCCCGCAATCAGATATATTATCCCCTATCCTTTGGATAGGGGATAAGATGTCTTAGCGCCGGAGTACCCCTTTAAGCTTTGGTTGTCCTTGTATGAAATACGCAATGTATATGCTCTGTGTGAACATACGCTGAGGGTATGTTCACACAGGAGTATTTCTTGCGAATCATGCCCAGCTAATATGTAGCTGTGTGGATGTACCCTTAATGTGCAAATCCCATATTTACTTATTTTTAACAACCGTTCATCGCATAGCACGATAGTGGTGTGTGTCCGTGTACATTAAAAATGAAAAACAAAACACAATTCTGCTCCAAATACCTGTTCTGAGGGGCCATTTTGTCCAGTCCTGGCAAACATTACTTTAGTGTTCTGTGCTGCAGCTGCACACTGGTCTGTACCTATTGCAAGACCCAGAGCCATTACATTGTATTGCTGCAGAACATGGCGCTTGATTGCTGCAGAACATGGCGCTTGATTGCTGCAGAACATGGCGCTCGTATAACATTTCCCCGGTCTGGCCAAACTAGCCCCTCAGGGGGAGTATTTGGAGCAGGATTTTGATACACGGACACACATTACTATTGTGCTATGGGCTGCACGATTGTTGTAAAAAATACAGTGTATGGGATTTGTGCTATATATTTGTGCAAGGTATATTCTTGCACACAGCAGATTTGTTGCAAAATGATGTAGAATCGTCCTATTCAACTGACTAGAGCTTACAAAAATCATGGGAATCGGTATAGAAACAACCCCATTTAGACTAAAGGAATTTGTTTTGACAGATAAATTTCTGTGTGTGATTATAACCGTAGTCAAGTCAACTACGATGTGTCTGATATAATGAATAACTAAGTAACAGGTAAGTGTCCTTAAAACCTTCAGAAAACAGCTATAAAGCTGACCATGATATCACCAGCAATAATCCGCACCATCCTTTGACTCATTAGGATTGTGTATTATTAACATGAGGTTCTCACATTTTATTGCTCATCGATTGTAATGATGACTTACTGTATTTGACAATCTGGTGAGTCATGAACAATAAATCAGTGTGAGGCATACAGAACATGACTTGGACTATGGATTCCGTAATTTATTTATGAAATAGCTACCACAGTAAGCATAGATCATTTTGTTACAGTATCTTTTCTAACAATGAAAGATCTACACAAATCAAGGTAACTAATGTATACTAAATCAGGATACATTCAGGAGCTTTGGTGCAAACATGCACTGAGAAAGGGGCCGTAACCCGATCTAGTGCTACCATTATTTTTTTAAGTGCCCCTGTCATTTAAACATAACTTTTGACAAGTTACAGAGATATGTAGAAAGCTTTGATCAGTTGTGGTCTATTTGCCGAGCCCCCCACTGATTGGGGGAATGAGCACGGAAAAGTGCAGAGTTCTTAGATAGGACATAAACCAAATGTCAGATTCCCTTTAGGAGTCCAGTGGGTGGTGCTACCCATTGACTGACAGCATTTCTTGTATAAGTGTGCATAGACATTGCGGTCAGACACTGTGTAGAGTCCAGAACAGGAATGTTTTCTTAATCCAGCTCCTGTTGGATTTCTGACCATTACTGCTCGCTCCAACAAGGGGTGTGTTCCATTCCTGCCCGCTTCTGCAACATGTGTGTCCAGTCCCACAGAGGTTTGCGGGACTGTGCTGGATTTTTCTGGCCTTCTGCATGTTCTGTGACCACCCGCTCCTGCAAGTTTTATATCTGGTCCTGCAGGATCCTAATCCAATTGGTGCCCTCTACTGTGTAGGATGTCCACTGGACTCCTAAGCATAGAAAGAGCAGAGGTTTAAATGAATATAATTAAAGGCCCTGGCTCTGCTAACGCACGTTTTGTACCCAGCATGTCAGCTGGTCGAAACACGCCCCCTCTATTTATCCCTATGGGAGAGGCGGAGACACAAACACTGTGTCTCCGCCTCTCCCATAGAGATGAATGGAGGGGGGGTGTTTTGACTAGCTGACATGCTGGGTGCAAAATGTATTTGCTTGAGCAGAGTCGGGGCCTCCTTCCTTCTGATAGGGGAATTTTTTTTCTTCAACACTATATATCAATCTACTCAGCTTCTCCCTGTTCCATAACATGAAGCTGAAGGATCAGACAGCTTGTTAAGTGTGACTGCTAAGGGCAGTGTTTTCGACCCAGTGTGCCTCCAGCTGCTGCAAAACTTTGCCTTTGGCTGTCCAGACATGATGGGAGTTGTAGTTTTCCAACAGCTAGAGGCATACTGATTGAGAAACACCAGGCTAAGGGACAATCAGCCATGTTTGAGGCCTTTTCATAGAACAATAAAACGCTACGCAACATTCTGATAATTTATTATTTACAACTCTTTAACGTTTTGTAAACAATAGGTCAGTGTAGGTTGAAACAAGTATGAGTATTGCCTCAACCACATATACTCTACAGCAGTGTAAAGCCAAAGGTTGTCCAGTCATGCTGGGAGTTGTAGTTTTGCAACAGTTAAAGGCACACTGGTTGGAACACCCTGCTGTACACAAACGTTCACCAGTCAATAGGAAAGGGTCAGGAGAAGTTTTCAACTTTAGAATGTCAAAATTTATTGGTAATCCAGAATTGTGAAAGTGACGAGGAACAAAAATAAGTTGAAAGAACCCAACAACCTGTATGCTTTCTGTCAGGAACTGGACTGGAAGCGGGTAGTGGATCCTCTGTGTTAGTGAGGCGATGGCGTGGGCCGTACCAGGGGACCGGTTCTAAGAAGTTACTGGTTTTCACCAGAGCCCACCGCAAGGTGGGATGGACTTGCTGCGGTGGTAACTCCCAGGTCGTATCCCCCGATAGCAACTCGACAAAGGCAAGGTCGGATGTAGCAAGAGGTCAAGGCAGGCGGCAAAGGTTCGTAGTCAGGGGCAACAGCAAGGGTCTGGATACACAGGCTTGGGAACACACAGAACGCTTTCTCAGGGCACTAGGGCAACAAGATCCGGCAAGGACAGGAAGGGGAAGTGGGTTTTTATGTGTGGGGAGTCCTTGGGAACTGATTGGACCAGGCACCAATTAATGGTGCACTGGCCCTTTAAATCTGAGAGACCCGGCGCGTGCCCTAAAGAGCGGGGCCGCGCGTCGGGACTGAGCAGGAGGACGGGGCAGGTGAGATGATCGGGATGCGACCCACGGGCAGAGGACACAGAGCAGCGCTCTCGGTCAGCGAGTCTGACCGGTTCGCTGCAAGCCAGAGCAAAACACTGCGCTCGGCGTTACACTTTCTTTGTACTATGTGAATCCTGGCATAGTTACTGTTACTGAGAGTTATCTCAAGTGAGAATTGTCCCGCAATGCGATCATACATATTTTCGGAATGACTAACTGTGCGCACACAAGATTTTTTAGGTGACTAAGCAGAGAGAGATCCATCTCAAATACACCAGTCACCTGAAAATATTTTGTGGCATCACTGTTCTCACCACTCGGTGACTCTGAAGCCCTCTCAGATGAAAATGGCTTTTGCAGCAACAACAAAAGCATGACTTGATATTAATGGAGCAACACAGTAAAAAGTAAAGTGGCTCTCAATATCTATAAACAGACTTAGGCTATGCTCTCATGGTCGAAAATGTGCTGAATGTCCGCACAGAAAAAAAAACACAGACATTCCGTACATTTGAATTTTTCCGGGGCGGGCGATAGGAAATGCACCGTCTCATAGATGGCAATGCATTTATAAACGTAATCTGCAGAAAGAATAAACATGTCTATTTTTCTGCGGATGCAGAAAGATCTGGCATGGAAATCCCACCGTGTGCACAGTGCAGCAGAATCAAATTGAAATCCATGGAACTCTGCTGCAGCGGAATGTCAGTGCGGAATATTCATGCAGAATTCCACCATGTGGACATGGCCTTAAAGGGTACCTGTCACTTTAGTTATACTGACCTTGCTTAGGGTTGCATACCATAGCTACAGACACACTGTTTGCAGTGTATCGTTTATGCAATGAGACGGCAGAAAACTCACAGATATTCATGGAGTCGTCACTAGAACTGCCCAACCAAGAAAGTGGCTGATGATTGGGCGGTTTCTTCTAATGAACAGTAAGGCCATGTTCACGCAGCAAAAATTTTATGTCCACCCGGAACATGCCAAAGCTAGGACCGCTGGGAAATGCTCCATGTTCATTTTTTCTCCATAGACAGAAATGCACTGGCAAGCGCATTCCGGCTAAAGAATTGACATGTTCATTCTTTCGATAGACACCGGATTGGAATTTACGTGGCAGAAATTCCACCGTGTGCACAGTTCAGCAGAATCTCATGGATTTTTCTGCTTGATTCTGTTCGTGTGAACACGGCCTAAAAGTGAGATACCTGTCAGTCACTATTTGGTGTCTTACAGTGACTTATTCCAGTGTTTTCCAACCTGTGTGTCTCTAGCTGTTGCCAAACATGCTGGGAGTTGTAGTTTTGCAACAACTGGAGACACACTGGTTAGGAAACAGCGGCTTATTCCCTTTCACACACAGTCCAGCATACATGTATAAGGGAAGTTGGAAGGAATGACTTTCAGCCAAACAAGCAAGAATGGGCACATGCACAGATAGTATATGAAATGACAAGATATATATATATGGCAATAAAATGCTCCCTACATTGTACCGGTGGAGTCCCTGCTGTCACCTAGTATAACCTCTGGTTACGTCCTGTGCCGTGCATCCTTTTGCTCACTGAATAGGATAACAGGATTATAGGATATACCGGTTGTGGGCTAGCTTGAAGCCAAAGGTTCTGCTAGAGCGAACAACAACGTCACAAGGCAGCTACGAGTTAAAAACAGCTATCCTTCTAGAAGAGGACATTCTACTCTCCTGAGAGATATTTGTAACTAGGGAGCCCACTCCAGCACAATGCAATCCCAGAAATGGTGTAGAACTCTCTTACACGATGCCCTTTTCATCATCTCCTCTCGGCTGCCTCTATCTGCGATATCATTCCCGTCTGTGAGGGATCATCTTGCAACTACAATAAAGACTGTGATTTCTATGTGAAGTTTTCCTTAGAGATATACTTTCTCCAGCAATGATACATTCTGCATTAGAAAGATACAATGTAGATGCCGAGATGCCATCAAATCTTAAGAAAACAAGAACAAGACATATGTTAAGCCTCCTCAATGCCCACCTGGTATATACAGGTCTCATACAATAATGTTAACCATTTCTATCCTAGTGATTATTATAATGATATTTCATAGGCATTTATTGGCAAATATTGTGGTTTCATAGTTTTTTCTCCGTATCACTTTTTTTTTTTCCAATACAAGAAAGAAAGGGGCTCAGCAAACACTAATGGGTGCTATCAAGTTCCGATAGATAGTAATGTAAACAAGAACACAAACAAAACGGTAAAATGATGCACAGTCAAAATAATAATTGGTGATAATACAAAAAAAGTACAATCTTTTATTGAGAAATGGATAACGCCAAAAATAAAAGAATAAATATAAAAAGTAAAAATAAAAAGGGGTCAAAAGGAGCCACACTACAACAGGAGGGGGCCAAATAGTAATCACTCTCAGGACATGTGTATATGATGTACAGAAGCAATCCCACCTTCTGACCAAGTACAACACTATAGCAATATAACTGTAACAAATTATACACAAAAGTGCAGAATATGCATCACGAACAACATTTTGAATAACGAAAACATATACAGTCTGAATGTGTAATACAATACTAGAAACTATGCTGCACTATATAGGCAGAAATCACAAAAAATAAAGCAAAAGGGCTGAAATAATGATTGCAAAAAATTAAGCAATAAAGACACTTGCTGTCAATGGAAAAACAACAGTCAAACCAGTCTGAAAATAGATGCTAATAATGACGATAAGCACGATCCTCACACAATGTGACTTCCTCAGGGTTATTGTTCTGTTTTTATCAGCTTACAAACAGAGTTGAACAAATCTGCAATAAGTTTCTCCGAACCCGATCCTAATGAATCGTCCATCAATACACTTATTCTTATATGTCATTATGCTTTCCAAGTATTCTGATTAACCTGGAAAAGTCTGAGACAGTAAAGAGAGTTTCATTCCAAAGTTCTTCAGGAAATCGGAACACTTGGAAAACAGAGCAACTTTAAAAAAAGTAAATGATTTGGTAGGTTCAAGTTCAACAAATTTTTACTGCAGATACACTCAACTTTACTTACAAGTTGTTTCCAATTGCTATTATCACTTCTGCTCCTGTAACACCAGGCCATGTATGCCCATTTCTATTTGCAGCTCCCATACAGTGTGCACTGGATTTTCCATTAGGTATTTATAGTCTTGTGCCTAGGATGGTTGTGTTAAGGGGGGCAGCACTGAATAAAAATAATAGTTTGATGCAGCTGCTGCTGCATTCTGTGGCCCGGATTAAAAAATAAACACATTTCCCCTTTGGTTAAATCCACATGGGTCAGAACTTCTGTAAAATATACCTGCAGATTTCCAGCCAAATGAGCTCCTTTTGCTGTGTAACTTGTGACTGATTTCCCCACATTCTGTGTATAGAGGGGCACGATCCACAGGGAATTTACAAATAAATCTGCTTGTGCTCAGGGCTCCAGACATGTACTAGTGCCTGAAGACATTACATACATACCTGTACAACCTAACTTCACATAGCGGTCCGAGGTGTGCCATAACCTCGTATTGAGGGCACGACTATAGAGGGCATACCCTACGGTAAAAGAATAAATTAAGGGAGGGTTGGGAGAGTTCCACAAAATCACGCCCCACCTGAGCAGAGAAGGGGAAGTTATATACTCACGCCCCTCGCTTAATCCCTACAAGCCCCACCTAGTGGTGCAGGGGACGTAAAATACTTACGCCCCTCGCACAAATACAACCCTATGGGCTTTATACATGTCAGGCATGCTCTGTATTTGTGACTTGCATGAAACGTTTAGATGGCTGTAGAATCATCCTAAGGGTGCGTTCACACTGTAGAGATTCTGTCTGGCGGCACCGCAGAAAATACTTCGGTGCTAGGGCCGTGACGCACTGCGCCGTCACCATTGATAGCTATGCAGTGCTCGTGGAATCCGCGCAAAGAATGAACATGTTCTTTCTTTGCACTGAACAATTTCAGCGGCGGAATTGTCCGCCGCCGAAATTCCGCAGTGTGAACTGGTCTCGCGGAGACCCATCAACACTAATGTTAAGTTCCCACTGCGGAATTCAGCATGCTGAATTCCATGGGAATTGCATAGTGTGAACATACCCTAATGGGGTGTAGTTAGCCCAAGTACTTAGGGTAGCATGAGCTAAATAACACCGCATATGGCCATCTGCAATGCAGGCTTTTGCAATGGACCATGGGCGAGATTTATCCAAACCTGTCCAGAGGAAAAGATGCTGAGTTGCCCATAGCAACCAATCAGATCGCTTCTTTCATTTTTGAAAAGGCCTCTGAAAAATGAAAGAAGCAATCTGATTGGTTGCTGTGGGCAAATCAGCATCTTTTCCTCTGGACATACCTGAGTGTGGGGGAGAAAAACGGAGAGACCGACACAGGCGCCTTGTGCGTTACCACTAGACAGGAATAACAGATAAAAACAAACACAGTGAACGGGCAGGAATTGCCCCTTAGGTAATGGCCGCTCACCTTGAGCGAATAAGGTATTCGCATATAACCCACACCGTGGGTGACAGAAGGATCGGAACTGCTGCTGAGCCTGGGTCCCAGGAAAGGAAAAGATCCGATCCTGATGGAAGTGGATGCGGATAAGGAAAATATGACCCTTACAGAGGCGCTGCTAGTTCCAGAGTAATGTAGAAGCCAACCAGAGGTATTGGTAAAACACCGGAGTGGTTTATTAGAGCATAAGAAGACAATGAAGTACACAGATGACGCGTTTCGGGGGAGCAACCCCCTTCCTCAGATCAGAGGAAGGGGGTTGCTCCCCCGAAACGCGTCATCTGTGTACTTCATTGTCTTCTTATGCTCTAATAAACCACTCCGGTGTTTTACCAATACCTCTGGTTGGCTTCTACTTTCCTCTGGACAGGTTTTGATAAATCTCCCCCATGTGCTGACATGAAGTGGTTCAGGATTAAAAAACATGACTGATTTTTCCCAAAACATTTCCACACCTACCAGGTATGTGTAGTATTGCAGGCTGAGCCCCATTTACGTTAGGAGAGCTCAGCTGCAATACCAGCAAAAACTCACTGACAGGTTGCGCTGTTTTAGAGAGAAAATAGTGATGTCTGCCAGTAAAGCAACCAAGCTACTAGGAGATGTAGTGCTGAAGAATTGCCTGTGTGGATACGATGGTTCTTGATGCCAAGAAAGGTGCTTTAACAACAACTAATATACCTGTAAAGCCAATGTATTTTACCCAGACAACAAATGAGAGGAGATTTATCAAAAACTGAGAGTAAGTTACTGAGCTGCCCATAGCAACCAATCAGATTGCTTCTTTAATCTCTGGAAAGGCCTCTGAATAAGAAAGAAGCGATCTGATTGGTTGCTATGGGCAACTCAGTAACTTTTCCTCTGGACAAGTTTTGATAAATCTCTCCCATGAAAATGTTTGTGAAAACAATCTAAAATATAGTTGATAGTTGAGATACACTTTACCGAATCTATTAGAGGAACTGCATATCTGATTTGGGTAAGGGGTAGAAAACGGAGCTCACACTGCAGAGGACTGTATGTAAACAATGAGAAAGTCTCCTCATGTTTATGCAGAACATATGAACTAAATGTATGGAACTGTAAGATACGTATTTCCCATTGACTCTTATTGTACAGAAAAATATCATTGGATCTGTTTATGTTAGAAACATGTGTTTGAGTAAGCTTTTAAATAGAGTTTAAAAAGAGTGCTTGTTGCTTACATTGCTTCAAAGAAGGTCTATAAAGCCTTAGGTTTTCGTCTAGGTTTACTGGCCAAAAGCAACAATGATGGACATTTATCAACGGGTTTAGTCAGATTTTCTTTACTATAATTGTCGCAAAATTGTCGCAACTGCGACTACGTGTGTTTTCGTGCGACAATTTGCATGAAGAACAAGAAAAGCAAGAAAATTCAAACTTGCTTACGTAGTAAATTTTTCAAAATGGATTTGCTTTATTTAGTCGGGTATTTATCAACTGCGACAGTCGCAACTGTGCAAAAAAAAGTCGCAACAAGGTTAAAAATTGACTAAATTTACTCCAGCTCAAACATGGAGCAGAAAAAGCTACCACCAAAGTAAAAAAGGAAAAATTGCTTACGTTAAAGCAAATTATCAACAGGCTGAAACCAGTTGATAAATAAGTCACACAAAAGTAAGGAAAAAATTACTAAAAAAAAAAGAATACATAAGCAAACATTGATAAATGTCCCTCAATATTGGCAATCCAATGAATACACTAAGAAGAGAAGAAAGGAGGGTTCCGTCACTGCTACTATTTTTCCATTAACACAATCCGACATCAATATACTGCGTGTACTGCTAACAAGTAAATACCAAACTGTGGATCAACATGGGTGGTGCTACATGCCAACAAAACATATGGAATCCTTACACAGAAAAGAGAAAAGTTGCGGAGCAGCTCACGGCGTCCGATGTCTGTGGTTAGAGATGAAGCATCGTGGTCAGGCGGAAGTAGGACGGGGAGGCTGTGATGTTACGGGAGGAATCAGGCGTCGGGTGCCCAACGCCTGATTTCCCCCCGTAACATCACAGCCTCCCCGTCCTCCCGCCGCCTGACCACGATGCTTCATCTCTAAGCACAGACATCGGACGCCGTGAGCTGCTCCGCAACTTTTCTCTTTTTTGTGTAAGGATTCAATATTGGCAATCCATTGTAACTTTCTTAAGTTACATAAACTATAAAGTTTCTGGGTGTCGCTTTAAAGTTTGACAATCGATTAGATGCCCTAAAGGGTCAAAATAATTGCATATGCCCAACCAATCTTACATTAGACATGGAGAAAAGTATTGCAACTCCACCCATTTAAGTGAAAAGGAATGGGCTGTAACACAAATAAAAGCCACTACCAAATAAATAGTATGACGCCTGAGGCGGAAATGCTCACACAAGCATGGCGGCCTCTTCAAGCAACTGATTTGCAGTTCCACCTCCATAATCTGATGTTGATGGTCTAAGAGTAAGCCATTAGTATTTGCATCAAGTATTTTACTATGTTTAGCATATGCTCCTGGTGCACACATTAATGGGGCCCATGTACCCAACCTGTGGTATGCATAGTTTTTTTTTCCAGTACAAGTGTAGCTTTGTATAAAATTGTATACAGCCTATTATGTTTTTGTTTTTTTTGGCACTATGAGGCATGGGTGATCATGCTGTTGTATGATTAGACAGTGGTATGCATTGCAGCTTTTCATTGGAGGTATACATCAGGAAATGCTCATAATGATATTAGCCGAAGAAAGACAAAAATTATATGTGAGACTATATAAAAATATATTGAATATATATATTCACTTCCACTTTCTATAATTTCCTTTTGATGCCTCTTACATTCATGGTAGTTGACCACATGGATTATACAGCTCACACTACTTAAAATACATGTCCGACATCATTAATCTATCTGACCTATAATCTGAAGACCTAACATGTAGCTATGGTGACCAACGCTTGACCTCAGCAAGCCAAGGGTTTTAAATGCTGCTCTCTGTAGTATTTCCAGTCACATTGTCAAAGGGTACAAAAGAACTTTTGAGGACTGTGACAGTTTTCTAGGATTAAGGTCAAGAGGTCAATTGCCCCAAACCGTCCCATAAGTCCTGCAAATTTTATTCCACTCCCTCTCTCATTACCCGCAGTGCTGTGTTTTGACATGTGAAATTAGTCACAAAATGAAGTGACCAAAACATCCTTCAGACTCATCTACAGACTGATTAATGGGAGATAATGGTGGTAACTATGAGAGCAAACAACTCCTATTATACTTCACCAAGGTACACAACTTATATACAAGTCACATCAAAGCTCTTCACGAAACATAGAAGTAAATGGGCATTCAAAACAGTGAAAATGCTCCTGACATTAAAGGGGTACTCCGGTGAAAACATTTTTTCTTTTAAATCAACTGGTGCCAGAAAGTTAAACATATTTGTAAATTACTTCTATTAAAAAATCTTAATCCTTCCAGTACTTATTAGCTGCTGAATGCTACAGAGGAAATTCCTTTCTTTTTGGAACACTGATGACATCACGAGCACAGTGCTCTCTGCTGACATTTCTGTCCATTTTAGCAACCGTGCATAGCAGATGTATGCTAAGGGCAGCATGGTGGCTCAGTGGTTAGCACTGCTGCCTTGCAGTGCTGGAGCCTTGGGTTCAAATCCCACAGAGGACAACAATAAATAAAGAGTTATTATTATTATGACGTCAGCAAAGAGCACTGTGCTCGTGATGTCATCAGAGAGAATTCCAAAAAGAAAAGAATTTCCTCTGTAGTATTCAGCAGCTGATAAGTACAGGAAGGATTAAGATTTTTTAATAGAAGTAATTTACAAATCTGTTTAACTTTCTGGCACCAGTTGATTTAAAAGAAAAAAGGTTTTCACCAGAGTACCCCTTTAAAACACCACTCCATGGTTGACCATTGTCCACACAGAGCTTGTTCTGTTATTCAAGGATGTGTAGGCCTCATGCCAAGCATTGTGCAGCCATCTGATGTAAGGAAACTTTAACTTTCATGATGAAATACAGCAAAGGATTTAAATTCAAGGGTTTCACCTGTTCAGAAAACCAAGTACCATACTAAAGAATAGAGAGAATGTTCAGGTCCTCATCTCATCTCATAGCTTTAGTGGAGAACAGTTACAAAAAGAGTAAAAATCTTACATCATAGGACCTGTCTTACATTATGCAGACAATCCATTAGTGTAAATAAGCACAGTGTAATAATCAATTTCCCCTGTGGTGGCACTGTAGGGAAATTGAACATTTAAAGGGGTATTCCAGGATTTTTTTTATTTGACTATGCTACAGGGGCTGTAAAGTTAGTGTAGTTCATAATATAGTGTCTGTACCTGTGTGTGATGGTTTTCTCACAATTCTTCTGTGATTCCCCCCCCCCCCCCCCCCCAAATGTCTGTTGTCTCAGATTTTTCCCAGGTTGCAATGAGGCTGAGACCTGACTCACTAGTCAGCTGATGACAGGGAGCCTGTCTGCTTCAATGGGTGGAGCGATCGCTTGGTGGGAGAGAGATCAATTTGCAACAGCTGTAGGCACCCTGATTGAAAACCACAGGTCTTTTGAATGGATGCAGCTCATTTATGTTTCAATGGGTGGGGTGGCCGATGTGTGGGAGGGAGGAAAACGGAATTGTGGGATTTGTAGTCAAAAAAAGAAAAGTCAAACAGGAAATACCAGTTTACAAAAAGCTAGCCACAGTGTTATTATAATCTCACAACATAGCCATTTAGACCCAGGACAAGCACAGATCCTTCCTAAGCATGTCCATTACTGTCTGCCAGGTACGTACTAAAATCCCCTTATGGTGGATAACCCCGTTAAGGTGACCATAGACATTAGGTAGCCATCAGGCCGAACAAGCAGTCAGCTGTCAATTCCTCCCAAGCCTGCCATGAACATGCACATTTAGCTTGGCTGAGCATGCATGTTTTTTAAAGGGTAAAGGGCTCTCCTCTATCCATTGAGAACACTTGTATCCGCAACCAAGCTATTCACTACCGCACTTTTTTTTTAGAGGTGACTTCTTTTCTGTATGAACAAAGGACAGGGAAAACTGAAATAGTGGATCCTTCTTTCCCCAACATCAGGATACCCCCATACACATTAGAGGTTAACAGCTCTATGTTATACCATGTTCTTCTTATGAATCAGTAGACAAAGTATTCTTACATTTATGTTACTTTTTATGCAGATCACAATATGTAAAATGGCTTTAAATTTATATTTAACAGTTGGGCCTCTGAACAGAAGGGTGGACCCTAAGTTTCACTATTAAGTTTGGCTTTTAACTCTAAAATACCTTTCATGAACGTAAAAATTTCCCGCAGGAATCCTTAGGTTGTGTCTTCAGATTAGTCTCAAACAGAATTAGCTTGCATGTGTAGTACCAGCACCAATAGCCCAATATCATGGTTACAGCACAGACAAAGGCACAGGAATAACTTTTAAGATGTGTAATGTTCTAGCTATATTTCCTTTATCTAGCAATACAGACAACATAGCTGAAAGGTCGAACATGCTGGTGGGCACAATAAAGAACACATCCTAAAAGTTATTCCTGGGTCATTGTCTGTGCTGTGACAGTGATAGATATTTGTATACATGTCTGGATTGGCACTGCGGTGGTCACTTGCATGGTACTCCAGTGCTGACTCTTCCTTTTTCCTATAAAGCTGATAACCAGATTAATGGTCAGTGCTGGCAGGATTAATGAAACACCAGACACAAAAGATTATGGCAGGTAGTGATACAATGGCAGGAAACAGTGCAGATCAAATCCAAAATAGCAAAAAAATACACATACAAACACTTTCATAAATAAACAGGAACCATGTTGCTCAAGCAGGTAGTGGCAGTTCTGGGCAGGTTTAATGGTGTTTTAGGTTCACAAAATTGTATTTGAATAAAACTAATAATCCCAAGATATATAACCTACTAATATAGTGTTTTTACAAACTGTAGTGGCTTCAGCATGCTTTTGTGTTATTCACCCCTGAGAGGAAGTAGTGTAGTTCTTTCATTTTCAATGTGGTGTTGTCAGCTTCCCGAATCCTTCCTCTCTCCCAAGACAACGCATCATTCTCTGCTGTCTCAGAACGTGTGACTGGATCTCATTTCTGCCAACAACAAACTAGCTGCCCTCAGACATATGTGGACATATCAAACCAGAGACAATTGTACAGATATTTAGTTCATCGGTTTTCCAGTCAGGGACACCATAAAGAGTATCTGGATAATACCACCACGTTGCCCTCACCTGATAGATCAGTATAAACAGACTATAAAGACTGTGGTTTTAATCACAATTTTTTGTTACTCACCAAATAATTTTAATAATATCCTAATAAAGATTGATGTTTTATCTATTTACAGACATATGATTTAGAAGGATTTTGTAACCCCTCGGGTTATATGTTGACTGGATCTTATCACTGAGCTCAAATCCTGCCCTGAGTGATGTCACCACTTCTGACCAGCCCCTATAACCTACATTACCATGTTCCTGTCATATATATATATATAAACAATAAAGGTTTTTGCAGCACTACTTAGCTTTCTAAGAAAAGACAGATGGGTGCCAGCTCCCAGGGAACTTGATCAGAGCTCCATAGTTAATCCTTTTTCAGGATCCTGTGTGATCTGTAAGGTTGCTACTAGTGAATAAAACCTTTTGCACCTTGGATTTTTGTAAGGAGTGCTGCACCCTTTCTTTGATGGATTATATATATATATATATATATATATATATATATATATATATATACACACACATTTATATATAGGGACATTTAGAGAGAATAAGATGTCTTAAGTTTACAGCATGCTGCCTTGTGCTGAGAAGTGCCACAGACAGAGGAGCAGACTTGGAATGAATAAGGTGTTGCAGCCTCACTGTTGATCTGCTCAGAAATGTACTGCAAAAGCTCTGGGAGAGGAAATGGCAGGGTTGCTGTGGGAGAAGATTAGGTAGGGTGAGAGGACTGTATTGAAGACCTAAAGGAAAGCAATGTGTTCTAGGAATTGTAGTACTGAGTAAGTGCAACCAGGAATTACAGGACTAAGACCCCCCAAAAAATAGTGTGGTAACTTAAAAAAGTAAGCAATATGCTTGTGCAGGAGTAATTTTATCTGATCTCAGAGTACCCCTTTAACCCCTTAAGGACTCAGCGTTTTTCCATTTCAATTTTTTCCTCATCACCTTCTAAAAATCATAACGTTTTAAATTTTGCACCTAAAAATCCATATGATGGCTTATTTTTTGTGCCACCAATTCTACTTTGCAGTGACATTAGTCATTTTACCAAAAAATCCACTGCGAAACGGAAAAAAAAAATCATTGTGCGACAAAATTTAAGAAAAAATGTCATTTTGTAATTTTTGGGGGCTTCCGTTTCTACGCAGTGCATTTTTCAGTAAAAATAACACCTTATCTTTATTCTGTAGGTCCATACGTTTAAAATGATACCCTACTTTATATAGGTTTGATTTTGTCGTACTTCGGAAAAAAATCATAACTTCATGCAGGAAAATTTATATGTTAAAAATTCTCATTTCTAACCCCTTTAACTTTTTTTTTTTCGTGTACGAGTCGGTATTATGACTCATTTTTGGCGCCGTGTTCTGAAGCTTTTATCGGTACCATTTTTGTATTGATCGGACTTTTTGATCGCTCTTTATTCATTTTTTCATGATATAAAAAGTGACCAAAAATACACAATTTTGGACTTTGGAATTTATTTGCGCGCACACTATTGACCGTGCGATTTAATTTACGATATATTTTTAAAGTTCGGACATTTTAACACGCGGCGATACCACATATGTTTATTTTTATTTTCACAGCTTTTTTTTTTATGGGAAAAGGGGAGTGATTCAAAATTTTATTAGGGAAGGGGTTAAATGACCTTTGTTAACTTTTTTTTTTTCACTTTTTTTTTTGCAGTGCCATAGGGAGCTATAGCACTGCACCCACTGATCTCCTATGATGATCCCTGCAAAGCCATAGCTTTGCACGGATCAGTCAGATAGGGGCTCGATTGCTCAAGCCTGTAGCTCAGGCTTGGAGCAATCAAACCCCGATCGGACGCCGCAGAGAGAGGTAAGGAGACCTCTGCCAGTGTCCCAGCTGATCGGAACATCGCGATTTTATCGCGATGTCCCGATCAGCCCCACTGAGCTGCCGGGAAGCGTTTACTTTCGTTTTCAGACGCGGCGATCAACTTTGATCGCCGCGTCTGAAGGGTTAACAGCGCGCGGCACAACGATCAATGCCGTGTGCTGTTAGCCCAGGGTCCCAGCTATGAATAGCAGCCGGGACCGACCCGGTGTGATGCGGGGTTTTTCACACCGGGACCAGGCTCAGGGGGTACAGGTACGCTCTGAGTCCTTAAGAGGTTAAATAACCAAAGATACTTAGTCATAGGCTGAGTACCAACACTTGACATGTGCCGGTTCTTCTCAGATTCTGCTCAGTGATCATTGTTATGAAAGGCACATTAGTGTTGAGAGAAAAATAATGTCCGTTCCACAAGTAGTTGCTGCAGCTGTCTGTCTTTTATACATCATTGTGTAGTTTAGATTTGCCCTGCTGTAACACGCATAGGGTGTGTGCTGTGTTAGTGAAATAATACTGTTATTCAGTATGACATGCAGATTAGAGGCGTCGCTATTAGAATCACTGTCGCAGAGTGGCACAATGACAGAGACTGGAGGTCTCATCATTATGAGGAGACCATATAGTGGCTAAATTACACAACCTGGAGTTGGCGGCAGCAAGAGGAGACCACGTAGCGGCTGAATGACACAGCCTGGAGTTGACGGCAGCATAAGGAGACCATATAGTGGCTGAATGATACAGCCTGGAGTTGGTGGCAGCAAAAGCTGCTGTAAAAATGCTTTTCTGTGCAACACACATTGCTCTCTGTCCCTCTCTTTCTGCAACAGAACGCTGATGTGACTGGGAGGTGAATCGCTGCTGTAAAAATGCTTTTCTGTGCAACACACACTGCTGTCTTTCCCTCTCTCTCTGTAATAGAAAGCTGATGTGACTGGTCTAGGGCTGTGACATCACAGGGGTGGCTGGCTGCTGATAGGCTGCATGCTGCATGTGATTCAGGGTCATCCCGCCGACCCTTGTTCCCGCCTTCCCAGGATTCCTTGCCCCATGTCCTCACATGTGGATCAGCCATTTTAGATGACCGGCCCCTGGAGCCTGAACCGCACTAAATTGAGTTTAATAAAGCGATTTGCGCGATTGAATCACAGCGGTATTCGCATTAGTTGCAAATCGAATCTTTCTCGAAATTCGTAATGAATTCAGATTCGTCAGATTTGATTTGCTCATCCCTAATTACAATAATCTTAAATGACAGATTTACAGAATAATTGTTCTGTGCTGCATTCACAATTGTGCAGTCTTCAGAGCTTGATCTATGCTAGAATCTTGATTCTATGCTAGCTCATTGTCTGCACAAAGCATTTATATTCTAAATGATAAAAACACTGCAAACTAAACCTCGATTAATATAGTTTTACACTATTTTAATTACACTCTTTTATTTAGGAGCCTGTATTGCTCCAGTTACCTAGTACCAAACTAGAGATATTTTCTGGCAACAGTCTGCGCGCTATGGATCATTGCAGGACAAACTGTTCACAATGACGAGCTAACTCTGAATGTGCACAAAACACTGTACAACATCATTTTCCTTTTTGATTCATTCCCTTTATCCAGATGGCATTGTGTCTGTTCAATGGTTTGGGAGGATATTTTCACTATTAAAATCCCAACGCAGCTCTAAACTCCTTCAGTCTCAGGAAGACATTTTTATGACTAGCCTATTATTTTTACTTTTATACTTATCACAGGACTTTGAAAAAGGAAGGTTGAGCATAAATCCCACGTGAAGAACTCTGACTAAGGCAGTCAATTAAATGGCCAGTATGTCTAAAAGAAGCTCCGCATTTAGAGGGAGCGTGTTCCTTGTTTACACATAAATCCTGTGGGTCTTCTGCACCTCATTTCAGAAGACCACAAACACTAACTCAAACAGAAGTTTAGAAGAGCTTTGCTGTTTTACAAAACTATAATATTCGCGCATAACTGTTACTAATTTATTATGTGATATTGTAATTTTTTTTGTACAAAATAAAAATAACTAGTCAAGAGACCTGAAAATAAATTTACTTTTCACTGGAATACCCCAGTCCCCCGTGGT
This sequence comes from Hyla sarda, assembly GCF_029499605.1. Classification (NCBI taxonomy): domain Eukaryota; kingdom Metazoa; phylum Chordata; class Amphibia; order Anura; family Hylidae; genus Hyla; species Hyla sarda. The sequence continues at coordinate 379,932,606 of NC_079191.1, read as the reverse complement.
AATCTCTTGTTCAGCCTGAAAAAAACAACTGAAAGTGACTCAGGTTGATAGAAAAGATACTACCCACCCTAATCCCCTGCAGCTGCCATTACAAAATCTCTTAGTCCTCATCGCAAAAGGCTGCTTCCCTGTTCCTGTCTCAACCTGGCTGAATTTTGCAGTTTGTGTGGCGTTAAGGTGTCACAGGAAACAGAAAGCAACAGTGAGTGTCAGGGACCATGAAATATTGAAAGAGCAGCTGCAGGGGAAGGTGCAGGTGAGTATCGACAATTTTTCTTTTTTTATATCACCCAGGTTTTCCAATTGTTTTCTAGGGCTTGGTTTTAGGCTTTAAAAAAAACTTACAAAACTTCAAGTTACATTTCGAATCATTCACGAGAGCAAAAGGTAAAAAAATAAGAACACAGACACTTGCCTATACAATTCTTCTCCCTCTAGTAATCACTTCTGTAACCAGTTCAAAAACGGCATCAAAAGGGCCCATGTGAATGCAACCTTACACACCAGAGACTTTCTGCCAGTATTTAGAAGGTTAACAAGAAAAGATTTTCAGTTTATTTGCAAATGTTTTTATTGTGCATAATTTAACTCACTTTTTTTTAACTTCCATAGTAAAGTCTAATGTGATCAATAAAAGCCTCTCAAATGTTTTCAAGCCACTCTCCAGGTAACAAGGTATATTGATTAATACTTTACTAAGACAAAACTTAGGCATTCCAATAAATAGAAACATGTCTTTCACATACAGATTGTTATCCATACCACTCCACATTCATCTCCCATACATTCAGTCGTTGCAAAGGAAATGTAGTATTGCATGCTAGCAATATTTAAATTAGCTCACCACACCACCTTCACAGGTAGTGTGTCCTGCAAAACAGCTCAGCCTCTATTTAAGAAGTCTCAGAACTGATTGGGATTTATGCCAAGCCAGAACTCTCTCCAGAAGGAAAGAGGACCCATCTGCAGACAGCTGTTATGGGGTGTTTGCCCCTCGTCAGTACAGAGCAGGTTGATCTGGCTTGGCTGTGGTGAGAGGCCTGTGGGTTTAAACAGGGTCGATGCTAGCAATACAAACAAAAGGCCATCATATAAAGCACGGAGGCACTGGTACGGCGTGAGCTGCTCTCATATAGGAGATGCCATTATATTCACAAGATCAAAAGATGCTGACTTTGTCTTAAACTGCATGATGCAATTCATCCTAAATAGAGATTTCAGACTATACTGTATGAATTTGTATAGTATAAAATTATTGTACACACATGTGTATACAGCAATATTCATGGACTTGCAGCATACACTGAAATCTATGTATGTTCATAGATTTCCAGTGTGGTCCCCAAGAGAAAATACAAGGGTTAAATTTATTTTTGGGTCCTATAATCCAAAATGGTCCTAGAGACCACAATGGTCCTAAACCACCAAAAATAACATGGAACTAAATGTGAGAATTTTCAATAAATATAAAATTCATGTTATTAGACATTTTATTAAAAGGACATGAAATATGGAGAGATGGGAATACAAAACACTGGTCCATTGTTGTACAATCCACTGCACAATATAAATAAATATAGGCGTGCAATATAAAGCATATAAGTAAGAAATTACAATGGATAAAAAAAGTGCAAATACAGGTCAAACAACACCACAGGTGTTATCCATTCCCTTGGACAAAGTGCAGGCGAAAACGTGACACACTGACTCATATTATATACAAAGTGGCTATATATATATATATATATATATATATATATATAGTGCAGGCGAAAACATGCGTTGAAGTGACGCACTGACCCATATTATATACAAAGTAGCTCTATATATATGTGGTGTTATTTGCTCTGTATTTTTGTTTTCTTACTTGTATGCATTATATTACACCACCTACATTTATTTATATTGTGCAGTGGATTGTGCACCATCGGACTAGTGTTTTATATTCACATTTTTCCATGTTAACAAAATGGGTTTAATGTAATCAAATGAATTCTATATGTATTGTATTTAGTTCCATGTGTCTTTTTTGGGGGGATTAGAGTAAAGCATTTGCACATAGGAATAATAAGCATATTTGCATTGGCCCAATTCTGTTGGTGGTACCATGAAAGTCATTCTGCCCCATTTAAAGACAGCAATTGTTTAAACAATAAATCATAGTCCAGTGCATCAAGTTACCCCTCTAGACCCGAAAAAGGTCAGCTTTTGCATGTGAAATAGAAACAAGACAAATAGTTTAGCCTTGATGCAATCCTTTAGCCTCTCTACTTCAAAGGTCTGCACTTATAATATCTGTCTACAGTTCAACAACGAATATGAATTGCATTTATGCTACATACTTTACATGTAATCATTTATTTTCAGCCTGCTTTGTCCACTGACGAACTATATAATCTGTAATGGGCACAATGTTAATTTCACAAGCTAGAGGGCCTAGTACAAGAATATCTAAGCTCACTGTGCAGCATAGCAAGGTGATAGAACTACAAAGTGAAGACTTTGTCTTCATAATCAAGGTTGGGGTCAAACATGGAGGCCTTTTTGGAAGGACCATATACTAAATGTATACAAAACTAAATGTATGCATATGTGTTATATACCTTTGACTTTGGAGCACTTACCTGCATTAACAATTGTTGGTCTTTGTGAAAGGTGGAAGGTGCCGATCCTTACAAGTGAGAAATACAATATACGAGAAAATCTGTCCCCCATATAAAAATATCACCAAATAGTTTCTTTGACACGAGGTGGCTTTATGCACTACAATAATATGTATGATTCCTCATTACTGCCCAACAACTTCCAAATAAGTGATTATTTATCTAGTGGTATAAACTGCAAGCATGGTCATATGACCTACTATGTCTTATATATTTGTATTTTTTGATTGTCCAAATTAGTCACATGATAATATTCACACACTTGAAAGTGACTACTACAGATATTCCAAGTTTATTTCAGTATGGTCTGTGTATAAGGCTTTACTGAGGACGGTCATGTTAGGACATTAATATAAAGATAAAATGATCTGCATGTAAATTTCATTCATTTTTACTTACAATATCCCTTAGTTAGATTTTTTTCCATTATCCTGGAATTGTATTTGTAACCCTGACACACTAAAATACTCAAAAAAAAGCAATTACAAGGAACCTCTCATGCTGTGTCCTTCAGAAAACAAATACACATCATTAAATGCACATAACTTATAATATTTTCTATCAGCAAGTCATAGGAGTAAGAGCTTTCTGGTAGAATTGTCAAGGGTATAAACAGACACCAACAAGATTTTGGAAAATCTTCTTTGGCAGCATGGTAGCTCAATGGTCAGTATAGTTACCTTTCAGGACTGGGGTCCTGGGTTTAAATCCAATCAAGGACTAAGGAGTGCTGCGGCACACTTCACTGGCTCATAACTTTTGCAATAGCATCGGGTCTCAGGACTCAGTGTGATGTAAACTATCAATATGTCTGGACAACATGTCAAAATATTTGACAGTAACACACAAATCCAAAAAATACAAATGCAAGAAATGTCAGATACCGCTATCTAAATGTTCGCATGAGGACAATTAGAAGGTTATATTTTTTTATGATTTGATTGTAGATGCCATTGTTTATTCAATTTGCTGAACATGATAATGGCATTATCCATTTAGCTATACATGCTTTAAAGAGGTTGCCTGGACATGGAGGGTTTTTATATACAGTATGTTGAAATAAAGAAGAATACTTACCTGGCCCTGTTCCCCTATTGGTTTTCAAAGCATCCAATCTCTGCTGTGTCCCTCTTATTACTAGTTCCTGTGATGAGCCTTACAGACCAGAACTGGCAGTGCAGCATAGTGATTAGCTGAGTCAACTGTTCCTGTCCGCATAGCACATCACGGGAACTAGTAAGAAGAGGACCATGGCAGAGATCGGATCTTCTAGAAGCCAGAAATGACAGGAGATGTGGCAAATTTACCTCTTTGTTCTTTTCCTTACAGCCCCAGCATCAAACTCTCCCTGCCTAGACAACCCCTTTAACTTCAGTATAAGATATGCTTTACAGGAGCTAAATTAACCACATAAACCATTATTTTAATGGCGACGGATCAAAAAAGGCTTAAGATAGTATGAGTGACAACGGTTGCTGAATCATTTTTCTTATGAACCATAGGATCCTGTAGTCTGGAAAAGACTTTTTGATTCTATGAGGATGTGGACACTGTAGAAGGAAGGAAGGAGGTGAAATTTATCTATTTCCCATTGTGACTGCTGGTTCCTAGGTTATTTGTAGGAAAGGTATCAGCCTATTATAATCAGTGGCTAGAATAAAAAAAAAAAAAAAAGATTTTTGCAAGAATTCAGGATTTCCTTTAAATATCACCATATCTCCCTCTCACACGCACACACATTAATATATATATATACATATATATATATATATATATATATATATATATATATATATATATGTGTGTGTGTGTGTATGATCCAAAATTTGTCAAAAATGTTAAACAATAAGTTGTTTTCTTTTTTTTTTTTTTTTTTTTACACATTCCCTTTAACGTTTTTTTTTTCCTCTCAAAAAGCAGGATGCCTACGTACCAAAGGGAAAAGGTAAGAGTGAAATATTTTAAGGAAATGGAAATTTTATCTCCAGCCTGACTTAATTGGATAATAACTACATTTTAATTCAGCGTAGCTTCTTTTTTTCCCCTGAGCACCTGCATAATTTACATAATTAAGTTTCTGGTCTGTCCACGCTGTTCATCTATGAGTAGTTTAAAAAATCCCTCCTAGGAATCCTATCCTTTCCCTGCCGTTGTATAATGCGGCACCTCACTGTACTCCTACACGCGGTCTGTCAGCAGGCTCCTAACTAGCATGGTGTAACTTATTTTTTACCTAAAATTTACTTTAGGAACATCAAAGAATTTAATCCTGGTTATAAAGCTGTTAAGGTGTCTTATAACGGCCTTGCAAATTAAATTATCAGTGAACCTTTGCATTACAAGTCTATAAAATATTATTTCCTTTCATTAGCGCATGAACACAACAAACATTTATATTTTACAAGCCATTCTCTCTGCTGCATCCCATTTGTGGGGAATGTATTATATTGTTTCACAGTAAACTTTATTGGATTGCCATTGCTGCAGAGAGTATTATCTATAAAGGTTTGAATAGGCATACTTCTGGAGGATTGGACCCAGAGTCAGATAAGAGGATGGCAAAAAAAAGTCAATTGTCCAGTGGATTTTACCACCCACTAGCAGATTTTGCATAGGGGCCCAGGAGCTACAGTTTGTGAACAGGTCATTGCATGTACATTATTGTAACTCACATATATTATTTACCTGCTGCACTGAAATAGTCACAATTTGTCCAAATGTGGGAGTTTATTCAAAGTATATGCTACAGATTAATTCCTTATACCGACACAGAGGTGTAAGAGCTTTATCATATTTTATAAAAGTTGCAGGAAGGTGTTTTTTGAATGTTTTTTTTTTAAAACATTAATTGTAAGTTCTGAGATATCCTAAAACATTAATATCATAAATCTGTGAAATGCCACTTTTAACCTATTACTTAAAGGGGTTCTCCGGTGATTACACATCATATCCCCTATCCAAAGGATAGGGGATAAGATACCTGATCACAGGAGTCCCGCCGCTGGGGACCCCCGGGATCATGCACGTGGCACCCCGTTTGTAATCAGTCCCCGGAGCGTATTCGCTCCGGGACTTATTACAGACGACCACCGGGCCGGCGGCGTGTGACGTCACGCCTCTGCCGCCGTGTGACATCACGCTCCGCCCCTCAATGCAAGCCTACGGGAGGGGGCGTGATAGCTGTCACGCCCCCTCCCGTAGGCTTGCATTGAGGGGCGGAGCATGACATCACAAGGGGGCGGAGGCGTGACGTCACACGCCGCCGGCCCGGTGGTCACCTGTAATCAGTCCCGGAGCGAACATGCTCCGGGGACTGATTACAAAAGGGGTGCCGCGTGCATGATCCCGGGGGTCCCCTGCGGCGGGACTCCCGCGATTAGGCATCTTATCCCCTATCCTTTGGATAGGGGATAAGATGTGTAAGCCCCGGAGAACCCCTTTAAACTAAACTTTTCATAAATAATGGCCAATGTTTTCAGCAGCATGCTGAAGGTTCAGAAGAGAAGTGGCTGGATGGTGCACACAAAGTGGCTATGGCGTAAGCTATAAATCACTTATAAAACAGTCTTTAAAAGTGTTGCACTTTACAACTCGAGTAACAGAAGTTGACTCTATAATTCACATGCTGGACATGCTCGCCATTATTTGCTACCTCTCTAGTGCCAAGTGTCAATATTTTTGACAAAAGTGGCGTTTATGGGGCACCCAATGTTACAGAGCAACATATTGCACTGCAGGGCTCCATTGCCATACAAGCTAATATGTCATTACTTGCTGCAAAGCTGAATGAAGAATATGTCAAATTACGGTGAAAAATGCATTTCAGACGGGGTGTTCAGCAGACACGAGAGCTTCAGTGTGATAAATGGCTTTAAATAGGAGCTTGCTGTACGATGAAAATATAACAAGGTATCCTGGAAGAGAAGAGTAAGACACAGTGGATACATTGTGACAGAAGATAAGTGCACCGAGCCTCCCTAGAGAAGCAGGGAGAGCCTACACAACATATGGCAGGTTGTAGCATCGAACAATTATAAATGCAACTCAATTTCTGTCAAATTGCAGCACTTTCTAGGGCTCGGATTGCGCAATTAGTTTGGAAGTTAATGTCCTACAAAAGCCTCGGCAATGCTCCTGTCACATTGATGCATTTTGCTCACAATGCTTAAACCTGGCATCTTTGCGCAGCATTTATGCAGGCTCTGGAAAAACACGGGTCCACACGAAACTCATTTGTATCCAAATGTAGGAAAGCTCCACAAATGACTAACAGATGTAAGCTCTCTCAGTTGTTCAAATATTGTTCAAGTCAGTGGCAATTATGTGCTTATAAATAAAATATGAAAAGGTTTGTTAGCTGAAGAAAGTGCGAGGAAGAAGACAAATGGGGTTATTCATCAAAAATGAGCATTGCGCTCAAGACAAAAGACAAAGCTGTACGAACGCGTCATTCATTCTAATAAGGCTATTTATTAAAGCAGCATGGGAACAATATCATTTGCTCTGAAAATAAAATATTTTGGATTTGGCTTTGAATATGGATAGCTCCAGGGGGTTCAAAATCATGACAGAACTCATGCACAATATTTGGAATATTGATTGTGTTGTTTTTACATTGGTTTAAAGTGAACCTGTCAGGAAGATTGAGATCCCAAAACCGTCAACAACCTGTTATGCTCCATTTACATAATGGGTATGTTGCCGGTATCCATTGGGATCCCATCAAAATGTATGCTGGGCTATATCAAGAAGTACCCATGGCGGTCCCATTGTCTTTAATAAGCTAAAACATAAATTACTAGTGACTACTTTTTATGTTTTTAAACATATACCTTTTTTTTGCAGGACCTAAAGCATAGTTTACTAGTCTGTTTTAACGTTGACATACTGATATATATTGGTGATTCTCCGCAAAAACCTAATGTATGTATAGTCTTATCCAGGACTTTAGTAACTTGACAATGTTGTCTATGTATATTAGGGACAATTTGCATAATCATCTTCTACAACTCCACATCCCAGTGATGTGGAGTCGCCAGTCATGTAAGCACTCCACTCTGCAAGCACAGCTCTCACATCATTATGACGTGAGAGCTGCATAGTCCGTCGGCGTATGCACTCCAACTACATCGCTCATGTGACCGGCAACTCCACATCACTGGGACGTGGAGACGCAGAAGAGGATTATGCAAATTGAGGAGCCAGCAGTTGAAGGAGATGGACAGAGGCAGGGGCGGCCCCCTGGCACAATTAAGTGAATATAGTAGGAGACCTTCTGGAGCCCATATCACAAGAACCACTGGACATAATTTAGTAAGTGACCCCTCTTTGGACTACTGATCACCCACACTACTGGGTTTGTTGTGGGTGATCAGAGTGACAGCTTTCCGTTAAGAGGGTCTAAACTTTAGAGAAACTGTGGCCAGAGTCAGAAAATGGAACAGGATCTAATGTCTAATATACACTCTCCCAATACTTCCTTTTGTAAGCCCCGTCATTTTTGCACATAGGAAGAAGTAGATTGCTAGCTGTAGTAGCCAAGTGGGAAAACATCATGAAAGTCTGATGCAAGAACTTTTGAAGCAATATCTGTATTATAACACATATGCATCTATACACAAGACACTTCACAGATGAGCCACCCCAGGCAAATTGCCCCTTTTTCCCCACCAAGCCCAAAAATCTGGGCAAAAAAAGTTCCCAATGCATATGGCAAATTAACAAAAAATTTTGAGTAAAAAACAATACTTAATCTAGTCAGCTTTGATCTGTTCTGAAGCATTAGATTATTCTTAAAAAAAAAAAAGGAAGTGTAATGCACAGGACCTATGATGACCTATGTGTAAGATGTCTGATAACAGTCTAAGTATCCAGTTTCTCTGAGAAAACTCACAGGTGTTCAGCTCTTCTGCCCCCAGGATCTAGGGTCCTGGTACACACATTTTTCACTTCAGTAAGGAATTCAGTTTTGTGCTTCTGCTCACCCAAGTGATTCAAGTCTGAGCTTTTTGCAACAATAGGCTAGAAAACAATAACAGTCCCTGATCGTGGCCCGGGACAGTGATTGATGCACGAGACCAAGGGCACCCTTAGCGTTTCTTGTAAAACTTCAGAGAAGTAAAATAAGATCCTGTTGTGAGTTTTCAGATGTGCTCTATGTTTGCATTGCAGCATGGATTATGTATGTTTAACCAAACCTCTGCCTTCCATTGCTTTTTATTTCCTGTTTGAATTTTCAAACATTAAATTTTGATATTGTAATTGGCCAAGTATATCAACATATAACCAAAAAAAACTGAAGTTTTTTTTTTTATTTTAAGCATTTGCCTACCCCGGCTCTCTAACCTTATCAATATCATAGTCCTAGTCACTGTGATGAGGATTTTGTCACTTGAGTACTTAGATTAAATTATTTTTAGCAATATTATTCATTTATTTATGTATTTATTTTTTTCGAACACCAATCGTTCCACGGCTCTGTAGCTATTACAGGGGGTTAAAATACATATAACACAATGAACATGAAACAATATATGACAGACTGATAACCTGCCATGATTCTGCCATTGCTGTCATCCCAATGATGCCCAGTTCCCACTGTTCACCGCTTTCTAGTCTCTGTCCTGACCCATGGAAGTGATATCTGGCAAGAAAGTGTCAATCACTGGCACTTCAGTGTGTCAACATGGGGATCAGGCTGGACACCCCCTTTAATTTTACTTTACTATAATATTTTGTTTACTGTCTTTTAATTATGTTACTTTTTACATACTGCCATTAAACATTTTTTTTTATATAATGCCATTAAACAATTGAAATACATTTCTTTATATGGCTTCAATTTGTATGAATAACAGAACAATTATTTCCTTAATTAAAATAAATGATTAATTCTAACTTATTTTCAGATATATTGTACTCTATGGGACCAATAGCTAGTTGAGTTTAGATTATAAATGGTTAGAGGACTTTACTGCCTAATTATACTATCTATCCATCTATATAATATTCATCTATATTTTATCCAATTTTCTATGTAAAATCTACCATCTATCTAGTGCTAGCTTTGCTTCATTAAACTTATTTTTAGAATGCTGCCATCTTCTGCTTCTACTAGATTGAAGAGGATTCGGAATTGTGGTCTTGCCCCCCTGCTGTCTTGATGTTCGGTGCAGCTTTTTTGTTCACTATTTATTTATCCTATCTATCTATTATTTCTATATTATAGTATTTCTATTATAATCTATCCATCATAATATCTGTTTATTATAATAGATCATATATAATCTAATAATCTCAGACATATACATACAGTATACATTAAATGCAGCATGTATGTAGCATTTAGAGTCAGTATTGTGCTTTGTATTTGTTTGCTCTTCCTTGCCCTTAAAATAAGAACAACTAAAGGAAAGACAACCAAATAAGGATTTGGGCAGGGGTCAGGATGTCGTGGTGGACCACCAAGAAATCAGCAGCTGTAACACCAATTCTCATATCGTGGAAGAATAAATAGCAGGCGCTAGTGAAGTAGACAGGGAAGTCTTGTACAAGGACACATGTGCAGACACTGAGGTCTTTCAGTAACCTCTCACACTTTAGTGACTCAGTCATGCTTTGCTACAAGATGACTAGTGTTGCTCGCGAATATTCGCAATTCGAATTTTATTCGCGAATATCGCATATTCGCGAATATTCGCGAATATAGCGCTATATATTCGTAAATGCGAATATTCTTTTTTTTTTTTTTTTTTTTTTTTTTCACAGTACACATCACAGTGATCATCCTTCTCTACTTCCAGCTTATGTGGTGTAAGAAGGCTCTAATACTACTGTGTGAGACTGGTGCGCGTATTTTCGCATATGCGAAAATTTGCATATGCTAATTTTCGCATGTGCGAATTTTAGCTTATGTTAATTTTTGTGTATGAAAATTTTCGCATATGTTAATTTTCGCACACGCGAATATTAGCATATGCGAAAATAAAACGAGAATATTACGAATATGCGAATATTCGCGAATATGACGAATATTCGTCCATATATTCGCGAATATTCGCGAATTCGAATATGGCCTATGCCGCTCAACACTAAAGATGACATCTCATGTCCATTGAATGCTACCTTGTACAAGCCATATATCACCTGCTACAAGAAAAAAACAAGACATATTGTCTTTCCTTTCTTTTTCCCATACAGGGGAATGGAATGGAACTACAGTGCTTTCTCTGACAAGTCCTTGGACAAAATCCATTTACACCCATATAACTAGCACGGTTGTAAACAGTGTTAAAAAAAAGATAGATACCAGTTTATGTTTAGTTATAGAGCAGACCCTTCTGGCTACCGATTAAGACCTCCGGTTGTCATGTCAGGAGACATGTGAAGGTCTCCCTGCCAGCCAGAGTGGTACTCTTAATAGGTAATAGCACAGTATACTGCATTACTTTAGTATTGTACTATATAGTACTCTACAGGTGATCATGCATTTGTTTATTCAACACCTCTAGAGGAACTAAAAAAAAATGTATCTAAAAAGAAAAGAAAATGTTTTTAAAAACTGGAAAAAAAATTAAAAAGTCCCCTATATTAAAAATCCGTAAGAAAAAAAAAAGAAAAAAAGTTAGATTTTCTAAATTAAAAAAAAAAAAAAAAGACATAACATGGGGTCATTTCGGAACATGAGGGTCACTATGCTTCCTTCCTATGAAACCAAGCCCCCTTCCTATGAAACCAATCTCTGCCCACATGGTGAGCCCAGTGCAGATTTGCGGGTTTGAGATTTATTTATTTTTTTTAACTTCTTGCAGCTCTGCACAAGGCACATACTATAATAAAATGCCCCATAATGTTTAGATTGGTCATTGATTTGGAGATTTGGGGAGATTTATCAAAACCTGTGCAAAGAAAAAGTTGACCAGTTGCCCATAAATCTCTATCCCCCCCCCCCCCCCCCACCCCGTGTGTAATGGACTACAAAGGTTTTTTTTCTTTCCCCACTTGGTAAATGCTCACGGTTGTCCGCATGATAATGGACTGGTGTCCTTTTTAATCTTATGATCTATATTACATAAATACACAATGATATAGACAAAAATAGTTGCTGATACACGTTTGGGCGTCTTTACTTATGAGACATAAGCCTCAGCTATTTTCATAAACAAGAGGCGCTGGTTTAATGGATACCTAATAAAACACTTAGTTATTTCAAGTTTACCACTCGTTGTGTCAGCAGGCCTACAAGGTCAATTAGAGTATTATGGAATGGAGGTAAATACACAAAGGTCCATTGAGCTCTGGTTAAAGAGAATAACACATGTGACGAAGAGGCACTGGAATGGTCTACACAAATAAACAACCGGGCACATCTTCTTTTAGCAGGCAGTAAACTGGTGACAAGTCCTGTCCCCACTCACTCACAGACAGAGCCTCAGCTTTTTACATCCTCTTCCAGTCCCATGTTTTCTCTTCGCACTTCACTGGTAAGCTTTTACACCAGAGCTGCGACTCCCATGGGTTTAGGCGTTTGTTTTGGCACACATATTCACACTCATTAAACCCCAGTTCACAGACCTGTCACCGTGTTGCAAAGCAGGTTCTGTGATGTGACTTACAAACACACCTAGGGGGCCATTGGCAGGATGTCCATATCAAAGAGAAGATACCTGCACTATCAGACACAAAAGCCTAATGATTTTATAGAAGGGTGAAACGAAACACTAAGGCAATTACGCAATCAAGAGCTGGGTATAGTTAACACATGGTCTGTCAGAGATGGCGGACTTTTATTACTACTCTCACTCCAGTGACCAACATTGAGAAAGCTATATTCATGTAAATTGTAAGGGTGTCTCATAATGCTGCATTGGTGTCTGGATTGGTGTCTGCATTGGTGTCCCCAGTCAAATAATGGTATTGCAGTTGTAAATGGACTTGCAAAATTGGCAAACTCACAACTAGTGCACATGCTGAGCCACTAAAGTGTGTTGCAATGTTCAGACAATTTGAATGGAGATAGGAAAGATTATAAAAAGCTTGGTTCCCTAGATGAAGGCACTTGCTCCAGGAGATATAGTAAACAATTTTATTATGTTAGCAATACGTTTCGATCCTAAACTAGGATCTTCGTCAGGCATTGCCTGACGAAGATCCTAGTTTAGGATCGAAACGCATTGCTAACAAAATACAATTGTTTACTATATCTTCTGGAGCAAGTGCCTTCATCTAGGGAACCAAGCTTTTTATAATCTTTCCTATCTCCATTAACATACCGGACTGAAGATTGTCATCTCCGGCACTTCCCTGTGGCGGCTGCCCAGGACTTTGGTTTCCCCAACGCTACTGTAGGCGTTGTGCTCTGAGCGCAACACCCAAGGGTAAGGAGCCTAATTTTCCTACTGTCTTACTGTACCCTAGCGGCCCTCACTAGGGGCGCTCCCTGTTGTCCTTTTTTTGCTCTTCCATTTTTGCAGACTATTTGAGACTGTTGGCTATGTCTCCAGACCTCTTTATACCCATAAACATTTAGATGGGCTGTCATTTGCTCTGCATGGAGAGAGGAGGGGGTAGGCCACAGCCAGACCCAGTACAAAACCTCTCCTTTTACATAATCTGCCAGGGAGAGAGTCAAAAGTCCCATATAACATTAAATGGTCAGCTGATTCATTGAAATTGGCAGGTTCCGTTGTCTTTTTTCTAACGTATATGGGGCCGAAATGTGGATGAAAGTTCCTGATTTCAACCACTACAAATCTTTGTTTGGGGAAATTTTACTAGAAAAGATTATTATAGACTGTCGTCATCAGAACAGAGGTCAGATATGTATAAAATATTTGTCAGAAGAAGGATCTTTCATCTAAGAACAATTTTTCCGTGAAACATTCCCATTATGATTTTTCACACTGTGTCACTGAAAAAATGTAGCCAGTTTTAAGGACTGACAAGGCAAATATAGAGTAAAATGTGTATGGTTTCTTTAGCAAAAAGATCAATAGTTTAACCCCTTATGGACCAAGCCCATTTTCACCTTAAGGACCAGGCCAATTTTATTTTTGCATTTTTGTTTTTTCCTCCCCGCCTTCTAAAAATCATAACTCTTTTATATTTTCATCCACAGACTAGTATGAGGGCTTGTTTTTTGCGCGACCAGTTGTCCTTTGTAATGATGTCACTAATTTTACCATAAAATGTATGGCACAACCCAAAAAATACAGCAATTTTGCTAATTTTGGAAGGTTTTGTTTTCACGCCGTACAATTTATGGTACAAATGACGTGTTCTATATTCTGTGGGTCAATAAAACTAAAATGATACCCATGATAACATACTTTTCTATTATTGTTGCGCTTAAAAAAAATCGCAAACTTTTTAACCAAATTAGTATGTTTAAAATCCCTCTATTTGATGACCTATAACTTTTTCATTTTTTAGTATAAGCGGTGATATGAGGGCTCATTTATTATGCCGTGAGCTGTACTTTTTATTGATACCACATTTGTGTATATAAAACTTTTATAAATTTTTTTATAAATTTTTTTAATAAAATGTGACAAAAAAGCAGCAATTTTTGCCTTTTTTTTTTTTTTACGTTCACGCCGTTCACCATACGGGATCATTAAAATTTTATTTACGGACATTTACGCGTGCGGTGATACCAAATATGTTTATTCATTTTTTATTTTTTTACACTTTTTGGGGGTAAAATGGGAAAAAGGGACATTTTACATTCTTATTGGGAGAGGGGATTTATCTAATTTGTTTTACTATTTATTTATTTTTTTACTTCATTTTTTTAAACGTTAATAGTCCCCATAGGGTTGATTGCTAATACTGTTCAGTGCTATGCATAGGGCATAGCACTGATCAGTGTTATTGGCTATCTTCTGCTCTGGTCTGCTTGATCTCAGATCAGAGTAGAAGAAGCCAGGAAGGTGGCGGAGGCAGGTGAGGGGACCTCCGGCCACCATGTTAGCTGATCTGATGCCCGCAGCCGTGCCACGGGCGATCAGATCAGCATAGAATGTAGCCGCGCTGCCGAAGATGCCATGATCTGTATTGATCATGGCATCTGAGGGGTTGATGGCAGACACCTGCCCGATTGCGGATGTCGGCCATTACCTGCCGCACATGACCAGAGCATCGCTCCGATGCTCGCGGTCATGTACAGGATGTAAATGTACATCTTGGTGCGTGAAGTACCTCTATCTAAAGTGATCCTTGGTCATTACTATACTGACATTACTTTACAATTTCAAAATGTATTCACCTCATTAAAGGGAATCTGTCAGCTTGATAAAGGTATCCTGAGGGCACCAATATATATCTTTTATACCAATGGATAACATATTATAGAGAACTTTGCTGTAATACCCAGCTTTTTCCCATATAATAGGGGGAGATTTATCAAACCTGGGGGCGGGGCCATGGACCTGACGGCAGTTTAATGTTAAATAACTAAACATGAATTTAAAATAAGCTTAATATAACATAAATAGAGTCCAGTGATTTTGACATATAGATAGAACAGTATAAAACAGCTTTTCATGTTGGCAATAAACACACAGGGTTTATTCTTGTTTTTGTTGTGATGCGCACCTGTGTTATGGGGCTGGTCCTATCTGTTTTCTAAGTTCCGGTGTGTGAAGCGCTCGGTGGCGCTCCTGCGCATGCGCTGACTGTGAAAGTTACTGATGATGACAATTCCTGTGTTACGGCAAATGGAGCCGCAACTATAAACATGCTGTGCACCAGTGCGCAGGTGCCAGCTGCGCAAGATACTAATGATGACAGTCTTGATGTTTACGGGGATGATACGAGCCTTTAGAGATATCACGGCTTGCGCTGTTGAGAGGATTTGTGTGAGAAGTAGGTGGAAAGCTGCCCAATCAGTTGGGAAGGATGAATGGTATAGTGAATAATGGTGAATAAGATGGGGATCATGGATGTAGTGCATGGGGCATCATAGGTGGGTACAGAGGTGACCCGTAGTGATACACGGATGGACTTGAGGAGGGAGGGTAGATTGGGGGGGTTTAGGATATGGTACTTATGGTAGAGAATAGTCCTGTATGGGTGGTTGGATGGTTCTAGGATGGGTATTGTATCCATGGATAGAGCTGTGCCGCAAAGGGGGGGGGGGGAGGGGGGGCCCACCTGAGAAGGTAACAATTTGTATAATGAAATAGATGAAAAAAAAAATATATATAAAATGAATGTAAATGACTGTCATCATTAGTATCCTGCGCAGCTGGCACCTGCGCACTAGCGCCCAGCATGTTTTTAGTTTCGGCTCCGTTCGCCGTAACACAGGAATCGTCATCATCAGTAACTTTCACAGTCAGCGCATGCGCAGGAGCGCCAGCGAGTGCTTCACACGCCGGAACTTAGAAAACAAATAGGACCGGCCCCATAACACAGGAGCGCATCACAACAAAAACAAGAATAAACCCTGTGTGTTTATTGCCATCATGAAAAGTTGTTTTAAACTGCTCTATCTATATGTCAGAATCACTGAACTCTATGTTATTTTAAGTTTATTTTAAATTCATGTTTAGTTATTTAACATTAAACTGGCATCAGGTCTGTTGCCCCAGGGGGTGTGACTTCATCAGGTCAGTGGCCCCGCCCTCAGTGGTGGGACTTTGCAATATTTTGCCACCAAGACAATCCTTTTAAACAGACACTTTTACTCTGCATGTATGTAAGCCTGTTTTTACCTGAGGAAGAGGCATGTGCAAGTCCCGAAGTGCGTTGTGATTTGGCTTTATTAAATAAGATTACTATCTAAACTGACATCTGAGTGGATTGCACTATCATTTCGTTTTTTTCCTGCATCTCCTTCCATTACAACCATTGGCTTGTAATCTCTCCACAACGACCCCGGGAAAGCGGCACCACTTCCTTGGATACCTACAGGGCACAGTAGTTGTGGCGCATATACAAACTACCTAAGGTGAGCAGTTTTGCTATTTTCGTTCTTACACGAACATACCTAGAATCTAGCAATACCATCCCATGAGAAGCTCTGCCTTTTTCTATTTTATAGTCAATTCATTCTCAAAGAGATGGTCTTCTGCAGAGGTGTCACTGTAGTTTGGTTTTGTTGGTTTCCTCTAGGTTCTCTGGTTTTCTCTTACATCCTACAAACATACAGTACAAATCCATTGACAGGTTTTCTATAAAACTGTCCCTAATATACATGCCTACCATGTAGAAATGATATCATGAATGGGATGGACCGGTATTGACATGCGTAATGACAACATCTGGACATCGCTACAGAATATGATGAGGTTATATAAGAAAAAGAAATAATAAAAAGCAACATTTCTTGAAAGAAAATTACTGTATCTCAATCTGAAAGCATTTCATGTGAAGGGTGACAGACTTTCTGTACAAATGCTTTGCATTTGTGGAATATTTCACAATATCATCTAATGACCTTTAAACATAGAGGTTTATTTTAAGCCATCATCAAAAACAAACTTCTACCACCTCCAGTAATAAAAATATGCTTTTCCTTCTTATAAAATCTCTGAAGAAGAACAAACAGAAACGTTCTACTATAAAGATTCTTCTATTTGGCGTGAAAATATTAAAATATTATTGCAATACAAAATAGCTACAGATTGTTTGGGTTTATGGGATTATTTTGCTGTTGCTGTCTTTTACAGTTACTAAAATTGCATCAAAATATTGCACAGAGGAAAATATAGAAAACGGTTCTGTTTCATGGGCAATTTATTTTATCCGAGGAGGTGGTGATATTTCATTAAAAGATATGAAATGCAAATCTGCATTCAGCTATAACTAACACCTGTCAAACTCTGTTTATCTTTGTTTAGAGCTCAGACGTCTCGTTACCTAGAAATGAAATGAGTGAGAAAAAAAACCCAATAAAATAAAATAAAAAATCCACTAAAACAGCAGAAACCAGATTGGAACATACTAGGCCATAAAATACTGTATTAACTTTCCCTAAAGACCACTTGATAGAACATTTTCATTCAATTGGGATCAACCGATTTTAATTAAGATACTTGACTGAGGGTACGTTCACATATTCAGTTTTTTTTTTTGCAATTATTGAATACAAAGCCAGGAATGGATCTGAAATGAGGAGACATTTCCTGTATACGTGTCGTCCATTTATGTTATTTATCTTATGTTATGATCTGTTCCTGGCTTTGAATTCAAGAATTGCAATTAAAAACATAGTGTTTGCATGGCTCGATCTGTTAACTGAGCATCATGGATTTTACTCAGTCAAGAACCACAAAACCCAAAGTGGAAAATTGTTACTATTAATTTTGCTTGGTCACAAAAAAAAAAAAGTTTATGCAACTTCATAGCAGCCACATGTTACTTATCTCTAGCAGAACAATCAGCGCTCAATGACCGGGTGAATCTTATGCTTCTGGCTTTCCAACTGATCAGACAGATAAGATTTCAATTTACAATGGTGGAAAAACGAGAAGAAACACGTGAGAGCAGGGGACAGATTCCTTTATCACCAGCTACTGCTCTTTACATTGATTATCTATTGTTTTCAATCTGAAGCTCCTTATCTTCCTTTGTGAAACAAACATCTTAAATGGAGCTAATAATGTAATACAGGGATTGGGGCTGTTCAGTCTACAAGGGTTGGTGAAGAGCCCGGTGCTTCAGATGTGCCTGAACACCGGTGTGACTAAGTGTGAAATCCATTTCCTGGCCCACCTATAGACAAATAAGGGCATTAGTAACCCTTTCCTAGAAAGAGCCCCTTCAACTTTTTTCAAAAGCAGCTACAGAACCTTTAAACAAAAACAAAAATATTTTTATTCCACAATTAAAAACAATAAATCCCCCCCGCCCCCGCTAATTTTAATACTGTTAAAAAGGTTTTCTTCTGTCATGTCGCCTACATCCAGTGGTAGGGATAAGCTAGAGTCCGAGGTTGATTTATTTTGTTCCTGATACACTTGTACTTCTCTTACCTGGATGTTCAGCAGATTTCATGATCACCAACAAACCAATCTCAACATAGTCTCAATCAGCCAATCATGTCATGGCCAAATTAGACATCTCTCCTATGGTGCCCATACACCTTCAATAGCTGTTGGTCGAACATACTATTCCTATCCTTTCCATTAACCCCATACACATGAACATTCAGCTCAGTCAAACATTGATGTATAGTGAATGGGGAGAAGAGAGGTAAGTCGCTAAGACAGATCTGGAAATTGAATGAAAAATGGTCATGATGTTAAAATCAAACATGTTAAACCCTTCTCTTCCCAAAATCATCTGTTTGGGGAGGGCCGGGAGAGTGTATGGGTCCTTTAGTTGCATCCTGGAATGAACTGTGTAGTTTGTCCCTGTATGTCAGGTTTTCTAAACATCCTGTATCCTTAGGGTCTTTAAAAGGGTTGTCTGATAAGGATAAATCTGCCCTATAACATATCATCATAATAGAAGGTAGACATTTTCTTTGGCCTCTTGCTCCAACAGATTTGAACCATCAATGTATTTATTACACAGACTTCTATTCATGGTACTCACTACATTTTCCTTGCAGTGGCCAAAATCAGCTTTTCCCTAGTATAATGGGCTGTTAGCCAAAGTCTTGAGAGCTGAACTTGAAATGTTCAGTTTATTATGTTAGAGGGGTTGTCTATGACAAGACAATCCATTACATTTAGTGTAACTTGTAAGCATTCAGGGACCGACACTAAAGCTAACTCTACATGGAAGGTAAGGGTACATTCACAAGTGAATTTTTGCTGCATATTTTGCTGCCTATTGACTTCAATGGGTAGCAAAATATGCAGCAGAAAATATGCACATGTGAAATGTCAGATAGGACCAGACATCCATCTAATGTTTATGGTGGTCTTCTAACTCTTAATGGCTGATGTCAGGGGAGATATGGATCAGGCAGTTGGTTTCAACTGCCAATCCTTTTGTTCACATTAGATAAGCCAGACCAAACCTAAGACTCTCCATCCCCTCCACGTGTATGGAGGGGATGAGGCAAGATAACTGATGGCCTAATGACAGCTATCTAAGGCTGCATTCACACCTCGTTTTTTACATACGGGTGCCGGATCCGGCTGGGGGAGGAGGAAACCGGGTGCTCCCGTACCCCAGCCGGATCAGCCTGTGACTCCATTTACTTTAATGAGCCGACCGGAGTCAAACGGTGACTCTGGTTGGCTCAGTTTTGTCCAAAACCGCATACAGGTCAAAACTGGGCCGAACAGAGTCACCGTTTGACTCCAGTCGGCTCATTAAAGTAAATGGAGTCACAGGTTGATCCGGCTGGGGTATGGGAGCGCCTGGTTTTTCCCTCCCCAAGCCGGATCCAGCACCCGTATGTAAAAAAACGAGGTGTGAATGCAGCCTAACATGTATGGCGAGCTTAAAGGGGTACTCCGCCCCTAGACATCTTATCCCCTATCCAAAGGACCCCTGCGATCTCTCCTGCAGCACCCCCGTATATCAGCAGCACGGAGCTCCATGGCTGATGACCGGCGATACAGGAGCCGGGGTAACGTAACATCACGACCCCGCCCCCTCGTGACATCACGCCCCACCCCCTCAATGCAAGTCTATGGGATGGGGCGTGGTGTGGATAAGATGTCTATGGGTGGAGTACCCCTTTAACTACCTAATGTTGCTACAGACAGAACACAACTAGTACTACTGATTTAATTTTGACATGATTATTATAGTGCTCCTACTCACATTTTAAGAATTTTCCTCTAGCATAGCAACTTACTGTAGCTGAGCAGCTGTTATTTAGCTGTGATCCCAATAGACAGTGATAGTCAAAGCTTCAGATGAGTAGTATAAATGCATTGTCTTTTACTCCAACACTAACCCCTTTCAGGTCAACTCTCAAGGAAACTCATATGAAGAAATAACAAAAGTCAAAAAATTAACTCCAGTGAAAATACAGCTTTTTAAAAGGTGTGAAACGACTGTCAGTTGTTTGTTAGCTGAAGGCTTTTTCCCTTTTTTTCCACCAGTCAACAAGCTCCTCTGCCTATCAATGGCTTATGATCTGATAAGGGAGCACTGTTTATTTTCAGACTAGCCTTGGGGAAGAAGAGAGAAACCTGATTACATCAGGGGCATCTCAGAACTGACAAGACCTTTGCCCTGGGGGCCACTGGGGTTAACAAAGAGAAAAGCAAGAGGAGGGGAAGAAAACAGCTGAGGTGGCTATTTGAGGGTCTTCTCTACAAACAAGCGAGATCATCTCAACCAAGAATAAAGAAAACAACCGACATCTGCTAGCTACCTAGGCTTGCCCTAAAAAGCCTTTACTTTAATGGGCGTGATGCTGGTAGGAGCTGGCTTCTATTGTATAACTGCATGCTTAGGCTCCCTTGGATATCAATGGATTTCAAAATATAGTTACCTTTCAGTCAAGACAAATCTCTGCAATTACTTCTAAAGCTTATGCTGCTTACAATGTAACACTTAAGACTTAATTGCATTTTAAGCTTATTTTATCCTCTGACCAAGTAAAACATGTGGCTTGATTTACTTTCAAGTTTTTTATTCTTATATGCAGAATTTTTTATATAAAAAAAAAAAATCAGGTTCAATATATTAACTATTAAAATTACAGTGATCCCTCAACTTACAATGGCCTCAGCATACAATAGTTTCAACATACAATGGTCTTTTCTGGACCATTGTAACTTGAAACCAGACTCAACATACAATGTACAGACAGTCCAGATCTGTGAAATGTGTCACAACTGGAGGAACTGACCAATCAGAATGGGCATTTTACTGGTAAATCACCTCTATTACTTAAGTACAAGCACTAACTGATGTCTGGTAGCGCCCCCTACAGTACAGGGAGGAACTACATGTTCTATACTACTTCTTACCTGAGCCAGGGTTAGCTGCTCCTTTGGACACCAGGTGAGGGCGGCTCCATTTGGGACACTGTGTGTA
This sequence comes from Hyla sarda, assembly GCF_029499605.1. Classification (NCBI taxonomy): domain Eukaryota; kingdom Metazoa; phylum Chordata; class Amphibia; order Anura; family Hylidae; genus Hyla; species Hyla sarda. Next base: position 379,910,989 of record NC_079191.1, on the reverse strand, counting down.
CTGTATAGAACCCTGAAGAAGCTCCTTTCCTCTACATAAACCAGTGTTTCCCAACCAGGGTGCCTCCAGCTGTTGCAAAACTACAACTCCCAGCATGCCTGGACAGCCAAGGGCTGTCCGGGCATGCTGGGAGTTGTAGCTTTGCAACAGCTGGAGGCACCCTAGTTGGCAAACACTGACATAGACAGTGATTTACAGCTCCCAGCAGATCTTTCTTACTTTTATATGTAAGGATTTGCTTTATCCATATTAGTTTTCTACTTATTTTTCTTTAATCCTCACTTTTTCCTATTCTTGGATGACATTTTGGTGGCTTCAGAACAAATTACGGTACCAGGTTTCCATAGAGTTATGGTCTCAACATACAATCGTTTCAACATACAATGGTCATCCTGGAACCAATTAATATTGTAACTTTAGGGACTACAGTATTTCCAAATCAGAAGATTTCAGTCTTTGTTAATTTAACTAAATGTTTTATATTTTTTATTGCTTTTGTGAAAATTCACTAAGACTGATATTTCCATGCCGGCCACACTTTTAAAATCAACTGTAACAGATTTCGTCTACAATTATTAGCTTGTAAATTGTGGTAAATCTGGTGTCCCTGGAATGCTATGCCCCTTGCCACTCACATTACACTAAGCCCTGACCTCTTGGAGATGGCTGTGTGAAGTTAAAAAAAGTTGTTGGTTTGTGCAAAAATTGGGAAGTTTTAAAGTCATAAAGCTTGCTTCATAACTGTGCATAACTGTGCATAAACTGTCCTTGGGACCAGACTACTGCATGATATATTTTAGAAGGTACGACAAAATGTTTTCATTAGTTCTTAACTTACGTTAAAGGGGTACTCCGACGCTAAGACATTTTATCCCCTATCCAAAGGATAGGGAATAACATGCCTGATAGCGGGGGTGCCGCCACTGGGGACCTCCGTTATCTTCCATGCCGCACCCCGTTAGAATCAGCCCCCGGAGCGTGCTCGCTCCAGGTCTGATTACTAGCGATCACGGGGATGGAGCATAGTGATGTCACGGCCCCGCCCCGTGTGACGTCACTATGCTCCGTTCCCGTGATCGCTAGTAATCAGACCCAGAGTGAACACACTCTGGGGGCTGATTCTAACGGGGTGCGGCGTAGAAGATCACGGGGGTCCCAGTGGCGGCACCCCCGCTATCAGGCATCTTATCCCCTATCCTTTGGATAGGGGATAAAATGTCTTAGCGTCGGAGTACCCCTTTAACGTCAGTTAAGAACTAATGAAAAAATGTTGTCGTACCTTCTAAAATATATCATGCAGTAGTCTGGTCCCAAGGACAGTTTATGCACAGTTATGCAGGGGATAAGATGTCTTAACGCCGGAGTACCCCTTTAATTTATTAAAGAATAAATTCTATACTCCCTTTTTTTTCCACCTAAAAATCCATATGATGGCTTATTTTTTGCGCCACCAATTCTTCCTTGTAATGACATCAGTCATTTTACCCAAAAATCTACGGCGAAACAAAAAAAATCATTGTGCGACAAAATAAAATAAAAAAAAACTATTTTTTAACTTTTGGGGGTCTCTGTTTCTACACAGTGCATTTTTTCGGTAAAAATGACACCTTCTCTTTATTCTGTAGGTCCATACGATTGAAATGATACCCTACTTGTCGTACTTCTGGGAAAAATTGTAACTACATGCAGGAAAATTAATACGTTTAAAAATGTCCTCTTCTGACCCCTATAACGTTTTCATTTTTCCGCATATGGGGTTGTATGAGGGCTCATTTTTTGCGCTGTGATCTGAAGTTTTTGTTTTTGATCAGACTTTTTGATCGCTTTTTATTCATTTTTAAAGGGGTACTCCGGTGAAAACCTTTTTTCTTTTAAAACAACTGGTGGGAGAAAGTTAAACATATTTGTAATTTACTTGTATTAAAAAATCTTAATCCTTCCAGTACTTATTAGTTGCTGAATGCTTCAGAGGAAATTCCTTTATTTTTGGAACACTGATGACATCACGAGCACAGTGCTCTCTGCTGACATCTCTGTCCATTTTAGCAACCATGCATAGCAGATGTATGCTAAGGGCAGCATGGTGGGTCAGTGGTCAGCACTGCTGCCTTGCAGTGCTGGGGACTGGGTTCAAGGACAACAATAAATAAAGCGTTATTATTATTATTATTATTATAATAACGTCAGCAGAGAGAACTGTGCTCGTGATGTCATCAGAGAGCGTTCCAAAAAGAAAAGAATTTCCTCTGTAGTATTAAGGAGCTAATAAGTACAGGAAGGATTAAGATTTTTTAATAGAAGTAATTTACAAATATGTTTAACTTTCTGCCACCAGTTGATTTAAAAGAAAAAAGGTTTTCACCGGAGTACCCCTTTAATTGTATAAAATGTGACCAATAAAATGCTATTTTGGACTTTGGAATTTTTTTTACCTGTACGACATTGACCGTGCGGTTTAATTAACGATATATTTTTATAGTTCGGACATTTAGGCACGCGGTGATACCACATGTTTATATTTATTTTTATTTCGGATTGGATGCACAGGAGGCAGGAAAGGATCCTCCTTGTGCCCTGCAAGCTGTTCAGGATGCTGAAATTTCACCCCAGCGGTCCCAAACAGCACCACTGAGCTGCCGGAAAGGTTTCGGTTTCACTTTAGATGCGGCGATCAACTTTGATCGTTGCGTCTGAAGGGTTAATACTGGGCATCACCGCGATCGGTGATGTCCGGTATTAGCCGCGGGTCCTGCCCGTTGATGGCCGCTTGGGACCGACCCGATATGACGCGGGGTCACCGTTCCTGCATTGTTAAGGGGTTAATGAGCTCTGGTGAAAATGAAAGCTGAGCTGTGATTGGTTGTTATGGGCAAAATTCCTCCAGTTATTTCCTCCCACATTTTTGATAAATTAGGGCCTATATGTGCTACTCAATGTTTCATATTTTCCCTAATGCAGTTGTCCACCAAGATAAACCAGTCCAGTGTAGATGGGCACTGTGATATGCATATAGTTGACAGACTATATAGCTTAAGATTATGTATTTGTATAAACCAGAGTTGCACAACTTCTTGTGATCTGCGGCCGCACTGCATAATTATTAGTACCACTTCAAATTATATATACCGTATATACTCGAGTATAAGCTGAGTTTTTCAGCACAATTTTTCGTGCTGAAAACGCCCCCCTCGGCTTATACTCGAGCGAACAAAATATAATATCACTTTAGGCATACTGGTGGGGGGGTGGGCTGGGCCATCCATCTTCACTGCAGGGACCATCCGCATTACGTCGGGGAGGGTCAGCTGGTCTGGGCCATCCATCTTAACCGGGAGGCACTCTTCTCCCCTCTGGTCCGTCCCCGGACTAGTGATGCTGCATTGACGCTGCAGCACAAGGATGTCCATGCTGGGCAGACATATGACGTCAGGGGCGTCCCTGCGCACAGACGTCTGCTGCGCACGGAACCCTGCGTGGTGGCGTCAATGCAGCGTCACTAGTCCGAGGATGGCCCAGAGCAGAGAAGAAGGCCGCCCGGGGAATATGGACGGCCCGTACCAGCTCACCCTCCCATCGGAATGCGGACGGTCCCTGCAGTGAAGATGGACGGCCCGGCTCACCCTACCTGGACGGTCCCTGCAGTGAAGATGGACGGCCTGCAGCTACTAGAGCAACAACTGGGGAGGTGAGAAGAAAATGAAAGGGGGTCTGGATGATGACAGGAGATCAAATGGACATGGGGGATATTGACAGGGGGGGTCTAGATGATGACAGGGGGTCATATAGACAGGGGGGTCTGGATGATTACAGGGGTGGGGGGATGATGGATGATGACAGGGGAGGGGGGATGATGACAGGGGGGGATGATGTATTTCCCACCCTAGGCTTATGCTCGAGTCAATAAGTTTTCCTAGGTTTTTGGGGTGAAATTAGGGGCCTCGGCTTATATTCGGAACGGCTAATACTCGAGTATATATGTTAAATATTTATCTTTAATCTTAATTATGTTTTTGGGACAATAATTCAACAGAAAAAAAAGAGGTCTGAGTTATATGATCCCATCAGTAATCAAGCGGGCTATCAACCAGAACTATCTTCCTACAAGTTATAGCGCTACATTTACTGTTTTGTGCTGGTCTGTAACAATTCACACTGTCTCGTAGTGCCAGGACTATGGTGAGACAATTTGGGCATGATATGACTTTTCAGATTGGTTACTTTGGACCATTGGCTGGCAGGTGTTATAAGAGATTTGCAGCTGGAAGTGGAATATGTTAGTACTATATAATTTTATATCATTATTACTCTGGCTGGCACTTTAACATACAGGCTATGAGCCAATACTCATAGGGTCATAATGATAGTAATTCATATAGTGCCAACAAATTCGACTGCCATCTGCATAGGTTCCATTGCGTGAAGATGTATAAACGTTGCGAGAGTACCTCAGGGTACACTTGCAAGTTTATCGTGTATGAGGGACGAGATTCCCGTATTGAACCCCCAGAATGTCCCCCCACTCTGGGTGTTAGCGAGAAAATCGTTTGGGGCCTTTTGCACCCATTGCTAGATAAAGGTTACCACCTTTACGTGGATAACTTTTATACTAGTATCCCTCTCTTCACATCCCTCGCTGCCAGATCCACAGTCGCTTGTGGGACAGTCCGGAAGAATCAAAGAGGCCTTCCGCCCCATCCCCTGCACGTTCCTATCCCCCGGGGTGAGTCCCATGCCATTTCCCATGAAAACCTGTTGCTGGTCAGGTATAAGGACAAGAGGGATGTCCTTAAGCTCCCCACAATTCATGGGAACGTCAGCACCCCTGTCCCTGTACGGGGTACCGCGGGACCGGTCCTCAAGCCTGATTGTATTCCGGATTACAATCGTTTTATGGGGGGATTTGATCTTTCTGATCAAGTCCTCAAGCCATATGATGCCATGCGGAAAACACGGACATGGAACAAAAAAGTTGCAGTCTACATGGTGTACAGGTTGCCATGTACAACTCTTTTGTACTGTCCCAGTATGCTGGCAACACAGGGACATTCCTGCAGTTTCAAGAGGTAGTTCTAAAGGCCCTCATCTTTGGTGGCCGCCAAGGAGTGGGTCAGAGCACCCCTGGAACTGTGGGCCCCGGATCATCCCCGGCCAAAACTTTCCAGGTGAGGTCTCCCACACTGGAAAGAAGGGACGATCCCAGAAAAAATACAGAGTGTGTCACAGGAGGGAGATTCGTAAGGACACCACCACTCAGTGTGACACTTGCCCTGATCATCCGGGCCTCTGCATTAAAAACTGCTTCAGAGAGTATCACACTACCATGAAGCACTACATTTTTAATCCTTTTCCCTCATTTTAATTCCCCAGAATTTGACTCTAATATACCAGTCCAGAGTACATTGTCTTCCAAATTTTAAAACCAAAACATCCCCCCCCCAAAAAAAAATCACAAAACCTCTTTCCCAATAGCCCTGATATCTTTTCCACCCCCCAAAAAATGGGTCATGGGACAGAGAGTCAACAGCATTGGGGGTTTGCAGTTGCCTCAAATGCGCAGCGCTCTCTCCCTACCTGAGCGGGGTGCGCATTTGAGGAAACAGAATAGGGACGGCCACACACATCACATTCCCAGAATGATGATTCAGAGCATAGGGTTTGGGGCGGGCATCATTTTTACTTTCGGCTATACTCTGGGTCATCATTCTAGGAAAATAATTGGCATATCAGTATTAAAATTGCAATTTTCACCCCCCCCCCATAGTACACTTCATCCATTCCTGGAAAATAAATTTAGGGAACACCCATCTGTTCCAAATGTCCACTTCACTCCTATACACCTTCCCTAGGGGGTGTACTGTTTGTAATATTCTCACATGTGGGTGTTCCTTTCTTGTATTTTCCTCTGAATATATGTAACTGTTAGGTCTGCGAGAAACATCGGCCTCAAATGTGAAGAGTTCTCGCTCATGAGCTCTGTCGTATTTCCAGGTGACAATTCGGAGTCACATGTTAGTTGTTCCCAGAAAGATGAAGCAGAGCATAGGTTGAAAATTGCAATTTTCAAAAGCTACCCTTCATCCATTCCAGGAAAAAAAATTTAGGAATCACCCGTGCATTCAAAATGCCTGATGAAGCAGATAATCTGTGAAACGCGTTGCATGATGGGTGATTAAAGTTGATTTTACCCTCCGAGTGTGTCCAGCGCCTCCTGATGTCCGCCACCTCCTTGGAGGCTCCTTGTTTTCTTTGTGCATCTTTCTGAAGGTGGACCGGCTGCCGGCATACTTACACACAAGTTCTTTTCCATTGTTACACTTGGCGAGTGTAACATTCTGGGTGAGCATTGTAATTACCTCTGTTCACCCTGGTTTTTAGTGGTAATGCACTAGGTAGCGCCTTCTCTATTCCTTTGGTGCATTCAAAATGTCCTCTTTAGCCGTATACCGATTCCTCAGGGTGGGTACTTTCAGTAATGGTGTCACATGTGGGTGTTTCCTTTTTGTATTTTCCTCTGAATGTATGTAACCATCAGCTACTGATATGCCATAGGCCACAAATGCAAACAGACCTCTATGACTTCTGAGCCTTGTTGTGCACCCGCCCAGCAAGTTACCTCATATGTGGATGTGTTTCCATAGTCAGGAGAAAAAGCCCTCCAAAATTTGTAACCCAATTTCTCAAATTACCCCTTGTGAAAATAAAAAAAATTGGGTAACCCCAGCATTTTAGTGTAAAAAAATCAAATTTTTCCTTTTACAGCCCACTGTTCAAAAAACCTGTGAGGTATAAGTACTTACTGATAAGTAAGCTTGTAGGGTGTAGTTTCAAAACTATGGTCACTTGCCGTTTTTTTTAATTTGTTTTTATTTTATGTCAGAATCTCAACCATTGCAGTGCAAAGCACCACTTCAGGCCTCAAATCTCATCAGTGCTGTCTCACTCCTAAGCCCTGTTTTTGCACCCGCATACCTCCGTATATGGGGTATATATACGGAGCTTTGCCTCCGTATATGGGGTATATCCTTATTCTGGAGAAATTGAGCTACAAATTTTTTTTCTCTTACTACTTGTGAAACTAAAAAATTTTTGGTTAATCCCAGCAAAATTCTATCTTCACAAGACCAATGGCGCTTCTTCTGTTCTGAAACCTGTAGTGCACCAGCAGAGCACTTAACATCCACCTATGGGGCATTTTCTTAATTGGGAGAAATTGGGCTTCAAATTTTGGGGTCCATTTTCTCCTATTACACCATGTGAAAATGAAAATTTTGGAGTAACACCATCATTTTAGTGTTAAAAATCTAATTTTCCATTTTTCACATCACACTTCAACGCAAAGTTGCCAAACACATGTGAGGTGATAAGGCTCACTATACCCCTTGTTACGTTCCTTGAGGGGTGTAGTTTCCAAAAATAGTACGCCATGCAAGTTTTTATTTGCTGTTCTGGCACCATGGGGGCTTCCTAAATGCAACATGGCCCCCAAAAAATCATGACAGCTAAATTTGTTTTAAAAAAAATCCCACAGTTGCTCTTTCCCTCTTGAGTCATGTTGTGAGCCCACAAAGCACTTTATGTCAACATATGAGGTATTTCCATACTCATGAGAAATTGGGCTACAATTTTTTTTTCTCCTAATACCACTTGTAAAAAATACAAAAAAATGGGGTTACAAGAACATGTTAGTGTAAAAAATGCAGATTTCGATTTTTCTCCTCCACTTTGCTGCTATTCTTGTGAAACACCTAAAGGGTTAACAAACTTTCTGAATGTCATTTTGAATACTTTGAGATGTGTAGTTTCAATAATGGGGTCATTTATGGGGTATTTCTCACAGAAAGGCTCCTAAAATCCACTTCAAACTCAACTGGTCCCTGTAAAATTCAGATTTTGACATTTTTGTGAACATTTTTAAAATTGCTGCTATACTTTGAAGCCCTCTGCTGTCTTCAAAAATTTAAAACATGTCAACATAAAGTAGACATATTGTATTTGTGAATCAATATAAAATGTATTTGGAATATCCATTTTCCTGACAAGCAGAGAGTTTCAAAGTTAGAAAAATGCTAAATTTTCTAAATTTTCATCAAATTTGGGGATTTCTCACCAAGAAAAGATGCAAGTAATGACAAAAAATTACCACTATGTTAAAGTAGAATATGTAACGAAAAAACTATCTCGGAATCAGAATAATCGGTAAAAGCATCCCAGAGTTATTAACGCATAAAGTGACAGTGGTTAGAATTGCAAAAAAGGGCTCAGTCCTTAAAGGGGTACTCCGCCCCTAGACATCTTATCTCCTATCCAAATAATAGGGGATGAGATGTCATATCGCCGGGGTCCCGCTGCGGCACTGCGCTATCATTACAGCACAGAGCGAGTTCGCTCTGCAGGTAATGACGAGCAATACAGGGGCCGGAGCATCGTTATGTCACGGCTCCGCCCCTAGTGACATCACGGCCCGCCCCTTTCAATACAAGTCTATGTGAGGGGGCGTGGCGGTTGTCACGCCCCCTGCCATAGACTTGCATTAAGGGGACGGGCCGTGATGTCACGAGGGGCGGAGCCTTGACGTCACGCTGCTCCGTCCCCTGTATCGTCCGTCATTACGCACAGAGCAAACTCGCTCTGTGCTGTAATGATGGCGGGGTGCCGCAGCGGGACCGCGGCGATCTGACATCTTATCCCCTATCCTTTGGATAGGGGATAAGATGTCTAGGGGCGGAGTATCCCTTTAAGGTGAAAAAGGGCTCAGTCCTTAAGAGGTTAAGTATAAAATGGGCTTGGTCCTTAACGACGAGCGCCGTAAATGTATGTCCTGGTGCGTCGGAACTTATAACGCATCAGGACGTACATTTACATCCTAAGCATAACCACGAGCATCAGAGCGATGCCCGTATCATGCGCGGCAGGTCCCGGCTGCTGATCGCAGCCAGGGGCCCGCCCGTAATGGCGGACACAGGCGATCCTGCGGATATCTGCCATTAACCCCTCAGATGCCATGATCAATACAGATCACGGCATCTGCAGCATCGCGGTCACTAAAATGGATGATCGGATCGCCCGCAGCGCTGCCGCAGCGATCCGATCATCCTGCACGGCAGACGGAGGTCCCCTCACCTGCCTCCGCTGGAGTCTTCTGCTCTGATCTGCCTTCCCACAGACCAGAGCAGAAGATGACCGATAATGCTGATCAGTGCTGTGTCCTATACATAGCACTGAACAGGATTAGCAATCGAGTGATTGCTATAAATACTCCCATATGGGGACTATTAGAGTGTAAAAATAAAAGTTTAAAAAAGTATAAAAATAAAGAAAAAAAAATGTAAAAAACCCCTCCCCCAATAAAAACTTAAATTGTCCCATTTTCCCTATTTCACCCCCAAAAAGTGTTAAAAAAATATTTTATATACATTTGTGGTATCGCCGCATGCGTAAATATCTGAACTATTAAAATAAAATGTTAATGATCCCGTACGGTGAACGGCGTGAACGTAAAAATAAAAAAAAAGGCCAAAATAGAAAATAGAATTTTTTTTATAAAAAATGGATTAAAAGTTCTATATAAGCAAATATGGTATCAATAAAAAAGTACAGATCACGGTGCAAAAAATGAGCCCTCATACCACCGCTTATAGGGAAAAATGAAAAAGTTATAGGTCTTCAAAATAGGGGGATTTTAAACATACTAATTTGGTTAAAACGTTTGCGATTTTTTTTAAGCGCAACAGTTATAGAAAAGTACGTTATATCTTGGCTTTCATTTTAATCGTATTGACCCAAAGAATAAAGAACACATGTCATTTTTACCGAAAATTGTACAGCGTGAAAACAAAACCTTCCAAAATTAGCAAAATTGTGGTTTTCTTTTTAATTTCACCACACAAATAGTATTTTTTTGGTTGCGCCATAAATTTAATGGTAAAGTGAGTGATGGCATTGCAACGGAAAACTGGTCTTGCAAAAAACAAGCCCTCATATTAGTCTGTGGATGAAAATATAAAAGAGATATGATTTTTTAAAGGAGAGGAGGAAAAAACAAAAACGTAAACATTTTATTGTCTGCGTCCTTAAGGCCCAAATGGGCTGCGTCCTTAAGGGGTTAAAGGGGTACTCCGCTGCTAGGCATCTTATCCTCTATCAGGCCCCCTACCACAGACATGAATGGAGGGGGCATGGCATTTTGTCGCAGGAACCCAACGTTTGTTCAGAACGCCGGGTGCTTCTACACAAAGATCGCGGATAGGGGATAAGATGTCTAGTGGTGGAGTACCCCTTTAAGGACCAGCGCAATATAATAAATGTACAGCCACAACTTCACGCCTCCACAGGTTATCATGTATTTTTCTGGCTGTACATGAACTTTCTGGCCTGGATAGTAAGAAGGAAAGAGGCAAAGACTCTCAGGGAACAAGCAAAGAAAAAGACACAGGGGACATAGGGAAGGAAGCAAGAGGTTAACAGAAGCAAGTCACTGGGGCAGAAAACCTCTGTATACAGTACCCCTGGTATAGTCATTAATTTGTCATGAAAACCTTGTCACATTGTCTTACAGAAAAGTATTTTCTTACAGTTTTAACTAGCTAAGACATTTCCTCTGAAAATATACCGTATTTTTCGCGGTACAAGACGCACTTTTTCTTCCCCAAAACTGGGGGAAAAAAGTCGGTGCGTCTTATACGGCGAATACACCCCTATCGCGGCGGTCCCTGCGGCCATCAACGGCCGGGACCCGCGGCTAATACAGGACGCGGTGATGCCCTGTATTAACCCTTCAGACGCGGCGATCAAAGCTGACCGCCGCATCTGAAGGGAAAGTGACACTAACCCGGCTGCTCAGTCGGGCTGTTCGGGACCGCCGCGATTTCACCGCGGCGGTCCCGAACAGCCCGACTGAATAGCGGGGTTAGTGCTTACAGGACACCGGGAGGAACCTTACCTGCCTCCTCTGTGTCTTCTCCGTTCAGGGATCCCCTGTATGGCCGGCGCTCTCCTTCCTCGTCATCACGTCGTCGCGTACGTGCGTCGGCGTGCGTAACGATGTGATGGCGGCGACAGAGAGCGAGGATACCCGTCCCGCAGCAGAGACGTTCCGGAGCGACGGGGATACGGCGACAGTGATGGAGCGACATCCAGGGCAGCGGTGACGGGTCCGGAGCGGCAGGGACACGTGAGTATTACCTCCTATGCAGTGGTCTTCAACCTGCGGACCTCCAGATGTTGCAAAACTACAACTCCCAGCATGCCGGGACAGCCAACGGCTGTCCGGGCATGCTGGGAGTTGTAGTTTTGCAACATCTGGAGGTCCGCAGGTTGAAGACCACTATTGGGTTCAAAATCTTTATTTTTTTAGATTTTGCCCCTAAAAATTGGGTGCGCCTTATACACCGGTGCTTCCTATAGGACGAAAAACACGGTAACTCGTATCACTGTAATCTGTAGTGAAAATGTATGCACTTCCGTCATGTCCCCTGCTGGAGGATCTGAGGCTACTAACGAAAAGCGTTACGATAAACATATCAAAGGAGAACAGGTTTATCGCAGCATTTTACAAGCATTTAGTATTCTAAGGCAGCTGTGACCTGGTAAAATCTAATTATTTCTCCAATACCCATTGGAATAGTTCAGGACGATTTGCAGCAGCTTCTAACTGGTGCGTTAAGCATTTGGCCAGACATCACAGACTTAACAGATAGCTGAATGAGCGTTCTGTAGATCTCTCGTGATCCTCCCGCAGGTGCATGTTAAGGTAAGGCCACTAATGTTTCTTAACATGCATCACAACCTGGTGACAGATAAAACCAGCTGGAAATTAATGATTTCAAGGAAACGCTGTGAAGCTCTATTCTGTAAATCTGCACTGTGCCTCCCTGAGTCATCTCGTAGCAATGAGATAATGAACACCATCACCGTGTACCGTCATCTGATCCACTTACCTAACAAAATGAGTAAGTGAGGAATTAAATAAAATGGTCAGCTGCATAATCACAAGTGTTTTTAGGACAACACGGTATAACAAAAAGTTAACAACAACACAACAAGCAGATCAATAAGGCTGACTGACTGTACACATAAAATAATCCTATGCAATTTATTCCAACTCCACCATAAATATGCACGCTTAGCGGAGCAAGGTTATCTCCGTAAGACTAGGGGACCAGAGCTTATTTGCCATGGGGACAATGAATAGGGCTGAAATACAACCTGATCCTTCTTCCTGTCAATTAGGGAGATTTATCCAAACTGGTGTAGAGGAAGAGGGGTGCAGCTGTCCATAGCAACCAATCAGATTGCTTCTTTTCTTTTTAAATTGGCCTCTGAAAAATAAAAGAAGCAATCTGGTTGCTATGGGCAACTGCACCCCTCTTTACACTATTTTTGATAACTCTGCCCCAATATCTTATGATATCCCATTAGATCTCTAATCATGTTGAAATCATCAGGTTTGTCCTAGTTGTGTCTATTATTAATGACTAATGACACATTGGCCAAATGCATTTTAGTAAGGATTTTTTTTATTTTTATTTATTTTTGCACTTTTTTAGCAAGTGTTTTTTTTTTTCTGGATCTTGTACCTACACTGACAATTTAGTCCAAAAAACGTTGTCTCTTGTTTTTCTTTTTTATTTGTGTCAATATATTTAAAATGAGTTTTCCATACACATGTTTGGCACATGTGGTTTGCACTTATCTGACCAATTTTAGGGTGCGTTCCCACAGGGTGTATAAGCAGTGCATTTGACGCTGCGCAAATTTTACGGCAGCAGCGGGAAATACGCTGCGTATCCCTTGCTCACTATACACACAGGGCTTTCCGCCGGCAGCCCTATGTGTGCAGTGAGTTTTGGAGGCGGAGCCGCATATCAAAGACACGCCGGCACACGGCCCCGCCTCCAAATCTCACTACACGCATAGGGCTGCCGCCGGAAAGCCCTATGTGTATAGTGAGCAAGGAATACGCAGCGTATTTCCCTCTGCTGCCATAAAATTTGCGCAGCGTCAAATACGCTGCGTATACGACCTGTGGGAACGCACCCTTAAAGTGATGTGATTGTTGGCGCAATGGAACACAGAGTCGCACATCAAAAACCAACCAAGTACAGGGATCCCTCAACATACGATGGTAATCCGTTCTAAACGGACCATCGTTGGTTGAAACCATTGCATGTTGAGGGATCCGTGCAATGTAAAGTATAGGACAGTGGTCTACAACCTGCGGACCTCCAGATGTTGCAAAACTACAACACAAAGCATGCCCGGACAGCCAACGGCTGTCCGGGCATGCTGGGATTTGTAGTTTTGCAACATCTGGAGGTCCGCAGGTTGAAGACCACTGGTAGAGGAAGTTGTACTCACCTGTCCCCGCCTCTCCGGACCCGTCACCGCTGCCCAGGATGTCGCCGTCCATCACTGTCGCCGCGTCCCCGAGGTGTCCCCGACGCTCCGGCAAGGCCCCTGCTTCCCCGGCATCCGCGCTCTCCGTCGCCGCTAGAGATGAGCGAATTTACAGTAAATTTGATTCTTCACGAACTTCTCGGCTCTGCAGTTGATGGCTTATCCTGCATAAATGAGTTCAGCCTTCAGGTGCTCCGGTGGGCTGGAAAAGGTGGATACAGTCCTAGAAGACTCTCTCCTAGGACTGTATCCACCTTTTCCAGCCCACCGGAGCACCTGAAAGCTGAACTAATTTATGCAGGATAAGTCATCAACTGCCGAACCGAGAAGTTCATGACGAATCAAATTTACTGTAAATTCGCTCATCTCTAGTCGCCGCCATCACGTCGCTGCGCACACCGCTCCTATTGGAAGGATGGAGAGCGCCGACGATGCAGGGGATCCTGAAGAGGACGCGCCGGAGCCCCGAGGACAGGTAAGTGATCGTCAGCAGATCACACGGGGCACCGTAAACGGTTATCCGGTGGCAGCTGAAGCAGTCTGCGCTGCCGGATAGCCGTTTATGCGATGGCCCCGACATACAAAAGCATCGTATGTTAATGCTGCCTTCAACATGCGATGGCCTCTGAGAGGCCATCGTATGTTGAAATGATCGTATGTCGGGGCCATCGTAGGTCAAGGGGTCACTGTACACTCGGCAGGTTAATGGTAACAGGATGAGAACCTAAAACCCTAATGTGTCAACATTTTGAAAATCAGACGATATTAGTTAATCTTGGCAATTGTGCTCTTCGACTTCTAAATGTGCTGGTATGCTAACGCAGTGGTCTGATCCATCTATATGTAGACAGAGACATATTTTCCATCATGATGAAAAGCTCTCAATAGTGCCTATAATGGCACTTTCATATTATTGGGCAATTTTTTGAAAATTTTTTGACAAACCCTTATAAAAAGAGCTGCATAACATGGATCAGATGTCTTATACAATAGTGATCATTATACTTGAAGCATAAGAGTGGGTTATATAGTATTGGTCATCGGGGGGGCTAGAAAATGCACACACCGGTAGCTAGTCTCAATCTTTACACCTTTTCCTTGTTTATTTAATCCCCTGGGTTCTTCCTATAGTTCAGGACAATGCTTTCAGGCATCCATGCACCCTGTAGGGATGTGTAAATTCTGTGGAAAGTAATTGGGAAGCTGACACATTGCACACCTGAATAACTAGTTCTTTCTGTAATCCTCTGACAATTAATGTTGGTGATTTAGTAGGTGATGGGGGGTGGCCCAGGTATATGTTATAACTTGTACTTCTAACATAAGCTCCTCATGGAATGTTAATTAGGAAATTCTACAATAATTAACAAAAACAGGTCGTTTTCCTAAAAATTTGCCAAGCCAAAGCAAAGCAGCCACAGTTTGTATGTGCTGCAAATGCCACAGGGCAGTTATTTCTCAATAAACTCTTTATTATAGGAGGCGGTCTCCTGCTCTGGATCCATCTCTATGAGCTAGAAATTAAAGGAGTGATCCGATGGAAAACAAATGGTTACAGAAAGTTAAACATATTTGTAAATTACTTCTATTTAAAAATCTTAATCCTTCCAGTACTTATCAGCTGCTTATGCTAGTTCTTTCCAGTCTGACCACCGTGCTCTCTACTGCCATCTGTGCTCATGTCAGGAACTGTCCTGTCAAGCTTCAGAAAGGAGAATGGTTTGCATCATGATGGGCAACCCTAGCTGCTATGTGCATGGCGCAGAAAATTTGAACAATAAATACAGTGACCCCCCGACCTACGATGGCCCCGACATACGATCATTTCAACATACCATGGCCTCTCAGAGGCCATCGCATGTTGAAGGCAGCATCAACATATGATGCTTCAGCTGCCACCGGATAGCCGTTTATGGTGCCCTGTGTGGTCCGGTGACGATCACTCACCTGTCCTCTGGGCTCCGGCGCGTCCTCTTCGGGATCCCCTGCATCGTCGGCGCTCTCCATCGTCGTCATCACGTCGCTGCGCACGCCGTCCCGTCATCCAATAGGAGCGGCGTGCGTAGCGACGTGATGGCGGCGACGGAGAGCGAGGATGCCGGGGAAGCAGATGCCTTGCCGGAGCGTCGGGGACACCCCGGGGACGCGGCGACAGTGATGGAAGGCGACATCCAGGGCAGCGGTGACGAGCGGTGACGATCCGGAGCAGCGGGGACAGGTGAGTACAACTTCCTCTACCAGTGGTCTTCAACCTGCGGACCTCCAGATGTTGCAAAACTACAACTCCCAGCATGCCCGGACAGCCGTTGGCTGTCCGGGCATGCTGGGTGTTGTAGTTTTGCAACATCTGGAGGTCTGCAGGTTGTAGACCACTGTCCTATACTTTACATTGCACGAATCCCTCAACATGCGATGGTTTCAACAAACGATGGTCCATTAGGAACGGATTACCATCGTATTTTGAGGGACCACTGTACATATATCCGTTTATTTTATTTTTTTCTGGATGGTCTGAGAACAGGATCTATGTGACAAAAAGTATTTTCTGCCTCCAAATTTACTGACGAACCCTATTTTTTTATTTATTTATTTATTTTTTTTAAAGGAAAAGAAACTGTAATCCTGGACATACCCTTTAAAACAAATATAGAAACTATGATCTTTGGTAGTCTAAAATAGTCAGGTTTGGAATTATTGGGATTTTCAAAGTTTAAGGTTTTCTTTTGGGAAGTAAGGCGGGGAAGTTGGTCCCGGACTGTTTGCTCAGGCTACACCCTGCTATGTAGAAGGAATGTCATGTGATCGTGGAGCCCACCGAGACTGAATGCACAACTGGTAACAGTCCTCAAGAAAGACTTTCATTTTTTGTTAATCCTTCGAGACTTTTACTTAAGACAGATAATTCTGCCTCAGTGAGTAAGTAAGAAGGGGAAAAAAGGCCTCGGAATGACAATGGTGAATTAAAAGAGAGCATCAGCCTTCACTGCACACATTTTCCTTATTGGATTTTCGACTTCAAAGAGAAATCGTCGGGGTAGACGAAACAGCAAACACCATTGGATTTCTGAGGAAATCATTTACATAAAACCTCAAGTACATGATTTAGGGCTTCAGAATGACTAAGCCATTTTTTTTTTTCCCTGGAAATAAATCGCTGTGTCAAGAGTCATGTGTCAGCAATGAAAACATGTGTATTAAATGTACAAAGTGGAGCCTGCCACAATCGGTGGTTTTACATGGGACTGCCGTCAGGATACTGCATGTATTTACTGCATGTGTGAAGTCTCGATGACACTGCGCGTGCAAAAAAAAAAAAAAATTAAATAAAATAAAATGCAGTGCGTGTGGGAAAACATCTGTGCAGAATATCACCTCTATAAAAAGATACCAGTTGGGTATTCTTTATAAAAAGGCAGGATACAGAACCAGATCAGTTGTGAATATGCTACAGACTTACTTCTTACATAGAACAGAACACATGGTCCTACTAATGCAGGGTTTCTTCAACCAAGGTGCAAAACTACAACTCCCAGCATGCCCAGAGTTGTAGTTTTGCTAGAGGCACCCTGGTTGGTAAACACTGATCAAGTCTCTTCCTATAATATATATATATTTTTTTTTTACTGTTTATTTATAAGTTGTTTTTTTTATAACAATAAACAAAAACACAAACCATACATATCGAGGAAATATATGTATACAAAGCAATACAAACAATACGAACAAATAAGAAAAAGAGTAAAAATAAATAAAATAAAATGAGATAAAAGAAAAATAAGTAAAAAGAGTTGGGAATATTTTATTTTGTGTGTGTGGTATTACAACTGTGCTCCATTCACTTCAATGGAATGGAGCAGCAATACCACACCCTTGTTATAGACATGGGGAACCTATGATTGGTTTTACACATTTTTTTTATTTTTTTTTAATGTTTTTTTTTTTGGGGGGGGGGGGCTGGGGTTGTAAAAAGGTGCAAATTTCTGCACAACAGGTCAAAAAGTCACAAATATTTCCACAATGCAAGAAAACAGCTTGTATGTAGTGTGGCATGGTTAGCTTTTTGTAGTGGTTAAAGGGGTACTCTTTAAATCAACTAGTGCGAGAAAGATAAACAGATTTGTAAATTACTTCTATTAAAAAAAATCTTAATCCTTTCTGTACTTATTAGCTGCTGAAATTCTTTTCCGTCTGAAACACAGAATTGTCTGCTGACATCATGAGCACAGTGCTCTCTGCTGACATCTCTGTCAATTTTAGGAACTGACCAGAGTAAAAGGAAATCCCCATAGCAAACATATGCTGTTCTGGACAGTTCCTAAAATGGACAGAGATGTCAGCAGAGAGCACTGTGGTCATGATGTCAGCAGACAGCTCTGTATTTCAAAAAGAAAAGAATTTCCTCTGTAGTATTCATCAGCTAATAAGTACAGGAAGGATTAAGATTTTTTAATAGAAGTAATTTACAAATCTGTTTATCTTTCTTGCACCAGTTGATTTAAAAAGAAAAAAAAAAAGTTTTTCACCGGAGTACCCCTTTAAGGATTTATCTACTGTGAATTTTTAAAAATTGTTCCAAATTTTTGCACAAGCACTCAAATTTTTTGTGCAATCTCACACCACATTTAGCAAAGTAGCTTAGATGTAGAAAAGTTTCTATTCATGAAGAACGAGCAAATTTTTGATAAATGATGGGGAACTACACATGATGGGGACATTTATCAAAATCAGTGTAGGTGAGCTGATGTTATACACAGGTTTTCATGGTCTAGATGGAGTGTACATGCACCAAATGTATTAAATAGCGCAGGGCATGGGATAAATATGGAGCTAGTTACCGTATATACTCGAGTATAAGCCGACCCGAATATAAGCCGAGGCCCCTAATTTCACCCCAAAATCCAAGGGGGAAAAAATAAAAAAATAAAAATTGCCTCGAGTATAAGCCTAGGGTGAGAAATACATCATCCCCCATGTAATCATCCAGACCACTGTCATCATCCAGACCCCCGTCATTAACACCCTCATCATCATCACAGCCTGTCATCATCCCCTTGTCATCATCCCACCCCCCCCCTTTATCATCCCCTTGTCATCATCCCCCACCCCCCTTCATCATCCCCTTGTCATCATCACCACATGTCATCAGCCCCCCCATCATCATCACCGCTTGTCAATGTCTGATACAGTGGTCTTCAACCTGCGGACCTCCAGATGTTTCAAAACTACAACTCCCAGCAAGCCCGGGCAGCCATCGGCTGTCCGGGCTTGCTGGGAGTTGTAGTTTTGAAACCTCTGGGGGTCCGCAGGTTGAAGACCACTGCGGCCTTCAACATCATCCAGCCCTCCCCCTCTCACCCCCTTTAGTTCTATACTCACCTCCGCTCGGCGGGACGTTAGGGTGCGCTGGTCCGGTGCTGCAGGACTGTCCGGTGGGGAGGTCGTCCGGTGGGATAGTGGTTCCGGGCTTCCATCTTCACCGCACTTCGGGCCCGGAATAGAGGAGTTGCCTTGACGACGTCAACGTCCATCTGCGTTGTCGTCAAGGCAACGTGACTATTCTGGGGCCGGGCCCGAAGCATGGAGAAGAGGCCCCCCGGTGAAGATGGCAGCCCGGAACCACTATCCCACCGGACGACCTCCCCACCGGACAGTCCTGCAGCACCGAACCAGCGCACCCTAACGTCCCGCCGAGCGGAGGTGAGTACAGAACTAAAGGGGGTGAGAGGGGGGTGGCTGGATGATGTCGAAGGCCGCAGTGGTCTTCAACCTGCGGACCTCCAGAGGCTGCCCGGGCTTGCTGGGAGTTGTAGTTTTGAAACATCTGGAGGTGCGCAGGTTGAAGACCACTGAGGGCGGAGAGTTCACTTGAGTATAAGCCGAGGGGGGTGTTTTCAGCACGAAAAATCCTGCTGAAAAACTCGGCTTATACTTGAGTATATACGGTAGATTTTTTTTTGAAATCTCACTTTAGAACACCACTTTGTATGGTTCCTTCTCTGCGACTTTCCACCTGTACCACTTTTGTACCACTTTTCATAAATTTCTTACCACTGCAAAGTAAAAAAAAAAAAAAAAGGCAAAAGTATGTACCTAAGTCATTTCAGCCAAAATCCCTTTAGCAAAAATGTGCACCCTTTTTGTGCAAGTTGGACAAATCTGTGACAAATTTACACCAAAAAAGCAGTGTAAAAAGCTCCCCTGATGGGCACCCAGGCAAACAGCAGTAATAATTGGATCATACGAGAGATCTCTGTATTGACTTTTGATATATTCATACATACGGTAGTTATTAGATGGCCCCTCAACCACCCCCTTGTGTTTTCTAAAATTCTCTAAGATTCTCTTTCTGGGCACTGTAGTCCAAACATTTATTTAGCCCATTTAAAACCACTCACACTTTACTAGTTTTTGTTGCACTGGTGCCCTGTTAGGCTAGGTTTTCCTTTATTTTTTTTGTGTGTGTGTGTGTGCATTTTTTGGATAAATTAAATGCTGGAAAAATTCCATAAAACTGCCACTGCATTTTTGCAGTATTTCTGGTGTTTTTACCTTTACGTGGAAATAGCTTTTTTTCCTCATTTGGCATTTTTTCTTATTCCTGTGCCCAACCTTTTGTGTTAACTCTTTAGTGAAAATAAGATGAAGAATAACAAAAGGGGTATTCCAGGCAAAAACATTTTATCCCCTATGCTCCGGGTTTCTGGGACTGGGGACGTGATGTCACGCCACGCCCCCTCAATTCATGTCTACGGGAGGTGGCGTGATGTCACGTCCCCAGTCCTGGAAACCCAGAGGTTTCCCAAACTGGAGATTCAGCACCCGCATAGAATGTGGGTGCTGTAGGGAGATCGCGGGGGGGGGGGGGGGGGTCTCAGCAGCGGGCCCCCCGCGTTCAGACATCTTATCCTCTATCCTTTGGATAGGGGATAAAATGTTTATGAATGGACTACCCCTTTAAATGGCTTTTTTTCTCTTCCATAGACTTCTATGGGACAAAAATGTCATCATTTCAGTGAAAAAACACCATAGTCTCAACATGCTGCAGTTTTGAAAAACAGCTACTGAGCCCAAAAGTGCCGAAAATCCTAAAGAGGAGTAAAAAAAAACACTGAAGAAAAAACGCCAAGTGGGCATTGCGTTTTGAAATTCCCTATTGACTTGCGGCTAACATCTGGTCCCATTACCAAAAAAACGCTGTGGCAGTTTGGATGCTTTTTGGGGGGCATTTTTGCAAAAAAAAATGGAAAAAAAAATGGAAACCTAAGATTTGTTTCAGAATTTGAAATAAAATAAAAATGAAATAGTGAGGAGAAAACAAAAACAAAACATGGCTGCTCTTTGCTGTTGTTGGACTGATACAGCTGTTATATATAATATATTTTGTATTTTGTGTTTTTTTATTTTTTGTAATTTGAAATAAAAGTGCTCCAACCAGCCAAAGAATATGTGACAATGACATGGACTGATGACTGATAACAAAGTTCAACTGTGAAATGTCACAGAGTAGCAATAATTGATGTTTTGTATCTTTACTATATGCCTCACTGCACACATACTGTATCAGATTCCCTAATGGATAGAACATAAGGCTAGATCCAAGCACACACCAGGGTCTCCAAGGGGGTGAAATGAATATGAATGTCAGGAGATGTTACCAGATGGAGAACATATTGACACAAGGAAGAGAGCGAGCACTTTGAAAGCTCCATATGATGGAGTGACCGGATCCTGTATTATCAAGAAACCTTTCCCTGGTGATATGCCAGCACTTTATGACATAGAAATACCCCCTATCCCCTATAAGAACAATTGTGTCTGTCAGACGTGATCATATTTCTAGTCAATCAAAATGTTTGTGACTCATTTACAGGAATTTATTTGGTGCTATGGGTGTTATTTTTTATCCTAACAAAATATCCCTGTCTTAAAGGGGATAAGATGTCTGATCGCGGGGGTCCCGCCGCTGGGGACCCCCACAATATAGCATGCAGCACCCACCTGTTACTGCTCCGGAAGCGCTGGAGGGTCTGGGACGGAAAATCGTGATGTCACGACTCCGCCCCCTGTGATGTCATGCCCCCTCCCATAGACTTGCATTGAGGGGGCGGGGCATGATGTCACACGGGGCGGAGTTGTGGCTTCACGTGGAGTACCCCTTTAAAGGAAAACTGTCAGCCAGTTCACCCACACTAAACTCAATACACTGGGTTATAGTGTGGGTGAACAGGAGTCCATACACGGGTCACTTACTTTTTATAGGTTTTCTTGCCACCGAGTTGTCATCTGCTAAAGTTCTGTAATTTTGGCCTTCATTTGTGTTCTGAAGGCGGGTCTTCCGCAGGCAGCCTTGCTTTGGGTTCCGGAGGAAGGGGTCTTTTACCCCCCCACTTGTTTGCATATTCATTCTCCCCCTGCACAGTGTAACTGCGTATGAACCGGTCCCTCGCTACACCCGGAAGTTGGGAGCAGTGAGACTTCAGAAAGAGGTGCTTCTGGGTGTAGTGAGGGACCAGGGCATGCACAGTTACACTGTACAAAGTGCTCTCCCGGCGCACAGCTCTCACATCATCAGGGCTAAGGCCCCTTCCTCCAAAACCCAAAGCAAGGCTGCCGGCGGGGGACCTGCCTTCAGAGTGCAAATGAAGGCCAAAATGATGGAACTTTAGCGGACAACAACTAGGTGGCAAGAAAACCTAAAAAATGAAGTGACCTGTGTATGAATCCTGTTCACCAAAACTATAACCCAGTGTATTGGGCCTAGGGTGGGTGAACTGGCTGACAGTTTTCCTTTAAATGGGTTGCCCATTCTTTATATACACCTTCTTTATTTTCTATGGATCCTTGACAATTTAAAGTATAATTGCTCTGTAACATGATACTGATAGAAGTATTTGGGTTTGGTGTACTGCCATATGCCTACTATTTAACATTATGCCAATAACTATTGCTTTTATTGGAGAAAATCTATAAGATGCTGTCTAGAGGCCCATACAACAACACATGGAGTGCCTACAACTGACCATACATACTAAAGTTGGCCAAACATGCTGCTTTCGAATGGATCAGACAACCATCTAATGTGAATGGGGACTTCAAGGGACATGTTACAGTTGAAAACTTTCGACGTGTTAGATTTCAACATGCAAAATACACGTAAGCTTGAGCCAAGGTCCCATGTGTATAGGGGAGATCAGAAGAGATAACTGTTAACTGAACATAAGTTTGGCCAAGAGATATCCAAGGCCAGGTACACACCACCATTCAGTTCTTTCCTGGAGAACTCTGTTCGCTCAGTCCATTAAAAGTATGGTTGAGCGGGGGGAAAAATTACCGCAGGTCTGTTTTTTTTTCTCAACTCCTTTAAAACTGACACAAGACGGAAAACCAGATGCACCCTGTTTGAATCACTAGGATGCATTGGGACCCATTGGTGTTCACTGTGTAAAGAATTCCACGCTCCTTGAAATCTCCAGCCGGATTGAACCTAGCCTCCCCCATAGTATGAAGCTAGCCTAATTGTTAATTTGATGTAAACCCAGCCTTAATTTTTTATTCAGCTTATAGGTGTAGTTGAGGCCATCAGTGTTTAGATATACATATTTCTTTAAGCACAATTGGTTGGGTTGCCATGATGGACTTTTATTTTCCTATTTTACTATCTTACTTTGCTGAGTTATTGTAACAAAAGAAAAAAGTTGATCAATACCAGAATAACCATTATGTTTTCTCCTTGATCTAATAAACTTGTCATGATCAGAACAGTAATCATAAAGCAACATAAATTCTTCTGATTGTTACTTTGCAGCATAACAGAAAAACAGAAAACATCCAGGCAATTATTAGAGAATTGACAATACTGCAGAAAAAAATAGTATTGTGTGCTTAGAGGTATTATTTCTCTGTGTTTGGACTGTGTAAAGGAACTGTGGAAAATCTGCCTAACCAGCTGACTTTGGTGAGACCAGTCGGTCTATAGTGGCCATGTGTATAGAGGACATCCAATTATCTTGGCAGATTATGTTAGGGTGAGAAGAATAAGACATGCTGGATTTCCCCTGCCCAACCCTTTTGATATAGGCCTCCACTAGAGGAGTCTGGCAGCGGCTTACCCCTCCTCTCTGCATTGAAGACACATAATTGTTTGGCTGAGCCTAACACTTATATGTGCATGGGGAACAGGAGTATATCTGTTGTCCTAACAAACCAGCCAATAGCTACAGACAGTATATAAGCGCCTTCACACCACAAAAACATATTGATTTGTTAAATGGCTTCCTATGGAATTGTTCCTAGTTTATGTGTGCGTCTAATAGACTACAAGCTCCAGTGGGAACAAGGGCTGATATGAATGAATATTTATCAAAACCTGTTCAGAGGAAAAGTTGCCGAGTTGCCTATAGCAACCAATCAGATTGCTTCTTTCATTTTTGAAAAGCCCTCTGCTATGGGCAACTCGGCAACTTTTCCTCTGAACAGGTTTTGATAAATCTCCCCCATAGACTGTACTAGTAATACATACACAACTGCACATGTTTTTGTTTCTATTATTTACCTCAAAAACAATGCTATATAATAGAATCTGAAGTCTGCCGTGTTGTATAGATCCCATGGTCCGGCTTGAAGGCCTTTGACACTTGAAGCTTTAGCAGCAGTCCTAACTACAAGTCATCAGACTCCCTTTAAAGTTTATGTCACCACTGGTGCCAGGACACACATAAATAAACACAATCACAGCCCTCCTGAGTAAAGGACATCCTTTATATGACTGCAAACAGACAGGTTTTATGTACCCGGAAAAGCTGAAAAACACATGGAGGAAATCACTCTTGAAAGATTTAGTTCACAGAGCAATTTAGTTTCTTAGTGAAATGGACT
This sequence comes from Hyla sarda, assembly GCF_029499605.1. Lineage (NCBI taxonomy): Eukaryota > Metazoa > Chordata > Amphibia > Anura > Hylidae > Hyla > Hyla sarda. The sequence goes on along the minus strand of NC_079191.1, from coordinate 379,886,719 downwards.
AGTGGAATTTCTATTTACTCGCTGAGAGGTTTTGGAAGATTTAATTTGGCAGACGTGGAGTATTTGACCCACCGCCCCTTCCCTATAGATGTCAAAAGAAGAAATATTAATCTGTTCGGCTGAATGACTAAATATCTGAAGTGGTTCCAACTTTAGGAGGATAGGTTCCTAAATTATAACTCAGGAAGTCTCTGGGTCTATAACACCTCGGTCAAGTAAGAGAGAAGAAACCCTACAGAGATGAGGACTCTCCCGGTGGTTGTTACAACTGGTTAAGAGATCAAACCCCCACATATCGTCATAACAGAAAAGGCATGAGCGATACCTTATTGAACAGTAGGCAATATCCATGACTGTTCCCAAGTAATCCATCTCTATCCACCGTTTAAGGCACATCATCAATGTCTACTGTGGCTCTCCTTCACTGAGGCTCGATTGCTCCGCTGTGTGTGTGGCATGACCCTTTCCAAAAACACTAGTGCAGCTGCAAAACTCCTCAGCCATATTTTTCACCTTGGATTACAGGCACACACTTACCATGGCAGCTTTCCAAGGAGCAGGGATTTAATATTAAACCCACCCGATGTAGATAGATTCCCAGAGCAATCGCAAACAACATGGTCCCACAATGTCCTGCAGGAGCCCTTATTCTATTAATTAGTGGTCATTAGCCATGCTTCTTAGGCATACAGCCACACAGAGCGGAAATCTGGAGCGTTTTAAGATCTGCACTGGCAAATATATACTGAATATATTAGTGTGGATTATGTAAAGTACCGTATTTTTCACTGTATAAGACGCACTTTTTCTTCCCCAAAACTGGGGTGGAAAAGTTGGTGCGTCTTATACGGCGAATACACACCTATCACGGCGGTCCCTACGGACATCAACGGCCGGGACCCGTTCAAAGCTGACCGCCGCGTCTGAAGCGAAAGTGACACTAACCCAGCTGCACCGGGAGGGACCTTACCTGCCTCCTTGGTGTCTGCTCCATGCCGGGATCCCCTGTATGGCCGGTGCTCTCCTTCATCATCATCAGGTCGCCAGCGGCGACAGAGAGCGAGGATACCGGGCAGCAGAGACGTTCCGGAGCGACGGGGACACCCCGAGGACGCGGCAACAGCGATGGAGGGCGACATCCAGGGCAGCGGTGACAAGCGGTGACGGGTCCGGAACGGCGGGGACACGTGAGTATTACTTCCTATACCAGTGGTCTTCAACCTGCGGACCTCCAGATGTTGCAAAACTACAACTCCTGGCATGCCCGGACAGCCAACGGCTGTCCGGGCATGCCGGGAGTTGTAGTTTTGCAACATCTGGAGGTCCGCTGGTTGAAGATCACTGTGACCTATACTTTACATTGTATTCTAGATTTTCCTCATATAAAATTGGGTGCGTCTTATATGCCGGAGCGTCCTATAAGGCGAAAAATACGGTAAATAAATAATAAAGGAAAATGTATCATCAGGGCACATTTTTGCACAATACAAAACCTGATTTTTTGTGTTTTTTCCAGTTGGTATGCAAAATTTGTAATGTAGCGCACATCACTTTATAAATTTGCGCAAATGACAGTTTGAAGTCCCTGGATAGTGCAGAAAAGGCTGAAAATCTCACAGACATTCTTACACCAGGTAGTTACTGGAGTACATATGTGCAAAAAAAAAAAAAATTATAAATTCAAGTGTACCAGCCAGTGCATCGGCTAGTCACGACCTCTGGAAGCGCAAAACAAGAAAAATGGCGAAGCCAGCGCAGACAACATAAATATAGTGCAAAATTTGAAGATAACTTTGGCACAGTTCAATCTGCAAAATAAAAACACCCTGCATACACAACTTCTCAAATTATTCAGAAATGTTTATTTGCAGATTTTGTTGTGTATCCATTTCCACAGTGAAATCTGCAAAAACGCAAATGTATTGCAGATTTTGATTTGTTTGTTTTTAACAGCTCAAAATAGCAGAAAATCAATAAATGTTACACTCATATTCCTGATCGCCCACCATTAAAAGTACTAGTATGTCGATGCCCTTTTAATAGGAACATGGACATTTTTTTTAAACGTGAACATAACAGATAGAAGATAGATTATAATGTCTTTTATAAGACATTCGGCTGCTCGCGACTCGGCTGTTGATTACTTTAGTCTGCGTAAATTAGTTCAACTTTTAAAAATAACATAACCTTTTGCTTGATGTTAGTGTTTATAGAGGCTTCCTATGGCTGAAGGTATGAATGTGTCATTATATGGACTTTATCTTAAGGGGGAATTTTGGCTCTGGCTGAGGGATGTGTATAGAAGCAGCCTTCCCGATTAGCAGTTCCCTTTTGTTTTCCTGTGCTGCTATGTTTATTAAAATACACATGATAGTCGTCGAGGGGTTACCGTCTGCGGGGGCTAATCAATAACTTCCTACATCCACACACACACAAGAGTGATTGTGGCAGACATTATTATTATGTAAATGACTCCTGGTCAATCCACACTACAATAAACTTGTTCTACCTTACGTACTATTGTAATGCTAGGTTGCAATGTTTGTGTTTTCTAATTATGTTAATATGATTGGCCGGGTGACATGGGTGCAGACTTGACTCTTCCTTTCTTTTATATCATTAACAGCTTCCATGGCCTGAAGAAGTATATTCAGCTAAAGACTTCTCATTGAATCTCCATACTGTATGTGCCACAATTCCCAGTGATCCTTTGTGAGCTATTGATGCATGCGGGATCCCTAAGAGAATACTTACTCTCCAGTCTGCTCTATTTCATCGGTGGCATATACTCAAACTTCATGTAGGGGCCCGTCATGATGTAACTTTGGGTAATCTAATGTAAACACCTCCAATTCTCAGGCCCTGGACATCCCTAATGACCACAACTCTCAAGATGACTTCAAAGTTACAATCCCTTATTTGTCAGAAAATGCGTCTCTCTTGCAGTCTGTCAAGGGTGTAATACTACTTTGAAGTTTACTCCAAGGGCACCCCATAGTGATGAAACCCTTGAAGCATCTAAAGTCATTTAGGTACCAGTATGAGACCTAAAATAAAAGTCAATATTGACTTAGCTTAAACTAAAAAAAAAAAGAGTCAACATTGGCAGGCATAATATAGTACTTAGCAGGACGCATGCTAAAAATAGGGTGGACAAATTCTATATGGTAAATATAATAAATGATAATTTACCATAGATGGAGTAGTTACTAAAGAACAAAAAATGACAAGAGAAAAGAGAAACCCTGCACGTTCATTCAGCAGACTCTATGGATGCACTACTTCAAGCCTGAATGAGGCCGTATATAGGAGGAACCCGTAGTCCTTTTAGTGCTCATTTAACTACTACTTGCTAAGGGTCGTAGAAACTCTAAATTGTCCAGAGATATAGAAGGTAATACAGACAATCTCACAATCTTTACCTCTGTGTTGACTACTGAATTGCTTAGAACGTGTTTAGATGATTAGTCTCAACTGTTAGCGGTTATTGGTATGAGGAGCGGGGCTGCCACTTGTTAAAGGGAGCTTCCAGGATTTTCTAAAAATTGACTAGGGACTGGAACTTGCCTGATAACAAAAATTTAAATTCTCCACCTATAATCCCACTGGTGCTCTCAAGTACAACCACAGCATCTACAGTATACCCCTTTGGACCTGCCACGATGACATCAAGTAGCTAATCACATGACAAATAAAGCTTGTTATTGGCTACAGCTTCACATGAGCAGTCACTTGAGTAAAGTTTTTATTTTATTTTTTTTAGGCAGAATGAAGCCTGTATTTTGTATTTAAGAAAAAAACTGAAAACCATTAAAAGAGTTATCTCCTATCCACAGAAAAGAGGATATCTCACTGTTTAGGATTCGATTGCTGTTACTGCACTGATCATGAAAACAGGGGTCACTTGGCCCCCCAAGCAAATGGAGCGACAACGTATATGCTTGGTCACTGCTCCATTAATCCTATCTGGGACATCCGAACATTGCCATGTACTGAATTCAGCTATTGAGGGGAAGTCCTATAAAGAGGGAAGGGAGCGGACTGGTTTTCCAAGTTTTTTTCTCTAAAAAAACTAACTACATATAAGAGTTTGCCTAAAATGGAAGGTGAAACCAAACCATCCCCATAGACGGTATGGATTATGACAAAAGGTTCAATGTTCTGGCAGAATCATTGATTGGAATTTCCATCGAAAATTCCGACCAGATAATTGCGCAGTGTGAGTGGGTTAACGCATAACCCATTCACCTGCATGTTAACCTTCATGCAGCTGAATTTCGGACCGAAAGACCTGAGAGTAATTCCAGTCAAAAATTCTGTAGTGTGGACCAGGCCTAATAGTGCTCAAGTAAGGCCCTAGACTAACCGGCTCTATTAAATGTAAGTATATATTTATACATTCAGATTGCTAGGCAAAACAGATGTGTATGCCCATTATAGAGACCCCCTTCACCACTCAGTATCATGGCCCCAATCTGTAAGAACTCAAACTATTTATTCAAAGAAACTTTTTTATTTATTTGTCACAATGCAGGTTGTCCTCATTTTATGGTTTTGTATTAATGCTAATTATTAGCCTTCCTGTCATTTGAGGGTTTTGTCTTCAGCTTCAACTTCCATATTGACAGCTGTGGGACCCATTGAAGAAGAAAAAAAAAAGAAAAGTAAAATAAAACTAAAATATAAATTGCATGCACTGTAGACAAAGACTCGCATCTATTATCTCAGGATATTCAGTGCAGCATTCAATAGGAGCACTAAGCAACAATAGGGTGGAAATTATTTCTAGGAACTTGGCCAAAGATTGTACTTTTTGACATGTTTTATTATCATTGTGATAAATCAGAAAAAAACAAGATAGATTGCTATTCTGCATACAGCCTGCTTAAACTCCACACTACTGTATAAATCTGCAGATAGGGCTAACTCTTTGATTGCCAAAAAAGCTGAGCGTGCGGAACCAACCACAGATGTGTACGGGACAACCGGCAATACGTTTCTATAACTCCTCAGGTTGCAGCTTATCTCCTAGAGAACAAAAGGATCAGGCAGTAGAAACCCAACATGCCTGATCCTTCTCACCCCCCGAAATCTGCCATTGGGGGACTCAGGAAGCCAACATAAACATTATTAGGGGGCCCATCCCAGGAAAACTTGCACTTTTGGTCGACAAATCCAATGTGGATGGCAAACTTTTTAAAAGTTATCCTCTATTGACAGGATGAGGACTAACAAGCTGACCCCAAGAACAGGGATAAAATTGTCCCCAAAAATAATGGAGCACACCATACGTGTATGGTCCGTTCATTCTCTGTGGGGCTGCTGAACATTTAAGATATACACCAGGGGCAGTCAAACCCCTATTCATATTTTCCATGTTTGATGTACATAATATTATTCTCTTTCCTTCTCTCTCTTTCTAATATAGGCAATACCGACTAGTTCTGTATCGACCCAATCCTTCACGGGGACTGAATCCAGATTTTAATTCAGCCTTGAAATTTCTACTTGTACATTTCATTGCAGTCTGTGCCGAGGGCCCTGACCTTTAGGCTTCGTGGCTGTCTGGGTCTTGTGTATTGGCAAACACACATACATGAGTACAGTATTAAGTATGTGCATTCAAGTCTGAAAAAGGACTTTGGGAGGAAAATTTAAAGGGGTACTCTGGTGAAAAACTTTTTTTTTTTTTTTTTAAATCAACTGGTGCCAGAAACTTAAACAGATTTGTAAATTACTTCTATTAAAAAATTTTAATCCTTCCTGTACTTATTAGCTGCTGAATACTACAGCGGAAATTCTTTTCTTTTTTAAACACAGAGCTGTCTGCTGACATCACAAGCACAGTGCTCTCTGCTGACATCTCTGTCCATTTTAGGAACTGTCCAGGACAGCATATGTTTGCTATGGGGATTTCCTTTTACCCTGGACAGTTCCTAAAATGGACAGAGATGTCAGCAGAGAGCACTGTGCTCATGATGTCAACAGAGAGCTCTGTGTTTCAAACGGAAAATAATTTCCACTGTAGTATTCAGCAGCTAATAAGTACAGGAAGGATTAAGGTTTTTTAATAGAAGTAAGTTACAATTCTGTTTAACATTCTGGCACCAGTTGATTTAAAAAAAAAAAAAAAAAAAGTGTTTCACCGGAGTACCCCTTTAATTTTTCCAATCATCTACCAGAAGTCTCCAAACTGTGTCCCCCTCCAGCTGTTGTAATGCTGGGAGTTGTAGTTTTGCAACAGCTGGAGGGCTGCAGCATGGAGACCACGGATTCAATATCATCTCATCTATATTCTGGATTACTCCCTAATAACATACCTATGCATTGGGCTTCTGTTCCCAATATGTTGTTCTCTGTTATCAGCCATATCAGACTGGTAAAATTATTGATGATCACTATTAGAGGCCACAAAGCCTTCAGGTCTTAAAGGGGTACTCCACTGGAAAACATTTCTTTTTTTTTTTTAATCGACTGGTGCCAGAAAGTTAAACATATCTGTAAATTACTTCTATTAAAAATCTTAATCCTTCCTGTACTTATTGGCTGATGTATGTTTCAGAGGAAGTTCTTTTATTTTCTGCCTGGTCACAGTGCTCCCTGCTGACACCTCTGTCCCTTCTAGGAACTGTCCAGAGTAGGAGCAAATCCCCATAGAAAACCTCTCCTGCTCTGGACAGTTCCTAAAATGGACAGAAGTGTCAGCATAGAGCACTGTGGTCAGACAGAAAGGAAATTCAAAAAGAAAAGAACTTCCTGTGAATCAAACAGCAGCTGATAAGTACTGGAATGATTAAGATTTTTTTCATAGAAGTAATTTACAAATCTGTTTAACTTTCTGGCACCAGTTGATAAAAAAAAATATTTTCCAGTGGAGTTCCCCTTTAATACCTCCAAGAACCTTAATATGCATTTAGTGCATATGTCTATCAGCTCTTCTGTATAAGATATCCAATGTACATCTCTTTTTATTAGAAAAAAAAGATCAGCTACATGTACATTTCATTACAGTTTGTGCCTAGAGCCCTGAACCTTGGGGTTAATGGCTGTCTGGGTCTTGTGTATTGATTTATACACCTACAAGATTACAGTATTAACCGTGTGCATTAACGTTTATGGAGGAATTTGGGGTGAAAGAGGTTTTTATCACTCAACCAGCTTCCAGTGGTCTCCAAACTGTGGCAATGCAGCTGTTGCAAAACTACAACTCCCAGCATGCCCGGACAGCCTTCGGCTGTCCGGGCATGCTGGGAGTTGTAGTTTTGCAACAGCTGCATCACCACATTATGGAGACCACTGAGTCAATATCATTTCATCTATATTCCGGATTGCACCTCAATGTTGTACCTATTCATTCTGCTCCTAAACGTAATACATTGTTCTCTGTTATCAGCCGGTAACATTTTAATGATCACTATTAGAGGCCGCAAACCATCAATTATTATGCATTTAGTGCATATGTTTTGCAGCTTTTTTGTATATGCTGTCCAATGTACTTTTCTTTTTATAGTTGTAGTTTGGCAACAGCTGGAGGGCCACAGGATGGAGACCACTGAGTCAGTATACTACAATTGTAGCCAATTGTAGTAACGTTGTAGTTTTGCAACAGCTGGAGAGCCGCAGTATGGAGACCACTGAGTCAGTATACTACAATTGTAGCCAATTGTAGTAAAGTTGTAGTTTTGCAACAGCTGGAGAGCCGCAGTATGGAGGCCACTGAGTCAATATAATCTCATCCATATTCTGCATTGCACCTTAGTATAATACCTATTCATTCTGCTCCTAAACGTAATACACTGTTCTCTGTTGTCAGTCAGTAAAAAAAATTTAATGATCACTATTAGGCTAAGTTTCCACTTTATTATTTTTTTTTGGGGCAAAAATGCCAAGAAAAACATCAAATCTGCCACACGCCATTTTTTCGGTCAAAGAACGCTGCGGCCAGATGTTAGCTGTAAAACAATGAGAAATCGCTAAATTTCTTTTCCACTTGGCGTTTTTTAGTTTGGCTTTTTTTTTTATCCTTTTGGCGTTTTTTTCACTCGTTTTTGGCATTTTTCAGCTCCTTGGCAGTTTTTCCAAATCGCAGCATGTTGAGCCTATGGCGTTTCTTTCAGCAAAATCGTGGCGTTTTTCTCCCATAGAAGTCTATGGGAGTGAAAAAAACACCATGAAAAATGCCATTTGGCTTTTTTTTTTTTTTGGGTGTTTTTTCACCTGTGAAAAAAGGGGCTGTTCCCAGGAAAAGCTGGAAAAAAGAAAACACAAGACAAAAAAAAACAAGTGGAAACTTAGCCTTAGAGGTTAAAAAACCTTCAATTCTTATATTGCATTTAGAGCATAAGTTTTTCAGCTTTTTTGTATACGTCGTCCAATGTACTTCTGTTTTTATAGTTGTCGTATTGCACCAATGTATTCTGCTCCTAAACGTAATACATTGTTCTCTATGTTGTAAAGCATGCAAAACCAATAGGTTTGAAAAAGCCAGTCAAACAACTGCGCCCCCCCCCCCCCCCCCGCTTGCTTGGACACATACTAGTCCTGCTGTGTCCATGCGTCATGGACCCTTTTCCTTGATTGACAGTTGTGAGTGCAGGGCTCACAGCTGGAGGAAAAATCATCCCACTGTCAGCTTGTGTTCCGCTACTGTCAGTGAGGACAAGCTGGGAGTTGTAGTTTCGCTAATGCTAGGGGAGATGGGAGCAGACAGCATGCTGAGGGAAGGGGCGGAGACCTGCACAGTGAGGCCACACCCCCTCCCTTTGAGAGGAATCTGGCCCCGAGGTGATTGATGACCGGCCTGATTTTATACAGGCGGTCATACGCGGGATCAGTTTGGGGGGGACATGCCGCATTATCAGCATAATGCAAACATCTCCGAATGGCCTCGAACCGGGGACGTGTCATGGCCATATTGTAGAGGGGTGTCTGGTAAAGGACGTCCCCACTCCAATATGGCTTGAGGACTTGATCAGAAAGATCAACTCCCCCATATACCGATTGTAGTCCAGAAAGTGAGCTAAATTAAAAGTGTAATAGAAAAATAAATAAAGGTGCTAGACACATAAACATTAGATGTACATGGTCAGGATTAGGTACTGAGTGATATATAAAAAAAATTTTTTTGTTGTTGTTGGATCTGACGGGTCCATTTAATGATCACTATTAGAGGTTACAAACCCTCAGTTCTTATACATTTAGTGCATATGTTTATCAGCTCTTCTGTATAAGCCGTCCAATACACTTCTCTTTTTTATTAGACCGCCCAGTCGTCTGCAGCAGCCAAGGAGTTAAGAGCCCGGGCTCAGACTATATAAGCCAGCAGACTGAAAAGAATTCCTTATTTCCTCTGACAGCTCAGCAACTGTGTGTATTGCAGAGAAAAGGGATACATGCGCCCTCTAGTGGCTGTTATGTGCATGCAGCCTGCAGAGGAGCTTACCTCACTGGGGCTGGACTAGCAAGAAGCCTCTCCCCTGCTATGACATCAGCCCACACTCAGCCACTGTGAGCTGCTGCTGCAAGTTCAGACTTTGAGGTGGGCACCGAGGACCTAACACTTCTTCAGCGCACAAGGGATTGATGCTGCTTGATACAAGACTAGCTGCTGCCTGTCCTTTTCTATGGTCTTCCTACAGCATGGGGAGCTTATAGGTTTTATAGGACTACAACTGGAATATTCCCTGCACACATCTCTGTTGATTACTGGATCCTTTATTCTGCACTGATTTTCCAGGTAAGGCACAATAATCCCTGACTTCTCCAGCAACGTACAGCTACTTCTTCTCCTTTCCTGTATAGGATTGCGTATAAGGAATTGCATTTCATCTTGGCATAGCTTCTTCTTTCTTCTTACTACTCTTAAATATATGTACATGTTCTATAGAAATGAATGAGTGCAAAAATGTAAAAAGGAAAAGAGAACGTCAGCTCCTGAGCACAAGCTGCAGAAGTTTCCTGCATCTCTAAAGCTGGAATAAAAGTCCAGTGATCCTGATGATCTACATAGGGTAGAGTTAGTATAGGGGGTGGCTGCATGTGTGGTTTGTGCCCTACAGTAATCAATAATTCTGGATGTACATGAACAGCAGATCTCCAGCTCAGTTGTATACATGGAGGATAGTTAGTAGAGAAGCCAGCAGCAAGACTTTTACAAAACACAAATGAACAGCTACACCTACATCTCAAAACCTGAATTGCTATATGGAAAGAAAAAAAAAATAAATCCATCTCGTTCCGACACAGCATTCCTGTGGGAATCAATCCCTTCTTTATATATAAAAAAAAAAATCCTCTCCTATTCTAGACATAAAACTGAAATTCACTGCCTGGACAAGTGAAGTATGTGACTGGCATAGCAATGGGAGGACAGATAATGGCAAGCTTATAGGACTCAGTATTGTCTCTGGACTGGGGAACCCCACTGACAATAGGGAATTATGTTTTTTTTTTCTTTTTTTCTTTTTTTTTTAAATGTAAAAAGCTGCAAGGGGACTAGATCAGGGGGGATTAGCAAGTTAATGGGAAGTTGTGGGCCAGTTGTGTCACTCCATTCACTTGGATAGACTGCTCTGTGCTCATCTAGGACATGTACTGGGTAAAGCCTGATCCCTTATATTCTATATCTGGGATTTATATACAGTTGATATTTGTTAGGGGGGGGGTTACGGGTACTGTGAGGGTGCACAAAAGCGAGAGTGCCGGACCTTTGTTTATGTCTCTGAGCCCTGTGCTCTCTCTTTCTGGCTTCTACCCATGGGCTGCAGCTGCTACCAGACCACAGTGTTGGTGAATAATGCTGAAATTAAACAAATAGGTCTCCCCAAGAGCTGCCCTCTGCCGCACTACTTACAGATCATACTGCTGCTTGATTCATCCAGCTAAGGAGATTAATCCCTGCAAATATATTCATTCAGCATTAGCCTCTAATCATGTTATTCCAATAATAATCTGCAGAAGGCTCAAGCTGCCTGTGTACACTCTACCATATACCATCATGGACGGGCATGAAATAACATAGGCTTTCCTATGCACCTTTTACCAAATATTTATCTAAACTAATGTAGTAAACACAGATGCACTTTGTGGTATAAACACGCACATAAACATACACTACATACACACCCCCTCCATAGACACCCATATACCAGTCTTGCTATTTATACAGTACCATACATACTTATACACAGTAATCTCTCCATACTGTCACACCCAATCTATATTTACATATTATGTTATCATATCATAGTCTATCTACATTATAAACACAGTCTTCTCCCCTCCCATTTTGTACTTTGCACCCATGCAGAATCAAGCTGTGTGTACACACCTTATTAACGTTAATATTTTTTACCCAAATGAGGAGTGGGTCTAAAACACAGAAAAAGGGGCATATCTTTCCATTATAGCTTGTCTCTTATGTCAGTTCCATTCCTGGTTTTGGTAAAAATGACAGTGTTTGCCCACAGCCTAAAAGCTGATGAGCAGCCAGTCCAGTTCTTCACTAGTTAACATCATATGAAAGGTATTCTCTATGAATGCGTCCTACACTGAGCACACCCTCTACATGCACACAGTTGACCATCTCTCTATTGCAATAGCTCTGTGCCCCCATATCAAAGCAGGGGAAATACATTTGGCCAAATTCTGTCGGCTGTCACACTCTGTTACTGGACTATTAATTATCTATTCCCTGGGTCCGCTCTCTCCGTACAGTGCTGTCCAATCAGATAAACTCCAATTAGGCTTCCCATCTAGCGCCTGCGGGTGTGCAATCCTAACTAACATTACTCTCCCGCAGGATGGAAAAACACAATTATCTGTTTAGGCTCAAGGCATGAAAAAGAAATCTCAGTCCATGAAAAGACAGACTTGCATGAAGCCTTTCAGTACTGTACTGTGTGATAGGACAGTCATGTTCCTTTATCTTACTCTTTGCAGAATATTATTACCTGTATTACCATTATATTAGCATCAAAGCAGAAAGATGTACATTTGAACATATAATCAACTATATATATATATATATATATATATATATATATATATATATTTTTTATATATATATATATATATATATATATATATATATACATATATAGTTTAAAACATCCAAGCATACAGACATATACACAAAAGCATATACATATACTAATGAAAATACATATTTACATGTATAGGAGTTCAAAATAACTTGATCTACCTATATATGCATAAATATGTACATACATACATACATACATACAGACACAAAAACATATACATTCTTACAAGCCTATACATAGTTTCACATACATGTACAAAGACACATATTTGAAAAACGCATATATATGTGCAAAGTGACACATATATACAAACATATGTATACACACATATATTCCTATAAGATTATACTGTAAGATATATATATAGTGCTATAAGGTTAGTGGCAGATGCTATAGTAGACTGTTGGGAGGGGGGTGTTACATTAGAGTTTATTGTGTATGTTGTGATTTGTAGTCCCCAAGAGCCACAAATTGCCCATTTTGGTTATAATCTGCAGGTCTGAGCTAAATATTGTCCAGAAAATGGGGTGAGATCCCTCTTGGAAATGATGTATATTTGTTATGTAGCCCTAGGCTGTGGAACATAAAGTGAGCCATTGCATGCTAAGTTATAAAGGAGGCAATATCTTTTCAGCTTAGTGCTGTTTGCACTATTTCTTGTGTTGGCTGCATTGTGAGGAGTAATGGCTAAATAAATACCATGGTTAATGAAATCAGCATGGCCATTAGGGCTTCACTGAGTCCTTCAAAAGAAGAACTTTTCCTTGCCCTTGCACACACCACTGTTCTACTCAACGGGAGACTTTGTTGCAATTAAAGTCAGGAAAGCCGGTGAGAAGCAGGGAGCGTCTGACTTGTGGGTCTCGACAGAAAAAGGCATCTAACAGAGTGTACCACCCCCCAGTGGGCATAAGCTCAGCTGGAAAGACGCTGGAGCAAGTTTTTCAGCTCAAAAAATGTTTTCTTTTCCTTTTTTTTCCCCTTCTTGAACAAAGAAAAGTCAGTGCTGCTTACAGTGCTGCCTGCAGGTTCTGGAAAATAGAATATTTCACAGCATGCACAAGATGTACATAAATGTAGAAATGCAGATAAAAATACTAAATAGGACATGAAACAAAACATTATTCTTTCTTTTTTCCTTTGTGTATCTCAAGGCTCTTCTTTCAATTACAAGCCTTGCATGGATCAAAATGCAGAAGTAAATCAGTGTGATCTTCTTAATTGAGGTTCCACATGATTACTTTGTAACTTTCTGAATTCTAAAATACACTGCAACTAAATACATTTTGTGTATATTACATTTTACACATATTACTATATTCATTTCTATCCATGTTAGTGGATGTTCTAACAAATGACTTTATAATTGTAAAAATGTCTTCGGTGTTGAGGAACGTAGCTAATTCACAGTCGGCAGTGTGAACACGTAGCCACTTGTCACGCCCTGGGGTGAAGTGTCAGGTATTTTTTAAGCTCTTTACAGGTAGCACTCCAAAAACTTCCTGCACTTGTAGAAACAATGAGAGCAATTGTTTTGCATGCTCCAAACATGTAGTTGACAGAGTCTACTTGACTACTTCTCAGTGGTTATACTCAACCATGTACACTTAGCAATCTTTGGAAATACTGTATGTCATTGGTGATAGGCTTGTAAGGAATGTCTGCTGGGATGGGAATAGTAAGGAGATTGGACTTGACATGTTGATTTTATCTAAAGTGTATTGAAAACTCTTGTGCACTGCATTACAATGCAAGCAGTAGTGACAAAATAATCTATGGGGTATGATATTCCTGCTCTTCATGTCGATACCTGCTCATGCAGTGACCCACAGTGGCTCTTTTATACTATAAAGTTTAAGCAGACATTGGTTGCCTTCTAGATCTATCCATGTACTACATTACTTATCACAGAGTATCCTAACTTTCAGAATAATACCTGCTATATAGCATTAGACCCCCCACCCCTCTATCCGCCCACCTCCTAATTCTGGTTATACACTATAGTTTCACCTTGGGTCTTGATATGTAAAGCCAATTCTTACACAACTAGATGTAAATTTTTAATAATTACAACAATTAGTAATAATTCATTATGCCAGTAAAGTAATTTATGAATGGAACGCCGCTCATAGCACAGCTGCACCACATTGATTCCCCAAAAGGCCTAGTCCTAAGACTTAAATAGTCTGGAGTATCTCCAAAACCCATAAAGCATTTCAGGGGCCCTTATTTAAATAACATATTCTTCATCATATAATATGATGGAAGCGACCATGAGAGATACTATACTGTACACTGTATCACCCTTTAAAAAGTCCCGGGGGTCATTTCTCATGGTTGCTGGTAAACAAAAGAGACTAGTACCTGTATGAAATCTGATGATCGTGGAAAATGTGACTGCTACTAGCCAAGCTGTCATCAATTGCAAAAATGTGAAACACAAGAGAGCATGGCAGATACTTTCAAGCTGCAAAGCAACTTGCAAATCCTTTCGTTGTATACAAGCTAAACTATTTGCCGAGACCATAAAGCCTTTTTACCTACTGAAGTGAACAAGCCAAAGAATAAACACAGTTGTTCCCAACTAGAAAAGCCCTAAAGTCATGTAACTAAAAATATAATTGTGCATTATTGCGTATACAGCCACACGACCCCTCATAGTCAGGCAGTGGCTTTGTGTGTGTGTGTAGACGTACCAGGCTTTAAGCCGGTAGCAAAGACATTTAAAAGAATAGGAACAAGCAGCCCACTCTTTTCCACCATGGCCAGGCCCAGGTCATATTTGATGTATAATGACTCAAGGTCAATCAATGCACATACAAAAGAATGAAAGACGGGTTAGTCTGCCCATGGCAGGGGGATTGTCCAGGGCTCTGGATGTAACATCATGGCTAGCTATTCATATGCAAAACATATCATATCAAACAGAGTGGCAAACAGATGTGAAGGGGGCCATCTTTTTATAAGCCGCTAAAGAATTTATTTCAATCTACATTTTTCCTGCAGTCATTATTCCTCTCAAAGCTTTGCTTTTGTTTGGATTTTTTTTTTTTTATGTTTCTGCATTGTTTGCTATACTTTTTTCAGCAAAAAGGCCTACAGTCACCATAGATCCTAATTAGCTTTCAGTTAAGTCCAGCACAGACCCAAATACAATAGCAGCATTAGACATCGGTTTGCATTACAATCAGGGTTAAAAAGACACAGTTTAACACTCAGCATAAAACAACAACTATTCCTGTGGCACCAATGGCAGTCATTTCCTTTTCTCATGCATGCTAATAGAGGCAAATCCACTCCTGCAAAGCTACTTTCTGAAACCTGACTTATTTGCAATATGCTGTTTTGCAAGTGCTGACAATGACAAGATGGAGAAGATGTCTAAAGCGAAAACACGAATCACATCTTCCGATGAAATAAATATGTAAAAAGTTAAAACTGCTTCTTAATGAAGAGCAGGCAGATTGCAGAAGTCATAAAATTACTTTATCGTATGGTTGGCTGCTGCTCAGATTTACTTCAGCAGTTGTTAGAGTAGATTTAACACATGGTAATAATCAGACAGACATAGGGATGGGCATTGGCAGAGACTGTGGACGACAAAGTGTTAAAATCCAGATTTCTATAGACGGGGTAGGTGTAAGAATGGTTTACTAGCAGAGTCTCATCCTCACAAGCTACCACAGGAAGACACCAGTCCTCCAGTCTGACGCTTGTCATGAAAGCCCTTCCATAGTTACATAATAAAATGGGCACTAACTGCTTAGGCCAGCGGCACCTTACTTGAAGCAATATCCACAATCCTAGTTAGCTTAACCCTATATTAAAGATTAATCATGTGGAGATAGAATTTATTTCATATTAAAGAGGGCTCTGGCATTTATAATTCAGTATACTGGCAGTGCGGAGCATTTTAATTCTGGAACAGATGCTCTACTTGCTGGATGCCATGTAATTACTGAGTGGAGAAGCAAATTGCTACTACGGCATTCCTTAATTTCAGGGTCAAGTATTTCCAGCTTACTCCAATTTTTTTTACTTGTCACTCTAAGCACCTTGGCAGGTTGACCCTTTTTCTTCTTAAAGAATAAAAAAGCAAAAAGGCTTCTAAAAGATTTGCACAAATAAAATGTGCGATTTAATAGAATAATATAGCTGATTTCGTATGCTGTGCTTCTATAATAATGACAATTCCTGGTGGGTAAGACACTTTCTGGTAGTTCTAGTTTTACAGGAGGTAGACAATGTGTGATGTCACTGCTGCCTGGTGATGTAAGGTGGATTCGTTCTGTGACTCCCTCCTCTGGAAGAACTATGGACATACATTTCAGATATATTGTATTACAGAGGTGGTTGCATGTGCAACCTACAATCCATGCACTAGAATATTTTCTTGTCTCAGCACAAGTTGAGACACAGTCACTCGAATGCTCTTGTGTGTCCAGGCTGAAAAGGCTCCGGGTCTTGGTTATCTATTACATGTATAAAACTTGTGGACAGCAGGGGATTGTGCTTTGGTTAGTAATAGAAAAAGACAGGTGTCACCGTTTGCTCTGGTAATTTCTCTGCAGTTGGTTGATTGAAGCTGACTTCAATTACAGTTCCTCTTGGATGGATGCACTGGAATGGCTGATGTGAAATACTAAAAATTGTGGCACAGGGTGGTAACATAGCAGTGACCTCTGGGAACTTTTAGGTTTGGTTGTCAAGGAGAAAGTCAATAGTTGTGTTTATTAGAAAAGTAATGAGCACCAATTAGTTGGCCTTGTCTTTCATGTGACATTCATCCTCACCGATTCATAATTACATTTTTTTCTCTTTCAGAAATCACGTAAGGAACAAACATCTCGTAAGGAACTTCAAGGAACTAGCACACATCATTTTTTTATTGCAAACATTGTGAAAATTACACCCGTTCCAAGTAACTCTTCCTAATATTTCTCTTCCATCAGTATTTCTTTTTTTTCTTTTTTTGCAAATCGGGTTTTCAAGTTTGGCTTGGAAACAGTTGTGTTTTCACAACGGGTGTGAACCTTTTGGGATGTGACTACTGTACAGAAAGCATTCATGGTTGAATCTGCACAGGAAAGACAAGAAGGAAAGCATGTACCTACTCTGAATGCACTATTTATTCCAGGCTTTGCTTTATGAATAATGCCCCTGGTGTGGAGTTAATTTTTACTGGCATTCCTGAGGAGCATTTATAAATGAAAAGTCCATTTCTGGCATGAAATTAAGCCAACCAAAGGGGATTATAAAGAAACCGTTAATCTGGCGTTGGAGGAAATATCACGTGGTCGCAGGAAACTAAAGCTAGTTAAAACACAATTTGGTGTCGGCAGTAAACGTTTGCTGTGATGTGGACAAGAGACAGTAAAAATTTGGTCCCTTCTTCTACAAGTTAGGATTGTTAGAATAAACACTGTGAAAGAGAAACTGCTAAATGAGATAACCCAGACCTTGCTATTCTGGGAACACAAGGCTTTCAGAAAGCTCTGCCCACGGGAGAATTCAGAGGGACATCAGCTCACACTTCAGGTATGTCATTGTCTACTGTCTATTAAGTGCTGATAATGATGAGGATGAAAAGAACGAGGGGGAAATCTTTGATAGAAATGCTGTATAGCTCATAACTCAAGATGTCCTTCAGACCTCTTTCTGATCTCTCCTTGCACTGCAACCTCCAACAGAGATATTTTGTCCACCTATTGATGTTTTAAAGGCATCTACTCCTCCTGTCATTTTCTCATATGTTGCTTATTAAGATAAAAAAAAAAAAAAAAAACTCTTCTTCCAGATTTCAGAAAGATTTTAAAGATGTCACTTCCTGGTTTGGCTGCTTAATTCATAGACCTAACAAATAGGCGCAGATTGGCACTGTTTGCTGGAATATTGTTGCATACTTTGTTGTAGCCCAAATATACATAACTGATAGAAATGAGAGCATTAAAAGGGGAATTGCACTATTATGCCTCATTAACTAATGTGCTAGCCCTTTAAGGCTTAATCACTACTATGATGCCAAAAGAGCACCTTTGACATCATAGAAGGAGTGATATAATTATGACCATGTTGTCATAATTCCAAGATGGTAGCCATGTAGCCCATTATTGCCCTCAATGTGTACTGTTAACCATTGTATATGCTCTTTAGGGCTTACTCACCACTATGACATTAAAAAAAAAAGGCACCTTTGACTTCATAGGAGTAGTGATATCACCATGACCATGATGTCATAAGATTTTAGCCATCTAGCCGTAGCCCAAGTGTATAGGCCCTTTAAATGAATGTCTATTATACAGTAAATATGCAATTAAAAAGGTTCCTCATATCTATACCAAATAGGGAACTAAAGTGAGAAAAAGTTTAAGTCTGATCACAGCCAATGTAGTCAAATATATTATAGAATGCGCTATTTAACAGCAAAACCTATTTGGTGAGTTTATGCCAAAAATTATTTATATTAACTTTACAGTTGCTAAAAAACCTGCATGACCAGAGGCTATTTCTGCTATAGTTGTAAGGCAAGCATTTACCATATTTATAGATATTTATTTTCTGAATACTATGAATAAAACATAATCGTATGGAAATACATAATTCATATTCCTATTAGCAAAGGACTTAAGCTTCTTGTTTTGCAAAGTAGAACTGTACATACAGTATAGCTTAACAGTGTCCCCAGTGGATAAGTTGTATATAGCAGGAGTTAAATGCTTAGTCTAAATGTAGAAGTTTTAAAGTTAATTCTCAATATTAGAATTGAATATAGTTACATGTCAAGATCAGCTAAACCAACCACCAGTAAAACAAACACAGAAAATCTTTACTAGTCTGTAATTTCTTAACAAAAAGATAGTATACAGGAAAGTTGTGTACATTGTACCCTAGGTAATTTATTACAGAGTAAAGTATTCAGTAACTGTATGGTTGACTATAGGGATTCATGTATCTCAGTCATTAATCCAGGCAATGTATATTTTTCTTTCGTACAGACCAGCTACCTGAAGATTTCATCCTTCATGACCATGAGTGCTGAAACCTGGAACTTTCTTGTTGCTTGGACCCAATTATTGTTATTACTTCGGATGGCGCCACACTATGTCAGTGCCAAACCCTGCCCATCAGCATGCCGCTGTGATGGAGGCTTCATTTATTGCAATGATAGAGACTTGACATCTATTCCCTCGGGGATACCAGAGGATGCTACAACTCTATACCTTCAAAATAATCAAATAAACAATGCGGGGATACCATCTGACATGAAAGGTTTGGAGAAAGTGGAGAGAATCTATTTATATCGGAACAGTCTAGACGAATTTCCAATTAACCTTCCCAAAAATGTAAAAGAATTGCACCTGCAGGAGAACAATATCCGGACTATTACTCATGATGCACTTCAACAGATTCCTGCTATCGAAGAACTTCACCTTGATGATAATTCCGTATCTGCAGTGAGCATTGAGGATGGTGCATTCAGAGACAACATTTATCTGCGACTTCTCTTCCTTTCAAGAAACCACCTAAGCACAATACCCTGGGGTCTGCCTCGCACGATTGAGGAGCTGCGTTTGGATGATAATCGCATTTCTACTATTGCAGAAATCTCTTTGCAAGACCTTACAAATCTAAAACGTCTTGTTTTGGATGGGAATCTCTTGAACAATAATGGCCTTGGGGAAAGAGTCTTTATGAACTTGATTAATTTGACAGAACTCTCATTAGTTCGTAATTCCTTGACATCTCCTCCTGCAAACCTGCCAGGCACAAGCCTGAAAAAGCTTTATCTTCAGGAGAACCACATGAACTATGTGCCGCCCAATGCGTTTGCTGATCTCACCCAACTTTATCGGCTTGATATGTCAAACAACAACCTAACGTCTTTACCTCAGGGCATTTTTGATGACCTGGATAATTTGACACAGTTGTTCCTCCGTAATAATCCATGGTATTGTGGTTGCAAGATGAAATGGGTTCGTGACTGGCTGCAGTCTTTGCCTTCCAAAGTTAATGTCCGTGGACTGATGTGCCAGGCACCAGAACATGTGAGAGGGATGACTATCAAAGACCTTAACAAGGAGCTATTTGATTGTAAGGACAGAATAAATACAAAGCCAGTCTACATTACAACAACAACGATGTTGAACACATTACTTCCGGCACAAGGACAACGTCCAGTATCTGTGACCAAACAGCCAGAGATAAAGCTGCCTGACCTCAACAAAATCTACAGAACCACTCCAATACCAGTTAGGAAAATTATCACTATTAATGTGAAATCTGTCACAGTTGAAACCATTCACATTTCTTGGAAAATTGCCTTACCGATAAAGTCAATGAGACTGAGCTGGCAATTGGGTCACAGTCCAGTTTTTGGGTCTATAACGGAAACGATAGTCACAGGTGACAGAACAGAGTACCTGCTGACTGCTCTCGAGCCAGAGTCTCCATACCGTATATGTATGGTTCCCATGGAAACCGGAAATTTCTTCTTACTGGATGAAACGCCTGTCTGCATCGAAACAGAGACTGCTCCGCTTAAAATGTACAACCCAACCACAACATTAAACAGAGAGCAGGAAAAGGAGCCTTATAAAAACTCAAACTTGCCCCTAGCAGCCATCATAGGTGGTGCTGTGGCACTGGTGGCAATCACACTCCTTGCATTGGTTTGCTGGTACGTTCATCGGAACGGTTCCCTCTTTTCCAGAAACTGTGCCTACAGCAAAGGCCGCAGAAGAAAAGATGATTACGCAGAGGCAGGGACTAAAAAGGACAACTCCATTTTAGAAATCAGGGAGACCTCTTTTCAGATGATACCAATAAACAATGAACCAATGTCCAAGGAGGAATTTATTTTGCACACTATATTTCCATCGAATGGAGTAAGCTTGTACAAAACCAGTCACAGTGAAAGCAGCAGTAACAGGAGCTACAGAGACAGTGGTATACCAGATTCTGACCATTCACATTCATGATGCTTAAAGGCACAAGACTTTTTATAGAAACTATTATAAGTGAATGGGATTCACTGTTCTACTGCAAACACTGGATTATTAAAACACAAAATGAACATTTGAAGGAGCAATGTACTGTACATTTGCCATATAATTTATATTTAAGAACTTTTTATTAAAAGTTTCAAAATTTCAGGTTGCTGCTACGATTAAATGTAGTTCGTCACCTGACCACAATTCTCTATTTTAGTATTTTTTGTAATTTGTACTGTATTTTCCTTGCTAATATTGAAGTTACAGACCATTTAACTCTTTTTTTGTGTTCTACTGAGTAAAAATGACTTGTTGACTGTGAAAGTGAATTTTTTTGATGTGTTGAACAATCAGGATTTTTTTTTCCTCATTTTTTTTCCAGATCTTTGTGGTATAAGCACAGGCCATTTTGCATTTCATTTTAAACATGGTATAAATAAGATGTAGCTACAAAAAAAAAAGAAAAAAGAAAATATTCAAAACATTTAACAGTATTGTTGGGTCTGTAAAAGAAAATGTACACAACGTTACTCAATAAACAGAAGCAAAACTCAATGTGTGTAGTAATGGGCATTACCCTTGTTTCAAAAGAACCTCAAGTTCCACACACTAGCTATAACTCTAGAAAGATATGGTTGACGTGTTCACCCATGCATGCTGGGTATCCCAGGTCAAAGTAACACAGAATTAAATGTTTTTTATACATAATTTCAAATAAAAAAAAAGTACTTTTTTATCGTCTAAACTATGTCCTCCTAGTGTTTTTAGGCTTGTAGAAAAATTAACACATATTAAAAAAAAAAAAATAACATATTCAAAAAAGTCTATCCAGTAGCATTGTAAGAGTCAAAAACATCATATTATTTAAAAATACATAATCAAGAATGCAGAATAACCAATATTTGCCTGTAAGAATATTAAATAAAACGAATATCATCTCAACAGTTACCCACAACTCCTCTCTAAAAAAAAATGTGTTTTTTTTATATGGACCATTATATTCGATTACCAAACAGTTGCTCTTAGTGCCCATTACTACATCATTACATGTTGTGTTATAAATATATACCATGTTATTTTGCCTATTTCTGTTAATTTAATATTTAAAACAAGATACATACTGTATTTGTTGCCATACACCCTTCCCCATTCTGTTTTTATTTTGTCACATAAATTCCAAAGTGCGTTGTATGCTCTTTGGTCAGTATTGTATGTGCCTTGATCCAATGCTACACATATTCAGCTTTTTTTATTTTTTTATTTTTATTTTGGACAGTGACAATTTTTTCATAATTGCAAACTATGAAAAATATTGATCTTATCGCTGAATAAAATGAAAAAAAACGTGAAAGTTGTGATTTGGTTTATTAAGGGCACGAAAAAAAAAAAAAGTAACCCATGCGTTTCTAAGACATGACTACATTTGCAAACTATTATTAGGAAACCTAATCAGCGGCAATTAGTTTCAGGCTTCTATTGCTTCTTTGTTCTGTGAAGTCCTATCATTTTGTATCTGCAATTTTCACCATTGGGCTATCAAAAGTATTAAGTGTCATGCAACCTTAGAATTGCAAACATACCAGCAGAAGGCAAGCGCGGCACAAATAAGTCCCCAAGGGTCAAGTAAGCACCCAACTGTCTAAACATCACTTACTGAGCAAGCATCAGTACTTAGTTTGTCTGGTTAAAGCAGATGAAGATTGACTGCCCTAAGAAATTGCCCTAATTTATGGTTCTTAAGAGAGACCATTCTTTTCTTCCTTGTAGAGAGGAGGGAGGGGGTTGTGAAAATGATGTTGACATAACTTTAGTATGAATTTCCTGTTATGTTATGGATTACCACCATTGGCGATTGGCAACCTGCCAAACATTGAAAAACAATACAGCGATGGCCTTTGATGAGCCTAGGCTAGCAATATTTATTCAGATTTTACATGTGTATAAATATTTTACTTCTATGTGTAATTCATCTATGCAGAGTTTTTCAAGACCCGTTAGTAATTAAATACCGTTTTAATCCATTGGTTGCAGGAACAGACCATGAATTTCATGGCATGGTTTTATTAATATTTATATCATTTATTAAAATAATTTAAAGGGTCTTTTAGAAGTGTATGGGCAATGGTTTCTGCATTACAGAGCAAATGAACCAAACTTTTCTTTTTCATAGTGGTCATGTAAAGCAATAGAGGCTGAAAATTGCTTCTTCATTAAAAATAAATTAAAGGGAATGGCTCAAGTATTTTATCTTACTTTTATTGAATATATTTAAGTCTTCGTAAGGTTAATAATTAGGTTTGTTCTGCTATCTAAATGCAATATGTATTTATGTTATATTTTTTTAAATGTACCTGGTGGCAGCCTTATTTCTTCCTTTTCTGTCTGTATAATTAGTGAGCACGCCTTATGGCTGTCGGAATTAATTGACGTCAATTAACAGAAAATGTATATAGATTATTACAGTTGTGCTGGAGTACTTCCTGTTCATACAGAGCCTTACCTGTTTAAATAGTGTGACTATCCTATATTAAACAAAATGTCATCACATTCATGCTTCCTGAACCATAAATCATCTATGTGGTCCCTGGTGGCTTCTGCCTGCCCCACCAGCCTTGGTTGATAGACTCAAGAAAGGCTGGTCTACACCCAAAAAAGAGATAAATCTATCAATCAACTGCTGGTTCGGGTAGGATGAAGGTAATAACAGGATCCCTTTAAAGGTGTTGGCAGAGCATGTATTTAAATCTGTAGCTGGGGCTGTGGGGAACATATTAAAGCAGTATACTTTCCTGATTTCCCCCGTAATCCACCACCGTCCTCATCTATACTAGTTTCACTGACATTCCATGTGGACAGGAAATGTCAGCTCAGCGGCTGATCTCTATGCTGTCAATACTCATCAGTCACGGATGTCCTGTTCACATGGAACGTCAGAGGAACTAGTACAAAGAGGATGATGGTACAGATATCGGATGGACAAAAAAGGGAGATTTTTATAGACATGATTAAGTATGAATAATCCTTCTCTGGGATATTTTTTTTTTTGCTCATTGTAAAATACTGTGGTTAAAAAGATGTTCTTCCAAATGACAGGCTGCAATGCCATCAATGGAAGCCCAGACTAAGTAAAGATCATGGCAGAGATTGATTGGTTGATTTTAAATACAACTGTTGTACAAGGTGACATTTTTTAAAGACCAGCCATCAACAAGAAGTCATTTAGAAACCAACCACCTAAAATCCCTAATGTATGTGTTGTTAAATTTCAATCCTGAAATCATGATTGAATGACTGCCCCTTATGTGCTGATCTATAAATGGGTAAATATATGTCTCACTTCACTCTTTTGACTGCTCTCTTTTCTACTTTTTTCCTTGGTTTGGCTAGCTACCTTGGAGCTGGATTCTTTGAGGTTTTGTACTTATATAATAATTTAATTTTATTACTGTGCTGCTTCACCTCCCTCACTTTTTTATTCACATTACCCTATCGCATAGAACGTACAAAAAAAACTGTATGACTAAAATATGACACTGTCACTTTTACCTGTTATTTTCTAAATGGCACCTTTTGCCAAAATCTAAATTAAAAGCAAAAATAAATAAAAAATACAAAATCTAATTAGACATATACTGTAACTAAAACTGGCAAGCTACACATTGGTGGCACAATGCTTGGCTCTTTTTCAGAATTTAATATCCAGACATTCAGCCCACTGAAATAAAAACGTTTAGTTAAGGTGGCAGGAAACAAATTAGTAAGGTGCTTTCCCTTTGCTGGTCAAAAAAGTGATACCTAGTGAAATGCTTTCCAATGTCTATTTTGAGATTTTCACTTAAATAGTTGTGCCATTTTTTGTACAGGAACCATAACATAAAGGTAATAAGAGGCTTCATACGACATGGGGGTCACACAATATGACATTAGGTCATCTGTTGTCACAGTAGAGCTCATGTCAACTCTCATGAAAGCCTCATTAGCAGTAATTTGTTAGAAAATGATCTTTGTATGACATAAGCCAGACTAGCACTTTAGAAATATTTGAGTGCTCATCTCTTTTATTGCCAGACATTAAGAACTACAGGAAAACCAATAGTATTCCATTTTAATCTACTATATTTCAAATATGAGACCAATAGTGGCTTCACTCCTCAGAATATAGTGTTAGCTATGAGCTAAGTACTTACCTTGTGGTTATGTAGTTGCTCTTATTTTTTTCTAAGAACTATTGAGTACAATTTCTATACTGCTATGTCCATTAGTAAATGTTTAATGACATTTTAGTCTATAATACAATAAACACTAAAGGATCTGCACTTCAAAGGGAGGTAATGTGTACTAAATAAAGATGATGAAATAGGAACACCAAGTCATTTTTCCTTCGTTTTTTTTTTCTTTTTAGTTTTTTAAAATCATCATCACTATACATATCACTTTTATAGCAAAAGGTGTGGACTGAAATTCTAGGCACTGATACATCAATTCACATCCCTTGCCAGGTTAATAGACAGCAAATCTGCAGAAAATGACTTGAGAATGTAAATAATCTATATGCATTACAAGTATATGGTATTAACCTGTATAATGGCCAATTGCCACTACTAAATATCCACCAATAGTAATTCCGGGTAGATATTCCATATGCAGCAGATATCAATTGTCTCTGGGACCACTCAGACATGTCGAGTCTGGAATTTGAATTTCTGACGTGGAAATAACGTAGTGTGCACAGTGCAGCAGAATACTATTGAAGTATGGCTGTTACGCCGAGCGCTCCGGGTCCCCGCTCCTCCCCGGAGCGCTCGCTACACTCTCCTCACTGCAGCGCTCCGGTCGGTTCCACGGACCCGGGGCGCTGCGATACCGCCTCCGGCCGGGATGCGATTCGCGATGCGGGTAGCGCCCGCTCGCGATGCGCACCCCGGCTCCCGTACCTGACTCGCTCTCCGTCAGTTCTGTCCCGGCGCGCGCGGCCCCGCTCCCTAGGGCGCGCGCGCGCCGGGTCTTTGCGATTTAAAGGGCCACTGCGCCGCTGATTGGCGCAGTGGTTCCAATTAGTGTTTACACCTGTGCACTTCCCTATATCACCTCACTTCCCCTTCACTCCCTCGCCGGATCTTGTTGCCATCGTGCCAGTGAAAGCGTTTCCTTGTGTGTTCCTAGCCTGTGTTCCAGACCTCCTGCCGTTGCCCCTGACTACGATCCTTGCTGCCTGCCCCGACCTTCTGCTACGTCCGACCTTGCTTCTGTCTACTCCCTTGTACCGCGCCTATCTTCAGCAGCCAGAGAGGTTGAGCCGTTGCTAGGGGATACGACCTGGTCACTACCGCCGCAGCAAGACCATCCCGCTTTGCGGCGGGCTCTGGTGAAAACCAGTAGTGACTTAGAACCGATCCTCTAGCACGGTCCACGCCAATCCCTCTCTGGCACAGAGGATCCACTACCTGCCAGCCGGCATCGTGACAGTAGATCCGGCCATGGATCCCGCTGAAGTTCCTCTGCCAGTTGTCGCTGACCTCACCACGGTGGTCGCCCAGCAGTCACAACAGATAGCGCAACAAGGCCAACAGCTGTCTCAACTGACTGTTATGCTACAACAGTTACTACCACAGCTCCAGCAATCATCTCCTCCGCCAGCTCCTGCACCTCCTCCGCAGCGAGTGGCCGCTTCTGGACTACGACTATCCTTGCCGGATAAATTTGATGGGGACTCAAAGTTTTGCCGTGGCTTTCTTTCCCAATGTTCATTACACTTGGAGATGATGTCGGACCAGTTCCCCACTGAAAGGTCTAAGGTGGCTTTCGTAGTCAGCCTGCTGTCTGGAAAAGCCCTGGCTTGGGCCACACCGCTCTGGGACCGCAATGACCCCGTCACTGCCTCTGTACACTCCTTCTTCTCGGAAATTCGAAGTGTCTTTGAGGAACCTGCCCGAGCCTCTTCTGCCGAGACTGCCCTGTTGAACCTGGTCCAAGGTAATTCTTCCGTTGGCGAGTATGCCGTACAATTCCGTACTCTTGCTTCAGAATTATCCTGGAATAATGAGGCACTCTGCGCGACCTTTAAAAAAGGCCTATCCAGCAACATTAAAGATGTTCTGGCCGCACGAGAAATCCCTGCTAATCTACATGAACTCATTCACCTAGCCACTCGCATTGACATGCGTTTTTCCGAAAGGCGTCAGGAGCTCCGCCAGGATATGGACTCTGTTCGCACGAGGCGTTTCTTCTCCCCGGCTCCTCTCTCCTCTGGTCCCCTGCAATCTGTTCCTGTGCCTTCCGCCGTGGAGGCTATGCAGGTCGACCGGTCTCGCCTGACACCTCAAGAGAGGACACGACGCCGCATGGAGAATCTCTGCCTGTACTGTGCTAGTACCGAACACTTCCTGAAGGATTGTCCTATCCGTCCTCCCCGCCTGGAAAGACGTACGCTGACTCCGCACAAATGTGAGACAGTCCTTGATGTCTACTCTGCTTCTCCACGTCTTACTGTGCCTGTGCGGATGTCTGCCTCTGCCTTCTCCTTCTCTGCTGTGGCCTTCTTGGACTCTGGATCTGCAGGAAATTTTATTTTGGCCTCTCTCGTCAACAGGTTCAACATCCCAGTGACCAGTCTCGCCAGACCCCTCTACATCAATTGTGTAAACAATGAAAGATTGGACTGTACTATACGTTTCCGCACGGAGCCCCTCCTAATGTGCATCGGACCTCATCACGAGAGGATTGAACTTTTGGTCCTCCCCAATTGCACTTCTGAAATTCTCCTTGGACTTCCCTGGCTTCAACTCCATTCCCCAACCCTGGATTGGTCCACTGGGGAGATCAAGAGTTGGGGGCCCTCTTGTTCCAAGGACTGCCTAAAACCGGTTCCCAGTAACCCTTGCCGTGACTCTGTGGTACCTCCTGTAACCGGTCTCCCTAAGGCCTATATGGACTTTGCGGACGTTTTTTGCAAAAAACAAGCTGAGACTCTACCTCCCCACAGGCCTTATGATTGTCCTATTGACCTCCTCCCGGGCACTACTCCACCCCGGGGCAGAATCTATCCTCTGTCCGTCCCAGAGACTCTTGCCATGTCTGAATACGTCCAGGAAAATTTAAAAAAGGGCTTTATCCGTAAATCTTCCTCTCCTGCTGGAGCCGGATTTTTCTTTGTGTCTAAAAAAGATGGCTCTCTACGTCCTTGCATTGACTACCGCGGTCTTAATAAAATCACGGTTAAGAACCGCTACCCCCTACCCCTCATCTCTGAACTCTTTGATCGTCTCCAAGGTGCCCATATTTTTACCAAACTGGACTTAAGAGGTGCTTATAATCTCATCCGCATCAGAGAGGGGGATGAATGGAAAACGGCATTTAACACCAGAGATGGACACTTTGAGTATCTGGTCATGCCCTTTGGCCTGTGCAACGCCCCTGCCGTCTTCCAAGACTTTGTTAATGAAATTTTTCGTGATCTCCTATACTCCTGTGTTGTTGTATATCTAGACGATATCCTGATTTTTTCTGCCAATCTAGAAGAACACCGCCAGCATGTCCGTATGGTTCTTCAGAGACTTCGTGACAATCAACTCTATGCCAAAATAGAGAAATGTCTGTTTGAATGCCAATCTCTTCCTTTTCTAGGATACTTGGTCTCTGGCCAGGGACTACAAATGGACCCAGATAAACTCTCTGCCGTCTTAGATTGGCCACGCCCCTCCGGACTCCGTGCCATCCAACGTTTTTTGGGGTTCGCCAATTATTACAGGCAGTTTATTCCACATTTTTCTACCATTGTGGCTCCTATTGTGGCTTTAACCAAAAAAAATGCCGATCCCAAGTCTTGGCCTCCTCAAGCGGAAGACGCCTTTAAACAACTCAAGTCTGCCTTTTCTTCGGCTCCCGTGCTCTCCAGACCTGACCCATCTAAACCCTTCCTATTGGAGGTTGATGCCTCCTCAGTGGGAGCTGGAGCTGTCCTTCTACAAAAAAACTCCTCCGGGCACGCTGTTACTTGTGGTTTTTTTTCTAGGACCTTCTCTCCGGCAGAGAGGAACTACTCCATCGGGGATCGAGAGCTTCTAGCCATTAAATTAGCACTTGAGGAATGGAGGCATCTGCTGGAAGGATCAAGATTTCCAGTTATTATTTACACCGATCACAAGAACCTCTCCTACCTCCAGTCTGCCCAACGGCTGAATCCTCGTCAGGCCAGGTGGTCTCTGTTCTTTGCCCGATTTAATTTTGAAATTCACTTTCGGCCTGCTGATAAGAACATTAGGGCCGATGCTCTCTCTCGTTCCTCAGATGCTTCTGAAATTGAACCTTCTCTTCAACACATCATTCCTCCTGACTGCCTGATTTCCACTTCTCCAGCCTCCATCAGGCAAACTCCTCCAGGAAAGACCTTTGTTTCTCCACGCCAACGCCTTGGGATCCTCAAATGGGGTCACTCCTCCCATCTCGCAGGTCATGCGGGCATCAAGAAATCTGTGCAACTCATCTCTCGCTTCTATTGGTGGCCGACTCTAGAGACTGATGTGGTGGACTTTGTGCGAGCCTGCACTATCTGTGCCCGGGATAAGACTCCTCGCCAGAAGCCCGCTGGTTTTCTTCATCCTCTACCTGTCCCCGAACAACCTTGGTCTCTGATTGGTATGGATTTTATTACTGACTTACCCCCATCCCATGGCAACACTGTTATTTGGGTGGTCGTTGATCGATTCTCCAAAATGGCACATTTCATCCCTCTTCCTGGTCTTCCTTCAGCGCCTCAGTTGGCTAAACAATTTTTTGTACACATTTTTCGTCTTCACGGGTTGCCTACACAGATCGTCTCGGATAGAGGCGTCCAATTTGTGTCTAAATTCTGGAGGGCTCTCTGTAAACAACTCAAGATTAAATTAAATTTTTCTTCTGCATACCATCCTCAATCCAATGGACAAGTAGAGAGAATTAACCAGATCTTGGGTGACTATTTACGACATTTTGTTTCCTCCCGCCAGGATGACTGGGCAGATCTTCTACCTTGGGCCGAATTCTCGTATAATTTCTGAATCTCTGAATCTTCCTCTAAATCTCCGTTTTTCGTGGTGTACGGCCGTCACCCTCTTCCCCCCCTCCCTACCCCCTTGCCCTCTGGTCTGCCCGCTGTGGATGAAATTTCTCGTGATCTTTCCATCATATGGAGAGAGACCCAAAATTCTCTCTTACAGGCTTCTTCACGCATGAAGAGATTCGCGGATAAGAAAAGAAGAGCTCCTCCCATTTTTTCCCCTGGAGACAAGGTATGGCTCTCCGCTAAATATGTCCGCTTCCGTGTCCCTAGCTATAAGTTGGGACCACGCTATCTTGGTCCTTTCAAAGTTTTGTGTCAAATTAATCCTGTCTCTTACAAACTTCTTCTTCCTCCTTCTCTTCGTATCCCTAATGCCTTTCACGTCTCTCTTCTTAAACCTCTCATCCTCAACCGTTTTTCTCCCAAATCTGTTCCTCCCACTCCTGTTTCCGGCTCCTCGGACATCTTCTCTGTCAAAGAGATCTTAGCCTCTAAAAAGGTCAGAGGAAAAACTTTTTTTTTAGTGGATTGGGAGGGTTGTGGTCCAGAAGAGAGGTCCTGGGAACCTGAGGACAATATCCTGGACAAAAGTCTGATCCTCAGGTTCTCAGGCCCCAAGAAGAGGGGGAGACCCAAGGGGGGGGTACTGTTACGCCGAGCGCTCCGGGTCCCCGCTCCTCCCCGGAGCGCTCGCTACACTCTCCTCACTGCAGCGCTCCGGTCGGTTCCACGGACCCGGGGCGCTGCGATACCGCCTCCGGCCGGGATGCGATTCGCGATGCGGGTAGCGCCCGCTCGCGATGCGCACCCCGGCTCCCGTACCTGACTCGCTCTCCGTCAGTTCTGTCCCGGCGCGCGCGGCCCCGCTCCCTAGGGCGCGCGCGCGCCGGGTCTTTGCGATTTAAAGGGCCACTGCGCCGCTGATTGGCGCAGTGGTTCCAATTAGTGTTTACACCTGTGCACTTCCCTATATCACCTCACTTCCCCTTCACTCCCTCGCCGGATCTTGTTGCCATCGTGCCAGTGAAAGCGTTTCCTTGTGTGTTCCTAGCCTGTGTTCCAGACCTCCTGCCGTTGCCCCTGACTACGATCCTTGCTGCCTGCCCCGACCTTCTGCTACGTCCGACCTTGCTTCTGTCTACTCCCTTGTACCGCGCCTATCTTCAGCAGCCAGAGAGGTTGAGCCGTTGCTAGGGGATACGACCTGGTCACTACCGCCGCAGCAAGACCATCCCGCTTTGCGGCGGGCTCTGGTGAAAACCAGTAGTGACTTAGAACCGATCCTCTAGCACGGTCCACGCCAATCCCTCTCTGGCACAGAGGATCCACTACCTGCCAGCCGGCATCGTGACAATGGCTTTTCTGGGTTTGTAAATTTGTAGGTTTATTTTGAAGCAATGTGTCAAAAATCTGGGGCAAACACTATTTGTGGCGCAATGTGCCAAATTGTGGTGCACTGCGCCACATTTTGATGCACAACCCGAGAAAAGTAGTTGAGTTTACAATAGTATGGCCAATATACACTGCTCAAAAATAATAAAGGGAACACTAAGATAACACATCCTAGATCTGAATGAATGAACTAATTGTATAAATTACGTGTGTCTTTACATAGTTAAATGTGCTGACCACAAAATCACACAAAAATGATCAATGGAAATCAAATGTATCAACCCATGGAGGTCTGGATATGGAGTCACACTCAAAATCAGAGTGGAAAACCACACTACAGGCTGATCCAACTTTGATGTAATGTCCTTAAAACAAGTCAAAATGAGGCTCAGTAGTGTGTGTGGCCTCCATGTGCCCGTATGACTTCCCTACAACGCCTGGGAATGATCCTGATGAGGAGGCGGATGGTCTCCTGAGGGATGTCCTCCCAGACCTGGACTAAAGCATCCACCAACTCCTGGACAGTCTGTGGTGCAACGTGGCATTGGTGGATGGAGCGAGACATGATGTCCCAGATGTGCTGAATCGGAATCAGGTCTGGGGAACGGGCAGGCCAGTCCATAGCATCAATGCCCTACTTTTGCAGGAACTGCTGACACTCTACAGCCACATGAGGTCTAGCATTGTCTTGCATTAGGAGAAACCCAGGGCCAACTGCACCAGCATATGGTCTCACAAGGGGTCTGAGGATCTCATCTCGATACCTAAGCACATGGAGGGCTGTGCGGCCCCCCCCAAAAAAATGCCAACCCACACCATTACTGACGTACCGCCAAACCGGTCATGCTGGAGGATGCTGCAGGCAGCAGAACGTTCTCCACTGCATCTCCAGACTCTGTCATGTCTGTCAAATGTGCTCAGTGTTAACCTGCTTTCATCTGTGAAGAGCACAGGGCGCCGGTGGCTAATATGCCAATCTTGGTGTTCTCTGGCAAATGCCAAACGTCCTGCACGGTGTTGGGCTGTAAGCACAACCACCCTCTGTGGATGTCGGGCCCTCATATCAACCTCATGGAGTCTGTTTCTGACCATTTGAGGGGACACATGCACATTTGTGGCCTGCAGGAGGTCATTTTGCAGGGCTCTGGCAGTGCTCCTCCTGCTCCTACTTGCACAAAGGCAGAGGTAGAGGTCCCGCTGCTGGGTTGTTGCCCTCCTATGGCCTCCTCCACGTCTCCTGATTGACTGGCCTTTCTCCTAGTAGTGCCTCCATGCTCTGGACACTATGCTGACCGACACAGCAAACCTTCTTGCCACAGCTCGCACTGATGTGCCATCCTGGATGAGCTGCACCACCTGAGCCACTTGTGTGGGTTGTAGACTTCGTTTCATGCTACCACTAGAGTGAAAGCACCGACAGCATTCAAAAGTGACCAATACATCTGCCAGGAAGCATAGGAACTGAGAAGTGGTCTGTGGTTACCACCTGCAGAACCACTCCTTTACTGGGGTGTTTTGCTAATTGCCTATAATTTCCCACTGTTGTCTGTTCCATTTGTACAACAGCATGTGAAATTGATTGTCAATCAGTGTTTCTTCCTGAGTGGACAGTGTGATTTCACAGAAGTGTGATTGACTTGGAGTTACATTGTGTTGTTTAAGTGTTCCCTTTATTTTTTGAGCATAGGCAAAAGTGAGCATAAGTGCATTACCATTGCTGTTGTGTTCTTCTGCATAGGCACCCTATTCATAGGCACAATTCCTTCAAAGGATGAGTCTACGTTATTTGACCAAGATTTGTGGATTGAGAATTGTAAAGTGCTGTGGAATATGTTAGCACTATATAAATAAACTGTATAATTATTGAAGGAGATTTATCATTCTTTTCAAACGCATGACTTTTATGTGACAATTTTTTATAACTTACATTTGCTTACGTATGACCTATTTATCAAATAGTCGAACGACTTTGATAAATAAATCGCACACAAGCAAAACACGGAAAACCCGCCTACAAAAGCATTTTTGAAGCAGAAAAGTTTTCCCTTATGTTGATAGCCGAAGTTCTTTATCTACCCTTTGTTACCAGTAGCGCTGCTAGAGAGTGACGGGGAGGGAGAGCGTACCGCATCGGGTGACACCCTGAATGGCCTGACTGGCACTCCAACTATTCAACTATCCCACAACAACCGATCCACCCTCCTCAGAAATAAAAAAAAATATTAACATACCATGCTGCACCATGAATATCTCTACTCTGGAGGCTTTTTTGTTTAATTTTGCTTGGTACATTACCCACCCCAAAATGGGCATGAAGCTATATTACTATGGATGCTTCTTTTTTTTTAAAGAAAAATTGTAGTTCTTACACAATTATTTTGTGCCTTATTCTATTTTGTTTCATGATGCAGAACAAGAACAGTTGGTAAAAAGGGTGTTAATGTCCTTTTCTGCAGACGTATGCACTTTCTGTAAGCCAGGTTGGACCTGGAATACATATGCGACTTTTAAATGGAGATGCAACTTTTTTTCTTCATAAATAACGACTATTGCATTTGATAAATACATGACCACTGCAAAGTAAAAAAATAATTACTATGTGAGCAGATTTCAGAAATGTACTTTGGAATAAGCAAAAATCAAAAAGTCGCAGCATGTCTAGCAAAGTAGCACGTGCGCAAGTATATGCAACTTTTTTACGCAAAAAAAATCTACTACGGAGCTTGATAAATTTCCTTTTATTCCTTTTTTTTTATGTTACTATTATTCAACAAAAACTGCATTAGGAAAACTGACAAGAAAACAACAAGAAGTCCATATGCCCCTTTTAGCCATACAGGCTCTCTCAGACTCTGTGTGTAAGAGGATTTTACTCTAAGGGTATGTTCACACTGAGGAATTGGGGCAGAAATCAAGCAGAAATTTTCTGCCTCAAAATATTGTTACTTTTCCACAAGAACTCACAGAGATTTCGTGTGGAATTGGTGCGGAATTCGAGCGGAATTCCACACGCGGAAATGAAAATTTCAAGCAGAGGAGGAGGAGAAGAGTATAATATATATTATCCTCTTTTTTTTCATTCGGAAATTCCGCACCAATTCCGCACCAATTCCGCGTGGAAATGATTCTGACTGGAAAAAAAAATTAAACATTGATCTCTATGGGAGAACGACGCTGATTCTGCCTGAAAGAAAGAACATGTTCTTTCTTCAAGCGGAAAAGACTTCCTCGTCAGAATTCTGCTTGAGGAAATTCCTCAGTGTGAACTGAGGGGCACAAATTCTGCACAGCTCTATGGGGATTTTCACTGCTGAATGAATTAGAGAGGAAAAAGCAAGCAGAATTACTCGTGGAAATTCCTCTCCAATTCCTCAGTGTGAACATACCCTTAAAGAGTACCTGTCACCAAATGAACTGTTCTAAACTAACTCTGGCTATGTTTCGCAACTACTCCTAACACCCATCCCTTTAAAAAGCTCTGTATCTTACCTTTCTTCTCGCTCA
The DNA here is from genome assembly GCF_029499605.1 of Hyla sarda. Classification (NCBI taxonomy): domain Eukaryota; kingdom Metazoa; phylum Chordata; class Amphibia; order Anura; family Hylidae; genus Hyla; species Hyla sarda. The sequence goes on along the minus strand of NC_079191.1, from coordinate 379,851,752 downwards.
CATAGTGCAGCAGGAGAAAGTGGGCGTTTCCGCCACTTCCGCCCTCACATGGTTGCAGTGCTGTGATGAATAGAAGACCTCAGGCTCTGTGCATGTTTCAGTCTGTGTTGCTATCAGTGAGACTCTCCTGCAGAATTCATTTCTGTGAGAATCTGTGGAGCTTTCACTTTCTGTGCAGCTGTCAATCAAGCTTAGTGCAGCCAGCAGCATTTCCTGAGTTTGGACTCCTGTCAGGCCAGGAGGAGACCAAACTCACTGCATTAATTGTGGCAGGGAATAGAACAGAGCCACCTAGTGACTCTGTATGATAAAGAGGTACAGTAAAGACCTAATGAACTTCTATGGAAGTCCTATTATAGCTCAGTAATGTAATGTGATGTATATCTGCAAGCAATGGTGTTAAGGACTTTAATTTCAGGATTCCTCAATTCAATGTATCAGCTTAAAGGGGTTATCCACCATAAGGTGATTTTAGTACCTACCTGGCAGACAAAATGGCAGTAATGGACATGCTTAGGAAGGATCTGCGCTTGCCTTGGGGCTAAATTGCTATGTCATGAGATTACCATAATACTGTGGCTGGCTTTTTGTGAACTTGTATTTCCTGTTTTACTGTTCTTTTTTTCACTACAAACCCCACAATTATATTTTCCTCCTTCCCACACATCAGCCACCCCACCCATTGAAACATAAATGAGCTGTACACCTGTGGTTTTCAATCAGGGTGCCTACAGCTGTTGCATTAGTTGCAGATTGATCCCTCCACCCATTGAAGCAGACAGGCTCCATGTCATCAGCTGACTAGTGAGTGAGGTCTCGGCCGCATTGCAAGCTGGGAAAAATCCGAGACAACAGTCATTTTGTATGCTGGTAAAAATAAATAGTGAGGTGAAAATCACAGAAGAATTGTGAGAAAACCGTCACACACAGGTACAGACACTATATTATGAACTACATAAACTTTACAGTCCCTGTAGCACAGTCAAATAAAAAAATCCTGGAATACCCCTTTAATTTCCAAGCAGTATAATGGTACAGATGGTGTTGGAGTGACAGAACAGTTGATCTAGGAATCAATAATCTCTGTGACAAGAGCAATTTGCAGACATATCAGATGTGTGCAGTAAACATGGTGTGGGTAATCTGCATCCTGTCCATGTGCACAGACACTATAATACCTTGTGATTCACTCACAGTCACTACACTGGAGGTTCCTAGCAACAACCAAGAGGAAGTGATCACCAAAAGGAACATTTAAAGGAGAAGTGAGCAGTAAGAGTATGTGACATTTATAGAACAGGTTCCAAATATACAATAGTGTACATGTCTGGGGTTCTCAGAATAAGAATAGGAAATATGTGGAATAAAGTAATCATGGGATTTTGAACTGCCTTTGACTACTCCTTTTAAAGGAACACTACTCTCGGCCTCTCCCCTACCCAAAATGGTTGCTCCTTAAATTAAACAATAACATTGCAATATATTCCCAACTTCAATATTTATCCCCATCCGATCCAGATGTCTTCATCATCATCATCATCAACAAGCGTCTGCATGTCCCTGATGTCCTCCTAAGGTTCCTCAACAGCGTCTGCTTCAGGACCCTGAACGCTGGCAACACCAACTCCCACGTCATTCTCCTCATCACTACTTGCCCGCCTAGTGGAGGAAGCGGCGGATGTCTCTTTAACTTCTTGTCTGGGCAGTAGCTGCTGACTGTCCTCTATTAGATCGTCTTTACTGAATAGTGGAGCTGAACCCACAGCATAAGATACTTCTGGAGGGGAGGGAACTCTACCACCTCGGCTCGGCACAAGCTTTCTCCACCTCGGCTCGGCACAAGCCATCAGGTCTCTGAAAGGTGCAGAATCCACCACTTGAAAAGGGAGGAACTGCAGCACCAGCAACTTGGAGAGGAGCACATTCAGCTTCTGCGCCGTTGGATGAGTGGGCGCATACTGTTGTCTCTTGGACATGGCTTTGCCGATGGATTGCTGGCAGAATGACTGACTCAAAGTAGGAGCAGGAGCATCTGGAACGACAGAAGGAGGGTATGACACACAGCTCCCTTCGGCTGAGGTGGTGGAGCCTTGGCTGCTGAAACAGGGAGCGGCGTGCCACTGGGTGATGCAGCAGGCTGGACCACCACATCGGAGCCACGGTTCTCTCAGGCCGCTATATGGTGGCGCAGCATATGTTGACGCAGGCCCGTGGTGCCAACATTGGGATCCTGGCCATGCTTCACCTTCTGTTGACACACCTTGCATGTGGCTATGTTAACCTCCTCTGGATGCTAGATGAAAAACTGCCACACCGCTGAGTAGATGATTTTCCCATCAACAGTCCCTATGCTGCCATCTCCAGGAACCCCTGTTTCACTACCTCCCGGGAAGGTAGGCTGCCGCAAAGCATGTGGTCTCCCCAAGGCACGTTTGGCTCCAGAATTTCCACTTCTGCCACCATGCTGGCTGCCAACCATGCAACCACCTTGCTGGCTCAGCTGCTGCCTCATGGGTAACCTGCAACCCCCTTCTCCTGATGATGATGAAGCCACTTCTGCACCCGGCTCCCAATTGCGATCTTCTTTATCATCATCAACAAGTGTCTGCACGTCACTGATGTCCTCCTCAGGTTCCTCAACAGTGTCTGCTTCAGAACCCTGAACACCACCTCCCACGTCACTCTCCTCATCACTACTAGCCCGCCTAGCAGAGGAAGCGGTAGATGTCTCCTCCACTTTTTGGATGGGTAGTAGCTGCTGACTGTCCTCTATTAGATTGTCCTCACTAAATAGTGGAGCTAAACACATAGCATAATTTACTTCTGTAGGGGAGGTAACAGCATAGGACAGAGGCAATGGGAAGACAGGGACTGCTCCCGGGCCATGCCAACTGAGGGTTGTGTCTGAGGAACCCACCGACTGTTGACTGGGGTTATCAGATGTCACTTGTGATGAAGTGGATGACCGTGTCTGCTGTGACCTCTGCCTGTGCCTGATGAATTTAGGCCTCTGCCACTCTTCTGTGCATGTCCTGGCACTTTATATACTTTATATACTTAGTGCATATATGAGGGGAGTACAATACGCTTAAAACAGTATTTGTCTAGAACAGCAGCAGGTGTGTACTTTTGGCTGTCCTTTCACAGTATCTAGGCCCTTGAGACTTTAACAGGAACAAAGTAGTACACCACTTAGATGTATGTATGTGGTATGCACTTATGAGGGCAGAAAAATGTGCTACAGTATGCTTATAAAAGTATTTGTGTACAACACCAGCCGATGAGTACTTTTGCCTTTCAATTTTGCACCTGGATTTTTTTGGATTTTTTACGCCACCAATTCTACTCTGTAATGACGTCAGTCATTTTACCCAAAAATCTCCGAAACGGAAAATCATTGTGCGACAAAATTGAAGAAAAAACACCATTTTGTAACTTTTAGGGGCTTCCGTTTCTACACAGTACATTTTTCAGAAAAAATTACACCTTCTCTTTATTCTGTAGGTCTATACAATTAACATGATACCCTAGGGTAATAAATAATACTATCCCTATATTGATTGCCCCCGGCATTGTCCTTGGGTAATACATAATACTATCCCTATATTGATTGCCCCTGGCATTGTCCTTGTGCATGTTTTTGTTGTGGGGTGTATTTTGGATTTTAGAGTCTGAATAAAAGTTATATTTTAAAAGTGTACCCCCCTGTGAATTCCTATAAAAGGATAGCCTTATGCCTATCGCATGCAAATTTTTGTTTCTGGCTCACGATTTTTTTCCTCCTTACATTCTTAGACCTATAACTTTTTTATTTTTCAAATTACAAAGTTGTATTAGGGCTTATTTTCTGCGTGACAAGTTGTACTTTATACTGATACACTTCATTTTAATCAAATATCAATAAAGGGGGGGAGCTCAACGCAAATATAGTAGTAAGAAAGCCTAAACCGAGGATACTGCGTTGCACCTACCCTTGTAGGTAAATTATCCCTTTTTTTTTTTTTTTAAATCATACAACGTATTACGAAGCCAGAAAAATTATATGTATGGCAAAACTGAGTTCAAAATACAGTAATTCTAACACGCTATCTTTTTTCTAAGGGTCAGTATGATTCCAATGATACCAAATTGTGTAATTTTTTATTTTGTGTTATGGTAAAAAAAAATATTCAAAACTTGAAAAAGAAAAAAAATAAACAATAAAAAAAAGAATTGTTCATTACAATGTTCTCACCCCTATAACTTTTTTATGTTTCCACCTACGGAGCAGTGTTTTGGTTTGTTTTTTTTGCGCCACGAGCTGTACAGAGCTGTACATTTAAATAGTACCACTTTTGTGTAGTTTTGGCTTTTTGATCATGTTTTATTCCTTTTCTGGAATTTGGAATTTTTTTGCATTTGCACCATTCACCATGTTCAACTATTAATACATTTTATAGTTTGGACAATCTCATTAAATTGATCCATGGATTAAGCCTTAAGCAATCACAGAGCCAGGGAAGATGCAGAGGACAAGGTAAGGCCTCGGGCTTCCCTAGCAATCCATAGCCGGATTATCGGGGGGGGCTATGGAACCACTAGACACCAGGGAATAACGGCATTTAACCATTTAAATGCTGTGATCTGTATAGATCACAGTATTTAACCAGATAAGTGACCGACATTGGAACGGTCTCAGATGTCAGTCATTACCGGCAGATGTCGGCTGCTGATAGCAGCCGACATCTCCCAGTTATGACGCGGACCCGACCCGTGGGCCTGCGTCATGTCCTCTCCCCTGACTCATGACGTACATGTATGTCATTGGTCGGAAAAGGATTAAACTCCTACACTGTATTTGCAACTACCACTTATAAAAGAAAGCTATTCCATGCATGCACTACTCTCAGTAAAGTAATACTTCTTGATAGTACTGCAGAAACCTTTCTTCTCTAATATAAAACTATGTTCTCTTGTGGTAGTTTTTCTTCTTTTAAAGAGGTACTCCGGTGAAAAACTTTTTTTTTTTTTTTAAATCAACTGGAGCCAGAAAGTTAAACAGATTTGTAAATTGCTTCTATTTAAAAATCTTAATCCTTCCAGTACTTATCAGCTGCGGTATGCTCCACAGGAAGTTCTTTTCTTTTTGAGTTTCCTTTCTGTCTGACCACAGTGTTCTCTGCTGACACCTCTGTTCATGTCAGGAACTGTCCAGAGTAGGAGAAAATCCCCATAGCAAACCTTTCCTGCTCTGGACAGTTCCAAACATGTCAGCAGAAGGCACTGTGATCAGACAGAAAGGAAACTCAAAAAGAAAATAACTTCCTCTGTAGAATACAACAGCTGATAAGTACTGAAAGATATAAGATTGTTAAATAGAAGGAATTTACAAATCTGTTTAACTTTCTGGCACCAGTTGAAAACATTTTTTTTTCACCAGAGTACCCCTTTGAATATCCTCTCCTCCTTTACTGTGTCGATCCCCTTTATGTATATAATCATATCCCCTCTGTCTTGTCATTCTTCCAAGCTATACATGTTAAGGTCCTTTAACCTTAATCTGAGATGTCTTTAGATGATAATGCTTATATTTTTAAGATTGGATTACACATAGGCACCATCCACTATTTGTTCTGGAGTGTTTTTAGTTAGACAGTCTTGCCTCAAATGCAAATACCACTTTTGTGTTGTTTGACGGTCAAAACATTTTTTCAGTTACCCTGTGAAGCTTAAGACCATGTGACCCATTGAACTTTAGGCCATGAGCACATCCGCGCCTATGTGTAGCACTGTACCATGGCTCTCTATGACCCGCAGGCAGTGTGGTTGTAGTGAGGGGTTTATTGGCAGCCTTGAAGCTCTCGTTGACTTCAAATAGAGTTTCAGCGCATATCCAAGCGGCATAGAAGAAGCATGTCACATATTTTCTGCATGGTTCCCATCTCCTATTAAAGTAAAACAGAGCAGAGTTTTCAAATGTGACACCAAATGGTTTTTCATGTGGAAACTGGTGCCATAAAAATGCGGTTATAAGTCGTGTAAACATGTCCTCAGAGTATGATCATATGAGGAGAAAATGGCATGGATCTGCAGTACAAATACAGCACTGCCAGTCAGATACCACACATGTGGGATGGCAGCTTGGCCAAAACATGACCGTGTGGCTGATTTCCAATTCCACAGCATGCTCTTTCTTGTGCAAAAATCTCATGGATATGGCCCAAAATTATTCTGTGATATTCTTGTGTAATATTCTGCCCTTACATAGGGCTGCATATTTAGTTGACAGACCTGCTTTGAGTTACGGCTCTGTGAGTAAACTAACACCAGTCTTGGCAAACCTCCCAACCTACACAAACGTAAACCTATATTGGCCAAGCAGACATATGTGTTATATAAGTAACAGATAGAGCAAATCTTTCCTGTACTGTTATTATATTTTATATTATGTTTCGTGCAGCACACTGACACATTTAAAAAAAAAGAAAATAAGATCTTTTGACATATTGTGGGTTGCTATATTCCAAGTAGAAGGGCGCACATTACATACTTGGCAGACTTACTTCACTTTTTGCATGATTCCTGGCTCGAACCATCTTCTTATTATTCACCCATAAACATATGTGGATCAGAGAATCTTTAATAACAGCTACAAGTCTTTTTTATTGCTAAAACACTTTTTATAATGTTATGCTTTGTTGTTTTCTTTGTTTCCTTTTGGCTTATACTTTGTACACATTTCCCATAGCAAATCCTTGCCTGTGACTCATTTCACCTCTATTCAACATGCACAGAGACCAACTTTCAAATTCCATCATTAGTATGTATTATGTAACTTTGAACCATGCCAGTTGGAAACTGGTAGTGAAAATGAGAGTCGTACGGCGGCAAGCCTCTGGCATTCCAGCAATAAGACACTAGCGCTTTATCTTGGATTTCAAAATATAACAAGACAAAAGAATATCTAAAAAGTAAACTCCGACATTTGACTAATATAACACCTTTAAAATACAGATTGAAATGTTTGCTACTATTGCCGGGAAAAATACTACATTTTTACAACTTAATAAAGGAAAACTATGTTCACATGGAGCTTAAAGAGAAACTGACATCAAGGTCACCCACTAACATGTTGGTGTGGGCCAATTGTGGGGGTGACGCTAATTACCAGGGTCTTTACCTTTTTTTAAGTGGCACTGTTAATATGTCAAACAGTTCCTTCGGTGCCCTCAGGGTGTTCTCTAGCCCCGACATATTCTGTTCACACTAGCGTCATGGCTTCCTTTTATAATGGAGCCATGACAGCTATGCTGGATCTGTACTCAAGCAGATACTGAAGAATCATAGAGGTCACGTTCCATCAGGGTTCTGTTATTTTTGATGACAAGAATAGCACTGCAGAGGGTATTACTCTTGCTATCACAAATATAGAAAAAGGGGCTTTTGTAATCATAGCTTATAATAGATAACGTACAGTGGTCCTTCATCTTACAATGGCCTCAAGTTACAATATTTTAAACATACAATGATATTTTCTGGACCATTGCAACTTGAAACCTAACTCCACATACAATGCTACAGACAGTCAAGATCTGACATATGTGTCAATGGCTGGAATAACTGACCAATCAGAATGGGCATTCACTGGTAAAACACCTACATTACTGAAGTGTATGCACTGTCTGTCTGTCTGATAAAGTCCCCCTACAGTACAGAGAGGTACTACATGTTCTGTACTACTCTTTACCTGTGACAGGGTTAGCTGCTCCTTTGGACACCAGGTGAGAGTGGCTCCATTTTACTTTTTTAGGACACAATGTGTACTGTACAGAGCCCTGAAGAAGCTCCTGTCCTCTACATAGACAGTGGTTTACAGCTCCCAGCAGCTCTTTCTTTTATATGTAAGCATTTGCTTTATCTGCATTAGTTGCTTAATCATTTTTATGCTTTAATCCGGATTTAAGAGGACATTTTGATGCTTCAGAACCAATTACCAGGTTTCCGTATAGTTCTGTTCTCAAAATTAATGGTCGTCCTGAAACCAAATAGTATTGTAAATTGTCTTGAACAGTTGTAAAATAGTACTGAAAATGTGTATATATACAGTCATGGCCGTAAATGTTGGCACCCCTGAAATGTTTCAAGAAAATTAAGTATTTCTCACAGAAAAGGATTGCAAGTAACACATGTTTTGCTGTACACATGTTTATTACCTTTGTGTGTATTGGAACTAAACAACAAAAGGGAGGAAAAAAAGCAAATTGGACATAATGTCACACCAAACTCCAAAAATAGTCTGGACAAAATTATTGGCACCCTTTCAAAATTGTGGAAAAATAAGATTGTTTCAAGCATGTGATGCTCCTTTAACCCTTAAGGACCCAGACCATTTTCACCTTAAAGGAGTACTATGATGCATAATTTAGAACCCTCCAAATATTCCCTACGGCTGTACCTCTCTATCCATGTAATTCTTTCTTGAATCGATCCAGCCGTTCTTCCTGTGCGGCGGCGCATAGTTCTCGGCACTTCCGGGTTATGGTGGTGTGGAGGATGACGTAAAAATCGTCATCCCCCATGCTGTCTTGCTCTGATTTCCTGTCCCTCCATGCCTCTCTACTTCTCACCCCCTCCCTTCACTTATGAACTCCCCTCCCATGTAATTACAATAATCACGCCTCCCTGCTGCCGCCCGGCATGTGAACCCAGCACAAAGTGAGCTCCGACGCTGTACTCTGCTCTCAGCACTCATAGCTATATCTCTCTGGTGCCTGAGACAGGCACCAGACAGGACAGACAGGACACAGCCTCACTTCGGTAATAAAGTCCTCCCCCCCCCCCCCCCTCAAGTGTATAATACAGTGTTTCCCAACCAGGGTGCCTCCAGCTGTTGCAAAACTACAACTCCCAGCATGTCCAGACCGGCTGGGAGTTGTAGTTTTGCAATCGCTGGAGACACTCTGTTTTGAAAAGATATACTGTATATACATAAGAGAGAACATGTTTGTAATACATTGTTTTACTGTTTGAAAGGGTATTCTGACGTGTTTGCACAGCCCAGCCAATGACGGCTGTGCAATCGATGAGTATATGAATATGTAAAGGATGGGAGTAACCGGATCGCAGGGAGGGGGGACGGCTGAGGGAGGGGAGGATGATGAGAGCGGTGACGTTTCTTTACAAAGGTGGCAGCGGTCGGCCGAACACACAGGGAACGAAATTCATAATTGTGGCAGACAGGCTGTACTTCCGGATATCAGCAAAGTCGGGGATGCATGCAAGTGAGACAATGGAGGCAATTGACTTTCTTATATAACTTCTTGCTGTCTTTACAATGCCATAAAATAACTTTGCTCCAGAGTACTCCTTTAAGGACCCGGGCATTTTTTTTGCACATCTGACCACTGTCACTTTAAGCATTAATAACTCTGGGATGCTTTCTACTTTTCATTCCGATTGCGAGACCTTTTTTTCCGTGACATATTCTACTTTATGTTAGTGGTAAATTTTCGTTGATACTTGCATCATTTCTTGGTGAAAAATTCCAAAATGTTATGAAATTGATAATGATCATTTTTAACTTTGAAGCTCTCTGCTTATAAGGAAAATGGACATCCCAAATAAATTATATACTGATTCACATATACAATATGTCTACTTTATGACTGCATCATAAAGTTGACATGTTTTTACTTTTGGAAGACATCAGAGGGCTTCAAAGTTCAGCAGCAATTTTCAAATTTTTCAAAAAATTCTGTTCAGTTTTGAAGTGGATTTGAAGGGCCTTCATATAAAAAATACCCCACAAATGACCACATTATAAAAACTGCACCCTCAAAGTATTCCAAATGACATTCAAAAAGTTTATTTACCCTTTAAGTGTTTCATAGGAATAGCAGCAAATTGAAGGAGAGATTTCCAAATCTTCAATATTTTTGGGGGGCATGTCACATTTAAGAAGCCCCTATGGTGCCAGAACAGCAAAAAAACAAAAAAACAAACATATGGCATACTATTTTGGAAACTACACCCCTCAAGGAACGTAACAAGGGGTACAGTGAGCCTTAACACCCCACAGGTGTTTGACAACTTTTTGTTAAAATGAGTATGGAAATACCCCATGTGCGGATGTCAAGTGCTCTGCTGGCGCACTACAATGCTCAGAAGAGAAGGAGTCACATTTGGTATTCAAAAGCAAATTTTGCTGAAATGGTTTTTGGGGGAAATGTTGCATTTAGGAAGCCCCTATCGTGCCAGAACGAAAAAAAACAAAAACACATGGCATACTATTTTGGAAACTACACCCCTCAAGGAACGTAACAAGGGGTACAGTGAGCGTTAACACCCCACAGGTGTTTGACGACGTTGGTTGTGAAAATTATAATTTTTTTTTCTAAAATGATGTTTTTTCCCCAAAATTTTACATTTTTACAAGGGGTAATAGGAGAAATGCCCCCCAAAATGTGTAACCCCATCTCTTCTGAGTATGGAAATACCCCATGTATGGATGTCAAATGCACTGCGGGCGCACTACAATGCTCAGAAGAGAAGGAGTCACATTTGCAAATTTTGCTGAAATGGGGGGCATGTCGCATTTAGGAAGGCCCTATGGTGCCAGAACAGCAAAAAAACAAAACAAAAAAAAAAAAAAACACATGGCATACTATTTTGGAAACTACACCCCTCAAGGCATGTAACAAGGGGTACAGTTAGCCTTAACACTCCACAGGTGTTTGATAAATGTTCATTAAAATGGGATGTGAAAAGGAAAAATTTGATTTTTTACACTAAAATGCTGGGGTTACCCCAAACTTTTCATTTTCACAAGTGGTAACAGGAGAAAATGTCACCGTAACTTTGTAAATACATTTCTTTGGAGTAAGGACATACCTCATACCTGGACGTAAACAGCTCTGCAGGTGCACACCGGTCTCGGAAGAGCAGGAGCGCAGTCAGGGGCCTTGAGCTTTTTTATAGCTGCTTATGGAGCCAGATCAGCGGGACCTCACATCAAGCAGCGTTACATGGGTTAAATTACTAAAATGGGGGGGGTGTGGCTTGCATGGAGAGCTGAGCGGTCGCACGTCGCTGTGCTCCCGCTGACCCAGCTCTGTTTTATCCTGATTAATCACCCTTTCGGGCTCCAAGTCACCTGTCCGGCACTCTAGTGGTGTGCAACGGACTGCATGTGCTTCTGGTGATGTCCAGGTCTGTGGGGAGCGCAGAGAGATGCTTGTGAGGACTCCGGCGGCTGCGGCCCTCATTGCGGCCGGGGATCTCTGTAGAGCTGCTGAGGGCTGTGGTCCTTGCTGGGGCCCAGGATCCGGAGATCAGCGGTGAGGTGATATGAAGGGGGGCACGGAGGTGACCCCATGCAGCAGGCGAGCGGAAGTGCAGAGGGGAAGGCCCTGTTGGTGAAGAAGGGTCTGCCATTATTAGTGCTTCATGCGTGGAGCCGGCGGTTGCCTGGGTAACTCCCGCACCCATGCAGTGAAGAAAGCGAGTGAGTGTGTGGCCTCTGCCTGTGGATGGCTGCTGCTGCTGCTGAGGACGGTAGGAGAAGTTAACCCTCTGGTGTCCTCTGCTGGAACTGCGGAGCTCTATTACAGCTGCTTGACCTGGGCACTAGAGGAGAAGTGGTGAGGTGGTGGACCCCCTGCTGTAGTGCAGCTGTGGCATCGGGGGTGTGAGTTATCCTCTGAAGGGTATTGCCTGCCTGCAAGCTGATGCTGTGGTGCCCATCTCTGCTTTACCTACTGTGCATTTACTGGCATCTTCAGTGTCTGCGGTGAATCTGTGGTGACTCTGCTGTGCAACTACTCTGCATCTACTGTGCATCTACTGTGCAGCCCCTGTGCATCTGCAGAGCATCCACTGTGCATCCACTGTGCCTCTACTGTGCATCTACTGTGCAACTGCTGTGCATCTGCAGCGCACCTCCTGTGCATCTACGGGCAGCCGCTGTACATCTGCGGCACACCTGCTGTACATCCACCGAGCATCAACTGTGCATCTACTGGGCAATCAATGTGCATCGGCAGGGCATCTACTGTGAGTCTCTTGTACAACATCTATGCCTCTGCTGCGCATCTACTGTGCTCCACTGTGCATCTACTGTGCAACCATTGTGCATCGGCAGCACCTCTACTGAGCCTCTCCTGTGTAACCACTGTGCATCTGCAGCGCCTCTACTGTGCTCTACTGTGCATCTGTTACGCACATACTGGGTGGCCACAGTGACTCTTCTGGGCTTCTACTGTGCATCTGCTGTGCAGCTACTGGGAGCCTACTGTGACTCTTCTCGGGACTTTTTAGTGGTGGACATGGAGGGTCCGAGGAGCCGGTCTAAAAAGAACAAACAAGCGGCTGAGGCAGCCAGACAGTCCTCAGAAGATGAGGTCTCCTCTGATGAGGGTCCTCCGCCTGCCAGTGAGCATGCCAGACATGACTCTTGTGCTCCTACTCCTCTGGTCTCTAAGATTTCTGCCAACGCTGCGAGAACTCTCAGTCAATTTACAAGGCCCTCGGGGATGGTGGAGGGCTTGTCTCCTGCTCACTCCCCCCCTATGTTCCCCAATTCTCCTGGCTCAGAGAGATGCTGCTCCCCTACTCACTCTGCCTGTCCTGCTGATTCGGTGGATCATAAGTTTACGCAACTTTTAGCAGCATTCACGTCCTGCCAAACAATGATGGTTTCCAAGGTGGATGAACTACGTCAAGACTTTGCGATACTTCGTCACGAGACTCAAAAGTTCAGTGAGCGCACTGGCGAGGTGGAGCGGAGGGTCTCCACCATCGAAGACACTCTGTCAACTATCCCGACACAATTGACGACCATACAGCGACAGATTAAGTCTGTACTTGACAGGGCGGATGACATGGAGAATAGACTGAGGCGTAATAATATCTGTCTGGTGGACCTGTCCGAAAAAGATGAAGATTCGGATCCTGTGGCCTTTCTGGAATCCTGGTTCAAGGAATTGTTGCTGTCTGATACCTTCTCCCTGCTCGGCGTCCCATGCCAGGGAGGGCCACGGATATTAATGTACAAAGATTGCCCCTTAACATAGCTGCAGCTGAAGGGGATGCCTCTGGGGGTTATGTAGTTAGGCAAGGTGTCTATAAAGCCTTTGATTCTGTGGAATGGCTGTATTTGCGGGGTGTTTTGGGGGCCCTACGGTTTGGTCCTCGGTTCTGGGCGTGGGTATGGTTGTTATATGATAGTACTAGGGATAGGGTGCGTACTAATATAGAGAGGTCTCTGACTCCTTTCCACTAGGAAGAGGGATGAGGCAGGGGTGCCTCCTGTCCCCTTTTTTGTTTGCCCTGGTAGTCGAGCCCCTGGCTGCGGCTATCTGAGCATCTCCTTGTATTCATAGGGTACGAAGGGGTTCCTTGGAAGAAAAAGTGTCCATGTATGCAGATGATACTTTGGTTTACCTAGCAGATGTCCATGATTCCCTAGGGGCCTTGTTCGCACTCCTTGAGGATTTTGGTTCCCAGGGTTAATTGGGTCAAGTCTTCCTTGGTGCTGCTGTCTGTGACGGCCGGACTTGTTCCCTCGCTTCCTCATGGGTTGCAGGTGGTCACTCACTTTAAATATTTGGGAGTGGAGGTTTCGGTATCTGTGAAGGAGTATGTTAAGTTGAATTTAGATCCGGTGTGGTCATCTGTGATAGCTAAATTACAGGCCTGGTCCCCTCTACCCCTATCTCTGGCTGGCAGGATTAATATATTTAAAATGAGTTATCTGCCTAAGTTTTTATATTTGTTTAATCTTTCCCCCGTAATACCTAGTAAGAGATTCTTTACGAGGCTGAGTGGCGCCTTGAGATCCTTTTATTGGCAGGACCAACATCCGAGACTGGGTCAGGCGCTGCTCCAGGCGCCCAAACTGAGGGGTGGCTTAGCTGCTCCTAATATGCACAATTATTTTCTAGCATCTCAACTGGTGTAGGGACTTGGATCTGGCGAATGCTTCCACTGCTCTGGCGGGAGCTCTCATGGGTTCGTATGAAACACTGACTGATACCCCTACTTCTAGGTTATTGTCCCCTATTAGGACTGTGGCCAAGGTGTGGTCGGTGGTTTCTAGATGCTTTCCATTACCGGTAATGTCTCCCAGGGCTCTCCTGTGAGGAAATCCTAATTTTGAGCACCTGCAGGAGTTTGAGGCTGCCGGGTTCTGGAGCACTCATGGAGTCAAGTTTGCCATGCACTTGTTTTGGGAGTTTCCTGCTTTCCCTTCATTCCAAGAAATGTGTGACCACTTCCATCTCCCTCGGAGTGCCTAGTTTAGATACTTCCAGTTAAGACATGCACTGGTTGCACAGTTTGGCTCCCTTGATGTGACCCCGGACTTTTCTGAAGTGGAGTTGCTTCTGGGTACCGCTGACCTCACTAAACCTTTGACTCAGGCGTATACATTATTGCAGTCGATGGGCCGGATCTGTTTGAGCTGGCTTTTTCAAAGTGGGTAGATGATATTCCTGATTTGACGGATGATCAGTGGAAGGAAGTTGTTAAGACCTACTACCCCATCGTAGTTAGTGCTCGAGATCTGCTTATTCAGGTTAGGTTTATCCTAACACTCCGGTTAGGCTATTCCGTATGGGTATCTCTTCTTCAAATGTTTGTTTTCTAAGTCATGCAGATGTGGGCTCTCTTCTGCATGCTATGTGGAGTTGTCCTTGTGTGGAACCCTTCTGGAGAGAGGTGCTGCAGTTCTTGGCGGACCACTTGGAATTTCCTCATGTGTTTTCCCCTGTTGTTTGTCTGTTGGGTGTTATTGATGACTTAGCTCCCATAGGCCCCTACTTATTCGATTCCTATTGTTCTGGTCTCAGAAAGTTCTGATTATGGCCTGGAAGGATACTTCCCCTCCTCCTATTGCACAATGGTTCAACCTAGTTAAGAAATATGTTCCGTTGTACAGGATGCTGTACATTAGTCGCAAGTGCCCCAAGAAATTTTATAAAATCTGGATGCCCTGGCTCCTTATAGGAGAGTCAGTTGTCCCTCCGGAACGAGTTGGTTCCCCTGGGTAGATTGTCTCTATGTTGGACAAGGAAGTTGGGGATACTCCGGGAATGTGTGTGAGAATGTGTGTGTTGTCTGTGTTTCTGTTAAGTGTTTTGGTGTCAGCCGGGGGTAGATATCCTTGACTGCTTACTTCAGGGGTGTTGTCCTGCTGCTCATTTGCTCCTGTTTTTTTGAGGGTGGTGGGGATGGGTCTATCTCTGGCTGTATGTTGTTGTATTTGTGTACTGTGTGTGCTTGGTGTAACTTTTGTATATAGCGGTGTGTGATTATAAGTCACACACCGTTATATGGAGAAAAAAAAAACGCTGCGGCCCCCCAAAAAAGGGGAGGGGGCAAATGGAGCGCCCTGAACCCCTAATAGGGCCCGGGTTACAATGAAAAATCTGCAGCGGACCCTTGAGGACCTTATAGGGGGTCGGAGGAGGAAACTTTTTTTTTCAACCTCATACCTGTCCCTTTACTGTAAACTCATTATGCACTACAGACAGTTCTTCAGCCCTGAGGAGCACAGATCTCGGCAGAGGGGGGTCCTTGGCTCTCTCTCACAGCTCTGCCCATTAACTGAACGTGGTAAGTGAGCAGAGCTGCGAGAAGGGGACATTAACTCCTCCTCTGCTGGCTGCTATTGGTCCGACAAATAGCATCGGCTCCAGGGGGGTGACAAGATCGCCATCTCCCCCTAGCTACAGGAGGTGATTGGCGGTGTATAGTACACCGCCGATCACCTTCTAATTCCGGGTCATTGGGCCACAAGCGACCCGTATGACCGGAATTGCCGCGATCGCGGTCTCAGGACCCCCTGAGATATCAGCAGTCATACCGGTCCGGTCCCCGCCCGGCACAAACCGAAATTCCCAAGGGCGTACAGGTGTGCCCTGGATCCTTAAGTACCAAGGAGCCAGGGCGTACCCATACACCCTGGTTCCTTAAGGGGTTAAACTCACCTGAGGCAAGTAACAGGTGAGGGCAATATAAAAATCACACCTGAAAGCAGATAAAAAGGAGAGAAGAGAACTGTCTGAGGACTTGAGAACCAAAATTGTGGAAAAATATCATCAATCTCAAGGTTACAAGTCCATCTCCAGAGATTTAGATTTGCCTTTGTCCACAGTGTGCAACCTTATCAAGAAGTTTGCAACCCATTGCACTGTAGCTAATCTCCCTGGGAGTGGACAGAAGAGAAAAATTGATGAAAGGTGTCAATGCAGGATAGTCCGGATGGTGGATAAGCAGCCCCAAACAAGTTCTGAAGATATTCAAGCTGTCCTGCCATCTCAGGGAGCATTAGAGTCAGCGCGAACTATCCGTCTACATTTAAATCAAATGAAACACTATGACAGGAGACCCAGAAGGACCCCACTGCTGACATGGAGACAAAAAAAAAACAAGACTACATCTTGCCAAAATGAACTTGAGTAAGCCAAAATCCTTCTGGGAAAACGTCTTATGGACAGATGAGACCAAAATAGAGCTTTTTGGTAAAGCACATCATTCTACTTAATATAGTATTAGTGTATCGGTGCACAGAAACAATAAAAAGGTATGTTTAAATTTGCTAAGGTTGGCCGTATCCTTGATATAAGGAGCCGGTAAGTACTAAGACTATATTACTGATGATAATTCTTGTCAGATATACCAAAAATTAATTAAACCTAAATGTCCATGGATTTAATAACACCTAAAGCAGAAAACCGGATGATGACAAAGAAATTTGAAAAAATACTAAGTTATTTGCAACTGACTTGCGATCACAGCATCCCGTTACAAATGTTACGATAATGTTTCCGATTTGAATACAATGACTACAATCTCTGACACAAATGTGGCAAGAGCCAAGTATTTCATAAAAAGTGAACCAGTACCTGTAAGCATACAGCGCTCGCGTTAGAGCTGTGGCCCGGAGGTTGTTTCCCACTTATGATCCAGGTAGGAACGTAAACTGAAATAGATATCCGTGGTGGTTGATGATTGGAATCGATGTCCGCTATGGTTCCGAGGAGCCGCAGAGAGCTCCCTTCAATACTGGTTTTTTTTGCAGCGATTACACACACCGTGAGGATCGCTCCGGCCGGATAGCGTCTCACCGGTGTGGCGCGCTGAACAACGGATCGTGTTGCGGTATTGCCTGGGCGCTACTTAGTGACGTCACTATTGTTGTAGGGCACAGAAGCCGGGTCAGATCCTATCTGACAAGAATTATCATCAGTAATATAGTCTTAGTACTTACCGGCTCCTTATATGAAGGATACGGCCAACCTTAGCAAATTTAAACATACCTTTTTATTGTTTCTGTGCGCCGATACGCTAATACTATATTAAGTTTTAAATTCATTATCCATTCATTATCCATTATCCATGTGAGTGGTCAGGACCCTCTCAGCATTATCTTGGCAGCCGGTAACATACCATTCCAGCGCTAGTGATACCTATACAACATCATTCTACTGTTTACCGAAAACGGAATGAGGCCTACAATGAAAAGAGCACAGTACCTACAGTGAACTATGGTGGAGGTTCAATTATGTTTCGGGGTTGTTTGCTGCCTCTGGCACTGCTGCCTTGAATGTGTGCAAGGCATAATGAAATTACCAACGGATTTTGGGTCGCACTGTACAGCCCAGTGTCAGAAAGCTGGGTTTGTGTCCAAGATCTTGGGTCTTTCAGCAGGACAATGACCTCAAACATATGCCAAAAAGCACCCAGAAATGGATGGCAAAAAAGCGCTGGAGAATTCTGAAGTGGCCAGCAACAAATCCAGATCTAAATCCCATTGAACACCTGTGGAAAGATCTTAAAATTTCTGTTGGGAAAAGGTACCCTTCCAATCAGAGAGACCTGGAGCAGTTTGCAAAGGAAGAGTGGTCCAACATTCCGGCTGAGAGGTGTAAGAAGCTTATTGATGGTTATAGGAAGCAACTGATTTCTTTTATTTTTTCCAAAGGGTGTGCAACCAAATATTACAGTGGGGCAAAAAAAAAAAAAAAGTATTTAGTCAGCCATCAATTGTGCAAGTTCTCCCACTTAAAAAGATGAGAGGCCTGTAATTTTCATCATAGGTGTACCTCAACAATTAGAGACATAATGAGAAAAAAAAATCCATAAAATCACATTGTCTGATTTTTAAAGAATTTATTTGCAAATTATGGTGGAAAATAAATATTTGGTCAATAACAAAAGTTAATCTCAATACTTTGTTATATACCCTTTGTAGGCAATGACAGAGGTCAAACATTTTCTGTAAGTCTTCACAAGGTTTTCACACACTGTTGCTGGTATTTTGGCCCATTCCTCCATGCAGATCTCCTCTAGAGCAGTGATGTTTTGGGGCTGTTGCTGGGCAACAGGGACTTTCAACTCCCTCCAAAGGTTTTCTATGGGGTTGAGATCTGGAGACTGGCTAGGCCACTCCAGGACCTTGAAATGCTTCTTTCAAAGCCACTCCTTCGTTGCCCGGGTGGTGTGTTTGGGATCATTGTCATGCTGAAAGACCCAGTCATGTTTCATCTTCAATGTCCTTGCTGATGGAAGGAGGTTTTCACTCAAAATCTCACTATACATGGCACCATTCATTCTTTCCTTTACATGGATCAGTCATCATGGTCCCTTAGTAGAAAAACAGCCCCAAAGCATGATGTTTCCACCCCCCATGCTTCACACTAGGTCTTATGTTCTTTGGATGCAACTCAGCATTCTTTCTCCTCCAAACACTACGAGTTGAGTTTTTACCAAAACTTTGGTTTCATCTGACCATATGACATTTCCCAATACTCTTCTGGATTATCCAAATGCTTTCTACAAACATCAGAGGGGCCCAGACATGTACTGGCTTAAAGGTGTACTACCATGGAAAACTTTTTTTTTTTTTTTAAATCAACTGGTGCCAGAAAATTAAATAGATTTGTAAATTACTTCTATTAAAAAATCTTAATCCTTCTAGTACTATTTAGGGGTTGTATACTACAGAGGAAATGTTTATCTTTTTGGATTTCTCTTATGCCACACCCACAGTGCTCTCTGCTGACCTCTGCTGTCCATTTTAGGAACTGTCCAGAGTAGCATATGCTTGCTATGGGGATTTTCTCCTGCTCTGGACAGTTCCTAAAATGAACAGCAGAGGTCAGCAGAGAGCACTGTGGTCGTGACGTAAGAGAAATCCAAAAAGATAAACATTTCCGCTGTAGTATACAGCCCCTAAAAAGTACTGGAAGGATTAAGATTTTTTAATATAAGTCATTTACAAATCTGTTTAACTTTCTGCCACAGTTGATGTAAAAAAACAAAAAGTTTTCCATGTAATACCCCTTTAAGCAGGGGGACACTTCTGGCATTGCATGATTTGAGTCCCTGGCGGCATAGTGATGGTAGCCTTTGTTACTTTGGTCCCAGCTCTCTGCAGGTCATTCACTAGGTCCCCCCATGTGGTTCTGGGAATATTACTCACCGTTCTTGTGATCAATTATACACCACGGGGTGAGATCTTGCGTGGAGCCCCAGATCGAGGGAGATTATCCGTGGTCTTGTATGTCTTCCATTTTCTAATAATTGATCCCACAGTTGATTTCTTCACATCAAGCTGCTTGCCTATTGCAGATTCAGTCTTCTCGGCCTGGTGCAGGTCTACAATTTTGTTTCTGGTGTCCTTCGACAGCTCTTTGGTCTTGGCCATAGTGGAGTTTGACTGTTTGAGGTTGTGGACAGGTGTCTTTTATACTGATAACAAGTTCAAACAGGTGCCAGTAATACAGGTAACAAGTGGAGGATAGAGGAGACTCTTAAAGAAGAAATTACAGGTCTGTGAGAGCGAGAAATCTTGCTGGTTTGTAGGTGACCAAATACTTATTTTCCACCATAATTTGCAAAAAAAAAAAATTTTAAAACAGACAATGTGATTTTATGGATTTTATTTTCTCTTGATGTCTCTCATAGTTGAGGTATACCTATGATAAAAATTACAGGCCTCTCTCATCTTTTTTAAGTGGGAGAACTTGCACAATTGGTGGCTGACTAAATACTTTTTTGCCCCACTGTAAGTTAAGGGGGCCAATAATTTTGTCCAGCCCATTTTTGGAGTTTGGTGTGACATTATGTCCAATTGCTTTTTTTCCTCCCTTTTTTTGGTTTAGTTCCAATACACACACAAAGGGAATAAACGTGTGTATAGCAAAACCTGTTACTGCAATCCTTTTCTGAGAGAAATACTTCATTTTCAAGAAAAATTTCAGGGGTGTCAACATTTATGGCCATGACTGTAGAAGAGAAACAACATTTGCAGTAGCCTATACTCTTTACATGAAGTTTCTGATACAGGCTTTCACAAAACACCCTCTGTCTACTAAGATGGAGAAAGTATAGGGTTCTAATGCTCTATTACCCAGCTCCTCTGTACAACGAGTAACTAATATAGTAGAGATAAATACATATAGAATGGCTGTTTATTCAGTTCCCTAATACACAAGTGTCTGTTCTCTAAAGGTCATTTTTTTTCTTAGAATGTATAGCATTTAGCACTTGACTTCTTATTTCACAACAGACTATTGAGGCAGACGGTGATAACTTAACAGACAGTTCAGTAGAGGTTGTGTGTGGTTTATCTATTCTGCATATTTAGCAACTCAATAATATTTTTGGAAGATAGGAATGTAGGTTTAAAAACACATACAATGAAATATCAAGCGGATTACTTGTCATTGGTAAAGGCAATCTTAGATGGCTCCAGAAAATGAGCACCGATTATCGCTTGTTTACAGAGACTTTACAAAGTTCAAACATGTGACCAGGCTGCACAAACCATCTTTCAATATTATATTAACCTCTTAACGACAATGAACGTAAATGCACGTCATGATGCGCTGGTACTTAGCACACCATGACGTACATTTACGTCATGTACATGACCGCGAGCACCGCTATCAGCAGCCGGGGACCTGCAGGTAATGGTGGACATTAGCGATCGGGCTAATGTCCGCTATTAATGCCTCAGATGCAGTGATCAATACAGATCACGGCATCTACGGCAGTGCGGCTAATGTAGAAGCTGATCTGATCGCCCGCGGCACAGCCGCGGGGATCGGATCAGCTAAGATGGTGGCCGGAGGTCCCCTCACCTGCCTCCGCAACTCTCCCGAGGTCTTCTGCACTGATCTGCCTTCCAGCAGACCAGAGCAGAAGATCGCCGATAATACTGATCAGTGCTATACCTATGTATAGCACTGAACAGTATACATAGTCCCTTAGGGGCACATAATGAGTTAAAAATAAAAGTAAAAGTCACCCTTTTTCCCCACTTTACTCCAAAAAGCGTAATAAATAATAATTATTAAACTAAATAAATATTTGGTGTTGCGGTGTGCGTAAATGTCCGATCTATCAAAATATAATGTTAATGACCCTGTACCGTGAACTGCGTAAACGTTAAAAAAAAAAATGTCCAAAATTGCTGCTTTTTAACCCCTTAAGGACGCAGGGTTTTTCCGTTTTTGCATTTTCATTTTTTCCTCATGACCTTCTAAAAATCATAACGCTTTCCATTTTGCACCTAAAATTACATATTATGGCTTATTTTTTGTGCCACCAATTCTACTTTGCAGTGACATTAGTTAATTTACTAAATATCCACGGCAAGGCGGGAAAAAAATTCATTGTGCGACAAAACTGAAGAAAAAATGCCATTTTGTGACTTTTGGGGGCTTCCGTTTCTACGCAGTGCATTTTTCGGGAAAAATGAAATCTTTTCTTCATTCTGTAGGTCCATATGGTTAAAATGATACCCTACGTATAGAGCTTTGATTTTGTATTACTTCTAAAAAAAAATCATAACTACATGCAGGAAAATGTTTACGTTTAAAACTGTCATCTTCTGACCCCTTATAACTTTTTTATTTTTCCGCCTAAGGGCTGGTATAAGGGCTCATTTTTTGCAACGTGATCTGAAGTTTTTATTGATACCCTTTTTATATTGATCAGACTTTTTGATCGCTTTTTATTCATTTTTCATTATATAAAAGTGACCAAAAATACGCTATTTTGGACTTTTTGAATTTTTTTGGTGCGTATGCCGTTGACCGTTTAACCTCTTAAGGACCCAGGACGTATGAGTACGTCCTGGGTCCCGGTCCTGCGATATAATGCGGGGTCACACGGTGACCCTGCATCATATCGCGGCGGGCCCGGCATCATAGTGAAGCCGGGACCCGCCTCTAATAGCGCGCGGCACTGATCGCGGTGCCGCGCGCTATTAACCCTTTAGCCGCGCGCTCAAAGCTGAGCCACGCGGCTAAAAGTGAAAGTAAAAAGTGTCGGTTAGCTCAGGGAGCTGTTCGGGATCGCCGCGGTATAATCGCTGCATCCCGAACAGCTGTAGCACAGGAGGAAGGTCTCTTACCTTCCTTCCTGCAGTCCGATCGCCGATTGAATGATTCAATGCCGATTGACTGATCCAGGCTTGAGCATTCAATCGCCGAAAACACTGATTGATCCATTCCTATGGAGATGAATCAATCAGTGTTAAAGATCAGTTAATGCAATGTTATAGCCCCCTATAGGAGCTATAATATTGCATTAAAAAAGTGTAAAAAAAATCATTAACCTTTTCAATTATCCCTTCCCCTAATAAAAGTTTGAATCACCCGGCATTTCCAAGAATAAACAAAACACAGTGTAAATAAAAATAAAAATAAACATATGTGGTATCGCCACGTGCGGAAATGTCCGAATTATAAAAATATACCGCTTTTTAAACCGCACGTTCAATGGCATACGCGCAAAAAAATTCCAAAAGTCCAAAATAGAGCATTTTTGAATAAAAAGTGATCAAAAAGTCTGATCAGAACAAAAATGGTACCGCTAAAAACTTCAGATCACGGCGCAAAAAATGAGCCTCATAGCGCCCTGAACACAGAAAAATAAAAAAGTTATAGGGGTCAGAAGATGACCATTTTAAACGTATAAATTTTCCTGCATGTATTCATGATTTTTTTCTGAAGTGATACAAAATCAAACCTATACAAGTAGGATATCATTTTAACCGTATGGACCTACAGAATAAAGATAAGGTATCATTTTTGCCAAAAAAATATACTGCGTAAAAACGGAAGCCCCCCAAAACTTACAAAAGTGTTTTTTCATCAATTTTGTCGCACATTGATTTTTTTTCCCGTTTCACCGTAAATTTTTGGGTAAAATGACTAATGTCATTACAAAGTAGAATTAGTGACGCAAAACATAAGCCGTCATATAGAATTTTAGGTGAAAATTTTAAAGAGTTATGATTTTTTTAAGTTAAGGAGGAAAAATTGAAAATGGAAAAAGCCCGGGTCCTTAAGGGATTAAGTAATTATATATTTTTATAGTTCGGATATTTCCGCACGCAGCGATACAACATATGTTTATTTTTAGTTGCACAGTTTTTTTATGGGAAAAGGGGGGTGATTCTTACTTATTAGGAAAGGGGTTAAATAATCTTTATTAACTTTTTTTTTTACACTTTTTATTTTGCAGAGTTATAGCCCCCCCCCCAGTGGCTATTACACTGCACATACCTATCTCATACACAGATCATTGCCGTGCATTGACACGGCAAAGATCAGTGTTATCAGTGGTCGATTGCTCAAGCCTGGATTTCAGGCTTGGAGCAATCAATCGCCGATCGGACGCGACGGAGGCAGGTGAGGGGACCTCCGCTTGTGTTCTAGCTGATCGGGACATCGCGATTTCACCGCGATGGTCCCAATCAGCCCAACTGAGCTGCCGGGAAGCATTTACTTTCATTTTAGATGAGGCGATCAACTTTGAACACCGCTTCTAAAGGGTTAATAGCGCGAGGCACAATGACCAGTGCCGCACGCTATTAGCCCAGGGTCTCGGCATGACCCCGTGTTATATGCCGGGAATGGGCGCAGGGCGTACAGGTACACCCTGCGTCCTTAAGAGGCTAATAAAAAGCGATCAAATAGCCACATATACATAAAAGTACGGTACGGAAAAAAATACAGGTCTTGGAGCAAAAAATTAGTCCTCACACAGCCCTGTATACAGAAAGATGAAAATGTTATAGGTGGTCAAAATAGGGTGATTTTAAACATACTGATTTTGTATTGAAAGTTTGAATTTTTTTTTAAAGCAGTACAATAATAGAAAAGTATGTAACCATGGGTATAATTTTAATTGCATTGACCCATAGAATAAAAAAATATATAATTTATATCAGAAACTGTACAGTGTGAAAACAAAACCCTCGAAAATTTGCAAAATTGTGGTTTTCATTTAAACCCCCCCCCCAAAAAAAAAAAATAATAATTTTTTGGGTTCGCCGTACATTTTATGGTAAAATGAGAGGCGGCATTATGGATTTTAGAAGGAGAGGAGGAAAAAACGAAAACGCAAAAATAAAATTGGCCTGGTCCTTAAAGGAGTACTATGGCGCTTTTTTTTTTTTATTAATCCTCCGTGGCCGGGCTGCAAAATTAAACAAAACAAACTTTAACTCACCTGGCTTGCCTACGTTCTCCCGTCGCTCCGATGTCGGTGTCCCGTTCTCTGGTCATTGCTGACATTGCTGCGGCCGGTGATACGCTGAGAGCAGCGTGACTCACCGACCCGCAGAAAGCGGAAGAAGACAGGGACCAGAGACATCGGAGCAACAGGGGAATGTAGGCAGGTTAGTCAAAGTTTGTTTTGTTTCATTTTGCAGCCCGGGCACGGAGGGGTGATAAAAAAAAAAAGCACCATAGTACTCCTTTAAGGCCAAATTTGGCTTGGTCCTTAAGGGGTTAAAGAACTGCAAATAGAGAAGTTCTCTGACATATAACTATAATAAGAATAAAATAATATACTTAAAGGGGATATTTTGTACTTTGTGAAGAGACTGTCTTAAAGGGGTTATCCAGAAAAAACTTTTTTTTATATATCAACTGGCTCCAGAAAGTTAAACAGATTTGTAAATTACTTCTATTAAAAATCTTAATCCTTTCAGTACTTATGAGCTTCTTAAGTTAAGGTTGTTCTTTTATGTCTAAGTGCTCTCTGATGACACGTGTCTCGGGAACCGCCAGGTTTAGAAGAGGTTTGCTATGGGGATTTGCTTCTAAACTGGGCGGTTCCCGAGACACGTGTCATCAGAGAGGATTTAGACAGAAAAGAACAACCTTAACTTTAGAAGCTCATAAGTACTGAAAGGATTAAGATTTTTTTTATAGAAGTAATTTACAAATCTGTTTCACTTTCTGGAGCCAGTTGATTTTTTTTCCTGGATAACCCGTTTAAATATTGCAGTTGTGTCCCATTTACATTGCTACTAGAGATGAGTGAAGTTACAGGGATTCGATTCATCACAAACTTCTCGGCTCGGCAGTTGCTGACTTTAGCCTGCATAAATTAGTTCAGCTTTCAGGTGCTCCGGTGGGCTGGCAAAGGTGGATAGAGTCTTCTAGGACTGTATCCATCTTTTTAAGCCCACCGGAGCACCTGAAAGCTGAACTAATTTATGCAGGCTAAAGTCAGCAAACGCCAAGCCGACAAGTTCATGACGAATCGAATCACTATAAATTCGCTAATCTCTAATTGCTACAGTAAGAAGTGTGTGTGCCAGTAGGAGCACAGGTAAACAATGAAGTAGCTCATTTGAGTGCCACAGCCTCCCTAAACAGCCGATTGGTGGGAGTACCAAGTATTTGACCCATACCGATCTAATATTCAAGACCTTATGGCTTTAACTCATTACTGATGGCCTCTCTAAAGGACAGTAAAACACATAAGAGTAAGCGGCCCCTCCACAGTAAATATCAAAATATCGTTTTTCCTCCAAAGACAGAAGGGTGTGGTGTTTGCGTCCACCCAAATGACAGTTTCACATTATTCAGGATTGCGCCCCTCTTTTCAAGGTCACATGGTTCCCCTGTACGGTAGGGACATAATTGCCTAAGGAGTAGACTTTAAATACTAAGCATGGAAACCCCTTAACTTTTCACATGGCTTCCTTGCCTGAAAAAAATTAAATAATAATAATAATATATATACCGTATTTTTCGCCATATAAGACGCACTTTTTCTTCCCCAAAACTGGGGGGAAAAAGTCGGTGCGTCTTATACGGCGAATACACCCCTATCGCGGCGGTCCATGCGGGACCCGCGGCTAATACAGGACATCACCGATCTCGGTGATGCCCTGTATTAACCCTTCAGACGCGGCGATCAAAGCTGACCGCCACGTCTGAAGGGAAAGTGACACTAACCCGGCTGTTCGGGACTGCCGCGATTTCACCGCGGCGGTCCCGAACAGCGAGACTGAATAGCCAGGTTAGTGCTTACAGGACACCGGGAGGGACCTTACCTGCCTCCTCGGTGTCTTCTCCGTTCAGGGATCCCCTTTATGGCCGGCGCTCTCCTTCCTCGTCATCACGTCGTCGCGTACGTGCGTCGGCGTGCGTAACGACATGATGGCGGCGACGGAGAGCGAGGATACCCGGCCGGCAGCAGAGACATTCCGGAGCTACGGGGACACGGCGACAGCGATGGAGCGACATCCAGGGCAGCGGCGACGGGTCCGGAGCGGCGGGGACACGTGAGTATTACCTCCTATGCAGTGGTCTTCAATCTGCGGACCTCCAGATGTTGCAAAACTACAACTCCCAGCATGCCCGGACAGCCAACGGCTGTCCGGGCATGCTGGGAGTTGTAGTTTTGCAACATCTGGAGGTCTGCAGGTTGAAGACCACTATTGGGTTCAAAATCTTAATTTTTTTAGATTTTGCACCTATAATTTGGTTGTGTCTTATACGCCGGTGCGTCTTATAGGGCGAAAAATACAGTATATATATATATATATATATATATATATTTTTTTTTTTTTTTATCCCCTTATATGCTCGGTCCACAGAAGGACATTCATTTGATGACTCCAGGGAAAAATCCTTGTGTTAAGGCCCTTGTACATGGGATGATTATCAGCTGAATGAGTATTCCTGGGGACGCCTGTTTCTTATAACTGGACCTGTATAAAAGGGACAGTGACTAGCCAACAAACAAGGAAATGTTTGCCAGCTGATTGGATTTTCTATGCAGCCATTTAAATAATAGCATCAGCCACACATCTATGTAAAAAGGTGATGCCCAGCCAACAATGATGAATTTAAAGCAAACAAATGTCAATCTTGGTTATTTTTGGTTGTTATTTTTGTGGCAGCATCAACCCATATGACAGGTTCCTTACTTGCAGATTCTTAAACAGCTTGTGCTGTGGATTTACCACCTTTTTAAAGGAAATCTGTCATCAGAATCACCCGCACTAAACCTGTTACACAGGCTTGTAGTGCGGGTGATCCTGATTAAAACGCTTCTTACCTGGTTAAAAATGGTTCAGTGGTTCTTGAGATATCTTTATCTTTAGTTTACTGTTATTCCCTGGTTTGGGACTCAGTGGGAGGTCTTATCATCTCGGACTCGGCTACACGTCATTCTAGCTGGGCGGAGCGGCCGCCCGGCTCATGAATATTCATGAACTTATCCTCGCAGTCTAACTCCTTTTTCTAGGTCTGGTGGGGAGGACCGCGCATGCGCCGCGTTCCGTACACCCGGAAGCGGCGTTCTCCCCCGGGCTTCACTCGAGCTGCGGCCCAATACAAGTAAGAAGACGGGCTGCATGAGTGAAAAGCCAGAGAACGCCGCTTCCGGGTGTGAAATCTATGGTGAAAATACATCCAGTGTTTCAACAAAGTGAGCATGCTGGGTATTGAAAGTCCACAGCATGCTCTGATTTCTGCAAGGGCATTTTCCACTGTTCAAGTATAGGGTGTTTAAAACCCCATCAAATTGTACTGTAATATAAATTGCCGGATTTGCGATGCAGAATCTGCAGCAAATCTTCCATGTCTTGACCCAATCTATGCTGGAAAATTCTGATACTAAAGCAGAGCATCAGAAAGGAAAGAAATTGTTTCTGTAATGGCTTGTGCCTACTACTCTGTGCTGATGTGTTTGGGAGGAAATAGGTGGAAACATGTTACTTTATTGATCCTTGCATCTATGTATATGAGGAAACTGTGGCTTTCTAATATTTCCATACAGATTTGCTAAAGGAATTTTTTTTCCCTAAAGTGTGGATGATATTTATCCTTACATTATTAAAGGGGTACTCCCATGGCAAACTTTTTTTTTTTAAATCAACTGATGCCAGAAAGTTAAAAAGATTTGTAAATCACTTCTATTAAAAAAAATCTTAATCCTTCCAGTACTTTTTAGGGGCTGTATACTAAAGAGAAATCCAAAAAAGAAATGCATTTCCTCTGATGTCATGACCACAGTGCTCTCTGCTGACCTCTGCTGTCCATTTCAGGAACTGTCCAGAGCAGGAGAAAATCCCCATAGCAAACATATGCTGCTCTGGACAGTTCCTAAAATGGACAGCAGAGGTCAGCAAAGAGCACTGTGGTCATGACATCAAAGGAAATGCATTTCTTTTTTGGATTTCTCTTTAGTATACAGCCCCTTAAAAGTACTGGAAGGATTAACATTTTTTAATAGAAGTGATTTACAAATCTGTTTACATTTCTGGCACCAGTTGATTTAAAAAAATAAAAAAAAAAGTTTGCCATGGGAGTACCCCTTTAAGGCTCTGTTCTATGCATGACTGCAGAGGGCATCATTTTCTTCATTCTTCTACAAAACAGTGAATGTATCAGAGGGCAATTTGGTAAGCAAAGTGATCATCTGTTTTATTTACTTATTTATTTGCGAAAGTTTTAGCACCTTACATCTTCATTACTTTGTAAAAATATCACGTTTCTTCCCAAAATTTAGCAACCGCTCCTTTGACACAGACGCTTTATCTCCAAAGTGTATTTTCTAATCAGAATATTTGACGACAGCACCAAGCATGAAGGAAATTCTAATCGCTAATATCAACATTTAAACACATTCTACAAGGAATAGACGTGAGCCAGACACAGAGCTAGCAGTTTGTTCTGTAATCTTCTTACAGGAAATGCAAAGAAATGCAAAGTGGCTGTGATTGATAAGTGTTTTCAAGGAATGAAATGTGTTTTCAGCACCAGAGAAAGTTAATGAAAATGACCTATATGGAATGGATTAGCAATATGAAATCAGAAAGAAAGAATGTAAAAAAAAAAAAAAAAAAGAATAAAAGGCTCCTGCCACCATCGCTCACGTCAGTGGCTTATTATATTCAGAAATAAGGCAAAGTTACCGAAAGGTGAGCAGTACCGAATCCTCCATTAAAGCGGAGGAGGATTTACTCTTTGATAAACCTGCCTTCTAGCAAGTGGCACACCTGATGAGCGCTTTATTTTAGGGCATCTACACAACGCTTTCCTATAGATGATAGAGTGAGTGCACAAGATGTTCTCCTTCTCATATGCAACTGATGCCACATAAAGATCCCACTAGCTGCTTAGACTTAGAGCTCGTTCCCACCTGCGTTTGGAGTTTTCAGGAGATACGTTCACAGAATCAAATGATGGGAGTAAAAAATACTGCAGGTTTTATTTTCTGCTCAACTTTTCCTATGGGAGTGCTGAAGATAGCTTAGAACAGTGCTAGGTTATCTTTGGCACTCCCATGGACAATGAAGGAAGCCTTTTTCTGCTCACAGAGGATGTATGTCTAAAACCCTTTTTTTTTTTTTTTTTTTTTTTAAACATGCTTGGTCACATGCTGAGGCTGCTCCATGAAGATAAAACCTTACCCACATGTGGTGGCCAATGGGCATATGGCTCAACTGGTAAAACCACAGTATAACCAGCAAAATTATGCATCCTTTGGCCAATTTTGCTTAATTGGCAGCAGCAGTATGTTAACCTGTCTTTCATATGTAATTTTTTGTAGTGTAAGCTAAGAATTAGTCTGGATTTACATTAACCTATTACATGTACAATTTTTCACTAGTACAGTAAAATCTCCCTTAGCGGACACCTCCCAATAGGAGACACTTCCCAATAGCGGACAGTATTTTATTCCCCAGCCGAGTCCCATAAAAATTAATGTATCTGCACCTTCTGAATAGGGGACAATCCCAATAGCGGACATGGACACACCCAACAGGACAAAATACTACCAATAGGGGACATAACACTCCCAATAAGGGACAAAACACACCCAAATAGGGGACAACCAGGCTTATATGCCGGCCCTACCTTGTACACAGAGCCACCATGAGAAGGGTACAGCCAATACCCCAGTAAGTGGCCCAGGCTCTCAGGGTGCCATGGCCCCCGATGCAGCATCCTACAGCATCCCCAGAATAGAACCTGAAGACCGCTGTTTAAACAATGATCTCCTGAATCTGTACGTCTTCCAGCCACATCATTGGCCCCCCTCTGACCTCCTCGTGCCACATCATTTCCCCTTGACCCCCCTGTTCCATTTCATTATTTCTTTATTACACTTAGCGCAAACTCATCACCCCCTCTTTACATCCCCCTCATCACCCCCTCTTTACATCCCCCCTATGCAAATTCTCTCCCCCTTTTATCCCACTTGTGCCATTTCACCCCCTGTGCCATTTCATTCCCCCTTTATCCCCCTGTGCCACTTATATCCCCTGTGTCAAATCAATCCCCCCTTACTTCCTGTGCCACACTACTTTTCCCCTTCCGTTCTCCCCCTGTTGTTATTCTTACCTAGCCAGCAGGCTCTTACCTGCTGTCTTACCTGCTGGCCAGGTAAGAAAAATAACAGGGGAGGAGGGAAGGGGAAAAGTGATATGGCACAAGGGGGTCGGGGGGGGGGGAGGATTTGGCACTGGGCACAGGGTGAATAAAGTGGCACAGGGGGATAAGGGGGGAATGAAATGGCACAGGGGGTATGAAATAATACATGGGGATATCGGGTAAATAAACGGCACTGGGAGATTCTACTGTGATTGATTCTACTGTATCTTTATTTATTGGTAATTACACTCTGGCGTCAATACAGTATTCGATCATTTAGAAAGATTTTTGATTATTTTTTCCCAATAGGGTACATCTCTCAATAGCAGACCCTTTTTTCCTCCATGAGTGTCCACTATTTGGAGATTTTACTGTATTGTAGACATAACTCCGGCCTGACTGCAGGTCTGATGACCAGAAATGACAAGTCTTACCATTAGTAAAGGCCATGTTCAGACCGTAATCGTGTACTTTGTCCTTCTGAATATACTGGCAAACTACTTGGTGCTACTAAACTGAGAAAAGCTGTACACATAGATTTGCTTCATATATATGTTCTGCCAATTCAACTAGTTGATGTAAAAACTTTTAACCCATTGAACACTTTCAACTGTATTTTACAACTGTACATATGTGTTTTTCTTTTTTGTTTTAAATAGGAATGGTTCCTACACAAGGGAATAAGTAGAGTAATTTATTCTATTTTTTTTTTTTGCAGAAAGAAAAGACAAAGGAATCACAGACATCACATACAATTATTTTAACAAACCCATAAGCATATTTTCATTTAAAACCTAAACATTAGAGGCAAAATGGGAATATCCAAATAACAACTCAAATGAAAACTTACTAAAACATAAAAAAAACATTGGAGAAAAAAAAATAAAGTTACAATCTTCAGCTCCAAAATGAACAAAAATCAACTTTCCTGGCAATGTTTCCCCTGAATGTCATCCAAATTTATGTTCTATGTATAACTTTCTGCACATGCAAATGATTACTATTGAAAATACAAGTCTTTGTACCATGGCTAAGCCCTCTGCCTTTCATTGCATTCTCCTCTAACCTCATAATCATGGTGCAAGTAAGACGGATTAAGCCGCACACAACACCCCACTGACAGTACACTGCTAGCAAATTAGAAAATAAGGTCTGTCAGGACAGCTGCACAGATGTCATGAAGAGGATCATTTACAACAGACTTTATTATATCCCAGTGACAAATAATTTGCCAGAGCAGGGTCAATGGCCTACATCTGAATACGGCTCAGCAGCGAATGAACTGAAGGAGGTCATCAAGGCACGGTGACCCATAATCCTTTGAGGCTAGCAGTGCATCTTAGTTTTTCGCAGCTGTAACCGGTTCAAATGACCAGGTTGAACTTTCAAAACAGGAATCGAAATAAAATTTTCCATATAAGCCGAAATGATCTGTAGAACAGGTTTGATAGGTTGCCTGGAGTGTCTGATCAACTACAGCAATAATGTAAAGCTATCTGTAGTATAATAACAAACAAACTTTTATTTATTTAAAAAAAAAAAAAGCCTTAACCCCTTAACGACGCAGGACGTATATTTACGTCCTGCGCCGGCTCCCGCGATATGAAGGGTATTAACCCTTTAGAAGCGGCGGTCAAAGCTGACCACCGCTTCTAAAGCGAAAGTGAAAGTATCCCGGCTAGTCAGTCGGGCTGTTCAGGACCGCCGCGGTGAAATCGCGGCGCCCCGAACAGCTTACAGGACACCGGGAGGGCCCTTACCTTCCTCCTCGGTGTCCGATCGATGAATGACTGCTCTGTGCCTGAGATCCAGGCAGGAGCAGTCAAGCGCCGATAACACTGATCACAGGCGTGTTAATACACGCCAGTGATCAGCATAGGAGATCAGTGTGTGCAGTGTTATAGGTCCCTATGGGACCTATAACACTGCAAAAAAAAAGTTAAAATAAAGTGTTAATAAAGGTCATTTAACCCCTTCCCTAATAAAAGTTTGAATCACCCCCCTTTTCCCATGAAAAAAATAAAACAGTGTAAATAAAAAAAATAAACATATGTGGTATCGCCGCGTGCGTAAATGTCCGAACTATAAAAATATATCATTAATTAAACCGCACGGTCAATGGCGTACGCGCAAAAAAATTCCAAAGTCCAAAAAAGCATATTTTGGTCACTTTTTATACGATTAAAGTGATCAAAAAGTCCGATCAAAACAAATATCATACAGTTAAAAACTTCATATCACGGCGCAAAAAATGAGCCCTCATACCACCTTGTATGTGGAAAAATAAAAAAGTTACAGGGGTCAGAAGATGACATTTTTAAACATACACATTTTCCTGCATGTAGTTATGATTTTTTCCAGAAGTACAACAAAATCAAACCTATATAAGTAGGGTATCATTTTAACCATATAGACCTACAGAATAATGATAAGGTGTCATTTTTACCGAAATATGCACTGCGTAGAAACGAAAACCCCCAAAAGTTACAAAATGTCGTTTTTTCTTCGATTTTGTCGCACGATTTTTTTTTCCATTTCGCCGTGAATTTATGGGTAAAATGACTAATGTCACTGGAAAGTAGAATTGGTGACGCAAAAAATTAAGCCATAATATGGAATTTTAGGTGGAAAATTGAGAGGGTTATGATTTTTAAAAGGTAAGGAGGAAAAAACGAAAGTGCAAAAACGGAAAAACCCTGAGTCCTTAACGGGTTAAAATGTTTTTTTTTTCTATAGGAAAAAATCTAACCCCTTAAGGACAAAGGGCGTACCTGTATGCCCTGGTCCCACTGCGGCAGTTTAAAGCATGCTCACATGGTTCATACTTGGTGGGTCCTGGTTGCTATCAGCAGCCAGGACCCACGGTTAATGCTGGACATTGCCGATTGGCCCATGCCTAGCATTAACTCTTTAGACATTGCAATCAAAGTTGATCGCGGTGTCTAAATGCGGGATCTATCGTGCCTGTTATCTCAGGTAGCAGATTGCGACATCCATGGCAAAATCGCGGGTCCTGATAATGTGAGCGGACTTCGAGAAGGTCCTTACCTGTCTCCTCGCTGTCCAATCGGTCCTCTGATGCTCCACCCAGGCTCCGTAGGCTACAGCAACAGAGCCCCAATAACACTGATCGTTGCTGAGCCAAAGCTTAGCATTGAACAGTGTATTAAATCGCAAGATTGCACGTAATAGCTCCCTATGGGGACAAAAAAAAGAGTAAAAAGTTTCCCCCCCCCAATAAAAGTTTGAATCACCCCCCATTTTCCATTTTTTTGTAAATAAACTAATGTAATAAAAAAAAAACATATGTGGTATCGCCTTGTGCATAAATGCCTGAGCTATTAAAATATAAGGTTAGTTAAACCCCACAGTTGATGGCGTACATGTAAAAAATAATCCAAAATTGTGCATTATATGGAGCAATATAGAGATTTTTACAAATTTTTTCCTACATTTGTACTTTATATCAGTGTAAATTTTTAGTTACTACATGCAACAGTTTTTGTGAACAACTGCAAAATGTTGTAAAAATTGAAAACTGAAACTTAACCTCTTAAGAACTCTTAAGAACGCAGGATGTACCTGTACGCCCTGCGCCCGCAATGACCCCGCATCATATCGGGTCGGTCCCAGTGGCTAATAGTAGCCGTAACCCGGGGCTCATACCGGACATCACCGATAACCCTTTAGACGCGGTGATCAAAGATGTTCGCCGCGTCTAAAGTAAAAAAAAAAAAAAAAAAAGCATTCCCGGCTACTAGGATGCACAAGGAGAGTCCCTTACCTGCCTCCTCCGCGTCCGATCGGCAATTGATTGCTCCAAGCCTGAGATCCAGGCTTAAGCAGTCGACCGCCGATAACACTGATCAATGCAATGCTATGGCATAGCATTGATCAGTGTGAGAGATCAGTGTATTGCATGTTATAGTGTCAGTGTATTGCATGTTATAGTGCCCAAAAAAAGTTAATGAATGGGATTTAACTCCTTCCCTAATAAAAGTTTGAATCATCCCCCTTTTCCCTTAAAAAAAAAACTATGTAAATAAAAATTAATATAAACATATGTGGTATCACCGCTTGTGTAAATGTTTAAACTATAAAAATATAATGTTAATTAAATCACACAGTCAATGGCGTGCACGTAAAAAATAAATTACAAAGTCCAAAATAGCATATTTTTGGTCATTTTTTACACGATAAAAAATGAATAAAAAGCGATCAAAAAGTCAGATCAAAACAAAAAATGGTACAGATAAAAACTCCAGATCATGGCGCAAAAAATGAGCCCTCATAAGCGGAACAATAAAAAAGTCATAGGGGTCAGAAGAGGACATTTTTAAACATATTCATTTTTTTATTTACTATTGCAAACCCGACATGCTTTGTCGGGTTGTGCGCCAGATTCTGTCGCATTGCGACAGAAATTCTGTCTGCGCCAGATTTTGCTCCAGAATTTGCGCCAGAATCGAAAAAACCCCGACTAACTCTCCATTTTGTTAAGAAAACCCCAAAAAGGGGCGTGGCCGACGGGAAAATGGGGCATGGTCTCCGAAAAGGGGCGTGTTCCTAACATTTTCACAGAAACCCAACATATTTATAAAGGTTTCCACAGAAAATGTGGTGGATTTCAGCTGAGGAAAACCAGACAGATCAGAGCATGTGTAAAAAAAAAAAAAAAAAAAAAAAAAAAAAAAAGCAAAGTGTAGGGAAAGCAGAAAATGTAGGGAAATCTTAGTAAATACTGTGGAAAATAAATTGTAGGGAATTAAAACCCACAAAGAAACCTACACAACACTCTTAGTAAATGAGGGCCAAGGTGTCATTTTTACCAAAAAATGCACTGCATAGAAACGGAAACCCCAAAAAATTACAAAATAGTGTTTGTTTTTCAATTTTGTCGCACAATGATTTTTTAATTTTGGTTTCACCGTTGATCTTTGGGTAAAATGACTGATGTCATTACATGGGTCTGTAGGTACAAAATTGAAAGGGTTATGATTTTTTAAAGTGCAAAAATGGAAAAACACTGAGTCCTTAAAGGGGTACTCCACAGGAATAAATTTTGTAAAAAATCAACTGGTACCAGAAAGTTAAGCATATTTGTAAATTACTACTATTAAAAAAATATTAATCCTTCCAGTACTGATCAGCTGCAGTATGATCCACAGGAAGTTCTTTTCTTTTTGAATTTCCTTTCTGTCTGACCACAGTGCTCTCTGCTGACACCTCTGTCCATTTTAAGAACTGTCCAGAGCAGGAGAGGTTTACTATGGGGATTTGCTTCTACTCTGGACAGTTCCTAAAATGGACAGAAGTGTCAGCAGAGAGCACTGTGGTCAGACAGAAAGGAAATTCAAAAGAAAAGAACTTCTTGTGGAGTATATAACAGCTGATAAGTACTGTAAGGATTAAGATTTTTTTAATAGAAGTAATTTATACATATGCTTAACTTTCTGCCACCAGTTGATTTAGATTTTTTTTTTTCCAGTGGAGTACCCCTCTAAGGGGTTAAAAAAAACAACAACAAAAAACACTCACTGGGTGGGTATGATTAAAGTTGAGCAAAC
Source organism: Hyla sarda (assembly GCF_029499605.1). Taxonomy (NCBI): domain Eukaryota; kingdom Metazoa; phylum Chordata; class Amphibia; order Anura; family Hylidae; genus Hyla; species Hyla sarda. The sequence goes on along the minus strand of NC_079191.1, from coordinate 379,815,505 downwards.
TTACAGTAAATTGGCTAATAGCGAACCTCGCAGCTCGGCTCTTGATAGCTTTAGTCTGTGTAAATTAATTCAGCTTTCCGAGGGCTCTGGTTGCCTGGAAAAGTCCGGGATGACAATTTTAGGTCTTCTAGGTCTGTATCCACCTTTTCCAGGCAACTGGAGCCCTTGGAAAGCTGAACTAATTTATTAAGACTAAAGTAATCAACAGCCGAGCTGCGAGGTTCGCTACAAGCCAATTTACTGCAAGTTCACTCAACTCTAGGTATGATTATGGTGATACCGTAACTGACCGCCATAACTTATTTTTTTTATTTTTTTCAGACCACATTGTCTGAGGGCTTATTTTTCATCCCACGTTTTTATCCCACATTTTTTTTTACCAAATTCTTTTTTACCAAGTTCAATTCTTGAACTTTTTTGTTGTTATTTTTTTTACAGCGTTTCCCCTCTGTCCTCTAGGGGCTGCAAGCAAGCACTGACTGAGACCTATAGGGCCCAGTGTGCACTCTTTTGAATCCTCCTCCAATCCCTGCCAGGCACCACCCATAAGAGAGCACTCTTCCCTTTCTATGGTCCCAGAGCAACATTGTAGTTTACTACAGTAAAGGTTCCTGTCTGTATTGCTCTTGTGTTTCTGACCTAAGCCTGTTTCCTGACTTTGTCTCTTTCTAACTCTTCGGTTCCTGTTTGCCTCTTCAGTGTATAACCTGGACTATTGACTACACCTCTGTCTGCTATCTAGCTACACCTGAGCTACTCAGCTCTGCTGTTTTAACAACACCAGTTCTGCTATTCACTTAGTTAGCTCTGCTGCATCTGACTTGCTGTGATTATCCCTCTTCAGAGTCGGCTCATCCCACCTGCCGGTATCCCCATTGCTGCCACTTACTGAGACCACTCTTGTGTCAGCCACCTGGTGAAAGAGAGAAAATCAGGGGAACAGTTAGACCCTGCACTCAATTTTGGCCCTAAGCCAAACCTGTAAGATGCACAGCAGGTCCCCACCCATTGGCATGTTACAATATGCAGTAGTCAGTTCTGATCATAGCATCTATGGGGTTAAAACTGCAGTGACTGGCGCAATCTCAGTCTCGGCAGCTGCGGTGGGATCGATCACCTGCTGCACGTCCAGGAGAGTCGAAAATAGACAGGGTGTTTTAGTATGTCTTGTCATGGGAACGTATCCGCTGAAAGGACATACCCAAACTTCTCAGGAAGGGAAGAGGTTAAGCAGTCCCAAAAGCAGTCTCCTACATTGTCCAGTCCACTTAAAGTCCATATGTACCAAAATGAGCCTTTGAAATGAATGGCACTCCGTTAGAATATACATCGGCATACAATTTTCGTTGGATACATCTGATGGAATCACTAATGTAGTGTGGACCTACCCTTATATCACTTGACATTTAGCTAACTAATGCAGGTACATTGCATTGACGAAGCAAAACAGAGTATATCTTGCTTCGTTACACATGCTTAGTAATGTTTGGGAGCCACATAAACAATTAATGGAGCACTGGCTGTGCATGCACTATGCTGCCACAATCCATTCAGGGTACATTCAACCTCTATCCTTGGGATCAGTGGGGGCCCAAAAATAGAACCCCCATGTATAAGCTATGGATAACTTGTAATTTTGGGATAAGTCCTTTAAAATGAATGCTTGCTCATGCCAATAGATATATAGGGCAGGTTTTGGTTTGACTGTTTGCATTGGCTAAAAGAGAGTGGTCCATCTCTGTCACATACATGCACCCAAATAACGAATATGGACAGTGGTTATCTTGTTATGATAACTTTAAATCTTTATGATGTGAAATTCTACAATGTGTTAATAATACATTCCTACAACTAACGTCATCTATTGTTTCATTTTCCACACAGTACAGATGTTTTTGTAGACACATAAGATAACTATTACATTTGTATTTATTTTATGAAGGCCAGGTGACATGACATACTCTCATTTCTTCACAACCACATTCAATATCAACCTGTCTAGAGAGAAAAAGGAAAAGGTAACTGCTTGTAACGTGCAAATTAGGTGAAAGCCGCATTTCTGTTCAGGAAATGCTATCTGCCTCGGGGTAGGGCTGGGAAAGGCACAGGGCTGAATGCTCACCCCCTGAGCTGGTTATGTGGCCACCTTTATATGATTAGCCTGTTTGGAATGTGGAATCAGAAAGCAAACCTCCAAAACGTAAAACATATGGAATTATTTTGTGAGGTTATACAACATGTCAAGACAGACCAATGTTCCTCTTGCACATTTTCTTCAGAATAATAAACATACGAGGAGATATCTGTACCCTCAGTGTCTCTTGTTTCCAAACTTCGGAACTGCAGAAAATCTGGTATGAAATATTTGTGAAAACTAAGTCAGAATGTGATTTTGTTGCATTCCAATTTCTGATGTGGAAAGAATGGTTTATATATTCGTGTATATCAAAAGCCTTATGAGAAATGATGTATACAGGCAGAAGTCACTGCCCTAGCTCAGCAGGGGGTTCATTTATAAACTGGCACAGTCAATGCCCTTCAGAAAATGTGTTGCAAAGAAATGGAGTAACCAAGTTTATATTTTCCCTCATTCACATTCCAGTGGCGGCAAACTAGCAGTCAGAGACAGGCACTCAGAAAAAATATTTAAACAGGGCTTCTTTTTTTTTTTTTTCAGTAACAAAACAAATACAGTTTTTAACTTCAGGCACAAACAAATTCAAAATAAATTCTGCTTGTCCAGTGCTAGCTTCACAAAATCTTCCTTTCCTATACAGATGGCTTACTACCAGCCACCCAACAAAACAGTCAACAAAAGTGTTACTCAAACAAGGTAAATGGCCTTTTGTGAGGCTGCCCACCTCAGGACTCGAGGACTCTAAAACTTATTAGAGGTTTCTCACAGCCTGTTAGTGCAGACTTATTTAGACATTTTGTAAGATCCAGAATTAATCGGCCTCAGCACCTGTGCTAACTTGTAGCCAACCTGAAAATCTTGACTGGCCCAGAAAGGCGATGAAAGGCCCTACTTTGCCGGGACGGCTGCCATATACTTTACACAGTGGGCTGAACCAACTGTAGTTGACAGATTATGCTAACTTTTGTCTTGAGTTTTTGGCCACCTTTAGGATGCTTACACACTTGATTTGTCCATTTGCCCCATGTGTTGGGAAAGCATACATCAAACATATATATAAGCCAATTACTCAATGGAGGCTAATTACTCAATGAAGGCCAAATGAATGACCTTTTGGTCGTAGGCAGACTAGTATATTCTGGTATACTTTTTTGTCAGCTGTGCTTTTATACACAGAAGCATCTAGTTTTTTTTTAGTTTTTTTTTATTACTTATTTTTTCATTATAAGAAAACCGCAGCAGATGCATTGTATAGTTTCCACTGGAGGTATAGTTCAGGAAAATTCTCCCAAGGAATACCTCTGATGGACACTGCAATGCTACATAAAATAACCCTTGTTGGGGAGGAAAATAAACAAAGGAGGAAGCTTTTGACTTCATATCCCGTCCCTATATATATTGTTGTCATATCCCAACCCTATATCCCGACCTCCTATTCCGACCTTCTATCCCATCCTCCTATCTTGACCTCCTATCCCGACCTCCAATCTCAATCTCCTATCCCGTCCTCATATTCCATCCTCCTATCCCGACCTCCTATCCCGAACTCCTATCCCATCCTCCTATTTCAATCTCCTATCTCGATCTCCTATCCCGACCTCCTATCCCGTCCTCCTATCCCGACCTCCTATCATGGCCTCCTATCTCGACCTCCTATCCCGACCTCCTATCCAGACCTCCTACCCCGACCTCCTATTCAGACCTATCCCAACCTCCTATCCCGTCCTCATATTCTGTCCTCCTATCTTGACCTCATATCCTGTCCTCATATCCCGTCCTCATATCCAGACCTCATATCTCTACCCTTTATCCCGACCTCATATCCCGACCCTATATCCCGACCTCATATCCCATCCTCATATCCCGACCTCCTATCCCATCCTCATATCCCGACCTCCTATCCCTTCCTCATATGCCGTCCTCATATCTCAACCTCATATCCTGACCTCATATCCCATCCTCATATCTCGACCTCCTATCTCGACCTCCAATCCCGACCTCCAATCTCATCCTCATATCTCAACCTCATATCTTATGCTCATATCCCAACCTCCTATCTCAACCTCATATGCCGTCCTCATATCCCGACCTCATATCCCAACCTCATATCTCAACCTCATATCTTATACTCATATCCCGACCTCCTATCCCGTCCTCATATCTCGACTGGGGGTGAGTAAGGGTTAAATCACCTATCCTATGTTTGTTGTTTACATATAAGTAATATGTATGCCACGTTTCATGTTAATAACTTTAGCTGTTTGGACGTGATGCTGGAACATACACACACATATAGATGAAAGGTGACATTTCAATCTACAGGGCTGTTTGAGGGCTAATTTTTTGTGCCATGATCTGTAGTTTTTATTGCTACCATTGGTTTGGATGGGAACTATTGAACTTTTTTTTTTTCCTGATACATACTGTGATAAAACATTAACAATTTTGTCAGGTTTTATTTTATTTAGTTTACGCCATTCACCATACAGGAGCAATAATGTTGCATTTTATTAGGTCCGACAAGTCTGCACGGAGCAGTACAAAATATGTTTAAGACTTTATTTTATGTTATGTTTGGTAACACCAAATATTTTTGTGTTTTATATGATAATTGGAGGTGATTTCATTTTTATTGGAGTTTTTTTAATTTTTTTAACCTCTTAAGGATGCAGGGCGTACCTGTACGCTCTGTGCCCGTGATATCACGAGGGGTCACGTGGTGATCCCACATCACATCGGGTCTGTCCCAACAGCTAATGGTAGCTAATGGTACCGACATCATCAAACGTGGTGATGTCCAGTATTAACCCCTTAGAAGTAGCAATCAAATTTGATCATCGCATCTAAAATGTAAAAAAAATACATCCAAGCAGTTCAGTCGGGCTGATCGGGACCACCATGGTGAAACCGCCGTATCCCAATCAGCTGAGGACACACAAGGAGGGTCCCTACCTTCCTCCTCAGCATCCGATTGGCGAATGATTATTCCAAGCCTGAGATCCAGGCTTGAGCAATCGACTGCCGATAACATTGATCAATGCAATGCTATGGCATAGCATTGATCAGTGCCTGCAATCAATGTATTGCATGTTATAGTGCCCTATGGGGGCTATAACAGTGTAAAAAAAAGTGAAAATAAATAAAGTTGATTTAACTACTTCCCTAACAAAAGTTTGAATCACCCATCCCTTTTCACATAAAAAAAAACTGTTTAAAAAAATATACATAAACATATGTGGTATCGCTGTGTGTGTAAATGTCCGAACTATAAAAATATATCATTGATTAAACCACACGGTCAATGGTGTACACATAAAAAAAATTCCTAAGTCCTAATAAGTATATTTTTGTTACGTTTTTATGTCGTAATTTTTTTTATAAAAAGCCCTCATACATCCCCGTATGCGGTAAAAAAAAAAAAAAAAGAAGTTACAGGGGTCAGAAGATGAAATTTGTAAACGTTTTAATTTTCGTGCATGTAGTTACCGTATATACTCGAGTATAAGCCGAGTTTTTCAGCACAACTTTTCATGCCGAAAACGTCCCCCTCGGCTTATACTCGAGTGATGTAAAAAAATAATAATCGCAGGCATACCAGTGGGGGTGGCGAGGGGATGGGCCGGGCTGTCCATTGTCGCCAATCTAAGCTGCACAGAATGTCAGACTTCCAGTGGGGAGGGTGAGCCGGTCCGGGCCGTCCATCTTGACCAGGAGGCCCTCTTCTCCGCTCCGGCCCTGGACTAGTGACGCTGCATTGACGCCGCCGTGCAGGGACGTGCGTGCGCAGCAGACGTCCGTGACGTCCGGGGCTGCCTTACGCTGCGGCATCAATGCAGCGTCACTAGTCCGGAGCCAGCCCGCAGCACCCGACCAGCTCACCCCCCCCACTAGAAGTCGGACAATCCCTGCAGCGATGTTGGACAGAGCTGCAACTGGGGAGGTGAGAAGAGAACAAGATGATGGATGATGACAGGGGGGTATGAGGGGGATCTCGATAATGATATGGGGGGCAAGGGGGATCTGTATGATGGGGATGAGGGGGGTCTGGATGATGACAGGAGGGATGAGGGGGGTGGTCTGTATGATGGGATGATGACAGTGGGAGTCTCAGGGTGATGACTGAGGAGGGCGGGATGATGACCGAGGAGGGGGGGAAATGATGATGGGGGGGGAATGATGATGGGGGGGGGCGGGATGATGTATTTCCCACCCCAGGCTTATACTCGAGTCAATAGGTTTTCCTAAGTTTTTGGGGTGAAATTAGGGCCCTCGGCTTATATTCGGAACGGCTAATACTCGAGTATATACGGTATGATTTTTTCCAGAAGGAAGACAAAATCAAACCTATATAAGTAGGGTATATTTTTAATAGTATGGACCTACAGGATAATGAGAAAGTATCATTTTTACCAAAAAATGCACTGCGTAGAAACGGAAGCCCCCAAAAGTTACAAAATCGCGTGTTTTTATTTTTCAATTTTGTAGCACAATGATTTTTTTTTTTTGTTTCACCATAGTTTTTTTTGTAAAATGACTGATGTCATTACAAAGTAGAATTGGTGGCACAAAAAAAGCCATCATATGAGTCTGTAGGTGTAAAATTGAAAGGTTTATGATTTTTAACCCCTTATGGCCTATTTTCACCTTAAGGACTCAGCAAATTTTCGTTTTGGCATTTTCCCTTTTCCTCCTTCCTTTCTAAAAATCATAACACTTTCAATTTTGCACCTACAGACCCATATAAGGGCTTTTTTTTTTTTTTGCGTCACCAATTTTACTTTGCAATGACATCACTTATTTTAGAATATAACCTGCAGGGCAAGAAAAAAAAATATTTTTCGGGTGAAAAATGACACTTTATCTTTATTCTGTAGGTCCATACGGTTACATGGATACGCAATTTATGTAGGCTTTATTTTATTTTACTACTTAAAAAGATTATAAACTACATGCACCAAAATTTGTATGTTTAAAATTGGCATCATATGACCCATATAACTTTTTTATTTCTCCATGTATGGGGTGGTATGAGGGCTAATTTTTTGCGACATCTTCTGTAGTTTTTATAGGTACCATTATTGTTTTGATGGGACTTTTTGATCGCTTTTTATCAATATTTTTATGGTATATGAAGTGACCAAAAATGCATAATTTTGGACTTTGGTATTTTTTTATGTGTACGCCATCGACCATGTGGTTTAGCTAACCTAATATTTTTATAGTTCGGACATTTACGCACATGGCGGTACCACATATGATTATTTTTATTCTTTATTTCATTATTTTATTTTAAAAAAAATGGGAAAGGGGGTTGATATAAACTTTTAATAGGGAAGGGGTTAATGAACTTTTATAAAAAAAAAAAAAAAAATGTTACACTTTTTTTTTTTTAGCCCCCATGGGTAGCCAAAACATGCAATCTTCTGATTGCATACACTGATCAGTGCTCTGCCATTAATTAATCAGTGTAATCGGCGCTCTGCTGCTCTTGGAGGCATGGAGCAGTAGATCGCTGATCGGACAACGGAGAGGCAGGTGAGGACCCTCCCATCGTTTGGTAAGCTGATCGGGACATCGCGATTTTGTCGCGATAGTCCCGATCAGGTCCGCTGAGCTGCCGGGATTCTTTTACTTTCGTTTTAGACGCCGCGATCAACTTTGATCAAGGCGTCTAAAGGGTTAATGCTGGTCGTCGGCTAGATCGACCGTTCCCAGCATTAGCCGTGGGTCCTGGCTGCCCGTAGCAACTGGGACCTACTGGGTTTAACCCGTTCTCTGCTGGTAAGAACGGTTTAAACCCGGTAAACGGGACCAGGGCGTACAGGTACGCCCTGAGTCCTTAAGGATCAGGGATGCAGGGCGTATGCATGCGCCCTGCGTCCCCAAGAGGTTAAAGGTTAGCAGGAAAAAATGAAAGTGTAAAAATGGTATAACGCTCAGTTCTTAAGGGGTTAAGTTCCTTTAGGGGACTTAATAAGCAAATCAAACATTGCTTATACATTATCAATGCTATGGTATTGCAGAACATTGATCAGTAAGATCTGCACTCTGCTAGTAGAATCTCCTCAGGCAGACTCTATTAGTAGATAGTCCTGGAGCAAGCACAGAGGCCTAGTAAAAGCCTCTGGCTGCAACAGATACCGAACAACACCCTGAAAATATGTTGCAGAGGGGATTGGGTACGGCACCTGTCATTCAAGTAATCAATAGCATTTAAGGAGTTAAATGACAGACTTCTCCGAGATTGCATCAATCACTCACCATCTATAAAGCGATCATAGCTTGTATGCTTGCTTCATAGACTTCCTGCCCAGCATGCTGTAAATGTATGCATAGTGTGTTAAGTCCCAGGTGAATATGTCGTACAAGTTCATCCACTGTTGTTGTTTTATGTAAGGTTTTTTTGTTGTTTATATTTTGTTCCTTAGTAGATATGACAGGAAAATTTGCAATTTTTACAAACAAGCCAACAAAAAAAGATAGCACAAAATGTGACAATAATGTGCCTTGATTTATCAGTATACAGGGGAGAGGAAAGAACTTGAGGCATAGGAGGACCTATTGTGACTACCACCCAATAGTCCATGTAAGAAACAAAATAGAAATGAAAAATACTTTTATTTTGCAGATAACTATGAAAGCAGTGAAGCACTAATCCCGACATATACAACATCAGCTTAGTTATATAAGTCTAGCATTAGTGACTGTGACTAGGCTCATATCTTACTCTGTGCATTTTACAAACACCCTGCTGCTCTGCTAAGTCTGGATCTCATGGCCTCAACGACACTTTAAATTAGGCTACTCAAAAAAAGGGTCCAATCTGAAAGGGCAGAAGCTCAACATATAATTTCATGGACCTCAAAAACACAAAATCCTCAAAAAGCGGCTATCAAAGTGATTTCAATCCAATGATCCAGTACAAAGTCAAAAGATGTAAGCTGTTCTAATCCAGTGCTCTCAGCTGCTTAAGATCCAGCCTCCACTGCTAGTTGCCAGGACCCAGCTGACATGTTCTTCAAAGAAGTGAAGCAGCACAGCTCAGCAATGCCTGTCGATGGGGACTCTTCAGACGTTTTCAAACTGACAGCTGTTTGCTTTGGGTTTATATACTACAAAAACAACTCGGGAGGCGGATGACATAAACGGCACCATGTTCCACTCCAAGGCGTTTTATTACAATGAGTTTCGCTCTGGGCGAGCTGCAGCAATCAGCACATTTTGACAGGACATTCAGACGATGATGCCATTTTCCTAAATAGTCTGTACTTTCCCTACCTCTCTGGAGGAAGATTGATAGCATACCTGTAGCAGCCCTCTAGCCAGGGGGAATGGGGAGGGAGAAGGAGGGGACATTATTCCTTTCTTTTCTCCTTCTCTCTTTCTTGGTAATTAAGGATAAATTGTTTGCCTTAGAGATTTTTTCCCCAATGTCTGCTTGAGGGAGTCAGGACACGCTGCACATGAATTATACTCAACTTTTCAATTTCACTTACCAGTAAATCGATTTCTTTATAGCACAGCTATAAAAGATGCCTATAAACATATCCAATTTCCATCGCCTTTCTGCTTCTTTCTTAGCTACAATGTAACAGTTTGTAAAGGTGTGTGTCTACACACCTGTGCCATGGTGTCTGTCGGTATATAGCCCTAAAGAATTTTAGCAAGAAAGAACATATTCACACGACTGATCCATACTGAATCCTCATTTGAAATCAAAGCCGATGCTTAAAGGGGTACTCCACTGGAAAACATTTTTTTTTAATCAACTGGTGCCAGAAAGTTAAACAGATTTGTAAATTACTTCTATTAAAAAAAATCTTAATCCTTCCAGTACTTATCAGCTGCTGTATGCTCCACAGGAAGTTATTTTCTTTTTGAATTTCCTCTCTGTCTGACCACAGTGCTCTCTGCCGACACCTCTGTCCATTTTAGGAACTGTCTAGAGTAGTAACAACTCTCCATAGCAAACCTCTCCTGCTTCAGACAGTTCCTAAAATGGACAGAGATATCATCAGAGAGCACTGTGGTCAGACAGAATGGAAATTCAAAAAGAAAAGAACTTCCTCTGTAGTATACAGCAGCTGATAAGCATTGGAAGGATTAATATTTTTAAATAGAAGTTATTTACAAATCTCTTTAACTTTCTGGCACCAGTTAATGAAAAAAAATTTTTTTCACGGGAGTACCCCTTTAATGCACTTTTTTTTTTAAATCAGATGAATATTTTGACACACAATTCACAGAGATTTTGAAGCTCTTATTGATTTCAATAAGACAAGCCATGTGGCCACCGGAGCACCCCTTTAAATAAAGTCCCTCCAGAGATAGATTAGTTAATTGGTGCTACTCCCCACACTATTCATTATGGTGTTCTTAGTTAGGGTTCATTCACTCATGCATCTCACACTTCCACAGTAAATAAAGTATGTGAGTACCTTGACTCTGTATTCCAAGTTAGAACACCTTCTGACTTCTGACCACTCTAACTTTTTTATTTTTCCACATACAGGGATGTGTGAGGGTTAATTATTTCGCCATGATCTGTAGTTTTTATTAGTACCATTTTTGTTTTGGTTGAACTTTTTGATCACTTTTTATACATTATTTTAGGGAATACAAAGTGACCATAAATATGCAATTCAGGACTTTGGTATTTTTTTTACATATACGTCATTGAACGGGCAGTTAAAGTAACATTACATCTTTATAGTTTGGATATTTACGCACACGGCAATACCACTTTTTTTTTTTTTACGGGAAAAGGAGGGTGATTGAAACTTTTTTTTAGGTAAGAGGTTAAATCAGCACCACTGAGCAGCCAGCAAGTGGGTTTTAATATTTTAGATGCCGCGATCAACTTTGATTGTGGCAGCTAAGGGTTTAATGCTGGGCATCTCAGCAAGCAGTGATGTTCGGCATTAGCCACTGGTCCTGGTGGCAGATAGTCGCCAGAAGCACCCTGTTATGACCCGCGCTAAGTTCCTGAGCGCGCGTTATAGAAGGGGAGTGGGACAAGGGCGTACAGGTACACCCTTCATCTCCAAGAGGTTAAAGGTGTTTTTCACTAAAAGACATATTGGTCTTCAAATTAATTCATTAGTGGGATTCTGGTACCCAGCTGTTCAGTAGAGTGAGTACAGTAGAGGCATTAATCCACAGACACTACACAATGTATGGAGCCTGTTACTTCTGGCTTTGATCATAAAGTGCAAATGCCACAGTTTTGCTGAAAAGCTTATCGACAGGGGGCATTCGGGAGTCAGAATCAGGCTGATCAGATATTAATGGTCTAGGCCATCAATATAGTTTTACTGAAAAACCCCTTAAGACAAACATTCAGACAAACATGCATACTAAGCTGACCCATAGGGGAGTTCATGTAAATAGATATTGACCATATCAGTGAGGCCAGCTTAAGACAAGTCATTTTAAACAGCTAGTTGGCAAAAGTTTAACTAGTCCACAATGACAAAAAAGTTATAACAACTGTTGAAGAAAAACAACTTCAATAGGCCAATGATCTCCAGCAAACGCCTGACTGTGGCCTTTCTTAGATGTCTATCTACCTATTTAAATTAAAATATCTTACTTACACACTACTTAATACAAAGGTATGTATTTAACATATACCACAGATTATAGAAAATGACTGAACTTGTAAAAGATCATTTGGACATAAGAGACATTATTTTACTTGTCCTAAGTTTTTTATCATTTCAATAGTAGTCAATGCAATTGTTTGGTTATTTGACTGGTAAAGATCTTATAAGTAATTTGATTAAATTTTAAGCCATGTATATAGCACCCACATGTTGTGCACATTATTATTACTGTAGACATAAGCCCCTATTATTAGGACAACTATTTGGGCCACAGAATACTGAAGGAGCAAAAAATAAAAATAAAAAGTGCATTGGTATTATTATGCAGACAAGATCAACACTCAGCTCCATTAATAGAACATCCAAAAATGCAAGTGGACTAAGTGGGCATTGTCTATCAGCAACTTATGTCCGCTTGAATATGCAAGATAGCGAAGTGACTGCTACTAGGTGGTATCTCCTTTGTCTTTGAGTCCCACACACTCACATTTTTTTACTGCTCTAGTTTAAAATAGTTCTCAAATCATGGAAATAAAAATAGGTTGTTCTATCGGAAGGTGGGACTTGGTACATAGCCCAATTTTGGGGTATAAAGCAACATGGAGAACTTCTTTAGGCAGGAATGAGGATTCAGATTGTTTTGGGCAATAAGAAGACTTGTTAGGAAACAATACATTCGTAGATAGAAACTATTAGGGCTTATAGAATGTGACGCTCCTCTTTTAACCAGCACAGACCTGGACCAGCTCTTGCTTTGGACAACTCAGACTGACCAAGCTACTGATGAAGGCCTATAGGTTTTATGAGGGCAGTTCAATACAAATTCTTTCCCACAGGTTATAAAAGGTGGCAAAGGCTTGAGAACAAGGGTTCATAGCACATAGATAACTGTATTTCTATTTTCATCAGTCAGAACAATTTGAATTTCTTTAAAATGTTTTTTTTTTGGTCCCCACACAGAGGGGTGTTAAAGGGTACTCCGCTGGAAAACATTTTCTTTTAAATCAACTGGTGCCAGAAAGTTAAACAGGTTTGTAAATTACTTCTATAAAAAAAATCGTAATCCTTCCATTACTTATCAGCAGCTGTATTCTTCAGAGGAAGTTCTTTTCTTTTTGAATTTCCTTTCTGTCTGACCACAGTGCTCTCTGCTGACACCTCTGTCGATGTCAGGAACGGTTCAGAGCAGGAGAGGTTTGCTATGGGGATTTGCTCTTACTCTGGACAGTTCCTAAAATGGACAGAGGTGTCAGCAGCGAGCACTGCGGTCAGGCAGAAAGGAAATTCAAAAGAAAAGAACTTCCTCTGTAGTATACAGCAACTGATAAGTAATGGAAGGATTAAGATTTCTTTTAATAGAAGTAATTTACAAATCTGTTTAACTTTCTGGCGCCAGTTGATTTAAAAAAATAAAATGTTTTCCAGCGGAGTACCCCTTTAATGATAGTATTAGTCCTGCTTTTTTTCTCATATTGAAACATTAAAAAAAAAAAAATAGCAGAATGCCAAACATTTCCATTGCCTTTAAAGGGAACCCGTCATTAAGTTTAACCATATATAACGAGTGGCAACACGTAATAGAGGTTAATATCATGTGTCCTACCATGTTTGGATGTCTGCTGGCATGTCTGTAAATGTGGCAAAAACAACTTTAATAACTGTCACATGCAGTATGTAAATGAGGCTTAAGTAGTCACCAGGCATGCTCAAGTAGTCACCAGGCGTGCGGCCTGCTGAAGAAGTCACGGCTCCCCACGCTGTACTCACGCTCATTCAGGCTCTAATCACTCCTATTTAGACATCATTGACAACCTACCTCTAAGAAATGACATCAAACCAAGACTGAGCTGCTGAATCATACCTAGATAGGTATTATTTGAGCCTGAATAGGCGTGATTACTGCTCTGGTAGCCATGACTACTTTAGCAGCCACATGCCCGACTGAGCCTCATTTACATACAGCATGTGACCATTTATAAAAGTTGTCTACTTCAAATTTATAGATCTACCAGCGGACATCCAGACATGGCAGAACACGTGATATTCACCTCTATTATGTGTTGCCACTGATTATATAGGGTAAAACTAGTGATTGGTTCCCTTTAAAGGGGTACTCCCATGGAAAACTTTTTTTTTTTTTATCAACTGGTACCAGAAAGTTAAACAGATATGTGAATTACAAATCTGTTTACGCTGCACGCTGAGGTCCTCGGTGTTCCTGTCTTTTTACCTGTCTGACACCGCCACTGTTTAATAAAGAATGCACTAAAGCCTCTACCTGAGTGAGTGCCGTCCTCTGTTCTACATGTTGTATATTTGGATTGATGCACTATTCTCTGGACTGAGCACCATACGGTTTGACTTTGCTTCACACATGCACCAGTAGCTACCTACGTGCCGTACATTCAGCAGTGCCAGATTCTGTATCTCTGGTCGGTTAGATTTGTAAATTACTTCTATTAAAAAATCTTAATCTTTTCAGTACTATTTAGGGTCTGTATACAGAGGAAATGGTTATCTTTATGGAACACAGAGCTCTCTGCTGACATCATGACCACAGTGCTCTCTGCTGACATCTCTGTCCATTTTAGGAACTGTCCAGAGCAGTATATGTTTGCTATGGGAATTTTCTCCTACTCTGGACAGTTCTTAAAATGGTCAGGGATGTCAGCAGAGAGCACTGTGGTCATGATGTCAGCAGAGAGCTCTGTGTTCCAAAAAGAAAACCATTTCCTCTGTAGTATTTGGCAGCTAATAAGTACTGGAAGGATTAAGATTTTTAATAGAAGTAATTTACAAATCTGTTTAACTTTCTGGCACCAGTTGATTTAAAAAAAATAAAGTTTTCCACGGTAGTACCCGTTTAATGGACCAGACAAAGTATGTCATGTTGGCATATGTCTGGTTCTTATGTTGTGAAAATATGTCACATTTTAACTGTACTAAAAGCCATAGTTGAGTATGCGCAAGAAAGCCACGATGAAACACACACTGGGGTAAGCAGGTGCAGGATACATTTAGTCGGTAATACAGTTACATATCTACCGTATCCAAGCCTGTATACATTTTTGTATTAGTGCTGTTATGTTTTCTGTATACTTGTTTTGTGTTTATGACCCCTTTATTTCAAATACGTACAATATATATATATATATATATATATATATATATATATATATTTTTTTTTTTTTTAATCCATGTGCCATACAGCTATATATGTCTGGACTATGGGGGGACATTTATCATTGAATTTAGGGCTGTTTTGGTGTCTATGTTTGGCGCAGTTTAGCTACAGTGCAGTTTTTTTTGTGCCATTTGTGCGGCTTTTCAAATAGATATTCTTTACAATGTTTTCTTGCAGTATACCATTTATCCTTTTTGCTATGCAGTGGTCACGTATTTATTAATTGTGACGTTCAGAAAAAGTTGCAAATTGTAGCGCAAAGAGCAAAATCTAAAAGAAGACTTGAGAAAACCTCTACTTAATGGAAATGTACAAAGTACTAATAACATATCAAATTTATCATTGTCATTTATCAATTGTCCTTGTGACTTTTTGATAAATATGTTGAACGCACGTCAAAACCACTGCCAAAAAAAAAAGGGTAACGAAAAACAACTACACTAGACATCCTTTGATAAATGTCAGCCTATATGCCCAATGGCTACACCAATGCAAATATATAGCCTCACACTGCATTAACCAATATGCAAGAGAAAATATCATAAAAATGTTTTCTAATTGTAGCAAAATATTATGCATCCAGTGCAGTTGAATGTTATGTTCATTGTGTCGGAGCAAAGGCATTAGTACTAAAGAGTTATTATGTTATTTTACACATAGCAAACAAAAACAGGCTAACACAATGTGTAATAAAAAGGAAATTTAAATTAAACATCTTTTTAATGTTCTGTTTTATTGTAGCAGTTTTCATAAATGCCCCTTGTATATAAAACAGGGAAGAGGTGTTAAGCAGATTTCCTGATCCACTTACAGTACACAGAACTTGGCCTGCAATATCTGAACTGAACGATTCTGAAAAGGAAACCATTGTTCTGCCATACTGTCTTCTTTGTTCAACATTTTCTCCAATGACTTATTTATTAGTTTTATGTAGCACCTTCACTTTAGCTGCAAACACTTCATGAAATAATAATAGTTCTGAAATCTACACAAGAATGAACAACAATTTAATTAAATGAATCTGATTAACAGCCGCTGTCTTTATCAGGAAACTACTTTGCACGCAGTTGTTTTGTGCCCTTGAACTTGTGCACGGTTAATATTTTGTGACTCTTACTTGTCAAGATGTTTCGCCCATATGTTAAACAAACAAAACTTCCTAAAATATGGCTGATAATATATTACTTAAATGGGATTTGCCACTTTTTATATAATGTAGATAATAACATTATATTTTTATGTAATATACCTCGGTTAAAAAATGAGAATATTTTGGGTAAAATATGCTGTCCCTGCAGCTACTGCCTGAGGAGGACAAGCAGGGCTCTGTACACTGAGGACAAGCAGGGCTCTGAGCACTGATGACAAGCAGGGCTCAGTACACTGAGGACAAGCAGGGATCTGTACACTGAGGACAAGCAGGGCTCTATACACTGATGACAAGCAGGGCTCTGTACACTGAGGACAAGCAGGGCTCTGCGCACTGAGGACAAGCAGGGCTCTGCGCACTGAGGACAAGCAGGGCTCAGCGATTTTGGTTTTTAAGTCACACGTCAAGACGTTGTGCCCATATGTTAAACAAACAAAACTTCCTAAAATATGGCTGATAATATATTACTTAAATGAGAATTGCCACTTTTTATATAATGTAGATAATAACATTATATTTTTATGCAATATACCTTGGTTAAAAAATGTGAATATTTTGGGTAAAATATGCTGTCCCTGCAGCTACCGCCTGAGGAGGACAAGCAGGGCTCTGTACACAGAGGACAAGCAGGGCTCTGTACACTGAGGTCAAGCAGGGCTCTGTACACTGAGGACAAGCAGGGCTCTGTACACTGAGGACAAGCAGGGCTCTGTACACTGAGGACAAGCAGGGCTCTGTGCACTGATGACAAGCAGGGCTCTGTACACTGAGGACAAGTAGGGCTCTGTACACTGAGGACAAGCAGGGCTCTGTGCACTGAGGACAAGCAGGGCTCTGTGCACTGAGGACAAGCAGGGCTCTGTGCACTGAGGACAAGCAGGGCTCTGCGCACTGAGGACAAGCAGGGCGCTGCACACTGAGGACAAGTAGGGCTCTGTGCACTGAGGACAAGCAGGGAACTGTACACTGAGGACAAGCAGGGCTCTGTACACTAATGACAAGCAGGGCTCTAGGCACTGAGGTCAAGCAGGGCTCTGGGCACTGAGGACAAACAGGGCTCTGGGCACTGAGGACAAATAGGGCTCTGGGCACCGAGGACAAGCAGGGCCCTGGACACTGAGGACAAGCTGGGCTCTTTGTAGTGAGGACACGCAGGGCTCTGTACACTGAGGACAAGCAGGGCTCTGTACACTGAGGACAAGCAGGGCTCTGTGCACTGAGGACAAGCAGGGCTCTGCGCACTGAGGACAAGCAGGGCTCTGCACACTGAGGACAAGCAGGGCTCTGTGCACTGAGGACAAGCAGGGAACTGTACACTGAGGACAAGCAGGGCTCTGTACACTAAGGACAAGCAGGGCTCTAGGCACTGAGGTCAAGCAGGGCTCTGGGCACTGAGGACAAACAGGGCTCTGGGCACTGAGGACAAACAGGGCTCTGGGCACTGAGGACAAGCAGGGCTCTGGACACTGAGGACAAGCTGGGCTCTTTGTAGTGAGGACACGCAGGGCTCTGTACACTGAGGACAAGCAGGGCTCTGTACACTGAGGACAAGCAGGGCTCTGTACACTGAGGACAAGCCGGGCTCTGGCCACTGAGGACAAGCAGGGCTTTGGGCACGGAGGACAAGCAAGGCTCTGGGCACTGAGGGCAAGCAGGGTTCTGGGCACTGAGGACAAGCAGGGTTTTGTGCACTGAGGACAAGCAGGACTTTGTGCAGTGAGGACATACAGGGCTTTGTGCAGTGAGGACATGCAGGGCCCTGTACACGGAGGACAAGCTGGGCTCTGTACACTGAGGACAAGCAGGGCTCTGGGCACTGAGGACAAGCAGGGCTCTGGGCACTGAGGACAAGCAAGGCTTTGGCCACTGAGAACAAGCAGGGATCTGGGCACTGAGGACAAACAGGGCTCTGTACATTGAGGACAAGCCGGTCTCTGCACACTGAGGACAAGCAGGGGTCTGTACATTGAGGACAAGCAGGGCTCTGTGCACTGAAGACAAGCAGGGGTCTGTACACTGAGGACAAGCAGGGCTCTGTGCACTGAAGACAAGCAGGGGTCTGTACACTGAGGACATGCAGGGCTCTGTGCACTGAGGGCAAGCAGGGCTCTGTACACTGAGGACAAGCAGGGCTCTGTACACATGAGGACAAGCAGGGCTCTGTCTGTACACTGATGACAAGCAAGGCTCTGTGCACTGAAGAAACGCCGGGCTCTGTACACTGAAGAAACGCCGGGCTCTGTACACTGAAGAAACGCCGGGCTCTGTACACTGAAGAAACGCCGGGCTATGTACACTGAAGTAACGCCGGGCTCTGTACACTGAAGAAACGCCTGGCTCTGTACACTGAAGAAACGCAGGGCTCTGTACACTGAAGAAACGCAGGGCTCTGTACACTGAAGAAACGCAGGGCTCTGTACACTTAGGATACGCAGGGCTCTGAGCACTGAGGCTCTTCTTTTGTTTATTTCTCCTGTAATTGGGACTGACATATTATCCCAGTTAGAATACAGCCTCCTGACTGTACTGTAGAGCAAATACGGACTTACCGTAATCTAGCAAGTATTGCTTTTTTATCTGGTGATCATGTGATCAGTGGTACTGCAACTTTATTACGGTAGTATTAAAGGGGCAGGGGGAGCATCATGTAAACAATGCTCAGAAAGGCAGGGATGGTAATAAACTTTACCTTCTTTTTGAGGACTGTAGTTGTTTCTATCTCTTTTCTAGACTCTGCAGAGACTTTAGAAATGATTCTTGCAGAGTTCAAGGTGGTTAAGGCTGGGTCTCCACTTTTGTTTTTGCAAAAGCACCCATAAAATCTTGCCACATTTGCCGCACAATTTTTTAGCAAAAAAAAAATAAATGCTGTTGTCAGATTTTAGCTGGGAGCCAATAGGAAAATGTTAAACTCCTAACCCATCTTTTGTTCTTCAACATTAGGCTCAGTGGCAATTTTTATTGCATAGCATGAAGTGACTCTAGGGATTTTTCAGGGAATCTTGGC
Source organism: Hyla sarda (assembly GCF_029499605.1). Taxonomy (NCBI): domain Eukaryota; kingdom Metazoa; phylum Chordata; class Amphibia; order Anura; family Hylidae; genus Hyla; species Hyla sarda. The sequence goes on along the minus strand of NC_079191.1, from coordinate 379,796,422 downwards.
ATTTATTTTCTCTCCCTTCTCTATGGGAGGTGGAAAAAATGCCAAAAGAAATGCAATGTGGGTTTAACATTGGCATTTACATGACTTGCATTGAAAAAAAATGGCATGACTAAAACCCAATATTTTTGGAACAAAAATGCCATAAAAACTGCATCTTGGGAGTGCAAAATAAGAGATGATTTTTATGTGCTTTTTTTTCTGGTTAGAAAATAAGTTGTGTGGAATTGTAGCCTAAAATTGTTAGGCAGTCTGCAAGAAGTTAAAGAAAACTGGTACATAATAGTAATACATGTCAAGTACAGACAAGATGAGTGGCTGACAGGTTCCAGTTTTCTGATTAGCACCATTGGGTTTTCCAAATGGGCCGCTTAATGTGAGCAACAGCGTCCTATAAATTACAATTATTATGACATTAAAATTTATTTAAATTAACAAATATCTTGCTAGAATCTATCCAGTCAAAATCAGTATAGACATCATCACCATTTATTTTTTTCTGCATTTATTTTTTACTCTCCACGTAATTCCAGATTGTTAAGCATAAAATCTTGTCTGCGCTTTCATAACCTATTAGTACAGCAGCAGGAATATCAGGGAAATGATTGTTCCTGCACCATGTGCTTTTGGAACATTGCACATGATGAGTAATGTCTAAACCTAGGGAAGTAATAATCTTCCCACATAGGCTTTGCACGCTCCATCATCATCAGGAGGTTTCTGTAGTCACAGTCCAGTCTATTTTAGTCAGGCAGCGTGAATATAACCCAATTAGAAACCATTAGCTTCTCATTTTCTAATTTCCAGAAAATCTTTTAAGGAACTTCCATCCTGTGCTTGATGTAATCATAATGAAATGCTCATTACTTGGAATGTAACAAGGTTTGTTTTTTTGGAATTGGCAGCAATCTTTTATGGAAATAAAACTACACTCACATACAAACAGCTACAACTAGGATGATGTTAACTAATGATTGCAAATATATTTTAAATAAATAACTACATAAAAAAATGTATATATATATATATATATATATATATATATATATATATGGAATTTTGAGGTGAAGTTACAAAGAAATGTTGCATTCAAATGGAGAACAAAGATGAGTTGGTACTTGTCAAGACCTTGGTGTTACAACTGTGTGGGAGGAAAGACATACTGTGCACATTGTGCATCAATGGAGAAGGAAACAAATAGAACATACTCCATACATGTGCACTATCACACGGAAAGCTAAACTCAATTATTAACAGTCAGCTTAGTTTTCAGCCAGAATATCACTTACCGTATATACTCGAGTATAAGCCGAGTTTTTCAGCATGATTTTTCGTGCTGAAAACGCCCCCCTCGGCTTATTCTCGAGTGAACTCTCCGCCTGTCAATCCCTTCTCAGTGGTCTTCAACCTGCAGACCTCCAGATGTTTCAAAACTACAACTCCCAGCAAGGAGTTGTAGTTTTGAAACCTCTGGATGTCCGCAGGTTGAAGACCACTGTGGCCTATGCATCATCCAGACCCCCCCCCCCCTCTTTTGTTTTGTACTCACCTCCCCTCGGCGGGAAGGAAGGGTGAGCTGGTCCGGGCCATCTATGTTGCAGGGACCGTCCGGTGGGGATGGTTAGTCGTTGCAGGCTGTCCATTTTCACCGGGGGGGCCTCTTCTCTGCGCTTCGGGCCCGACCCTGGACTAGTGACGCTGCCTTGACGGCGACGCACAGGGACGTTCATGCGCAACGTCCCTGTGCATCGTCGTCAAGGCAACATCACTAGTCTGGGCCCGAAGCGCGGAGAAGAGGCCCCCCCCCCGGTGAAAATGGGCAGCTCGCAATGACTAACCATCCCCACCGGACGGTCCCTGCAGCATAGATGGCCTGGACCAGCTCAACCTAACTTCCTGCCGAGGGGAGGTGAGTACAAAACAAAAGGGGGAGGGGGGGTCTGGATCATGACGAAGGCCGTAGTGGTCTTCAACCTGCGGACCTCCAGAGGTTTCAAAACTACATCTCCCAGCATGCCCTCCCTGTCCGGGCATGCTGGGAGTTGTAGTTTTGCAACATCTGGAGGTCCGCAGGTTGAAGACCACTGATGAAGGGATTGACAGGCGGGGATGATAACGGGGGGCTGGATGATGACGGGGGTCTGGATGATTACATGGGGGGATGTTGTATTTCCCACCCTAGGCTTATAGTCGAGTCAATAACTTTTCCTGGGTTTTGGGGTAAAATTAGGGGCCTCGGCTTATATTCGGGTCGGCTTATACTCGAGTGTATATGGTACATGTCTCTAATGGGTTCCTTAGTTTATAAAAATGCCTTTTATCTCAAATACAACAGACAATGTCTACTGTAACCTCTTACCGATAGATTTAAGGGATTTATATAGTGCATGAGAACTATGCTGCCCTTACAAATATGTCTGCTATTTGTTCTAGCAGACCTGCATGGCAGTAAAGTAACATGGATAGGTTTTAGGAGCCCCAGTGATCAGATGCTTGTTACCTATCCTTTGGATACTTGATAAGCGTGGATCTTGGGATAACCCCTTTTAAAGGATCTGCTGAAAAATGTTGTGATGTCCTCTTTGCCAGGGCATCTCCAGAGGTTTTGCAGAATTTGAAGTTTCAATAATGTATACTTGATTTAGTTAAATATTTATATTTATACGCATTACAAATATATACCTGTACATTAGAAACACAGCCGCCTGGCAAATAGACACTCTTCCCCCATCCTGTAGACAAGGGATCCATGTTATAAGTTGGAATACCCCTTTAAGATGTGTTGGAACAAAAAATCAACATTGGTGGATCTCCCGTTTAAAGCGAAACTGACAGGCTGTTCACTTGCACTAAATCCAATATACTGGGTTATAGTGTGGATGAACAGCATTAAAATAACGGGTCACATGTGAATTGACAATTTAGCAGAGTTATACAACATCTTCATTCTTCTAGTTCTATTGCGCAGCTCTGTGCAACCGAAGTGGGGAGGCGTCTCCCCACGTTTCCCTGCCTCCGCAATATTCCGTGCTCTGCCCGCCTCTCTCAGGAATATGCAAAAGTATTCACTCTCATGTCACTAGGACACAAGAGCCAAGTGACAAGTGACCGCTCATTTTATTTCTGTTCACCCACACTATAACCCAGTATATTGGGTTACATGCGGGTGAACAGCCTGTCAGTTCTGCTTTAAGCCTTTCAGAACAGATCTCTATGGTGAATATGTATAACTAACAGAGGAATTTTACTTTTAGTGTTATAAATTCTAGAATAACCCTGTGTGAGGTGAAGCATCCCATTTTGCAGACAGCAAAATTAAAGAATACAGATGACATTACATCTATCTGCGGACTGCCATAAAACAATCATTGACACCTGCATTATAAATTGAATATTGTTAGGTGCATATTTTCTAATGCTTTATGCATTGCAAAAGTTTCCAAGTCACATCTAAATGGGCATTGATTCATGAGCATCTAAATGGAAAACGTCCATCACTTTCATAAAATCTATAAATTACTTGTCAGGCACTTGGGAAATAGAATATTTGAATCTTAGCATGCACATGCATGGTCCTGGGAATAAATGTGATATGCTATATGAATGTGCCTGAGTAAATATCTTTTTAAGTAATTACATTTTCCCCTCAAAGTTACTCTTACTGTTTTACTGCAAAAATAAACTATTGTCATTAAAGGGGTACTCCAGTGGAATACTTTTCTTTTTTTTAATCAACTGGTGCCAAAAAGTTAAACAGATTTGTAAATTACTTCTATTAAAAAATCTTAATCCTTCCAGTACTTATTAGCTGCTGAATACTACAGAGGAAATTCTTTTCTTTTTGGAACACAGAGCTGTCTGCTGACATCACGGCCACAGTGCTCTCTGCTGACATCTCTGTCCATTTTAAGAACTGTCCAGAGTGCTTAAAATGGATATGCTGCTCTGGACAGTTCCTAAAATGGACAGAGATGTCAGCAGAGATCACTGCGTTCCAAAAAGAAAAGAATTTCCTCTGTAGTATTCAGCAGCTAATAAGTACTGGAAGGATTAAGATTTTTTAATAGAAGTAATTTACAAATCTGTTTAACTTTCTGGCACCAGTTGATTTAAAAAAAAAAAAAAAAGGGCTTCCACCGGAGTACCCCTTTAACCTGTTCAGGACGTGGGGCGTATGCATACGCCCTGCATCCCGAGTCCTTAAGGACGTGGGGCGTATGCATACGCCCGTGGGAATTCCAGTCCCCGCCGCTAGCCGGTTGGGGACCGGACCGGGATGCCTGCTGAAATCATTCAGCAGGCATCCCGGCACATCGCCGAAGGGGTCCTGAGACAACCCCCCCCTTGTCGGCGATAGCAGAAAATCGCATGTCAATTCAGACATGCGATTTTCTGCTATTCCGGGCTGATCGGGTCTCTGGTGACCCGATCGCTCGGAAAATAGGGATGATCGGAGCTGTCAGTGACAGCCCCGATCATCCTGAGGGATAGGAGCGAGGTCGCAGTGCTTCGGTCTCCTCCTATCCCCTGCCATTGGTCAGAAATTAATTCTGACCAATGGCAGCGCACGACAGGGGGTTGCCATGGAAACCCCCGCTCTGCCCACCCCTGGATTTGGGGCAGAATGGGGAGAGAAGATGGAGGCCGGTACCTGGAGGAGAAGATGCGTGGGGACCGCCGATCATCGCTGGAGACTGCGGAGATCACAGCACAGGTAGGGAAGCGACGGTGGGGGGGGGGAGGAAGGGGCAGTAAAGTGATCTTTACTGCTACCCTTCTAGTGGTTGCCAAACTGCAACTCCCAGCATGCCCAGACAGCCAAAGGCTGGGAGTTGTGGTTCTGCAACATCTGGAGGGTCACAGTTTGGAGACCACTATTACAGTGGTGCCCAAACGGTAGCCCTCCAGATGTTGCCAAACTACAACTCTCAGCATGCCTAGACTGTTCAGGCATGCTGGGAGTCGTAGTTCTGTAACATCTGTCACTTCTGATTTAGCAATTTTCATGAAAATTTTGAAAATTGCTGCTATACTTTGAAGACGGCATCCTCGTGGAGAGTTAGCGTGCTGAGTGATTGACAGCATGTACCTGTGTGACGTCCTTATTGGCAGAACCACGTTATTTTGGACTTCACAGCATAAGTGTGATACAGTCTTGTATTAGTGGTGGCATATAATAGCTGGACGCGTTTTAGGACCTCCGTAGATCCTTTCTTCAGCAGCAGTATAATAATAGAATAGTTTTATTATGGAGGCTGAGCATACACATTGCTGCTTCATTCCCTTATGGGACCCGAAACCTTGGTTTTTGTGATTGTTGGGGACCTCAGTGGTCATACCCCTACCAACCAGCTAGTTATTATCTATGTTACAGACAGGTGATACATTTTAACCTTGGGATAACCCCATGAAGGAAAGAATCACACTGATATGATGAAAAATTTTAAAATGTGTCAAGTAAAATAAGTTGTGAGTCTGAGCAACCCAATTATAGCCCCATTATGTGATCTAAAAGTTAGGATCAAAGCCTAGCCATTCTATATTTTATATCATATTTAAATAAATTTGTGCAATGACACTAAATGGTCCTTCTTCTGTATGATAATGTAAAGCACCACTCATGATCCACTAGTATGAATTATTAGATATTGATGCTAGTATAGGTTAATCCTCTTAATTCACTATTTGAATCTAAATTGGTTTGCTATTAGAAAAGAGGAGGGGATCAATTTCATATGTTTGATATTCACTTTTGAAAGATTAAAGGGAGGAATTGGTGGATCAATTTCCATTTATATTCTACGGGCTGGTGGATTGGGTGGATTGGTAAATTGATTTACTCACATCAATATGACATCTGCCAGGTTAAAGCATACTCAACTTCTTAAATCCAAATAATAATTTCCTTGTGTCTGACTGTTGCATTTTTTCCTCCATTTTAATTTACTTATATTTACTAGGGATGAGAGAATCAAATCTGAGGAATCTGAATTTGTTAAAAATTTCAGGAAAAATACGATTCGCAACAAATGCGAATATCCCGCGAATCGCTTAAATAAACTCCATTTAGTGCAGTCCAGGCTCCAGGGCATCTAAAATGGTGGATCAACATGTGAGGACATGGGACAAGGAATCCTGGGTCGGCGGGATGACCCTGAATCACATGCAGCATGCAGCCTATCAGCAGCCAGTCACCCCTGTGATGTCACATTCATATATATATATATATATATATAATCGACAGCCATATTGCAGCCAGACACTTCAGCCTTTCATTGCAGAGAGATAGAAAGGGACAGACAGTGCTGTGTGTTGGCCAGAAAAGCTTTTTTCCAGCAGCGATTCACCTCCTAGTCACATCAGCGTTCTGTTGCACAGAGAGAAAGAGAGCAGTGTGTGTTGCACAGAAAAGCATTCTTACTGCAGCGCTTTACCTCCCAGTCACTACAGTGTTCTATTACAGAGAGGGACAGAGAACAGTGTGTTGCAAAGAACAGCAGCGATTCAGCTGAAGCACAATCCTGTCTAGAAGCACTGATAAGGAAGGGAGTGAGATTGAGAGAGTAAGTGCAATTTTGGGTGTAGTACACAGTGACTGTGTGCTGAAGCACTGGTGTACTGCTGGTGTTGTACATGCATACTTTTTTAAGCGTACTGGAGTGCATTGTCCTCCCCTCATGAGTGCATACCACATAAGAACATCTAAGTGGTGTACAATTTTGTTCCTGTTAAAGTTTTAATGGCCTAGATGCTGTGAAAGGCCAGGCAAAAGTATTCACCAGCTGGTTCTGTACACAAATACTTTTTTAAGCGTACTGGAGCGCAATGTCCTCCCCTCATAAGTGCATACCACATAGGTACATCTAAGTGGTATACTACTTTGTTCCTGCTAAAGTCTCAAGGGCCTATATACTGTGAAAGGCCAGCCAAAAGTTCACACCTGCTGGTGTTGTGGACAAATACTGTTTTAGGCGTAGTGGAGCATATTGTACTCCCCTCATATATGCGGCAGAGGCCTAAATTCATAAGGCAGAGGTCGCAGAAGACTAGGGGCGAGTGGCAGCAGGAGTCGCAGCGAGAGGCCTGAGCTCCCGGTCTTAGCTAGTGGTCATGTCTTGACCAGGGACCCATCTGCTGTCATCAATTGGTTAACGCGGTCATCCACTTCATCACAAGTGGCCTCTGACACCCCCAATCAACAGTCGGTGGGTTCCTCAGACACAACCCTCAGTTGGCATGGCCCTGGAGCAGTCCCTGTCCTCCCATTGCCTCTGTCCTATTCTGTTCCCTCCCTCACAGAAGAATCTTAGGCTATGGGTTCAAGCTCCACTATTTAGTGAGGACGATCTAGAGGACAGTCAGCAGCTACTGTCCAACCAAGAATAGGAGGTGAAATGCGCCACTTCCTCTACTAGGCGGGCAAGTAGTGAGGAGGAGAATGGTGTGGGAGGTGGTGTTGCGAGCTTTCAAGCTCCTGAATCAAACACTGTTGAGGATCCTGAAGAGGACATCAGTGACTTGCAGACACAATTCCATGATGATAAAGCCGATCGCACTTGGGAGTCAAGTGCAGAAGGGGGCTTCATTATCATCAGGAGAAGAGGGTTGCAGGTTGCCCGTGAGGCTGCAGCTGAGCCAGCAAGGTGGTAGAATGGTTGCCAGTCAGCATGGTGGCTAAAGTGGAAAGTCTGGAGTCAAACATGCACGGGGTAGACCAACTGCTTCGCGGCAGCCTACCTTCTCGGGAGGTAGTGGAACAGGGGCTCCTGGAGTTGGCGGCAGTAGCAGTCAATCAGTGTGGACTGTTGGTGGGAAAATCATGTACTCGGCGGTGTGGCAGTTTTTCATCACGCATCCAAAGGGGGTTAACATGGCCACATGGAAGATGTGTCAGCAGAAGGTGAAGCATGGCCAGGGTCCCAATGTTGGCACCACGGCCCTGCATCAACATATGCAGCGTCACCATAAAGCAGCCTAGGAGAACCGTGGCTCCAATGTGGTGGTCCAGTCTACTGCATCACCCAGTGGCACGCCGCATCCTGTTTCAGCCAGCCAAGTCTCCACCACCTCAGCAGAAAGGAGCTGTGTGTCATACCCATCTTCTGTCACTTCAGATGCTCCTGCTCCTTCTACTTCGAGTCAGTGATTCCGCCAGCAATCCATCGGCGAGGCCATGTCCAAGAGACAACAGTATGTGCCCATTCATCCAATGGCGCAGAAGCTGAATGTGCTCCTGTCCAAGTTGCTGGTGCTGCAGTCCCTCCCTTTTCAAGTGGTGGACTCTGCACCTTTCAGAGAACAGATGGCTTGTGCCGAGCCAAGGTGGAGAGTCCCAAGCCGTCATTTCTTTGCGAAGAAGGCAGTACCAGCCCTACACAATTTTGTGGAACAGAAGGTGGGCCAGTCCTTGAGCCTGTCGGTGTGTACCAAAGTGCATGGCAACACCGACGTGTGGAGCTGTAACTACGGTCAGGGACAATACATGTCCTTTATGGTCCACTGGGTAAATGTGGTTACTGCACAGCCACAACAGCAACTTGGACAGGTCACGTCACTTCCGCCTCCACGCTCTCAGTCCATTGGTCCTGTTACAGTGTGCGACTCCGCCTCCTCATCCTCCACCTTCTCCTCAGACTCCACTGCACGGACAAGTCTCGGTGCTCCTCCAGCATACCATGTGTGCAGGGCACGGTGGTGTCCACTGTTGGTGTCACGCTGTTCTTCACATGGTTTGCCTTGTCAAACAGAGTCACACAGGGGAGGAACTGCTAAAAGTCATGCATAAAGAAAATCTAATCCTTGCTTACTCCACGAAAACTGGAAATGGCAACCATGGTGACCGACAATGGGAAAAACATTTTGTCTGCGCTGCGTTAAGGAAGCTTGGGCCATGTGCCCTGCATGGCACAGGTTGTCAAGAGGTTCCTGAAGTGTTCCCCCGCATCTGCAAGACATCCTAACAATGGGAAGGAAACTTTGCATGCACTTCAGCCACTCGTACACAGCAAAGCACACCCTCCTTGTGCTGCAGCATCAGAACAGCATCCCCCAACATTGTCTGATTTGCAACATTTACACATGTTGGAATTCCACCCTTCATATGTTGGACTGACTATACCAACAGAGAAAAGCCATCACCGATATTTTGATTATCCACGCGCATAGGGGGACTCCTCTGTGTAACTTCAATGTCAACCAGTGGCAGCTCTTAAGGGACACCTGCCTTTTGCTCAGGCACTTTGAGGAAGCCACATTATTAGTCAGTCACCAGGATTACGGGATGAACAACGTCATTCCACTGCTTCATCTACTACAACACGTGTTGGAAACGATGGCGCCTACATCTCACGGCCACATTAGCCCTGTGGGGGCTGAACTGGAGGAGGAGGAGGGGCACAGTGGAGAACATTTTAAGTTTAACAAGATGGGCAGTTTTTCTAGTCATCTGACAGGAGAGGAGGAGCAGGAGCAGCTAGAGGAGCTAAAGGGATATGAGGAAGGCGAGACAGAGGACCCAGACACACCTTGGCAGTATGCAGTGGAGATGGAGGCAGGGAGTCCCGCCGAGTCACTTGCACAAATGTTACGATGACTATTAGCTCTCCAGCATATTGGACCCTCGCTACGGCACACAATGGGGGTCTTTTTCACACCCACTGAGAGGGAGGACAAACTGACCTACTACAGAGACATCCTACGTAGTCAGTTGGCCGATGCCTATCTGCGCCATCGTCCATGCAGGTCTGACTAGGGGGGCCCTCTGCGCTCACCTTCCACTGCCATGGCTGCTGGGGAGGGGTGGGGTGGCAGAAGCAGTACCAGCTCCATCAGCAGCAGACTGAGTCTACAGTAGCTTTCTTCACCCGCATAGTGAAGCAACTCATCATCAGCAGGTAGACCTGGAGCAGGACCTGAACAAGCAGGTGGTGGCATACCTTGACATGACCATGCCAACACACCCTGAAGATCTTCTGACTTCTGGGCAGCCAAATTTGATTTGTGGCCGCAACTAGCAGAGTTTGCCCTGGAAAAGCTGTCCAGCCCTGCGAGTAGTGTGCCATTAGAGCAGGTGTTCAGTGCGACGAGGGCCATAGTAACCCCAAGGAGAACTTGTCCACGAATGTGGAGAGACTGATCTTTGTGAAGATGAATCAGGCATGGATCAGCCAGGATTTCCACCCACCAATGCACCAGAGAAGATTGACCATGGTGCCACACCAACACTTCACAAATATGGATAGTGCAATACAGGTTTAAGGTGCTGCTCCCCAGTTACAGAAATTCCTCGCCATCAGACCACAAGTAAGTATTGAGGATATGCATTAGCTAAAACTTTACTTTCTTAGGATAAAATATATGTACTCAAATTTATTTTTTTAAATCAAACAGAAGGAAAGGTGTGCAAAAAACACCATGTGCCACCTACACCACCAAGTATTGATGTGATGCAAAGACCTCTAAAAGGTGGAAGGGAACAACGTATGGTACATTGTAACGGTGGGGGTAAAAACTTGCCCTGTAAGGCCCTACTCTCGCATTATTAATTCTTGGCAAGTGTTACTCGCCCTAAAAAGGGCAGCCCCACACAGGAACCTCTCCCTATTTCCCCTTACAAACACTGACATTTCCCAGGGTTTTTAGGTGGAACAAGGGTTATTGTGCACACTAACACTTTTACAAAAGAGACCATTTTCTTCTGCCTACCTGCCTCAGCTACTATTCTGATCCTGCCACCCACCTGATGCCACACATCTGATGCCAAGGTCTCCTTTTTTCACCCACCTTCGTTACCGGGTAAAGGTATATCCACCCAACGAACCACTCTGTCACCGGGTCACTTTCAGGATTCCTGATGCTGCTGCTGCCACATCCAGGCTGTCTCATTCTGCCACCATATGTTCTCCTCATGCTGATGCCAGCTCCATACTGTGTCATTCAGCCACTATATGTTCTCCTCATGCTGCCACCAACTCCTGGCTGTGTCATTCAGCCACTATATGGTGCCGCCAACTCCAGGCTGTGTCATTCAGCCACTATTTGGTCTCCTCATGCTGCCGCCATCTCCATGCTGTGTCATTCAGCCACTATATGTTCTCCTCATGCTGCCGCCACCTCCATGCTGTGTCAATAAGCCACTTTATGGTTTCCCCATACTTATGCCACCTCCAGGCTCTGTCATTGTGCCACTCTGTGGCAGTGATTCTAATAGCGACGCCTCTGATCTGCATGTCATACTGAATAACAGTATTATTTCACTAACCCAGCAAACACCCTATGCGTCTAACAGCAAGGCAAAGTGTTCTAAACCCCTATTGAGGCTCTCTGTATCACACTCCACGCTCCGGCCACATGCACCGGCCTTGAGCGCATTGTTCCCCTGTCTCCAGATGCCGGCGGGGCAGGGATTCGTATCTCGGGATGAGCCCGCATGTGAATGCCAGCCCGTCATTCACCTCTCTTCCCTGCTGCCTCTGCTGTGTCTCAGCTCCAGCGTCCTAAGGGACGGGGACGCGCACGTTTAATGGGCCAGTATACCCATAAGTATTGTGTACACCTGACACCAGTCTATAAAGTCCATGCACTTCCCACACTTCCCTGCCGGATCTTCAGTGCCCCTTGCCTGAGATTAAATGTTCCATACTGCCTGTTTGTCTTACCCATGTAGCCAGACCTTTCCGCTATGTTATTAGACTTCGCACCTTTGCCGCCTGCCTTGACCTTCTGCTACATTTGACTATGCTACTGCCTTATCCTTTGGTACCTCGCCTAGCCCAGCTACCTGTGTGGTCGATCCGTGTCGGGGGTAGCGACCTGGGTGTCACCTGCCGCAGCGAGCCCATCCTGCCTTGCGACGGGCTCTGGTGAAGACCAACGACACCTTAGACTCCGCTCCCCTATACGGTCCGAGTCATCAGCCACAGAGGTTAGAGGATCCACATCCTGCTCCGTTACACTCTGTAAGCCAGAAATAGCCGTTTTTAATAGTGATTTGCCGTGAATAAATTCGGACCGAACTGATTTTTTTTTGGAAAATTCAGCGAATAAGCCGAATCATATTTTTCAAAAACTTGCTTATCTCTAATATTTACCTACCTATAATACATATCTATCTCCAAATACAATTCCTGAGGAATTCTCTCTTTGGCTGCATCAAAAAGATTATTACTAAGCATCACATTTTAGGGTCACTCCTCTTTCATTAAGTTCCCAGTTATAATACAAACAGTTTTTTTTTTTTACAACTACAGTCCCAGATACATTGTGTCAGCACCTCAGTTATTTTGACTTGTTCACCACCGGATTTGGACATCTTAGTATAAAACTTAGTCCATTTCAGGTACTGTCAAGAGCATAAGTAAATCCCTATAGCAAACCTCTTCTGCTTTGGACAATTCCTGATACGGATAGAAAGCACTGTGGTAAGACTGGAAAGAACTACATAACTTCCTCTGTAGTATACAGCAGCTGATATGTACTGGGAGGCTCAACATTTTTAAATAGAAGTAATTTACAAATCTTTATATAAATGTTTTTTCCTCCGAAGCATCCCTTTAAAATAATTTTCCAGGATTATCAAATTGTAACTGCTTATTTTATAAATAACGTCATACTTTATTCACTCCAATACAATATTACACTCAGCCCATAGACAGGTGTAGCGTTGTTTATAAAAGAAAGAAGCCATGTTTTTGTGAAGCTTGAAAATCCCTCAAATAAGGGCTAGCTCTCACAACAAACTTCAGAAAGGAAAAGTTCCTTGCTGAATTTCCTTTTGGACCTGAGTCATTATTGCTCCATGGTTAATAGAGCAAAAATGATCCACATCAAGCATTCATTTCCGCTGCAATTTGCTGTGGAAATAATTGCGAAAGTCCTATTCACATATGGGCTTTTACTAGCAGATTCTGGTGAAAGAATGATCATGTTTAGTCATTGAAGAAGTTATGTCAGGAGAATATATCAGAGGAAAACCCATTGAAATTAATAAACCCATGAAAATCGTAACGGTCATGTGAATTACTGTGGTGGACAGCACAAAAAATGGTAATTGGGGTGGGATCTACTAGTACAGCCTTGCTATTGCAGACTGTAATAGTAGACTTTACATGGTAGCCATGAAGGCCTTCAAAAGCACTTAGGCCGCAATGACAAACAATCCACAGCCTAGAACTGCATGATAGGGGTCCCAATAAAAAAACCTGACAGGTGCAGCACCTGTCAAATAACTCACTTAATGCTACTTTTACTATGGAAAATGGCATCTAGATAGTTAATTGACAAGCATTCGAGTGATCCAATATGCTAGAAACTTACCGCAGTTGTCAGCTACAGTTAGCTGCAAGCACCAGTCACGTACGGAGATGGCCAACTATTGAGCCCACTCCATTTATTTCCCCACCAGACACTTGACAAACATGTAAATCATGTGACAGGAAGGGCTGAAAAGTCTGATCTTTACAATTGAAAAGTTGCGTTGCCAATGTTGTCCTGTGCTATGTCCTTAAGAAGCTTCATCTACAGAATGTAATGTGTGTGCCTGGCTGTTTAGACAAGGATAAACAAAACATACTCGTGAAGATGAAGTCAAGCTCCATCTGATTTCTGCTGAAGGCCTTCAGAGAACATTGTAATTAGATTGCTAAAGCCCAGGATTCCAAGCTGTTTTTAAAATCACTTTTCAAACTCCATTCATCTATCGTGCTTTATATTTCTCTACAAGAGAAATTGAATTCACCAGCCACTGAGCGCTATAAAAATCAACTATGGAAGGACAAACCACTCATGCCAAGCTTCTGACTGTGCATGCATATGGACGACTGAGGCAAGCAGTACTTCAGTAGGGGCTGCGGGAAATGTGTTTCATAATAAGAGATATATCATTTTTATAGTGATGTGTTCCTAATTATTCTTTTCTCTCCCTCTATGTAGCAAAGATTCCAACATTTTAATTGTTTTTATTATCCTGCTGTGCCTTAATGAAGACCCACCTAATATTAAGTATAATAAAGGTAAATTAACTTCTTTCAGGCCTCTCATAGGGATCAGACTTGTTTTTAATGCTATATGTAAGGGACCTGTCAGCTGTCTGAAAGCTTGCATATTTATAATGTAGCTGTCACTCCCAATTCCCCCATACACATGCATGTTTAGTTTAAATGTGTAAAGAGGAGGAGACAGCTGTATGATCTCTCAAAGAACAAAAGGATGGGGCAGTTAAAATCCAACATCCCGATCCTGTATCTCCCCTGACACTTGCCATTGAGGGAGAGTCAGGAGGCTTCTATAGTTATATATGAGATTGGTGGCTGATACTGATAAAAACAAGTTTGCAGAAAAACAAGTTTGTTAGATGTAACCAACCTGCAATTTTTCATTGCATAGGGAAACAGTAAGATTGCAGCATAATAACACTGTGGACCCTTGCTTAAAGGGGTACTCCGCCCCTAGACGTCTTATCCCCTATCCAAAGGATATGAGATAATAAGTCTGATCCCAGTGGCAGGACCCCCACGATCACTGTGCAGCACCCGGCATTCATTTAGAACTGGTGGCGGGCGGTCGTGATGTCACGGCCATGCCCCCTCAATGCAAGACTATGGGAGGGGGCATGGCGGCTGTCACACCCCCCTCCCTTAGACATGCATTAAGGGGGCCTGGCGTGACGGTACGAGGGGCGTGGCCGTACCGTCATGACCCCCACCACCCGCTCCAAGCATTTGAAACAAAATGTTCTGAACGCTGGGCAGTGGAGTACCTCTTTTAAAAAAAATATGTAATGTAATATTATTTCATTATTGGTTAACATGACATTCCCACATTCTCTTCAAAATGAGGTCCACCATCAGCTGGGACAATATATCCACCACCATAAAATCTAAGAACTTTAGATGTCCCAGAGGAGTTACCAGCGGATGGAGACTGGAAGTTTTTTTTCACAAATAACTGAACTTTAAGGGCACCTCTAATATCCTACGGCTAGGGATACATTATTTCACATACAACTTAGACATCAGGGAGAACCTGAATCTCCATGAATAGGTGTTCTAGAAATTTTAGAACCTTTACCTGCCAAATAGTTTACAAAGATAACCTGACATACACATGGGATTACATTTGGCCAAAATGCGACCATACAAAACCGACCATACACAGGATCTATATATCAACTATCAAACCATCAACATGCCAAAAGTAAACTGGTAAACAACTGAGATGTTTTTTTAAACATGGAAACAAGCACAGTGGGCTTCTGCAATGTGACAAATGATTGGTCTAATTTGACTGTAGCCATTAACAACTAAAATATCCAACCTACAAGATCACATTTGTCAGACAGTAGCCTGCCATTGGCCAATGTGGACAATATTTCACTTGCATAGCCTTCAAAAATGGTTGGCTGCAGTTAACTCTGTTTTTTGGGGGGAGGGAGAGGGAATAGAAGGAAACCAGGGTACCAGGAAAAAAAAAAAAAGCTCTGCTGTTACTCTACTCATGCACAACAACACCATACTGCCCTTAGGGAAAACATTTTCTTACCCTTCTCATGTTTTTTTGTACACTGGAAAGAAATCCTCAAGAAGAAGTCTGAACCATAATGCATCACAATACTGGTATTAGACACTATTATACTGCACTTGTGCCAACTGCATCGCTAGTCACCATGCTTTGCTTTTACCAAGTGCATCAAGATAAAATAAAACTGAAATCTTAAAAAAGTTTTGACTTTAAATTAGGACATAATATAAATACAATAAATAACTCAGTAGAGCGAAAAGATTCTATCTCAAAATTCAGTCACGATACGTAGAGCCTAGATTGCTATCGTAATCCTAGATTATTCTATACACACACAAAAAAAACTACCAACAACCGCTGCCTTCGATGTTCCAGTTGCTGGATTATAACAAGGCTCTAGTGGTTTTACTGTGCAAGAATAAATTGGGCACATTATTGTTTTTCCTTTAACAAACCTGCTGAGTGACATAAGCACAACACCACTCATGGCTGGTGGCCAAGTCCTTTTGTAGAATATATAAAAGAGTGAAGGATGTCAAAGCAGACATCTCAGACAATCATCTTTTCAAACAGAATTCATGCATGTCACAAAAAAATGTGGCAAGCCGAAAACAATATATAGTGTAAATTACATATCAATCAATGGGGGTTATACGAATTAAAAAGGGCGGCCTTTATCAAAACACATACAATAGCGTTCTGTGTTTGCATTTACACAGCAACAACAAAGGTCTTAGTTGCCTGGGAACTTTTTTTCCAAACATGAATAATGTTATTTAAACATAACATGCCCGTTTTTTTTACTAATACATTATATACGGCAATGGGTTACATACAGTAATAGGTTAAATACAGTATTGGATCACAAGTGGGTGCTATATAGTAATGTGTTACACAGTAATGGGTTGCAATGCTTTATACACAGAAGCAATATAGATCGGTAATTTCTGGAGCTTGTTTGACCCCTAATGCATATCAATTGACCATTTTTCATGTCTTATTGCTTATAAGAACAAAATGTAGCACCATGTAAGAGAAAAATTGCATGCAGCAGATCCATACTTGCTTTTACTCTGAGTGCAGAGAGCTCAGTAATAATAAATTAGTGAATGCGTCCCTGGTGTCCTTATGGAGACCGGAAAGGTCTGGTCTATTGAAAAAAGACTTCATATGTGTATAAGTACATTTTATCATACTGTGTTAACGTACTGAAGACAGCCAAAAGGGAGACAAAGTGGATAACATGCTATTAAAAATTGGCTGCAACTAATAGTGGATTGCTATACTATGTCTAATGGTAGATCATAGATAGGTAGATCATCAACCCCCTGCCCATATGGCCAATTAAATATTTTGGTGCAGGTCTATCTTCATATGCCCCTGGGGTAACATCCCAAAGGAATGTCCAGTTGTCTATCCAATCTCAATGCAGCACTGGCTGCAGGGCAAATTTAGCATTTTAGGGCATTCCATAGTCATCCATCCAATATAAGGACGAGCTTTATCTGCCAAAGCAGGACGAGTAATACCAGCCAATTCTTTAAGCTGGGAAGAAACCCCTATATAATTGTCTATGTGTCTAAATGAGGAAAAGGGTCATGTTAGGACTCAACACCTTTTATTTTCCTAATTTGGTGAATGTAAAAATAAAGTAATTTATTTTAAATGTATGAAAGAGTCTTAGCATAAGGAATAATACAATGATTTCTTCTCTCTTCTTCGAAATTTAGTTTGTGCCTGTTGTGCATAAAACAACAAAGGATTGGGACAGATTTGTTTTCTTATGAGTTTTCGCATGTTATCTGATGTGCTTCTTCAGATTGCCATCTGTAATATGTATATTGCTTTGGCACAATCAAACAACAAGCATCTTGTGTTACAAAAAGTCTACTTTATTTTCCTTTGACTTTACCAGAGATTATCATTTCAATTCCCAATAACAGCACATTTGATGACTGAAATAGGACATAAGCAGCAGATTTTGATAAATGACATTGCTACATGCACCATTCCAATTGTCCAATTCAACCTAGTGACATTCCTGAAATTGGAAATTGACATATGGAGGAGACTTAACTTGACAACTTCAATCCAAAGACACCAAGAGAAATAAGATCACAGGACTCTCTACATCATCTTTTATGACAAAAGTCCGTTAGCCATCACTCAGTCAATAATGATCACTCCGCACTGTGGCAGCTATATCCCTACTTTTAATCCAATCTTGAATCCCAAAGACAGTGAAAAATGGCAGATATTTAATAGATATGAGCAGAGCTCTGCTGCACTAAAGCAATTTCACAAAGCATTATATGTCATATATAAGATGGTAATAAAACACGTTTGGTTCTTAAAACAGGTATTAACACCAAGATGTCAATCAAGTACCATGTTAAAACTGACAGACACTGAATTTAATAAAATAAATGAATATAAAGTACAGAGCAATGATTCTTGTGGCAAAAGAATGTATGGAACAAGTGTAGTGTTGTTTTATAGTTAACAAAGAAATAACCCCTGTCCATATACTCCCCCGGAGCAGGAC
Organism: Hyla sarda; assembly: GCF_029499605.1. Lineage (NCBI taxonomy): Eukaryota > Metazoa > Chordata > Amphibia > Anura > Hylidae > Hyla > Hyla sarda. Next base: position 379,778,364 of record NC_079191.1, on the reverse strand, counting down.
ATAAGGGGCATCAGAGAGGGGGGATTCCCTGCACTAGATTCCCTTATAAATTAAAGGGGTTATCCAGGAATAGAAAAACACAGGTCATTTTGTTCCAAAACCGCTCCCTGTCTGTCTTCAGGTGGGTGTGGTTCTGCAGCTTAGTTCCATTGAAGTGAATGGAGCCAAGTTGTAATACCACACACAGCCTGGGGACAGACAGAGAGCGGTTTTGGAAAGAAGTTACCTGTGGTTTTTCTATTCCTGGATAACCCCTTTAAATAGCAGGTAAAGGGGTAACATCAAAATGTATCCTCTAACCACAGGATAGGGAACAATCGCCTTATCAGTGGGAATCTGACCACTAGGACCCCCTACAGATCCCAGGAAAAGGTCACATATCCTACAAATTCTTGGAGTGTCAGCGCAAATGCGTAGCAAGTGCTCTAATCTTTTCCTTTTGGTCTATCAGACATTGCCATTGATGATAATGAGACATAAGACAGTGACGTGAAAGTTTGCCAAGATCTATACATCATGTGGCAGAGAGTTCCATAGTCATAGTCTTCTTTCCTCTAGACATAGAGAATGCCTAGAAAGATAGGAAGTGCCTACTCAGACCACCACCAGCTGAGGGGTTCACACATAATAGGAAGCTCTGTGAAGCTGGACTGGCACAGGTGAGTGTGTGTGTTTTTATTTCTTTTTGCCCCCATAAGCACATTTAGGCATTAAAGTCCAGGCAACTGAAACTGACATAATATAATTCACTACTATGTTCCAAATGCTGAAACCCCTGACAATAAATTGCCAATGTCAGGGACAGCTGCTGCCATGATCACATTTTCCTTGCAGTAATATATTAATATGAGGCCCCTTATTCAAATCAACAAAGAATGAAAGTAATAGATGCTCGCGCTTAGTCCTCCAGAGCCTGAGATGATATTTGCTCTGACTAATAAGGGGGAGATACAGATAGAGGTAATGAAAAATATGGGTCATATATACAGGGCTATATTTGCATACAGACAAGGGTTGTCCTGAAAGAACAACCCTTTTAATAGCAAGAAAAATCTTTGAGTATTTACTGAACAGAGGTTTGACTTAAATCTGCCATAGAATATTTGCTTTTGTGTGGAGTCTCCTTTTCTCAACCCCCCAGCTCTTCTTTACTGTTTGCCCTTCCTTACCTATATTGTTATTTATCATGCTATTGTATTTTCATCTGGTTTCATATATGCATACTTTCTTTGTATTGTTTATCTTGGTTTGTCATTAAATGTATCTTTTTTATACTAAATCTGCAATAGATTTTCAATATTTTGTTTATGAGAACAGAGGAAAAGGCCAAATGACAATGTTTAAATATCTGTGCTTAAACCGGGAATTTTTCTGACTTCGGCTCTCTAAAGAATATTTTGCTTCCAGAAAATATAGCTAGTTATGAATTCCCCATTGTGCTGTAGACTTCGTACAATTCAGTGAACGTCCTTGTCCTACTTGGCAAGTAAAATTAGCAGAACTTGCATTCAATGAAAAATGTCCAATGTATTCAAATGATATAATTAACAAGCCTGCATTCCAAAAATGCCAGCAATATTCCAGCATTATTTTTTTGTTTTGGTGATCTGCCATTGCTTTCCATCACTACCACTTTGGGACAGAGGTGAAGTTTTGATCACTTTTAGTTCCATTTTATTCTGGAATGTGACGTGATCAAAACGTAATGGTAAGGGGGGGGGGGGGTATAACAGGCTGCTAATACTATTGTATTGCAGTGTACTGTCAGATTGGCAATCTACTAATAAAGCCTGCCTGAAGGGAATTAAGAAAAAAGTGGAGCCTATTAGTTTGGGATTTGTACAAAAGACAATGGACGTAAATGGACGTCATGGTCCGGTGGTACTTAATGCTCCATGACGTACACCAGTGCTCGCATCATGCACGGCAGGTCCCAGCTGCTGTCAGCAGCCAGGGACCAGCCGGTCATGGTGGACATCAGCAATCGCGCCAATGTCTGCCATTAACCCCTCAGATACCATGATCAATACAGATCACGGCGGCAGTGCACCACTTAAAATGGATGCTTGGATCGCATACAGCACTGCCGCAGGGATCCAATCATCCATAATGGCAGACGTAGGTCCAATCACCTGCCTCCGTCCGTCTCCCGGGGTCTTCTGTAAAATTGCGGTTTACTTTTCAATTTTGATACACAAATAGTATTTTTTTGGTTGCGCTATACATTTTATGGTAAAATGAGTGTTGTCTTTACAAAGGACAACTGGTCTCGCAAAAAACAAGCCCTCATACTCGTCTGTGGATGAAAATATAAAAGAGTTATGATTTTTAGAAGGCAAGGAGGAAAAAATGAAAATGCAAAAATAAAATTGGCATGGTCCTTAAGGCCAAAATGGGCTTGGTCCTTAAAGGGGCTAAATTAGTAATGCTTACAGAACTGCATAACATTTTCTATAACATATTAGGGTGAGCTAAAATTATTACAACATAATGCGAAACAAATCTGTAATAATACACTAATACATTAGAAAGTATTTGTGTGCAGTCAAGCATAAGCAGGAAGGTCAGTGTTACAACTTATTAAGTAACATCTAAACAACCTGCAATTTAGGATGGCTTTGGGCTACTAAGACTGAGCAGCTGGCCAAAATGCTAAAATGTATAATCTACTTTTCGGATTACCATGGAAGTCACTCACAGATACTTACATTAGTGCTCAGGGCAGTTTTTTACTCTTACCAAACATTTACAAGCAATATGACTATGTACCTGAGTCGCGATGTACAGAAAAACCTAATGGTTATGGTATAGATGGTAGCAGTGAGCAGCAGAAAGAAAACACACACTCCAAGTATTGCTTGGTTTTCATTCCCACAAGCAGCTGCAAAATGCAAAATTAAGTCTGAAATCTCTTTGCAATATCATTGGTCCCCATGTTGAACTCAAAAGTAGCTTTCCACTACTTCTCATTTCCTCTTTTTTTTTCAAATTTATGCTAGGTAGGCTGGCTCTATCTCTAGCAGTCTCGGCAGCCACAGAGGCCTAGTAAAGGCCTCCCTCGAGCTGCCATGACAACAGATCAACTCCCCACAAACCAATGCGCCACCAATGATGCATGCATGATTCATAGGATGGCCGTTTAAATGCAGCTATAAGCATTAGAACAGGATTTAAATGTTTAGTTGGTGATCTCTCTCTGTTGGCTATTAATGGTAGCCCTCAGCTGTTAAAAGGAGCCGAGTGAAACAGAGTATGGAGTGGGCTTGAGTCCCAAGCAGTATAGAAAAACGTATCCCCTATTCTAAAGATAGGGGATAAGTTTCAGCGGTCAGACCCCCCCCACGATCTCCCATACGGGGCCCTGGCAGTCGGCGGAAAGGGGGGGTGTTGACCACGGCACTAAGCGGCGGCTGACATAACCCCTCAATACAACTCTATGGGAGAGCCAGAGCGCTGCCTTTGGCAAACTCCGGCTCTGCCATAGCGCTGTATTGAGGGGACGTGTCGGCCGCGGCTTCATGCGTTGGTAGACACACGCTATCTGGCCGGAGAGCCCGGGCCCCTTTAAAGGGGTTGTCCAGTATTGGAAAACCTCTGCTTCTTTTTTTTTTTTTTTCAAAAATGGCACCTCTTTAAGACTTCTTGATAACAAGACTGCAGACCTGCCTCAAATACACAGAGAGGTCACGTGGGCCATCATAAGGGTGCATGCATAAACATATTTTAATATGGCCTGGTTAATTAACATGTACACAGCATTCCCTTTTTTCTTATTCCTCCCATTCATTTTGTGGGCAGTCAGATGGCATTTTTTATGACAAAATAGCTAACGTTTTCAAGGAATTTTTTGAGCAGACCTCAAATAAACAGCAGCCCAGAAAAAACAGAAGTCGATGAAAACCTTATGTAGAGCAGTCTTTCATTACAAAGAAATGCATTTTAACACAATGGCCTGTCTTATTAACCTAGCATTAATGCACAGACTGTATCAATAAAGGCTAACCACAAGCACGTTGCTTCAAAAAAGGCAAGAATATTATTGTATATCGGTTTAATATGCATTGCAATCATTCTTTAAATAAATTCTAGATGCAAGCACAGAAGAATAAACAAACAGCGGTGCTAATAAAAGAGGCTTTATGTCAAGCAGAACATGGCACAAGATGCACGTACGGTGTACTTTGCAGCAGAAGATAATGTGTTGCAAGGACATATAGGAAGCAGCCAGTGCATAGTCTAAAATTGATCAATAAACCAGTTACAATGATCATTAACATTACTAGTCGTGTATATGGCATTAGTCTAGTTGCCTGTTTAACAGGTTTTCTATATGTCTTTTTATTGATTTTGGAAATGCATCAAATATATTAAAGGGGTAATCCGGACAAAATGTTTATGTTTTCCTATATGCCTAGGCTGCCACCATTAAAATAATAAAGTTTAAAGTAAAACTGACAGGCTGTTCCCCTGCACTTAACCCATTATACTGGGTTATGGTAAGGGTGAACAGCGTTAAAATAGAAGGTCACTTACTTAAATTAATGAAGTATAGCCAGTGTTAGAGGCCTTCAATATTCAAGCTGCATTGCGCAGCTCTGCTCATTGAAGGCGGGGAGCTGGCTTGCTGCACTCCCCTGCCCTCTCTATATTCCCTGCTCTGGCCCGCCCCCCATAATGAATATTTAAAATATTCCCTCTCACGTCACTAGGATGTAAGAGGCTACACTCTTCTCTGAGCTGAGCACAGGAGACCAGAGTTCAGGCACCGGCAGGCTCTCGCTTTTTAGTAACCGGAGAGTGAATATTTCTGAATATTCATTAGGGGGAGGGCAAGAGCGGGAAATATGGAGAAGGCAGGGGATCGCGGCAAGCCGGCTTCCCGCCTCCATTGTGCAGAGCTGACTTCAACTTATATAACCATCTTTTTTTTTTTATTACTGGCTGTGCTTGTGAGGCACCCATTTGGGATTTATTTAAATTTAGCCTCACAAGTAAGTATTTATATAGAGTACTTGTAGTTAAAGGTAGTTGCTAGATAACTACAGTCACGGCCATAAATGTTGGCACCCCTGAAAATTTTCAAGAAAATGTTATTCCCTTTGTGTGTATTGGAACTAAACCAAAAAAGGGAGGCAAAAAATGCTAATTGGACATAATGTCACACCAAACTCCAAAAATGGTCAGGACTAAATTATTGGCACCCTTAACTTAATATTTGGTTGCACACCCTTTGGAAAAAATTACTGAAATCAGTGGCTTCCTATAACCATCAATAACACCTTACACCTCTCAGCCGGAATGTTGGACCACTCTTCCTTTGCAAACTGCTCCAGGTCTCTCTTATTGGAAGGGTGCATTTTCCCAACAGCAATTTTAAGATCTCTCCACTGGTGTTGAATGGGATTTAGATCTGGACTAATTTCTGGCCACTTCAGAATTCTCTGCGATTTGTTGCCATCCATTTCTGGGTGCTTTTTGACATGTGTTTGGGGTCATTGTCCTGCTGGAAGACACAAGATCTCGGACGCAAACCCAGCTTTCTGACACTGGGCTGTACAGTGCGACCCAAAATCTGTTAATAATCCTCAGATTTCATTATGCTTTGCACACATTCAAGGCATCCAGTGCCGAAGGCAGCAAAACATCCCCAAAACATCATTGAACCTCCACCATATTTCACTGTAGGTACTGTGTTCTTTACTTTGTAGGCCTCATTCCGTTTTTGGTAAACAGTAGAATGATGTGCTTTACCAAAAAGCTCTATCTTGGTCTCATCTGTCCACAAGATGTTTTCCCAGAAGGATTTTGACTTACTCAAATTAATTTTGGCAAAATGTAGTCTTGCTTTTTTATGTCTCTGTTTCAGCAGTGGGGACCTCCTGGGTCTCCTGCCATAGCGTTTATTTCATTTAAATGTTGACGGATAGTTCGTGCTGACACTGATGCTCCCTGAGCCTGCAGGACAGTTTGAATATCTTTGGAACTTGTTTGCGGCTGCTTATCCACCATCTGGACTATCATGCGTTGACACCTTTCATCAATTTTTCTCTTCTGCCCATGCCCAGGGAGATTAGCTACAGTGCCATGGGTTGCAAACTTCTTGATAATGTTGAGCACTGTGGACAAAGGCAAATCTAGATCTCTGGAGATGGACTTGTAACCTTGAGATTGTTGATATTTTTCCACAATTTTGGTTCAGAAGTCCTCAGACAGTTCTCTTCTCCTCTTTCTGTTGTCCATGCTTAGTGTGGCACACACAGACACACAATGCAAAGACTAAGTGAATTTCTCTCCTTTTTATCTGCTTTCAGGTGTGAGTCTTATATTGCCCACACCTGTTACTTACCCCAGGAGAGTTTACAGGAGCATCACATGCTTGGAACAATCTTCTTTTCCACAATTTTGAAAGGGTGCCAATTATTTTGTCCAGTCAATTTTTGGAGTGTGGTGTGACATTAGGTCCAATTTGCTTTTTTCCTCCATTTTTTTGTTTAGTTCCAATACACACAAACTTCGGGCGGCCGTAGTTGTGACGTAATTCATGTCTATGGCAGGGATGGCTGTGGTCGCTTACATAAATAATAAACTTTAAACTGAAAATGTTTGCCCCCAAAGAAAAAATTTGGGTGTAATGGTGGAGGAGGATGAGAAAAGGCAAATCTACTAAATATCTTCTTCGCTACTGAATCTAGACAAGAAAATCCAGATTATATGAATAGGGATAATGTAAATTCTTCAGCAAAACTCCCCAGTTTGACAACAAGAAGTATGGCACCACCTTATTAACATTAAAACACACAAATTACAATTACCGGGCCAAGATGGAATCCAGACGAGTTTTACAGGAATTAAGTACCAAGCTAGACAGACCCTTATTCCTTATATTTAAAGAATTTATAATGACAGAAATTGTTCCACAGGACTGGCACTTAGCAAATGTGGTGCCAAAAGTGGTCCAAAAGGGAACCCGGCCTGTAAGCTTAACATCTGTTGTGGATAAGATTCTGACAGATGCTATTTTGGAAAATTCTTAATAAAAAAAAAACTAACACAGCAGCAACATGAGTTTATGCGGAATCAGTCCTGTCAGACTAATCTGACTAGCTTCTATGGGGAAGTCAATTATAGATTGGTCTGGGGTGAGGCTGTTGATGTTGTATATCTGGACTTTTCTAAGGCATTTGATACTGTGCCACACAAAAGGATAGGAGGAAAATATAAGGGATCTGTGAAAACTGGAGACTTGGGCAGAGAAATGGCAAATTAAGTTTAATGTGGATAAATGTAAGGTTATGCACTTGGGATACAAAAAATAAACCAAAAGGTAAAACTTCAACCGAAAAGGACTTGGTGGTACTGGTGGAGAGTGTAATGGCCAGGCAGAAGCTGCTATGGCTAATAAAGTCATGGGATGTTTTAAGAGAGGCATCAAGGCTTGTGACAAGAACATAGTTGGTCTCTTGTCTTTTTTCAACCTTATAAACTAAGCCTTGAGTCCTGGCAGCTCATAGCAGCTGGGAGCCACCAGGTATGAAGCACACTCAGCTCCTGAGCAAGCTTCATACAACGGGAGAAGGCGCAGGATGAACATGTACTTCATGCATCCTCGAGGTGTAAAAGTAAGCTGTAAACCCACAAAATCAGTATATGGACAGTCATCTACAGCACAACCTATTAGATCTTGGTTAAAGTGGTACTTCGGCGCTAAGACATCTTATCCCCGCCGCTGGGGACCGCTGTGATCCTGCATGTAGCACCCCATTAGAATCAGTCCCCGAAGCGTGTTCGCTCAAGGTCTGAATATTGGCGATCACGGGGGCCGGAGTATTGAGACGTCATGGCCCCGCCTCTGTGTGATGACACGCTCTGCCCCCTCGATGCAAGCCCATGTAAGGCGGCGTGACAGCTGTCTTGTCCCCTCCCATAGGCTTGCATTCAGGGGGCGGAGCATGACATCACACGGGGCGGGGCCGTGATGTCATAATGCTCCGGCCCCCGTGATCGCCAGTAATAAGACCCAGAGCGAACGTGCTCTGGGGACTGATTCTAACGGGGCGCTGCGTGCAAGATCACGGGGGTCGCCAGCAGCGGGACCCCCGCGATCAGGCATCTTATCCCCTATCCTTTGGATAGGGGATAAGATTTCTTAGCGCCGGAGTACCCCTTTAAGCCAACACAGTCAAAGACTGTAAATCTCAAAGTTTATGCTGTCTGAATGCTGAAACTAATCAAGAATATTGTTGAGTTTCATATAAACCCTTTAAACTTTAATTGAAAATATAAGCAAAGTAATTCTGTATTCTGTGTCATGCAAGGCCATTATAAAGTTGGCAAAGGAAACAGATGTTTATTTTAACACATATTTCCTTACAGGTGCAAGGAAAAAAACTTTACACCTATAATGATTTTCCCTGCATGCAGCACTAAGTCATCATGACAAAATGAATTTGCTTGAATGACATTGTAGACCAATTAAACATCTTGTCCAATCTCTCCCAGTAATATAGATTTTTCTAAAATTATTACACTTTACTGCAATAAGAGGACATCTATTCCTTACAGCACCTGTCCACTTTCAGACACATTACTCAGTTAGCACTTAGAATGAATCTAAAAAGAAACTAGTATTACGTAGCCTGTAGACGTCACTTTGTGACAACTGTACATACAGTACAAAACTATTTAAAGTTCAACAAAAAGTATATATTTTTTAATCATGTATAAAATAACACTTTTCAGAACCACAGAAAGTATATGTGATTTTTTTCTTTTTGTTGTAGTGAAAATCAAAGGCAGACAGATTCACAGTAACATAGTTCATAAGGTTGAAAAAAAATAGTCCATCAAGTTCAACCTATATCCCTAATGAGTCCCTACTGAGTTGATCCAGAGGAAGGCAAAAAAAAAAAAAACTCATACTAGAGGTAAAAATTCCTCCTGACTCCAAATATGGCAGTGAGAATAAATCCCTGGATCAACCTTCTGTCCCTATATATCCAGAATCCATAATCTGTAAGGTTATTATTCTCCAAAAATGCATCTGGACCCCTTTTAAATTCTTTTACAGAGTTAACCATGACCACTTCCTCAGGCAGAGAGTTCCAAAGTGTTACTGCTCTTACCATCTGTGCTGGTGTAGAAACCTTTTTTCCTCAAGACGTAGAGGATGCCCCCTTGTTATAGATACAGTCCTGGGTATAAATAGCTCATGGGAGAGATCTCAGTACGGCCCCCTGATATATTTATACATAGTTATAAGGTCTCCCCTAAGCCTTCTTTCTAAACTAAATAACCCCAATTCTGATAATCTTTCTGGGTACTGTAGTCCTCCCATTCCCTGTATTACCCTGGGTGCCCATCTTTTGAACCCTCTCCAGCTCCACTATATCTTTCTTGTACACTGGTGCCCAGTACTGTACACAGTATGCTATGTGTGGTCTGACTAGTGATTTGTACAGCAGTAGAATTATTTCCTTGTCGTGGACATCTATGCCCGTATTGAGGCACCCCATGATTTAATTTGCCTTGGCAGCAGCTGCCCGACACTGGTCACTGCAGCTACATTTACTGTTAACTAAGACACCCAAGTCCTTTTCCACGTCAGTCGTTCCAAGTGTTCTCCCATTTAATACATAATCCCAGCTCTGATTATTCTTCCCCATGTGCATTACCTTACATTTATCAGTGTTGAATCTCATCTGCCACTTCTCAGCCCAAACCTCCAACCTATCCAGATCCATTTGTAACAGTGCACTGTCCTCTATTGTGTTTACAGCTTTACAGAGTTTAGAATCATCTGCAAAGATTGCTACTTTACTATTCAACCCCTCTACAAAGTCATTAATAAATATATTAAATAGAACAGGACCATAGACTGACCCCTGTGGTCCCCACTAGTAACAGTCACCCAATCAGAATAAGTGCCATTAATAACCACCCTCTGTTTCCTATCATTGAGCCAGTTACCTACCCACTTACAAACATTCTCCCCCAGCCCCATCCTTCTCATTTTATGCACCAACCTTTTATGTGGCACCGTATCAAATGCTTTGGAAAAATCCAGATATACGACATCCAGCGATTTCCCCTGGTCCAGTCTGGAGCTCACCTCCTCATAAAAGCTGATCAGGTTAGTTTGACAGGACCGATCCCTCATAAAGCCATGCTGATATGGGGTCATATATTTAATTTTATCAAGTTACTCCAAAATAGCATCTCTTAGAAAATCCTCTAACAATTTACATACAACGGAGGTTAAACTAACAGACTTATAATTCCCGGGGTCATCTTTTCCCCCATTTTTAAATATTGGCCCCACATTTGCCATGCACCAGTCCTGGGGAACAGTCCCTGTTACTATAGAGTCCCTGAATATAAAAAATAGGGGTCAGTCTATTACATTACCCCTGTGCAGATGAGTTTAAATGAGTTTTTTATTTTTTTTGCTTTTTACCACTAAAAATGCAGTTATATAAATAACTAGCTGAGTACCTGGCGTTACCCGTTTTTTCCTTCCTAATCCTTGTTGGGGAGGAAAATCAGCAATGGAGGAAGCTTTTGACTTCATATCCCATCCTCATATATTGTTGTCATATCCCAACCCCATATCCCGTAACCATATCCCATCCTCATATCTCAACCTCATATCCCGTCCTCATATCTCGACCTCATATCCCATCCTAATATCCCAACCTCCTATCCCGACCTCAAATCCCATCCTCATATCTTGCCCTCGTATCCCATCCTCATATCCCATCATCAAATCCCAACCTCCTATCTCGACCTCATATCCCGTCCTCATATCCTGTACTCAAATCTCGACCTCATATCCAGTCCTTATAGCCCGTCCTCATAGCCCGACCCCATACCCCGACCTCATATCCCATCCTCATATCTCAACCTAATATCCTGTCCTCATATCCCAACCTCAAATCCTGTCTTCATATGCTGTCCTCATATGCTGTCCTCATAACCCATCCATATGTCCCATACTCATATCCTGTCTTTATCTCCCATCCTCATATCCTGTCCTCAAATGGGACTGATTTGTGATGAAGACAGTTATCTCCTGGACCTTAAAGCACAAGTCCTGTACAAGTCAAGTCCAGCATTTCTAGGTCAAAGCCTATAAACCTGCAGCCACATCAAATCTTCTGCCTCCATCCTTGTTGATTGGAATTCCCTCACCCACTACAAGAACCAGGGCGAAGCGCCGCATGGAGCCACTTTTCCTCTGGTCCGCAAATCCTGCGGGCTTATTGCAGTTGATATATTTTAATCTGACATATAAGTAATATGTGTACCATGTATTATTGAAATATCTCCAGCCGTACGGAAGTTATGTGGGAACATACATTTCCCACAGATTTGCATGGGACTATAAACAAAACCCCAACCCTCACAAATGGGGGTAGTTAAGGGTTAAATTAAATATCCTATATTTTAAGTGGACATATAAGTAACATGTGACCAAGGATTATCGAAATATCTCCAGCCGTTTGGAAGTTTTGCAGTAATATATATTTCCCATAGACTTGAATGGGACTTCAAACAAAGACCCTGGTCCTGGCAAACGGGGGTGAGTAAGGGTTAAATTATATGTTGTTGACATATAAGTAACATGTGTGCCAAGTTTCATGTTAATATCTTTAGCCACTTGGACGTGATGCTGGAACATACATACACATACACCTTGGGGAGATTTATCAAAGTTGTCTATGTCCTGCATCAATATAGACCAAACTACAGAGGTTTAGTCAGGTCTATTGTGCACCTAATTTATCAAAAGTCATAAGGCTCTTGATAAATTCTGTGCACAGACTTCAGGATCTATGGTTTAGACTATATTTAAACCTGCTCGAGCATTTTACGTCCACATATGGGGTATTTCCGTACTCAGGAGAAATTGCGTTACAAATTTTGGGGGTCTTTTTTTTCCTTATACCTCTTTTAAAAATGAAAAGTATGGGGCAACACCAGCATGTTAGTGTAAACATTTTTATTTTTTTAAACCAACAGGCTGGTGTAGCCCCCAACTTTTCCTTTTCATACCGGGTAAAAGGAGAAAAAGCCCCCCAAATTTGTAACACAATTTCTTCTGTGTACATAAATACCCCATATGTGGCCCTAAACTGTTGCCTTGAAATACGACAGGGCTCCGAGGTGAGAGAGCACTATGCATATTTGAGGCCTAAATTAGGGATTTGCATAGGGACGTACTTGGATGCAAGCGTTACAGTTGCTTCCGCTACCAAAAATATTCTACGCCAGTGATTCCCAAACAGGGTGCCTGCAGCAGTTGCTAGACTCTCAGCATGCCTGGATAGTCAGTGGCTGCCCGGCAATGGTGGGAGTTGTTGTTTTGCCAAAGCTGGAGGCTCCGTTTTGGAAACACTGCAGTACAATACATTTTTCATTTTTATTGGGGAGGGGGCAGGGGACAGTGTACGTGTGTGTATGTAGTGTTTTATCCTTTATTATGTGTTAGTGTAGTGTAGTGTATTAACCCCTTAAGGACGCAGGACGTAAATGTACGTCCTGGTGCGGTGGTACTTAACGCACCAGGACGTACATTTACGTCCTAAGCATAACCGCGGGCATCGGAGCGATGCCCGTGTCATGCGCGGCTGATCCCGGCTGCTGATCGCAGCCAGGGACCCGCCGGCAATGGCCGACGCCCGCGATCTCGCGGGCGTCCGCCATTAACCCCTCAGGTGCCGGGATCAATACAGATCCCGGCATCTGCGGCAGTGCGCGATTTGAATGAATGATCGGATCGCCCGCAGCGCTGGTCCCCTCTCCTTCCTCCGTGCGGCTCCCGGTGTCTCCTGCTCTGGTCTGTGATCGAGCAGACCAGAGCAGGAGATGACCGATAATACTGATCTGTTCTATGTCCTATACATAGAACAGATCAGTATTAGCAATCATGGTATTGCTATGAATAGTCCCCTATGGGGACTATTCAAGTGTAAAAAAAAAAGTAAAAAAATGTAAAAGTAAAAGTAAAAAAAAAGTGAAAAATCCCCTCCCCCAATAAAAAAGTAAAACGTCCGTTTTTTCCTATTTTACCCCCAAAAAGCGCAAAAAATTTTTTTTATAGACATATTTGGTATCGGCGCGTGCGTAAATGTCCGAACTATTAAAATAAAATGTTAATGATCCCGTACGGTTAACGGCGTGAACGGAAAAAAAAAAAGTCCAAAATTCCTACTTTTTAAATACATTTTATAAAAAAAATTATAAAAAATGTATTAAAAGTTTTTTATATGCAAATGTGGTATCAAAAAAAAGTACAGATCATGGCGCAAAAAATGAGCCCCCATACCGCCGCTTATACGGAAAAATAAAAAAGTTATAGGTCATCAAAATAAAGGGATTATAAACGTACTAATTTGGTTAAAAAGTTTGTGATTTTTTTTAAGCGCAACAATAATATAAAAGTATGTAATAATGGGTATCATTTTAATCGTATTGACTCTCAGAATAAAGAACACACGTCATTTTTACCATAAATTGTACGGCGTGAAAACGAAACTTTCCAAAATTAGCAAAATTGCGTTTTTCGTTTTAATTTCCCCACAAAAATAGTGTTTTTTGGTTGCGCCATACATTTTATGATATAATGAGTTATGTCATTACAAAGGACAACTGGTCGCGCAAAAAACAAGCCCTCATACTAGTCTGTGGATGAAAATATAAAAGAGTTATGATTTTTAGAAGGCGAGGAGGAAAAAATGAAAACGTAAAAATTAAATTGTCTGAGTCCTTAAAGCCAAAATGGGCTGAGTCCTTAAGGGGTTAAAGGGGTACTCCGGTGGAAAAACATTTTTTTTTCTTTTTTAAATCAACAGGTGCCAGAAAGTTAAACATATTTGTAAATTACTTCTATTAAAAAAATCTTCATCCTTCCAGTACTTATTAGCTGCTGAATGCTACAGAGGAAATTCCTTTCTTTTTGGAACACTGATGACATCACGACCACAGTGCTCTCTGCTGACATCTCTGTCCATTTTAGCAACTGTGCATAGCAGATGTATGTTAAGGGCAGCATGGTGGCTTAGTGGTTAGCACTGCTGCCTTGGGTTCAAATGCCACTAAGGACAACAATAAATAAAGACATTATTATTATTATAATAACATCAGCAGAGAGCAGTGTGTTCGTGATGTCATCAGAGAGCATTCCAGGAATGCTGGGAGTTGTAGTTATGCAATATTTAAAGGACCACAATTTAGAGACCACCACACAGTGATCTCCAAACTGTGGCCCTCCAGATGTTGCAAAACTACAAATCCCAGCATGCCCACACAGCAGTTTGGTGTCTGGGCATGCTGGGATTTGTAGTTTTGAAACATCTGGAGGGCTACAGTTTAGAGGCCACTGTATAGTGGTCTCCAAACTGTGGCCCTCCAAATGTTGCTAGGCAACAAATCATCGTTCAGTTGCTGGATCGCCGCCACTTGCAGAGGAGAATCGCCTGCCGCCGATCACTGCCCGCTCTGGATAAGGTACCCCAGGCGCCTCTCCAAGCACAGTTCCCCCGCTCTTCCCGGACTACCATGGGTGGGAAGAGCGGGAGAACCGAACTTTAAATCCCCCCCCGCCCCTGATCGGCTATTTGTCGGTCGCTTCTGACCGACCAATAGCAGTGATAGGAGGAATGGCACCCCTGCCACATCACTCCTATCCCTTCAGGAATCGCCGCTGATCACCGGACCAAGTCAGGACCAAGTGGTTAACCTCTTCAGGACGCCAGGCGTATGCATACGCCCGGCATCCCGAGTCCTTAAGGACGCGGGGCGTATGCATAAGCCTGTGGGAATTCATTCAGCAGGCATCCCAAGACATCGCCAAGGGGGGTCCTGAGACCCCCCCATGTCGGCGATCGCAGAAAATCGCATGTCAATTCAGACATGCGATTTTCTGCTATTCCGGGCTGATCGGGTCTCTGGTGACCTGATCACCTGGAAAATAGGGATGATCGGAGCTGTCAGTGACAGCCCAGATCATCCTGAGGGATTGGAGTGAGGTCGCAGTGCTGCGATCTCCTCCTATCCCCTGCCATTGATCAGAACTGATTCTGACCAATGGCAGCGCAGGACAGTGGGTTGCAATGGCATGTCGAGCAGAACGGGAGGAGAATATGGAGGCCGGTACCTGGCCAGAAGCTGGGAGTTGTAGTTTTGCAACAGCTGGAGGGTCACAGTTTGGAGACCACTGTTACAGTGGTGCCAAAACGGTAGCCCTCCAGATATTGCCAAACTACAACTCTCAGCATGCCTAGACTGCCCAGGCATGCTAGGAGTTGTAGTTCTGTAACATCTGTCCCTTCAGATTTTGCAATTTTCATGACATTTTGGAAAATTGCTGCTCTACTTTGAAGCCCTCTAATTTTTTCAAAAAGTAAAAATATGTCCATTTTATGATGCCAACATAAAGTGGACATATTGTATTTGTGAATAAAAATTAAATTTATTTGGAATATCCATTTTCCTTACAAGCAGAGAGCTTCAAAGTTAGAAAAATGCAACATTTTCAGGGATTTTTCACCAAAAAAGGATGCAAGTAACGACGAAAAATTACCACCAAAATAAAGTAGAATATGTCACAAAAAAACAAACTCAGAATCAGAATATTCGGTAAAAGCATTTTAGAGTTATTAATGCGTAAATCGACGGTGGTCAGAATTGCGAAAAAGGGCTCAGTCCTTAAGGTGAAAAAGGGCTGGGTTAAGCCTAGCCCAGGAACCACCAAAATAACACCTATTCTCATAAGGATAAACATGTAATGGACAATATTTATTTATCTATAGAGAAAAAAAATACCAGGAAATTTGTACCAATAATAAATAGAAATCTACATTTATACAGGGAGCAATTGTGTAGTAAAAACAATAAAAAGCCATTTATTTATTGTTATACAGTTATAAGAAAGCTTTAAAACAGCCAATGAAAATATTCATGTTGATATTTGCCCAATAACTTATAACGTGTTTTTCTAGGGGGAATATATTTAGTAATTGCGTTACTTTTATGAGGGTGTGCGGTTCATGGATGTGACAGCTGGTGAATAATTTCACACGCCCACTCAGCAGCAAGGAATTCCGAGCTCTGCTTATCCCCCAAACACAGAGAAAACTAACAAACTGATATTATCATATCTAGCCCGGGATGATTGATTGGGTTCACGATGATGGTATATGGCCTTTGTTTCTGTATTGTCTTTTTTTTCCAATGAGTGTGTACTCAACAGAGACCTCTTACTCATTGTTTACTCTCTTCCAAATCATGTTAACCTCTGATGGGTATGTAATCCTTTGTGAAAGATATGTCATGGGAATAAACACAACGTACTAAAAAGTCTGGCTAAAATAGCCTAGTCTCAAGAATTGATTCTTCGTTTCTACTATTTGTTAAGTTTTTGGCACTTTTATTAGTATATTTACAACATGTCTCTATTCCTTATTCCTTATTGATTGTAAGCCTAAATGGACAGGGCTCATACCAACTGTAAAAGATAAACATTAAAGGGAACCAATCATCAGATTTTACCCTATATAATGCTTGGCAAAGCGTTATATAGGGTAAAATTGTTGTCCTCACCATTCCCGGGGGACGCTCCTGCCCCCAGGGATGGTGAAGATATGAAGTTATAAACTAGTCACCGCCGCCGCCGTAAGTAGTCACCTGGGCGGGAAGCTCTTCTCATCTACTCCCGTTCTTCGGCCAGCAGCGACGCCCCCTTCGCTTGATTGATGGGCCGCGTCATCGTTCCGCTCACTGAACAGACGGAGCAGAGTGATGACGCGGCCCGTCAATCAAGCGGAAGGGGCGTCGCTCCTGGCCGAAGAACGGGAGTAGATGATAAGAGCTCCCCGCCCAGGTGACTACTTACGGTGGCGGCGGTGACTAGTTTATAACTTCATATCTTCACCATCCCTGGGGGCAGGAGCGTCCCCCGGGAATGGCGAAAATAAAGATTTTACCCTATATAACGCTTTACCAAGCGTTATATAGGGTAAAATCTGATGATTGGTTCCCTTTAACTCCTGCAAAAAGCTACAGAAGTTGCTAACTCTATATAAAGAAATAATATCTGCTTGTATCTGGAGTAGTAGTTTATTACAGAGAACTAAGCAATCCGTGAAGTGCAAGTTGTTTATTTGCTTATTTGGCAAGTTTGCTTCTTTACAAAAAATGATTATATAAACTGCTAATTAAAAGCTGTTCATTTGTACGAAACATTCAAAGGATACATTGGGTAATCTGAGTTATGTAACATACATCCCATTGTTAACTATTTTGACTGTCTACTGCACAGTTCAGCTGGTCATATGTTTTAAACAGCTGACGGTCAAACATCTTTCTTGATCCCCACATGCATATACAGGGGGAGATATATCAAAACCTGTCCAGAGGAAAAGTTGCTGAGTTGCCCATAGCAACCAATCAGATCGCTGCTTTCAATTTGCAGAGGACTTGTTAAAAATGAAAGAAGCGATCTGATTGGTTGCTATGGGCAACTCAGCAACTTTTCCTCTGGACAGGTTTTGATAAATCTCCCCCACAGTACCTTGCAAAAGTATTCACCGCTCTTGACTTTTTTCGTATTTTGGTACATTACAGCCTTAAGTTCAATGCTTTGTCAATCTGAATTTTATGTGATGGATTAGAACACAATAGTCTAAGTTGGTGAAGTGAAATGAGAAAGATATATAAATAAAACTATTGTTCAGAAATAGAAGACAGAAAATTGGCATGTGCGTATGTATTCATCCCCTTTGTTAGGAAGCCAATAAAAAAAAGCTCTGGTGCAACCAATTACCTTCAGAAGTCACATAATTATTGAAATTGTGTGCAATCTAAGTGTCACATGATCTGTCATTACAGAGGCTGCAACACTTAAGCAAGAGGTATCAGTAACCAAACACTGCCATGAAGACCAAGGAACTCTCCAAACAAGTAAGGGACAATGTTGTTAAGAAGTACAAGTCAGGGTTAGGTTATAAAAAAATATTTAAATCTTTGATGATCCCCAGGAGCACCATCAAATCTATCATAACCAAAGGGAAAGAACATGGCACAACAGCAAACCTACCAACACATGGCCGCCCACCAAAACTCACGGACCGGGCAAGGAGGGCTTTAATCAGAGAGGCAGCACAGAGACCTAAGGTAACCCTGAAGGAGTGGCAGAGTTCCACAGCAGAAACTGCAGTATCTGTACATAGGATGACAAAAAGCTGTACGCTCCATAGAGTGGGGCTTTATGGCAGAGTGGCCAGAAGAAAGCCATTACTTTCAGCTAAAAACAAAAAGGCACGTTATGAGTTTGCAAAACGGCATGTGGGAGACTCCTTTTTATATATATATATATATATATATATATATATATATATATATACATACACAGTTGGTCTTCATGGCAGTGTTTGGTTACCGATGCCTTTTGCTTAGGTGCTGCAGCCTCTGGAGCCTTTCAAAAAAGGGGTGCATATATTTATAGTCCCTCCTATGGAGGAATGTGCTCTGGTCTGATGAGACTAAAAATTTACTTTTTGGCCATCAAAGTAAACGCTATGACTGGCGCAAACCCAACACATCACATCACCCAAAGAACACCATCCCCACAGTGAAACATGGTGGTGGCAGCATCATGCTCTGGGGACTGGGAAACTGGTCAGAGTTGAGGGAAAGATGGATGGTGCTAAATACAGGGATATTCTTAAGCAAAACCTGTACCACTTTTTGCATGATTTGAGGCTAGGAAGGTGGTTTACCTTCCAGCAGGACAATGACCCAAAACACACTGCTAAATCAACACTTGAGTGATTTAAGGTAAACATGTAAATGTGTCAATCCAATCGAAAATCTGTAGTCAGACTTAAAGGGGTTGTGCGCTGCCCTGCAGTTCGGAGTTCCATTCACAGCGTCTGGAAGTTCATTACTCCGATCGCTGTGTGCGGGCTTCTATGTTCGCGGCCGCCGGGCGTGACATCATGCCCGGCCCCTTCGTGACGTCTCGCCCGCCCCCTCGAGGGGGCGGGCGAGACGTCACGAAGGGGCCGGGCGTGCCGTCATGCCCGGCGGCTGCGAACACGGAAGCCCGCATACAGCGTTCGGAGTAATGGACTTCCGGACGCTGTGAGCGGAGCTCCGAACTGCAGGGCAGCGCACAACCCCTTTAAAGATTGCTGTTCACAAGCACAAACCATCCAACTTGAAGGAGCTGGAGCAGTTTTGCAAGGAGGAATGGGCAAAAATCCCAATTGTTACATGTGGCAAGCTCATAAAGAGTTATCCAAAGCCACTTGGAGCTGTGATTGCCGCAAAAGGTGGCTCTACAAAGTTTTGACTTTAGGGGGGTGAATAGTTATGCACATTGACATTTTCTGTTATTTTGTCCTATTTGTTTGCTTCACAATAAATAAAAAAAATAAAAAAACATCTTCAAAGTTGTGGTTAAGTTCTGTAAATTAAATGATCAAAATCCTCAAAACAATCCATGTTAATTCCAGGTTGTGAGGCACAAAAATACGAAAAAAGTCGATGGGGTGAATACTTTTGCAAGGCACTGTACTTGGCTAAGCATGCATGTATTCTGACCACGAAGAGGGTTGAAGCTACTTTTAATCACCCTTTTTGGGTGACTTATCTTCCTAAGCACAAAATAATTGGGCATGTTGAATGCCATAATGCCTGACCCTTCTCTCCCCTAACACTTGCGATCAAGGGAGAGTCGGACGTTCCCCATACACATTACACAATTGGCTGTTATTTTCTAATGTGTATAGCCAGCATAAGGGTGGTAATAGTTTTAAAGGGGTTTGTCTGGTGAAATCTCTATATTTACCAATGGTCCCAGACTGTCTAATAACACAAAAGCTTATCCATACCTATTTGTGTCATGTCTCTGCAGAACTTCCACTTCATGGAGCTTCAGACATGATATAGCAGCACCACTCCAATAACGCCAATAACTAACTGCAGAGACGTCCTGCCTCAGTCAGTGACTGGCAGAGCAGTGCTGCTCTTTCACGTCTGCAGCAACAAGAAGTTGTTCTGTGGAGACAGGTCACTGATACCGGAGGCTACGAGGGAGCTATGTATAAGTTTTTCCATATGTGTTATAAGGCAGTCTACGCCTATTGGTAAAATAAATTATAATAAAACGGACACCGCCTTTAACTTCTGTTACGCCTAGCGCTCCGGGTCCCCGCTCCTCCCCGGAGCGCTCACGGCGTCTTTCTCCCTGCAGCGCTCCGGTCGGTCCCGCTGACCGGGAGCGCCGCACTGTCATGGCCGTTGGGGATGCGATTCGCACAGCGGGACGCGCCCGCTCGCGAATCGCATCCCAGGTCACTTACCCGTCCCGGTCCCCTGCTGTCATGTGCTGGCGCGCGCGGCTCCGCTCTCTAGGGCGCGCGCGCGCCAGCTCTCTGAGACTTAAAGGGCCAGTGCACCAATGATTGGTGCCTGGTCCAATTAGCTTAATTGGTTCCCACCTGTTCCCTGGATATATCTAGTCTCCTCCCTTGCACTCCCTTGCCGGATCTTGTTGCCTTGTGCCAGTGAAAGCGTTTAGTGTGTCCAAAGCCTGTGTACCTGAACTTCTGCTACCCATCCTGACTACGAACCTTGCCGCCTGCCCCCGACCTTCTGCTACGTCTGACCTTGCCTCTGCCTAGTCCTTCTGTCCCACGCCTTCTCAGCAGTCAGCGAGGTAGAGCCGTTGCTAGTGGATACGACCTGGTTGCTACTGCCGCAGCAAGACCATCCCGCTTTGCGGCGGGCTCTGGTGAAAACCAGTAGCCTCTTAGAACCGGTCCACTAGCACGGTCCCCGCCAATCCCTCGCTGACACAGAGGATCCACTACCTGTGAGCCGAATCGTGACAGTAGATCCGGCCATGGATCCCGCTGAGGTGCCGCTGCCAAGTCTCGCTGATCTTCCCACGGTGGTCGCTCAGCAATCGCAGCAGATTGCCCAACAAGGACAGCAGCTGTCGCAGTTGACCGCCATGTTACAGCAACTTCTGCCTCTGCTACAGCAGCAACCATCTCCTCCGCCAGCTCCTGCACCTCCTCCGCAGCGAGTGGCCGCTCCTAGCCTCCGCTTGTCCCTGCCGGACAAATTTGATGGGGACTCCAGACTCTGCCGTGGATTTTTGTCTCAGTGTTCCCTGCATATGGAGATGATGTCGGACTTGTTTCCTTCAGAACGGTCTAAGGTGGCGTTCGTAGTAAGCCTTCTCTCAGGAAAGGCCTTGTCTTGGGCCACACCGCTCTGGGACCGCAATGATTCTGCCACAGCCACAGTCCAGGCCTTCTTCGCTGAACTCCGGAGTGTCTTCGAGGAGCCAGCCCGAGCTTCTTCTGCCGAGACTGCCCTGTTGAACCTGGTCCAGGGTAATTCTTCCGTTGGCGAGTATGCCGTACAATTCCGTACTCTTGCTTCAGAACTATCCTGGAATAACGAGGCTCTCTGCGCGACCTTTAAAAAAGGCCTATCCAGTCGCATCAAGGATGTGCTGGCCGCACGAGAGATTCCTGCCAATCTGCAAGAACTCATCCATCTAGCTACCCGCATTGACATGCGTTTTTCTGAGCGACACCAAGAGCTCCGCCAGGAAAAAGACTTAGATCTCTGGGCACCTCTCCCACAGTATCCGTTGCAATCTACGCCTGGGCCTCCCGCCGAGGAGGCCATGCAAGTGGATAAGTCTCGCCTGACCCAGGAAGAGAGGAATCGCCGCAGGGAAGAAAATCTCTGTCTTTACTGTGCCAGTACCGAGCATTTCTTGGTGGATTGCCCTATCCGTCCTCCACGCCTGGGAAACGCACGCGCGCACCCAGCTCACGTGGGTGTGGCGTCTCTTGGTTCCAAGTCTGCTCCTCCACGTCTCACGGTACCCGTGCGGATTTCTTCTTCAGCCAGCTCCTCCCTCTCAGCCGTGGCCTGCTTGGACTCCGGTGCCTCAGGAAATTTTATTTTGGAGTCATTTGTTAATAAATTCAGCATCCCGGTGACCCGTCTCGTCAAGCCGCTCTACATTTCCGCGGTCAACGGAGCCAGATTGGACTGCACCGTGCGTTACCGCACTGAGCCCCTCCTCATGTCTATTGGACCCCACCTTGAGAGGATTGAATTTTTCATTCTCCCCAACTGTACCTCTGAGGTTCTCCTCGGTCTGCCTTGGCTCCGGCTTCATTCCCCCACCATTGATTGGACCACCGGGGAGATCAGGAACTGGGACTCTGCCTGCCACAGGAAGTGCCTCTCCCCCCCTCCCAGTCCCGTCAGGCAAGCCTCTGTGCCACCCCATGGCCCCCGTCCTGGTGTCACACTGCCCCGTGCCAGGTCTCGCCCTCTGCCCTCCCTCCCCATTCCCACTCCTGCTGTACTGCCTGCCGTTGAGGAAACCCTCCATTCTTTCCCGGTGTCCTCATCCCAGGGGAGGCAGTTACTGGACAAAGAGAAGGGGAGACCTAAGGGGGGGGGTACTGTTACGCCTAGCGCTCCGGGTCCCCGCTCCTCCCCGGAGCGCTCACGGCGTCTTTCTCCCTGCAGCGCTCCGGTCGGTCCCGCTGACCGGGAGCGCCGCACTGTCATGGCCGTTGGGGATGCGATTCGCACAGCGGGACGCGCCCGCTCGCGAATCGCATCCCAGGTCACTTACCCGTCCCGGTCCCCTGCTGTCATGTGCTGGCGCGCGCGGCTCCGCTCTCTAGGGCGCGCGCGCGCCAGCTCTCTGAGACTTAAAGGGCCAGTGCACCAATGATTGGTGCCTGGTCCAATTAGCTTAATTGGTTCCCACCTGTTCCCTGGATATATCTAGTCTCCTCCCTTGCACTCCCTTGCCGGATCTTGTTGCCTTGTGCCAGTGAAAGCGTTTAGTGTGTCCAAAGCCTGTGTACCTGAACTTCTGCTACCCATCCTGACTACGAACCTTGCCGCCTGCCCCCGACCTTCTGCTACGTCTGACCTTGCCTCTGCCTAGTCCTTCTGTCCCACGCCTTCTCAGCAGTCAGCGAGGTAGAGCCGTTGCTAGTGGATACGACCTGGTTGCTACTGCCGCAGCAAGACCATCCCGCTTTGCGGCGGGCTCTGGTGAAAACCAGTAGCCTCTTAGAACCGGTCCACTAGCACGGTCCCCGCCAATCCCTCGCTGACACAGAGGATCCACTACCTGTGAGCCGAATCGTGACAACTTCCTAACATGGGCACTGGCAGAAACACTGATTTTGTTTAACTGATAGCTGAGAATTATTTATAGTTTTCTCAAGTTTTCAGGTTCTAAAAGGGTAAAAAAAAAAAAGGGCTTCCAACATGTCAAACACATCTGAAGATCATATTGCTGAAGACTAAAGAAATGAAAAAAGGCATAAAGCCAACCAAAGGTTGCGTTTATTACCTCAAAAAACCTATGCTGTGTGGGGTCCAAATCATTTACTCAACTCTGTGGAACATTGACATCAAGATTACTGAAGAGCCTGATTTGTATCACGGTGACAGATCACTATAACCTTTCGCAATCCTTTTATGCATTTGTGTCCCAGATATTGCAAATTAAACAGCAAGGTCCATATGGGAGAACTAAAGCATCCAAGACTTGGCATTATTTAATATATTAGTTTTTATAGCTTAAAACATTTGTGAACACATGAAAAATACAAATAAATATTTATAATTATTTAGGAGTTAATAAATTGTATTAATAACTGCTGATGGGAGGACAGGAAGGCTACAAGGAAGTTAAATTTTTCTATAGCTTTCCTACTTTCAAAAAGAATCTCACAGCTGTTCCCCCTGCACTAAATCCAGAATTCTAGGTTATAGTGGGGGTGAAGAGCTTTAAATTGAAAGGTAACTTCCATTTTTACATTAGGTATTATGCCATTGCGCTCCTGGAGGCAGGGAGTCGGCTCGTGCAACTCCCCTGCCTCATCAATATTCTGCCCCCAGCCTGCCACCCTCTGTTAACATGCCTGCCTCCTGCTCCCCCCCCCCTCTAATGCACACTGAAGCACAATGATAAGGACCTTGTAACAGGCAGAACTGTGGAAATATCTAACATAACATTGTTAGTTGCCCTTCATTTGAAAGCTCTTTACCAGCACTACAACCCAGTATACTGGGTTTAATGCAGGTGGACAGCTGTCAGATTGTCTTTAAATGGATCACATAGATTTTCTTTTTACTGATTAGAGCAAGATACTGAAACATTACTATTTCTAATCTGTTTCAATATTCTGAATGTTTTTTAAATTTACTTTTCAGTACATTATGGAGGCAGCCATCTTGCCAGAGCTAGTTTCAACAACATTTAGATATGTGCTTTACAACAAGCCCTGTCAAAACTCTTAAGCTGAACCTACTGACTTCTATGGGAGAGGTTTCTAGGTATTCTCTGTGACCATTGCAGAAGGATTGGTGGAGCTATGTTGTGAATAGCCTGAACCCATCTTACTATATATTGATGTCATCTTACACTGTCCTGTGTATCTTACACTGTCCTGTATGTGATGAGAGGGAAGAGACTGCTGAAAAGTTTTCTTTACAGAACAAGTAGTGTCAGTTTATTGTTAGGTTTATTGGGAGGAATTAAAACAGCAAGATTTCAATACAGAAAGTAAAATTAAAGTCTATGGGAAGGGGGTATGCTGGCAGCCATGCCCCCTCCCATAGACTTGCATTGAGGAGGCGGGGAGTGACGTAACAAGGGGGCAGGCGCAAACACGGAAGGCACTCAATACACAATCCAAATACCTTTATTCACGAAGAATAAAGTTGTCTGTCCCTATTTCTATGTGAATAAAAGTATTTGGATCGTGGATTAAGTGTCGAGCATCTATTTCCTTCCATTAATACTAAATTGCTGAAAGATCTGAGCAATCTGAGCAAGTATTTTTCTGATAAAACAGCCATGTGTTTTGAAGTACATGAACTGAAGGCAGACTAGTAGAATCTGTCTCCCTACAGTGGAGCACTACAAGTCCGATATGTCATGTACATGGGCCAGGATGAGCTGATCTCTTGGACACCTGGTGAGGACCGCTCCATTTAGTTTTTTTGGTACCTCCAGTGACCAGTTTATAGAGTGCGAGAGCAATAACACCAAATTTAAAACACTTGTTCCCCAATTACACCTATAACCAATTATACTTTTAACCTTGTAACACTAACGAGTCCCACGCCACTGGGGAGGGAAAATGTCTCATTGGACCCAATTTGGACATTTCAACTTGGGGGGGACACAGCAACATTAACCATTGTTATACAAGCTGTGCACTCACTACTTTACATTGTAGCAGAGGGTCGTTTCTGTGTTTTTGGGCTGGGCATTTCATTTTTTTCATTGTGGCTTCTTCATTGTTGTCACATTAAAAGAGATAATAAAATATTTGCAAAAATGTGAGGGATGTATTTACTGATGTGAGATACTGTGATGACTTGTTTTATCTGTATTAGATATCTGCCTCATTTTTAGGTTGATTTGTTAGGGGCTTAAGAACCAATTAATAGCGTTCCATAGAGCTTTGGTCTCAAGATACAATAGTTCCAACTAACAATGTTTGTCCTGGAACCAATTAATATTGTAACTTGAGGCACCACTATATACTATCACACTGCACCCTTTTTCATGACTGTTCTGTGGCAATTTTATACTACTGAACTAGATACTTTAACGTGAAAGTTCACTCCTATGAGCTGTTAAACATTTTTCATAGTAACACTTCTGAGAATAGTCTCCAAAAGCAGATCTATGTGACTTAATCTGAAGATTGCTGCCTCTGTGAATGCTCTTCACATGTCATGATGTGTACATAAAAATCAATGTGCGAGCTCATACTGAGAGCTGCGTTCATGGACATGGCAGGGTAAACACAGCTGTGTCTTCAGAAGAGAACCTTTGACTAAGTCAGAAATGTGCAATCCAATTGGATATTTCTTTCTGAAATTTACTTTTTGACGTTATCAACAGATAAAGTCCATCATTTAGGAAAAAGTCTTCATTTTCTTATTTGTATAGGGCAGTAATGTCACAAAGCATAATAAAGAGAATCTTTTTGTCATTATTTTTTATGCCATCTCATTCGGAACTTGAGCATCGACGTTTGTGTGACTCATAACATGTCCTATGAATCAGGAACAGCAGAGAACCTCAGACAATAAGCAACCCACAGCCTTATGTGAATACATTAAAGTCAAAAAGCCTTGTGGAACCAGTGCTCACGGCATGAGAGGCTGTGTCAGTGCTAACGTCTTAAGGTTTACAACTGTATCACACAATGCCTTTATGAGCATCACGGAGAAGTGGAACGTGGGAGAAATGGTTTCTGACATAGCCCACTGGATGCTTCTGGAGCCCTGTAATGAATACGCATATAATGTATATGTGCTATTTAAGTGTCTGTCATGAAACAAACAGGAAGGCCCTTAAAGGGGTTATCCAGGAAACACTTTTTTTTTTTATTTATCAAGTAGCTCCAGGAAGTTAAACAGATTTGTAATTTACTTAATCCTTTCAGTACTTATGAGCTGTTGAAGTTGAGTTGTTTTTTTCTGTCTAAGTGCTTTCTGATGACACCTGTCTCGGAAACTGTCCAGAGTAGAAGCAAATCCCCATAGCAAACCTTTTCTACTATGTTCAGTTCCTGACAAGAATAGGTGTCAGTAGAGAGCACTGTTGCCAGACAGAAAAGAATAACTCCACTTCAGCAGCTGATAATTATTGGAAGGATTAAGATTTTTTTATAGAAGTAATTTACAAATTTGTTTAACTTTCTGGAGCCAGTTGATATCCTGGAATACCCCTTTAAGAGAGTGAATAAATGTATTACTTTAAGTAATCAATATGATTTTTATTGCATTGACTTTATTGGTAATTTTAACTTGCTTGCTTTTTTTTTTCTAAATAGGAAATCACGTTTTGTATTTCATACATGACTTCTCACAGAATGCACTGTCACCTAGTCCTCCAACCTTAGCCAGATTTGTACTTGAACAATAGTGGGTTATGTAGCCAAAAGTAGGTGAACACCCAAACATTACAACATTAAGATCTTGAATACACAGTTGCCTCATCTTTGCTGAAAGAACAGCAAAAACTACAAATCCCAGCAAGTCTGAAAAGTCTACAGCTTGTCAGGTTATGCTAGGACATGTACTTCTCTAACATATGAGAAGAGTGGATGGTATTGAATAAGTGTGATATGTGTTATGGTCTATTCACACGTACAGTATTCTGTAGAATACAGATTTGATGCGCAGGATTTTCTGCTGCAGATTTCACTTTAAACTGAACACAGCTTGAAATCCTGCGCATCAAATGTAAGTGTGAATAGACCCTTATACTGTACAGTACCTATTTTAGACAGGGTCTTGCTTTGCTTGACTGCTAGCAGACTGTAGGGCACTGCAGCGATTCCCAACCGGGGTTCCCCGGAACCCCAGGGGTACCACGACGCTCCGGCAATAATTTTTTTTTAATCTCCCTCCCTGGCCCATCAATCGCAGGAAGGAAGGGAAGCCTGTGTGCGCACTGCGTGTACGTGCGCATTGCGCACACAGCGTCCGCCTCCCCCTGCAGTGCCATGAGTGAGTCACAGGAAAGCAGGCCCCAGGACAATCCTCCTGGCCCCAGGCCCAGCTTAATTAAGGTACTGCACCCTTTTTCCTCTGTCACCCCTGTCCACCCCCCCTTTGTCACCCCTCTGTTACCCCCTTTCACCTTTGTCCCCTTTCCTGTCATCCATGTCCACCTTTGTACGCCCCTGTTACCCATGTTTACCACCACTCTGACCACCACCCCAGTCTACCCCCCTCATCACCGATGTCCAACCCCCACTATTCCCCCCTCTGCCCCTTTGTCACCACTGTCCACCCCTCTGTTACCTCCTTGTCACTCCTGTCCACCCCTCTGTTACCAGCTTGTCACTCCTGTCCACCCCTCTTTTACCCTCTACGCCCCCTGTCAGACATGTACACTCTTCTACACCCATGTACACCCCTATATCACCCCCTACGCCCCCTGTCACCCATGTACACACTACTTCAACCATCTGTCACGCATGTACACACCTCAACACCCCTCTGTCACCCATGTACACCCCTTTGTCACGCCCCTATGCCCCCGTCACCCATGTACACCCCTCAACACCCCTCTGCCACCCATGTGCACTCCTCTACACAACTGTCACCCATGTACACTATTATTTACCCCTCTGTTACCCCTTTACAACTATATGTCCCTGTATTCCTCTTCACTTGTAAAAGGGAAATCTGGAGGCTGATGCAGGAAAAGTGCTGAGGCTAATAGGTTTTGCAGGTTTAACGGTGAATTGTGCATTGCGGCTGTTTCAAACTCGGTAGGGTTACCCCGCAGATTTTTTTTTACGAGGGCTTCCCCGAGCCGAAAAATTTGGGAAACACCACTCTAGTGACTATGACTGGGGGCTGTGAATGAGGAGGGGCATCTACCAACATAACATATAGGATAACACATAATGGGTGATCCTAGCAGCAGCAGCATAATTTAATAATGTATTGCAGTATGATAAATACCATAATATTTTACATTGCTGCCTATACATTTTTTTCTTTATTTATCTTGTTTTTTGCCTCTAGGAGTGCAGGAAGCCCCCTCTCCTCCTTTTCTCTTCTCAACATATCACATGATTACCTATAGTTATATATTATACATACATTGGTTTAAAGCACACATGGTACTTTATACATATTTTAATTACAATGAACTAATTAAGCTTGGTTGTTTTGTTAAATAAATAATTACCGTATATACTCGAGTATAAGCCGACCCGAGTATAAGCCGAGACCCCTAATTTCAACCCAAAATCCCAGGAAAAGTTATTGACTCGAGTATAAGCCTAGGGTGGGAAATACCTCATCCCCCCCTGTCATCATCCAGACCCGTCATTAACATCCTCATCATCCCCTTGTCATCATCCCACACATCCCCCCTTCATCATCCCCTTGTCATCATCCCACACATCCCCTTATCATCCCACACATCCCCCCTTCATCATCCCCTTGTCATCATCCCACACATCCCCCCTTCATCATCCCCTTGTCATCATCCCACACATCCCCTTATCCCACACATCCCCCCTTCATCATCCCCTTGTCATCATCCCACACATCCCCTTATCCCACACATCCCCCCTTCATCATCCCCTTGTCATCATCCCACACATCCCCCCTTCATCATCCCCTTGTCATCATCCCACACATCCCCTTATCATCCCACACATCCCCCCTTCATCATCCCCTTGTAATCATCCCACACCCCCCCCCTTCATCATCCCCACCCCCCTTCATCATCCCCACACCCCCCCCCCCTTCATCATCCTCTTCTCATCATTCGCCCTCAGTGGTCTTCAACCTGCGGACCTCCAGAGGTTTCAAAACTACAACTCCCAGCAAGCCCGGGCAGCCATCGGCTGTCCGGGCTTGCTGGGAGTTGTAGTTTTGAAACCTCCGGAGGTCCGCAGGTTGAAGACCACTGCGGCCTTCAACATCATCCAGCCCCCTCTCACCCCCTTTAGTTCTGAGTACTCACCTCCGCTCGGCGCTGGTCCGGTCCTGCAGGGCTGTCCGGTAAGGAGGTGGTCCGGTGAGGAGGTGGTCCGGGCTGCTATCTTCACCGGGGGCGCCTCTTCTCCGCGCTTCCGGCCCGGAATAGAGCCGTTGCCTTGACAACGACGTATCTGCGTCGTTGTCAAGGCAACGTGACTATTCTGAGGCCGGGCCCGAAGCGCTTAGAAGAGGCCTCCCCGGTGAAGATAGCAGCCCGGACCACCTCCTCACCGGACCACCTCCTTACCGGACAGCCCTGCAGGACCGGACCAGCGCCGAGCGGAGGTGAGTACTCAGAACTAAAGGGGGTGAGAGGGGGCTGGATGATGTTGAAGGCCGCAGTGGTCTTCAACCTGCGGACCTCCGGAGGTTTCAAAACTACAACTCCCAGCAAGCCCGGACAGCCGATGGCTGCCCTGGCTTGCTGGGAGTTGTAGTTTTGAAACCTCTGGAAGTCCGCAGGTTGAAGACCAATGCGGGTGGGGGAGTTCACTCGAGTATAAGCCGAGGGTGGTGTTTTCAGCACGAAAAATCGTGCTGAAAAACTCGGCTTATACTCGAGTATATACGGTACACTTTATAGCATTAGTATGTCACTTTAATCATGGTTATAGTCTTAGTCTTACACATACAGTGTCATTGCAGAGGCTATATTTGATATGTGTCTCATTTGATATGAGCTGTTCCTTCCACAGTACAGTGGTCCCTCAACATACGATGGTAATTCGTTCCAAACGAGCCATCGTTTGTCGAATCCACCGTATGTTGAGGGATTCTTGCAATGTAAAGTATAGGAAGCTGTACTCACCTGTCCCCGCCGCTCGCGATGGTGTCCCCGCCGCTCCCGATGGTGACCCCGGGCCTCCGCTGGGCTCTCCTGGTCATTTACGGTCTTCCGCTGTCTTCTCCGGTCCTCTTCTGTCTTCTCCGGTCCTCTGCTGTTTTCCGCAAGGCCTTACTGGGCCTGCGTAGCGACGTCATTACGCCGCTGCGTACGCCATTCCTATTGGATGACGTGTGCAGCAGCGTACTGACGTCATCGGAGAGGGCCGCAAAGACACCGGAAGACCAGCGCTGGACCCGGAGGGCACCCCGGAGCATCGTGGAGGGATAAGTAATATTTACCGCGCCACGCGGGGAACATTAAGGTGCTATCCGTCAGCAGCGTAAGCATTTTGCGCTGCCGGATAGCACTTAATGCGATGGCCCCGACATAAAAAAGCATTGTATGTCGATGCTGACATTGACATGCGATGGCCTCTGAGAGGCCATCGTATGTCGATTTGATCATATGTCGGGGCCATCGTAGGTCGGGGGGTCACTGTATTCTTTTTTATCTTGTATGATATATAAATCAAATATATTACTTTAAACCCCTCTACTTTATGCCTTATCAAGGGCTTTGTACCACAGTGTGGCCATAATTCTACATTTACGGAGTCCTTGTGTTCTTTTTGTTCTTACATGTTTTTACATTTAGGGCTTGTGGATTATTTTATTAGCCTGTTCCTTTAATAGTGATTATTTGGTGAGCACACTTGTATGTGTCATATTGTTTGCTATGTTAAAGAAAAATATCCTTTAAAAGTACGAAACAGTCACTTATTTTTTGTCCTCTTGAACCCATTGGATTCCTACAGATACATTTATTTGTACAATGCAAGTCAACAGGAGGCAACCTGTGTACAATCCCATTTGACATTGGTTATTTCTTTCGAAAAAAATGTTTTTTTTAATTACATTTCAACAAGATAAACAAACATGGTATGAGCCTAGCCTAAAGCAGTCAACAAACACAGTACCTATAATACAATATTTTAGCACTTTAGGGTATTAACAGCAAAACTTTCCCGATGCTCAATGTTTTGTGCCGCTGCCACAACATTTGTATAAACAAGCAGCACCACAGAATTGTACTGACAATCTGTTTGGAATATAATGTGTTTCTCCCTAATAATGAGTACAGCGAGTACTTTAGTTTTATTCCACATCTTCTCGGTTCTCTGTATTCTGCAGCACACCCTAAAAGCTGTAGTTTACAGGAGCTCATTAAGTACTTAACACTCTCTCAATTTGTGTCATAATTTAAGTCATGCTTAATAGCTTTCCAATTTATGGCCGAAACTTGAAAAAGCACAAAAACAAAATACCTACGTAATGACAAAATGCAATGCTATTGTTAGTGGCTAATGAGGCATGTTCCAGGATATAGAAGCGTAGTATGGTAGTCAGGTTTAACTCACAAAGAAAATTTATGAAAAGGAATCTAACATTTCATAGAAGTGGTTGAGGTCCTGACTCCTTAATACAGCATGACCCTAAGACTGACAGTATATAGGTCTTCACCGTAATCTACTACATCAATTCTACCTGATAAAGGAAAATAAACTGTCCTGTGACCGTATAGCAGCTCAGTAAAACTGTTAATGGCCTTAGGAACGCTCATAGAAACATTTGTTCTCGACTATAAGAGCCATTGCGGGTTGAAACACATTAGTGTTTTAAAGATATACCTCCATATTTTTATTATAAAAAAAAAAAGATTTTTCTTGCCCCATGTAAAATGCCTTGTAACATAGTAACTTAGTTCATAAGGTTGAAAAAAGACCAGAGTCCATCATGTTCAACCTATAACCCTAATCAGTCCCTACTGAGTTGATCCAGAGGAAGGCAAAAAAAACCTCATACTAGGGAGGTAAAAATTCCTTCCCGACTCCAAATATGGCATCAGAATAAATCCCTGGATCAACCTTCTGTCCCTATAGATCTAGAATCCATAACCTGTAAGGTTATTATTCTCCAAAAATGCATCCAGACCCCTTTTAAATTATTTTACCGAGTTACCCATGACCACCTCCTCAGGCAGAGAATTCCACCGTCTCACTGCTCTTACAATACAGAATCCCCGTCTGTGCTGGTGTAGAAACCTTCTTTCCTCTAAACATAGAGGATGCCCCCTTGTTATAGATACAGTCCTGGGTATAAATAGCTCATGGGAGAGATCATGTAAGGTCTCCTAATATATCAATACATAGTTATTAGGTCTCCTCTAAACTAAATAACCCTAATTCTGATAATCTTTCTGGGTACTGTAGTCCTCTCATTCCCCGTATTACCCTGGGCTCCCATCTTTGAACCCTCTCCAGCTCCACTATATCTTTCTTGTACACTGGTGCCCAGTACTGTACACAGTATTCCATGTGTGGTCTGACTAGTGATTTGTACAGCGGTATAATTATTTCCTTGTCGTGGACATATATGCCCCTAATGATGCACCCCATGATTTTATTTGCCTTGGCAGCAGCTGCCCAACACTGGTCACTACAGCTAAATTTACTATTTACTAAGACTCCCAAGTCCTTTTCCACATCAGTCGTCCCATGTGTGCTCCCATTTAATACATAATCCCAGCCGAGATTTGTACACCCCATGTGCATTACCTTACATTTATCAGTATTGAACCTACTCTGCCACTTCTCAGCCCAAACCTCCAACTTATCCAGATCCATTTGTAACAGTGCACAGTTCTTTACAGAGTTTAGTGTTATCTGCAAAGATTGCTACTTTACTATTCAACCCCTCTACAAGGTCATTAACGAATATATTAAATAGAACAGGACCCAAGACTGACCCCCTGTGGTACCCCACTAGTAACAGTCACCCAATCCTAGGTACCATTAATAACCACCATCTGTTTCCTATCACTGAGCCAGTTACTTACCCACTTACACACATACTCCCCCAGCCCAATCCTTCTCATTTTATGCACCGATCTTTTATGTGGCACTGTATCAAATGCTTTGGAAAAATCCAGATATACGACATCCAGCGATTGCCCCTGGTCCAGTCTGGAGCTCACCTCCTCATAAAAGATGATCAGGTTAGTTTGACAGGATCGATCCCTGATAAATCCATGCTGATATGGGGTCATACATTTATTTTTATCAAGATACTCCAAAATAGCATCTCTTAGAAAAGCCACAGTCAATTTACATACAACGGAGGTTACACTAACAGGTCTATAATTCCTTGGGTCACATTTTGACCCCTATTTAAATACTGGCACCACATTTTCCATGCACCAGTCCTGGGGAACAGTCCCTGTTACTTTAGAGTCCCTGAAAATTTTAACTAGGGGTCTGTCTATCACATTAGTTAATTCCTTTAGAACATGGGGGTGAATGCCATCTGGACCTGGCGATTTGTCTATTTAGATTTTTTGTAAGGTATTTCACCTGGCATTTCATTTTCCTCGATGAATACAGTGGAGAAAAATTTGTTTAATATATTTGATTTTCCCTATTCCCTGTTTATAATTTCTTCTTTATAGTTTTTTAAAGGGCCAACACTTTCATTTTTAACCTTTTTGCTATTTATATAGTTAGGGTCTATTCACACATACAGTATTCTGCGCAGATTTGATGCGCAGGATTTCAAGCTGTGTTCAGTTTACAGTGAAATCTGCAGCAGAAAATCCTGCGCATCAAATCTGCACAGAATACTGTACTTGTGAATAGACCAATAAAGAACATTTTGGGGTTGGTTTTACTCTCTTTGGCAATGAGTCTTTCTGTCTCTATTTTTGCGGCTTTTATCAGATTTTTTTTTCCATAGTTAACAATTTTCTCTATAGCTTTTTAATGATTCTTCACTTCTGTCCTGTTTTAATAGTTTAAATGATTTATTTTTGTTGTTTATTGCCCCCTTAACATTTTTATTTATCCATATTGGTTTTCTTTTATTTCTGAAGCTTTTGTTCCCATAAGGTATATACATCTTACAGTGAGAATTTAAGATATTTTTAAAAGTCTTCCATTTAGTGTCAGTATTCCTGTTTTTGAGAACATTATCCCATTTTCTATTGTTAAGGGTTTCTCTGAGTTTGCCTTCCTAAAGTTCATTGTTTTTGTGGCCCCTCAAGAGATTCCCTTACTGAAGAACAAGTTATAATGTATTATATTGTGATCACTATTCCCTAGGTGTCCTTCTACTTGCACATTAGTTACTCTATCAGGTCTGTTGGTTAATATTAAGTCCAGTAGGGTACCCCCTCTGGTCAGGCCCTGCACCATTTGGGACAGATAATTGTCTTTAGCTATAGTCAGAAACCTGTTTCCTTTATGAGATTCACAGGTCTCAGTGTCTCAGCTTGCTCTTTTTGAGTGTTGCTGTGTAAGAGGGGGCGTGAAAGAGGAGTTTCAAAAACTGTGATTATCTGTTGTGCGGAGTGAATCTGTGGAGTGGGTGCGACTGCCTATAGCCCACATTCTTATTTTGGGTAAGTTTTTCTCTTTTGCACATAGTGGGATAACTGTTAGAGTTTAAACACCCTTTTTCATTTTTTTTTTTTTTTTCTCTGTTCCACCTCTAGGGGGAGGAGGAGTAGATTGGGCACAGGTGTATAAATCTTAGCTTGGGACTCTTATTGAGAGCTTGCTCTTTTTGAGTGTTGCTGTGTAAGAGGGGGCGTGAAAGAGGAGTTTCAAAAACTGGAGTTTGAAAGCAGGAGGTTGAGATCGCTGTGAGTTTTCATTTTTGAACCCACAAGGTCTACAAAAAATTTTAAGTGTCATTTTGACTGTCTTTTTTTTGTATACATTTGTGAAATCCCCATAATTAGATGGCCTCCATGTTGGAAAATGCAGTCCAATGTACATCCTGTTCAATGTATGCAATCCTTGAACAACAGTTTGAGGGTGCATATTGTTGTGCGAGATGTGTGCTAGTTGTTCGTTTGGAAGCCCAGATCCTGCATCTAGAGGGGCGACTGGCAACAATGAGAAGCATTAACAACATGGAGAGGAGTCTCCTGCTCACTGAGCAGGCACTCTCGGGAATAGAGGTGGGGGAGGACAGTGGGACGGAGTTGCAGGACAGTCAGGCAGTTAGCTGGGTTACAGTTAGAAAGAGGGGTAGGGGAAAAAGTGTCAGGGAGGCTAGTCCTGAACTGGCACACCCCAACAAGTTTGCCCGCTTGGCAGATGAGGGGGATGCCATTACAGAGCTAGCAGAACTGCAGCAGGATACCGCCTCTGACCGCCAGGGGGGTGTCTGCTCCAGTAAGGAGGGAGGGAGGAGTACAGGGCAGGCCAGACAGGTACTAGTGGTGGGGGACTCAATTATTAGGGGGACAGACAGGGCAATCTGTCACAAAGACCGGGATCGCCGAACAGTGTGCTGTCTGCCTGGCGCACGAGTTCGGCACATCGCGGATCGGGTTGACAGGTTGTTGGGCGGGGCTGGAGAGGACCCAGCAGTCATGGTACATATTGGCACCAATGACAAAGTAAGAGGTAGGTGGAGTGTCCTTAAAAATGATTTCAGGGACTTAGGCCGCAAGCTTAAGGCAAGGACCTCCAAGGTAGTTTTTTCTGAAATACTACCAGTACCACGAGCCGCACCAGAGAGGCAGCGGGAGATCAGGGAGGTAAACAAGTGGCTCAGAAGCTGGTGTAGGAAGGAAGGGTTTGGGTTCATGGAGAACTGAGCTGACTTCGCTGTCGGTTACCGGCTCTACCGTAGGGACGGGCTGCACCTCAATGGGGAGGGTGCAGCTTTGCTTGGGGAGAAGATGGCTAGAAGGGTGGAGGAGTGTTTAAACTAGGGACTTGGGGGGAGGGAACCTACAGCAAAGAGGGGGAAGATAGTGTAGATAGAGAGGTGGGAATTATAAATGTACCTGGGGGTGGAGCGGAGGGAGGGGTTAGAATAGTTAATAGGAATAGGCTTCATAGGAAAATAAAACTTACACCCTTGAATCCCATTAACCCCAATAACATAAAGGATGGAAATGTAAAGTGTATGTTCACAAATGCCAGAAGCCTAGCAAATAAAATGGGGGAGCTTGAGGCCTTGATACTGGAGGAACATATTGATATAGTTGGGGTCACTGAGACATGGCTGGACTCCTCGCATGACTGGGCTGTCAATCTGCAGGGGTTTACATTGTTTCGCAAGGATAGAATGAACAGAAAAGGTGGTGGAGTCTGTCTGTATGTAAGAAGTGGTATGAAAGTCAGTGTGAACGATGCCATAGTGTGTGATGATTCTGAGGATGTGGAATCATTGTGGGTAGAATTACAAAAGGAGGGAAATACTGAAAAAATAATATTTGGGGTAATCTACAGACCCCCTAATATCACTGAAGAGATAGAAGTTCGGCTTCATAAACAAATAGAGAGGGCCGCCCGGGCAGGTACAGTGGTAATAATGGGAGATTTTAACTATCCAGATATAGATTGGGGTCCGGGGGTTGGCTAAAACTACAAAGGGGCGACAATTCCTAAATTTATTGCAGGATAATTTTATGGGCCAGTTTGTGGAGGACCCAACAAGAAGTGATGCCTTGCTGGATCTGATCATTTCCAACAACGCAGAGCTGGTTGGTAATGTAACTGTGCGGGAAAACCTTGGTAATAGCGACCACAATATAGTTACTTTTCACTTAAAATGTAGAAAACAAAGACAGGCGGGGAAGGCAAAAACATATAACTTTAAAAAGGCAAATTTCCCTGGGCTGAGGGCTGCACTACAGGACATAGACTGGGGGGAGGTGTTCTCAAATACTGATACAGAAGGTAAATGGGACATCTTTAAATTAACTCTAAATAACTATACAGCTAAATATATACCAAAGGGGAACAAATATAAACGATTGAAACTAAATCCTACATGGCTGACACATGATGTTAAAAGAGCAATAAACAGCAAAAAAATAGCCTTCAAAAAATACAAATCTGATGGGTCAGCGATCACATTTAAACAGTACAAGGAGCTTAATAAAATCTGTAAAAATGTAATAAAAACAGCAAAAATTCAAAATGAGAGACAGGTGGCCAAAGAAAGCAAAACTAATCCTAAATATTTTTTTAGATATATAAATGCAAAAAAACCAAGGACAGAGCATGTAGGACCCCTTAATAATGATAATGGGGAGGTTGTCACAGGCGATCAAGAGAAGGCGGAGCTACTGAATGGGTTCTTTAGTTCTGTATACACTATGGAAGAAGGAGCTGACATTGGCCAGGTCAGTGCTGGTAACACATCATGTAATGTACTGAACTGGCTTAATGTAGAGTTGGTACAAGGTAAGTTAAGTGATATAAATGTAAGCAAATCCCCAGGACCGGATGGACTACACCCAAGAGTTCTTAGAGAGGTAAGTTCAGTAATATCTGTACCCCTGTTCATGATATTTAGAGATTCTCTGGTGTCTGGTATTGTGCCAAGGGACTGGCGCAAGGCGAATGTGGTGCCAATCTTCAAAAAGGGCTCTAGGTCTTCCCCAGGAAACTATAGACCGGTAAGTTTAACGTGCATTGTGGGTAAATTGTTTGAAGGACTTATAAGGGATTACATACAGGAATACATAGGGGATAATTGTATTATAAGTGATAGCCAGCATGGGTTTACTAAGGATAGAAGTTGTCAAACCAATCTAATTTGCTTTTATGAAGAGGTGAGTAGAAGCCTTGACAGAGGAATGGCTGTGGATATAGTGTTTCTGGATTTTGCTAAAGCATTTGATACTGTCCCTCATAGACGTCTGACAGGTAAGTTAAGGTCTTTGGGTTTGGAAATTTTAGTTTGTAACTGGATTGAACACTGGCTCATGGATCGTACCCAGAGAGTGGTGGTCAATGATTCGTACTCTGATTGGTCCCCGGTTATTAGTGGTGTACCCCAAGGTTCAGTACTGGGCCCGCTGTTGTTTAATTTATTTATCAATGATATAGAGGATGGTATTAACAGCTCTGTTTCTATCTTTGCAGATGACACCAAGCTTTGTAGCACAGTACAGTCTATAGAGGATGTGCATAAGTTACAAGATGACTTGGATAGACTAAGTGTCTGGGCATCCACTTGGCAAATGAGGTTCAATGTGGATAAATGTAAAGTTATGCATCTGGGTACTAATAACCTGCATGCATCGTATGTCTTAGGGGGGATTAAACTGGCAGAGTCACTGGTAGAGAAGGATCTGGGTGTACTTGTAGATCACAGACTACAGAATAGCATGCAATGTCAGGCTGCTGCTTCCAAAGCCGGCAGGATATTGTCATGTATCAAAAGAGGCATGGACTCGAGGGACAGGGACATAATACTCCCCCTTTATAAAGCATTGGTACGGCCTCACCTGGAATATGCTGTTCAGTTTTGGTCACCTGTCCATAAAAGGGACACTGCGGAGTTGGAAAGGGTGCAGAGACGCGCGACTAAACTAATATGGGGCATGGAACATCTTAGCTATGAGGAGCGATTAAAGGAGTTACAATTGTTTAGTCTTGAGAAGAGACGTTTAAGGGGGGATATGATAAACGTATATAAGTATATTAATGGCCCATACAAAAAATATGGAGAAAAACTGTTCCAGGTTAAACCCCCCCAAAGGACGAGGGGGCACTCCCTCCGTCTGGAGAAAAAAAAGTTTAGTCTCAAGGGGCGACACGCCTTCTTTACCGTGAGGACTGTGAATTTATGGAACGGTCTACCTCAGGAACTGGTCACAGCAGGAACAATTAACAGCTTTAAAACAGGATTAGATACATTCCTGGAACAAAATAAGATTAATGCTTATGAAGAAATATAAAATCTCATCCCTTCCCCAATAGCGCGCCACACCCCTACCCCTTAATTCCCTGGTTGAACTTGATGGACATATGTCTTTTTTCGACCGTACTAACTATGTAACTATGTAACTATGTAACTATATCAGGATAGTTAAAATCCCCTATTATTATCACCTCATTCTGATTTGCTGCCTTGTTTATTTGCCTCAGTAATTGATATATTTTGCCTCTTCCATTATGTTTGGTGGATTATAGCAAACCCCTATCAGAATTTCTTTTGATTTTTATCTATATATATCTTTCTACCCATAATGACTCCATATTATCGTTTCCCTCCCATTCATCCTCCTTTAGTGCGGCCTTCAGACTGGACTTTACATAAAGACAAACTCCTCCCCTTTTCCGTTTTGGCCAATCCTTCCTGAATAGACTATAACCCTGTATGTTGACCGCCCAGTCACAGCTATCGTCCAACCAAGTCTCTGTTATACCCACTATATCATAATTCTCCTCAGACATCAACCACTCCAGTTCCTCTGTTTTATTGGGCAGGCTTCTGGCATTAGTCAACATGCAAATCAAAGGTTTATGTTTTTTCTTCCTATGAAGCCTATCCCTATTAACTATTCTAACCCCTCCCTCTGCTCCACCCCCAGATATATTACTTAGTCCCCCCTCTCTATCTACACTATCTTTCCCCTCTATGTTGTAGGTTCCCTCCCCCCCCCCCAGTCGCTAGTTTAAACACTTCTCCACCTTTTTAGCCATCTTCTTCCCAAGCACAGCTGCACCCTCCCCATTGAGGTGCAGCTTGTCCCTACGGTAGAGCCGGTATTAGACATTGAACCCAAACCCCTCCTTCCTACACAAGCTTCTGAGCCACTTGTTTACCTACCTAATCTCCCGCTGCTTCTCTGGTGTGGTTTGTGGTACAGGTAATATTTCAGAAAATATTACCTTAGAGGTCCTTGCCTTAATCTTGCTGCCTAAGTCCCTGAAATCATTTTTAAGAACACTCCACCTACCTCTTACTTTGTCATTGGTGCCAATATGTACCACGACTGCTGGATCCTCTCCAGTCCCACCCAGCAACCTGTCAACCCAATCTGCGATATGGTGAAATTGAGTGCCAGGAAGACAACACACTGTTCGGCGATCCCGGTCTTTGTGACAGATCCCCCTGTCTGTCCCCCTATAATAGAGTCCCCCACTACCAGTACCTGTCTGGCCTGCCCTGCACTCCTCCCTCCTTACTGGAGCAGACCCCCCCCCCCTCGCGGTCAGAGCACTATCTTGCTGTGACTAAGCATGCACAATTCATTAATTTTTTAGTACTTTTTGTAGAGGCGCATTTTCAAACCTTAATTAGGGAATCTGGACTTAAAACTCTCACAACACAATATCAAATCCTAAGCACTTCCTTTGGTTATACTGTGAAAATGTTTTCACAAAATGTTACTGTTTCAACATTAATTTTCCATAATATAAGCTGCTGCAAGTCTACAGTCTGCAATTGCACATGTACAAAGAACCTATAAAAAAATGTCCTCTGGTTTTAAGACCAAACGTGGAACTGATTGGCCCTAATGACCATCCTGATATGTGGAGTAATAAGGGGGAGCTTACAAGACCAACGTCCCAACAGTAAACCACAAGGTTAAAGCATAATGTTTTGGGGGAGCATTACTTCTGAAGGGACTGTTGTGGTTTACAAAAAATATGGAATTATGAGGAAGGAAACTTATGTGGTGATACTGCATCATTCAAAGGCATATGCGAGGAGGTTAAAGGGGTTGTCCAGGGAGCAGAACAGATACAATCTGTTCCTGCTCCCAGCTATCCATTACTGCCCTCAGCCAGTCTTGAAAGTAAACCGACTGAGAAAAGTAGGGGTGGGTAACTTATAGAAATCATCGTATGCTGGAAAACCAATTCCTTTTACTACTAGTGATGAGTGCCATTGCCTTTTCGACATTATCTTGCCTATGGGTGAAGGGGATAGTGCTGATCACTTTAATATTTTTTTCACCTATACATAAGATTGGTATGTGAAATGCTGATCTTTGTCAATTCCCCCGAATGTGTTTTTTTTCCCTCAAAATCAGAGGGAAAAAAATGTTAAAAGAAAAAAACAAAAAAGGTTGAAAAAAAAATGACATAGTTGCTAAAGTTGGGATTACACAGTTGCATGTT
Organism: Hyla sarda; assembly: GCF_029499605.1. NCBI lineage: Eukaryota > Metazoa > Chordata > Amphibia > Anura > Hylidae > Hyla > Hyla sarda. The sequence goes on along the minus strand of NC_079191.1, from coordinate 379,737,007 downwards.
AGTATGTCTTTGTAAACTCTATTTTTACCAAAAATGTGAAAACAACCAAATAAAGAAAACATAAAAACAATACATCAAAAGATTATGCTATGACCATGCAGTGTCATGGCCCACCCACACAGACAAACTAAGAGCATTCACTGCGGGTAAACTTATTTTCAACCTCCTACAAAACAGCTGTAACAGAGTGGGACTGGAAAAATGTTCACATCTGAGACTTTACATTGGTTTACTTCACAAAGGACATAGTTACAATATCAACAAAAGGCAAAATGGCATGTTTTATAACTGCCTCAAAACAGCTGCATTTTAGGCAACTCGGAATTGGATTACTGTGGACAGGCCCTTATAAAAATGAATTACTTTAACAGTTTACAGTACATATAGCCCATGACATGTAGACCAAATATTCACCAAAAATCAAATGTGTAACTTGAATATCTTGAGCGAACTCGGAATTTCTAAAATGGTCTCTGTTTACCATGTGCCATTCATAATACTTGTGTCCTCTTTTATGATAGATGCACATTTGAGATCCTGGCAGCAGGGCCTGGATGTGGCTGTTGCTTCTACTTAACCCAATAAAATATTATACACTAATGTAAACTCTTGAGCTGTTTTATTTATCCCTGATCTTCTTTACAATAGGTTATTGGTTATGTCTTTTTCTTCCATCACTGTCAAACAGCCAAACAGCAGTCCCTCAAAAGTCTCAATCACTAGAATGGCAAATCCAGTTTTCAGAAAAATTAACAATTAATTATTATGTTGGTGACTGCTACTATACAGTGACCCCCCGACGTACAATGGCCCCGACATATGATAATTTCAACATGCGATGGCCTCTCAGAGGCCATCGCATGTTGAAAGCAGCATAAACATACGATGCTTTTGTATGTCGGGGCCATCACATAAACGGCTATCTGCTGCCGCTGGATAGCTGTTTACGGTGCCCCGTGTGCTCCGGTGACGGTCTCCTACCTGTCCTTGGGGCTCCGGAGCGTCCTCTTCACGATCCTCTCCATCGCAGGCGCTCTACTTCGTCTTCATGACGTGATGACGGCGACGGAGATCAAGGATCCCGGGGAAGCAGAGACATCCTGAGCGTCGGGAACACCACGGGGACGCGGCGACAGCGATGGTGGGCGACATCCAGGGCAGCGGTGACAGGTCTGGAGAGGCGGGGACAGGTGAGTACAGCTTCCTATACTTTACATTGCACAGATCCCTCAACATACGATGGTTCATTTGGAACGGATTACCATTGTATGTTGAGGGACCACTGTATACTCATTGAAGGCAAGTGCATTGTGCTTGGTCCATTTATATTCGACTAAGGCAAGTTTAAAACCTGCACTGAGCCAATCAGTCCATGGTACAATGGGCATTATCAGGCCCCGGATACCAATGAATTTAAGGGCTGGTGCAAGGATTTTTGCCACCCTAGGCAAAACATAATTTTGCCACCCCAACCCTTGGGGGTATGCCCTGGCCCTTAGTCTAAAAAATGTATTTTTGTCCGATGTAAACATGTTTCCCAATTTGTTTGTGAACAAAACCACCATACTGTGACTGAATGACGACGCCATACCGGGACAGAACAATACCGCCATACCATGACTGAATATCAACACCATACCAGGACATAACAATATCGCCATATCATGACTGAATAATATTGCCAGAACAGAACAATATCGCCATACTGTGACTGACTAACAACGCCATACCAGAACTAAACAATACCCCCATACCATGACTAAAAAACACTGTCAAGCATGTGATGCTCCTGTAAACTCACCTGGGGTAAGTAACAGGTGTGGGCAATATAAGAATCACACCTGAAAGTAGATAAATGGGAAAGAAGTTCACTTAGTCTTTGCATTGAGTGTCTGTGTATGCCACACTAAGCATGGACAACAAAAAGAGGAGAAGAGAACTGTCTGAGGACTTGAGAACCAAAATTGTGGAAAAATATCAACAATCTCAAGGTTACAAGTCCATCTCCAGAGATCTAGATTTGCCTTTGTCCACAGTGCACAACATTATCAAGAAGTTTGCAACCCATGGCACTGTAGCTAATCTCCCTGGGCGTGGACGGAAGAGAAAAATTGATGAAAGGTGTCAACGCAGGATAGTCCGGATGGTGGATAAGCAGCCCCAAACAAGTTCCAAAGATATTCAAGCTGTCCTGCAGGCTAAGGGAGCATCAATGTTGGCATGAACTATCCGTCAACATTTAAATGAAATAAACGCTATGGAAGGAGACCCAGGAGGACCCCACTGCTGACACAGAGACATAAAAAGCAAGACTACATTTTGCCAAAATGAACTTGAGTAAGCCAAAATCCTTCTGGGAAAACATCTTGTGGACAGATGAGACCAAGATAGAGTTTTTTGGTAAAGCACATCATTCGACTGTTTACCGAAAATGGAATGAGGCCTACAAAGAAAAGAACACAGTACCTACAGGGAAATATGGCGGAGGTTCAATGATCTTTTGGGGTTGTTTTGCTGCCTCTGGCACTGGGTGCCTTGAATGTGTGCAAGACATCATGTAATCTGAGGATAACCAACTGATTTTGGGTCGCACTGTACAGCTCAGTGTTGGAAAGCTGGGTTTGCGTCTGAGATCTTGGGTCTTCCAGCAGGACAATGACCCCAAACATACGTCAAAAAGCACCCAGAAATGGATGGCAACAAAGAACTGGAGAGTTTTGAAGTGGCCAGCAAGCAGACCTAAATCCAGCAGTCAGACCTAAATCCCATTGAACACCTGTGGAGAGATCTTAAAATTGCTGTTGGAAAAGGCGACCTTCCAATAAGAGACCTGGAGCAATTTGCAAAGGAAGAGTGGTCCAACATTCCGGCTGAGAGGTGTAAGAAGCTTATTGATGGTTATAGGAAGCGACTGATTTCAGTTATTTTTTCCAAAGAGTATGCAACCAAATATTAATTTTGTCCAGACCATTTTTGGCGTTTGGTGTGACATTATGTCCAATTTGCTTTTTTTCCTCCCTTTTTTTTTGGTTTAGTTCCAATACACACAAAGGGAATAAACGTGTATAGCAAAACCTTTGTTACTGCAAACCTTTTCTGTGAGAAATACTAGAAACATTTACGTCCATGACTATATATATATATATATATATACATACATATATATATATATATATATATTAAAGATATCAACGTTAATATATAAATATATATCAATATATTTTATGATATATTTCACAAAACTACAAATCCCAGCATGCCCAATTGCAGTTTTGCAACAGCTGGAGGCACCCTTGGAAACACTGGTGTGTGTATATATATATATATATATATATTTTTTTTTTTAATATATATATATATATATATATATATATACATACACATACAGTATATTAGTATTTCCCAACAAGGGTTCCTCTCAGCTGTTGCAAAACTACAACTTTCAGCATGCCCAATTGCAGTTTTGCAACAGCTGGGGGCACCCTGGGATGCACTGGTGTGTGTGTGTGTGTGTGTGTATATATATGTACACATGCACACTTATGAACACACATATGTCCAACTCCTCACCCACCTGGTGTCCCTATTTTTTTCTCCAGCCACGACCCACTATTTTAACAGATTCTGCAAAAGGTGCTCCCTGAACGGAGCTCTGATGCAGACTGGAACCTAGGTTTACTCTTAACCTATGATGGACAGATCTAGAAGCTCCCAAAACTTTCTTTTATGTGTTCCGTAGTACAAAGTCATATGAAGCTAGGTTAAAGAGATAACGCTACAATATATTTAAGTTCTAATGCACCATAAAAACAATCAAATCTAAAATAATAGCTTTACCTATAAATAACCAAACTCATAACACAAAAAAATAGCTTTGACCTCCACAGTGACACAAAGCCAACCAGTTTTATTTGACATGCTGGCCTAAATGTTTTTTATTTTTATTTTTTATGCACTGCTACTTTAACAAAGTGCTTGCTGAGAAATTTGGCATGACAGAATACGTAAGTAATCAAAAGATGAATGACTTTAATGATTGGATGTGGTTGTCAGTCAAGCATCCAGGCCACTGCATGGGTGAACTGAGGAGAATTTTTTTTTTATGAATCCATCAGGATTAATACTTCAAAAATGACATTTGATGTAGAAGTTAGTTTTCAGGAAGATAAGGAATGCAGAGAATTTTCCAAGTCTGTACTCTTGCTTTAGATTTCTATCTCCCAGATAAACGCGCAAGGCAGAAAGTACATTACTCCCGCTAACATTAAAAGAAAACTTGTGCAAACAGAATTAAAAGTGCATCTTACAGTATGAAGTAAATCCAAGCTAACTACTAGTTCTTTAAATCATGTGCTACATTTCATAGAGTCAATTATAAAACAAAAACATACTAAAGATGTTAAAGGAGAATTCCAGCCATAACATGCAATTGTACGTTGCTAGCATTTGTAGTCACTTGCTGATTATTGTAGGCCCAGTGAGTCCTCTGGTGATCGCTAGAATAAAAAGAGTGCAGCACTCTCTAAGACCGTTCTCTCAATCCTCTGACTGCTAGATATGACAAAACTACCACCTCTGGCATCTTTTTACATGTCAGAGCACAAAGTAGGTGGAACTTTGCTGTAATTCCATTGGAATTGTAACTCACAGGTTCACATCTCATACATTAACCCCTTAAGGATGCAGGGTTTTTCGGTTTTTGCACTTTCGTTTTTTCCTCCTCACCTTTTAAAAATCATATCCCTTTCAATTTTGCACCTAAAAATCCATATGATGGCTTATTTTTTGCGCCACCAATTCTACTTTGCAGTGACATTAGTCATTTTACTCAAAAATCTACAGCAAAACGGAAAAGAAAATCATTGTGCGACGATATTGAAGAAAAAACGCCATTTTGTAAATTTTGGGGGTTTCCATTTCTACGTCGTACATTTTTCAGTAAAAATGACACCTGATCTTTATTCTGTAGGTCCATACGATTAAAATGATACCCTACTTATATCGGTTGGATTTTGTCGTACTTCTGGAAAAAATCATAACTACATGCTGTTACGCCAAGCGCTCCGGGTCCCTGCTCCTCCCCGGAGCGCTCACGGCGTCTCTCTCCCTGCAGCGCCCCGGTCGGTCCCGCTGACCGGGAGCGCTGCACTGACATGGCCGTCGGGGATGCGATTCGCACAGCGGGACGCGCCCGCTCGCGAATCGCATCCCAAGTCACTTACCCGTCCCGGTCCCCTGCTGTCATGTGCTGGCGCGCGCGGCTCCGCTCTCTAGGGCGCGCGCGCGCCAGCTCTCTGAGACTTAAAGGGCCAGTGCACCAATGATTGGTGCCTGGCCCAATTAGCTTAATTGGCTTCCACCTGCTCCCTGGCTATATCACATCACTTCCCCTGCACTCCCTTGCCGGATCTTGTTGCCTTGTGCCAGTGAAAGCGTTTAGTGTTGTCCAAAGCCTGTGTTACCTGAACTCCTGCTATCCATCTTGACTACGAACCTTGCCGCCTGCCCCGACCTTCTGCTACGTCTGACCTTGCCTCTGCCTAGTCCTTCTGTCCCACGCCTTCTCAGCAGTCAGCGAGGTTGAGCCGTTGCTAGTGGATACGACCTGGTTGCTACTGCCGCAGCAAGACCATCCCGCTTTGCGGCGGGCTCTGGTGAACACCAGTAGCCTCTTAGAACCGGTCCACCAGCACGGTCCACGCCAATCCCTCGCAGACACAGAGGATCCACTACCTGTAAGCCGAATCGTGTCAGTAGATCCGGCCATGGATCCCGCTGAGGTGCCGCTGCCAAGTCTCGCTGACCTTCCCACGGTGGTCGCTCAGCAATCGCAGCAGATTGCCCAACAAGGACAGCAGCTGTCGCAGTTGACCGCCATGTTACAGCAACTTCTGCCTCTGCTACAGCAGCAACCATCTCCTCTGCCAGCTCCTGCACCTCCTCCGCAGCGAGTGGCCGCTCCTAGCCTCCGCTTGTCCCTGCCGGACAAATTTGATGGGGACTCTAGACTCTGCCGTGGATTTTTGTCTCAATGTTCCCTGCATATGGAGATGTTGTCGGACTTGTTTCCTACAGAACGGTCTAAGGTGGCGTTCGTAGTGAGCCTTCTTTCAGGAAAGGCCTTGTCTTGGGCCACACCGCTCTGGGACCGCAATGATCCTGCCACAGCCACAGTCCAGTCCTTCTTCGCTGAAGTCCGTAGTGTCTTCGAGGAACCAGCACGAGCTTCTTCTGCCGAGACTGCCCTGCTGAACCTGGTCCAGGGTAATTCTTCAGTGGGCGAGTACGCCATCCAATTTCGTACTCTTGCTTCCGAATTATCATGGAATAACGAGGCTCTCTGCGCGACCTTTAAAAAAGGCCTATCCAGTAGCATCAAGGATGTGCTGGCCGCACGAGAGATTCCTGCCAACCTGCAAGAACTTATCCATTTGGCCACCCGCATTGACATGCGTTTTTCTGAGAGACATCAGGAGCTCCGCCAGGAAAAAGACTTAGATCTCTGGGCACCTCTCCCACAGCATCCTTTGCAGTCTACGCCTGGGCCTCCCGCCGAGGAGGCCATGCAAGTGGATCGGTCTCGCCTGACCCAGGAAGAGAGGAATCGCCGTAGGGAAGAAAATCTTTGTCTGTACTGTGCCAGTACCGAGCATTTCTTGGTGGATTGCCCTATTCGTCCTCCACGTCTGGGAAACGCACGCACGCACCCAGCTCACGTGGGTGTGGCGTCTCTTGGTTCAAAGTCTGCTTCTCCACGTCTCACGGTGCCCGTGCGGATTTCTCCTTCAGCCAACTCCTCCCTCTCAGCCGTGGCCTGCTTGGACTCTGGTGCCTCTGGGAATTTCATTTTGGAGTCTTTGGTGAATAAATTCTGCATCCCGGTGACCCGTCTCGTCAAGCCGCTCTACATTTCCGCGGTCAACGGAGTCAGATTGGATTGCACCGTGCGTTACCGCACAGAACCCCTCTTGATGTGTATTGGACCCCATCACGAAGTGATTGAGTTCTTCGTCCTTCCCAACTGTACCTCTGAGGTCCTCCTCGGTCTGCCATGGCTCCGGCTTCATTCTCCCACCCTTGACTGGACTACCGGGGAGATCAAGAACTGGGACTCTGCTTGCCATAGGAAGTGCCTCTCCCCCCCTCCCAGTCCCGTCAGGCAAGCCTCAGTGCCTCCTCATGGCCCCCGTCCTGGTGACACACTGCCCCGTGCCAGGCTTCGCCCTCTGCCCTCCCTCCCCATTCCCACTCCTGCTGTACTGCCTGCCTTTGAGGAAACCCTCCATTCACTCCCGGTGTCCTCGTCCCAGGTAAAGCAGTTGTCGGACAAAAAAAGGGGGAGACCTAAGGGGGGGGGTACTGTTACGCCGAGCGCTCCGGGTCCCTGCTCCTCCCCGGAGCGCTCACGGCGTCTCTCTCCCTGCAGCGCCCCGGTCGGTCCCGCTGACTGGGAGCACTGCACTGACATGGCCGTCGGGGATGCGATTCGCACAGCGGGACGCGCCCGCTCGCGAATCGCATCCAAAGTGACTTACCCGTCCCGGTCCCCTGCTGTCATGTGCTGGCGCGCGCGGCTCCGCTCTCTAGGGCGCGCGCGCGCCAGCTCTCTGAGACTTAAAGGGCCAGTGCACCAATGATTGGTGCCTGGCCCAATTAGCTTAATTGGCTTCCACCTGCTCCCTGGCTATATCACATCACTTCCCCTGCACTCCCTTGCCGGATCTTGTTGCCTTGTGCCAGTGAAAGCGTTTAGTGTTGTCCAAAGCCTGTGTTACCTGAACTCCTGCTATCCATCTTGACTACGAACCTTGCCGCCTGCCCCGACCTTCTGCTACGTCTGACCTTGCCTCTGCCTAGTCCTTCTGTCCCACGCCTTCTCAGCAGTCAGCGAGGTTGAGCCGTTGCTAGTGGATACGACCTGGTTGCTACTGCCGCAGCAAGACCATCCCGCTTTGCGGCGGGCTCTGGTGAACACCAGTAGCGTCTTAGAACCGGTCCACCAGCACGGTCCACGCCAATCCCTCGCAGACACAGAGGATCCACTACCTGTAAGCCGAATCGTGTCACATGCACGGAAATTTATATGTTTAAAATTGTCATCTTCTGACCCCTATAACTTTTTTATTTTATGCGTATGGGGCAGTATGAGGGCTCATTTTTTGCGCCGTGATCTGACGTTTTTAGCGGTTCAATTTTTATATTGATCTGACTTTTTGATCGCTTTTTATAAATTTTTTCATGATACAAAAAGCGACCAAAAATACGTTATTTTGGACTTTGGAATTTTTGGGCGCATACGCCATTGACCCTGCGGTTTAATTAATGATATATTTTTATAGTTCAGACATCAACACACGCGGCAATGCCACATATGTTTATTTTTATTTTTATTTACATGGTGTTTTTTTTTATGGGAAAAGGGGAGTGATTTGAACTTTAATTAAGGAAAGGGTTAAACCACATTCATTAACTTTTTTTTTACACTTTTTTTTTTTGCAGTGTTATAGCTCCCATAGGGGGCTATAACATTGCACACACTGATTGCCAGCACTGTTCACTGCAAAGCCATAGCTCAGTGTTATCGGCGGTCGATTGCTCAAGCCTGCATCTCAGGCTTGGGGCAATCAATCAACAATGGAACACACCGGAGGAAGGTAAGAGGACCTTCGCTCATGTCCCAGCTGATCGGGACACCGCATTTTCACTGGGGTGGTCCCGATCAGCCCCATTGAGCAGCCGGGCAGCTTTCACTTTCGTTTTAGACGTGGAATTCAACTTTGAACGCCGCGTCTAAAGGGTTAATAGCGCGCGGCACTGCGATCGCTATCGCGTGCTATTGGCCCCGGTTCCCAGCTTCAGATACATGCCGGGATCGACCCGATATGACCGCGCGTATGACGACGATATGACCCCAATATGACGACCGCGTGACGTCCTTGGTCGTTAAGGGGTTACCCAGTGGTCGTCGATACGCTGCATATAATGCACATATTTTTGGTTATGAAGTTTCTTTTATTGGCATTTATTTTGAAAACACAATTATTGAAAAGGAAGAGAATGAATAAAATGAGGGATTCTACAGAGACCCTTCACATAGTGAACACTATTCAAAATCCACATGAAAACATGTGCAAAGGTTCTAAATATTATCTGGGGCACCAATTACTTTTGAAGAGCGAAAATCTATTCTGTTCAGGTATTTGCTACAAGGATTTTTCAACACTTGACCTTCCATAAAGTGTTTCCTATCCGCCAGCATCTAATATTTTTATTCCTTAGTTTACTGAAACCACAGCCATAAAAGTCCATAGTATGACTAAAATACAGGAACAAGTGGATCAAGTTCATACCTGTGCAATATGTTGAATACACTGTACAGAACTGTAAAATGCCTATGAATGTGCTCAAGGTAACTATCTATTCTTAACTCTCTTGAATATATTATATAGTAATTCAAAATGTTTTCAAACCCTTTAAAGGGGTACTCCGCTGCTCAACATTTGGAACAAACTGTGGAGCCGGCAGCTCGTGACATCATAGCCCCACCCTCTCAATGCAAGTCTCGTGGTGAAAAACATATCCCCTATCTGTAGGAGAGAGGATAAGTTTTAGATCGCAGGTGTCCAACTGCTGGGCTGTGGAGCCCCAACTCTTCCCGGGAGCAGCGAGTCATGACCACCGCACGAAGTGGGGGCCACCACGCCCCCTCCATATGTCTCTATGAAAGAGCCATTCAGCTACCTTCCCGACTCCCTTAGAGCTATATGAAGAGGGTGTGGTGGCCCCGCTTCGGGCGGGGGTCATGACGGTCCCGTTCTGGGGGATAGCCGGGGCTCCATACAGGAGATCGCGTGGGGCCTACCCAGTCGGACCCCCCACATTATAAAACTTATCCCCTAGGGAATATGTTTTTTACCACTAGACTTCATTTGACATTTACAGAGTTGTCCCTAAGTGGTCTCCTTCAGATATGATGCTTAAAATTGAGGCCAAGAACTTCAATCTTTGTTTCATGAGACCAGAGAATCTTAATTCTCACAGGCTGAGGAGACACTCCTTTCTGGCCAATCTGCCATAAAGTGCAGAATCTGGAGTGCTGCAGTGATGGTTAACCTCCTGGAAGTTTCTCAAATCTGCACATAGGATCATATGGCCAGACCAACCACTGGATTCTTGGTCATTTCTCTTACAAAGGCCCTTCTACCCCAATGACTTAGTTTAGTGGAGTGGCCAGCTCTAGGAAAAGTCCAAACTTCTTCCAATTAAAAATTATAAATCCCACTGTGTTCTGTTGTACCCTTCTCCAGATTTGTACCTTCACAAAATCCTGTCTTTGAGCTCTACATGAAGTTCTTTCCCCCTCATGGCTTGGTTGAATTTACCACAGGTGACTCCAATTAAGGTGTAGAAACATCTTAGAGATGATCATCAGAAATGGGAAGCCCCAAGAGTAAAATTATCATTTTTATAGCAACGGGTCTGAATATTAATGTCCCTACAAAATTTTTGTTTTTAATTTTTAAAACATTTGCAGAAATGTTTAAAATTCTATATACAAATTCATTATAAAGGTGCTGAGTTCTAAGAAATGGTTTATAGTTTCCGCCTTCTAAGAAAACCAGACCTTGTGACTCTCACTTATTCTTCCAGGGGATCTTCTATGTATGGGCCTCTTTAGCTGCCCCCATCCCCCCTCCTCTCAAAGTTCTGGTCCTGGTTAGGCACACTTCTTTCTGTATCTCAGTTTTGAAGGAATAACTGTACAACAAAGAAATATCATCACACCCATGTTCAAAAACTGCCTCAAAGATCGTGTTATACAAAGTATATAAGCTTGTTCCCTATACCCCTTTTTCTTGCTGTGACTGAAAACTTAATTATTGAAAACAATATAATTTGCTTATTGCATGTTATGTATGGTTGTCTGTTATGTGATGTCTCCTTAGGCAAGGATTTGTCATACTACTTCATTTAACTTATCGGTTCTATGTCTTTTTGTTGATAAAACAATAACACAATATGTGGCAACCAATATATATGTATTTACACATAAATTAAAAAAAAAGATGTAAAGGTATATTGAAAGGACCTCCAGCAGAACCAACGGCAGAAAGCATATCTAGACAGAAATTTAGAAAGTGTAAAACAGTCAAGGATTTAAGGGTATACTGTACATATAACAAATAGCATTGTTGTGCAAACTATGATGCCATTCAATACAGTAATGGATATCATCAAGCCGCATACAGCAAAGTGGCCAACTCCATAAGAACATCCAAAGCAAAGAAATATATTTAATCTTGTTAAAACTATAAAGTTAGGAAAAGCTTCTTAATTAAATTATAAGGATAGAATAAAAAGAAGGATTATGCCAGCATCTAATCTCTAAACAATCAGGATTTAAGTTAAAGGATAGTTCTATTGTCATGCAGCATTATCAGACTAGAATAGTATCCTGCTGTTGTGTAAAAAGCAGAGGAAAAGCCAGGTCTTTCACTTATATTATTGATGCAAAGCCAAAGTGTATATTTTCTCAGCATGAAGCTATTGCCGTATAGAAAGTTCTCAGATCGGTCTTGTATTAACTCCAAATAACTGTTTACAGCTTCAAGAACATGTATTTGGAATGCTAAAATCTTAATATTATGGTGACTAAGCCTTATTTTACACTGCAGAGAACGGCTCATTATGAGTGCTGATAAACTACATAGCAAGTCAATAGGCGCTCATGAAAAAGGTTGACGATTATGGTGTCAATGTATATGATCCAAAAAAGAATTTCATATTTTATTGCACTTGGAGCGCTGGACATTTTCTTTTGTGGATTTCGTGTTGGGCCCGGGAGTGTTGCCGGCCAGTCCGTGCACAAGTGTGTATATTAGAAGGGGTGTGAGCTGTCAGCCACTCGCATTGTGACACAAGCACGTAACTGTACACTTTTATCTACACAAAAATATGATGGTTTTTGTGCCCTGGTCAAAGGGGCGATCCCCTGACAACCAAGAATTTGCTTGTTTAAGGGCCCTTTAACACAGGCCAAAAATTGGAAACAATATAGAAACATTTGCTTGGCCAATAATCGGTTTACATACAAGGACCTTAATAAGTACTCGATCTACAAACATCTCTAGCGCCAAGCAAAGATTTTTGTTTTGTGTCAAGTTCACTGGAGGCCTAGCCTGTCCAGACTAAATAGTATCCAGTCATTTTCATCCTGTGCTCTTAGTGATATTTTGGTATATAACCATGTTACCTGTACATACACTGCAATTCTGTAGACAGCAGCTGTCATACAAAGAAGTCAGCATGGGGTCCTAGAATAGAGGTGGCTATACACAAATAGTAGTGGACGAGAGAGTTCAGCCAACAGCTATTCTCTCAGAACCCCCTCATACACAAGCATGTTCAGCTCTGTTTATGTTCTCAAAGGGGAGACCACAGCCGGACACCTATGGTGAAAGCTTATCTCTGTGTGTCTGCTTAAAGTACAAAGAATTAGGCTTGTTGAAATTCGACATGCCCGATTCTCCTCCACCACCTCCGAAATACAAAGAACAAATATCAGCTGAACATCTACTACACATTAGAGCAGTGTTTTCCAGCCAGTGTGCTATGGTCACTGCAGTCAGTATATTGTGTAGTCTGGTGGGCACTAAGGCAGCTGTGTAAACTATGAGTATATGTAATGCACTTGCATTGTATTACTATGTATGTACCGGCTGGTGAGGTCCTCTAGGGTAGGCTCCCACTATTGACAGAAGTCTATTCTTGTACAGAGTACATACGTAACATACTAAGTACGGAGCAAACTACTATATGACTTACGGAAGGAGTACAGAGTACAAAGTACGTACGCAACATACTAAGTATGTAGCATACTACAATATGACTTACGGCAGGGGGAGGAGACGGCAGAGCAGGATAAAAGGCTGCGCGTGTGCTGCGCACACACAGACAGCATGACACCAGGTGAGCTCAGCTTGGACTTGGAAGTCTAGGAGAGTGGAACATATAACTTATATATAGGCTGGGTTTGCTCTGTGGGGCAGGAGTATGCAGGATTTATGGGACCTGCAGACAAAGCACGTGACCACTCGCTCCTGCCTGCAGTTTACTCTTTTGCTGGAATGTTTTTAATTGGGTCCTGCGAAACCCACTGGATCCCAATTCCAATGCAGGGCTCTACTGTGGATTCGAAAACATCATGTACTACATATATTATGTGTTAGACACCATTAATACTTTATAAAGATATAGGGGGAGATTTATCAAAACCTGTCCAGAGGAAAAGTTGCTGAGTTGCCCATAGCAAGCAATAAAATTGCTTCTTTTATTTTTTAAATGGCCTCTGGAAAATGAAAGAAGTGATCTGATTGGTGATTGGTTGCTATGGGCAACTCAGGAACTTTTCCTCTGGACAGGTTTTGATAAATCTCCCCCATACACTTTATTAATACATAGCACAAGTAAACACAAACAATAAGCTAAAGGTATACTGGGTATTGTTCCATATAGGTAATGTTAAAATACAGTAACAGACCAAAAAATAGGGGAGGAGTATGAAAAAATAAATACTATACAGAAGATATAAATTGCAAGTGACAAGGTAGTTGTTACGCCGAGCGCTCCGGGTCCCCGCTCCTCCCCGGAGCGCTCGCTTCACTCTCCCCGCGGCAGCGCTCCGGTCACGTCCTCTGACCCGGGGCGCTGCGATTCCGCTGCCAGCCGGGATGCGATTCGCGATGCGGGTAGCGCCCGCTCGCGATGCGCACCCCGGCTCCCCTACCTGACTCGCTCTCCGTCTGTTCTGTCCCGGCGCGCGCGGCCCCGCTCCCTAGGGCGCGCGCGCGCCGGGTCTCTGCGATTTAAAGGGCCACTGCGCCGCTGATTGGCGCAGTGGTTCCAATCAGTGTGTTCACCTGTGCACTTCCCTATATCACCTCACTTCCCCTGCACTCCCTTGCCGGATCTTGTTGCCTTAGTGCCAGTGAAAGCGTTCCTTGTGTGTTCCTTGCCTGTGTTTCCAGACCTTCTGCCGTTGCCCCTGACTACGATCCTTGCTGCCTGCCCCGACCTTCTGCTACGTCCGACCTTGCTTTTGCCTACTCCCTTGTACCGCGCCTATCTTCAGCAGCCAGAGAGGTGAGCCGTTGCTAGTGGATACGACCTGGTCACTACCGCCGCAGCAAGACCATCCCGCTTTGCGGCGGGCTCTGGTGAAAACCAGTAGTGGCTTAGAACCGGTCCACTAGCACGGTCCACGCCAATCCCTCTCTGGCACAGAGGATCCACTACCTGCCAGCCGGCATCGTGACAGTAGATCCGGCCATGGATCCCGCTGAAGTTCCTCTGCCAGTTGTCGCTGACCTCACCACGGTGGTCGCCCAGCAGTCACAACAGATAGCGCAACAAGGCCAACAGCTGTCTCAACTGACCGTTATGCTACAACAGTTACTACCACAGCTTCAGCAGTCATCTCCTCCGCCAGCTCCTGCACCTCCTCCGCAGCGAGTGGCGGCTCCTGGGATACGCTTATCCTTGCCGGATAAATTTGATGGGGACTCTAAGTTTTGCCGTGGCTTTCTTTCCCAATGTTCCCTGCATCTGGAGATGATGTCGGACCTGTTTCCCACCGAAAGGTCTAAGGTGGCTTTCGTAGTCAGCCTTCTGTCCGGAAAAGCCCTGTCATGGGCCACACCGCTCTGGGACCGCAATGACCCCGTCACTGCCTCTGTACACTCCTTCTTCTCGGAAATCCGAAGTGTCTTTGAGGAACCTGCCCGAGCCTCTTCTGCTGAGACTGCCCTGTTGAACCTGGTCCAGGGTAATTCTTCCGTTGGCGAGTATGCCGTACAATTCCGTACTCTTGCTTCAGAATTGTCCTGGAATAATGAGGCCCTCTGCGCGACCTTCAAAAAAGGCCTATCCAGCAACATTAAAGATGTTCTGGCCGCACGAGAAATTCCTGCTAATCTACATGAACTTATTCACCTAGCCACTCGCATTGACATGCGTTTTTCCGAAAGGCGTCAGGAACTCCGCCAAGATATGGACTCTGTTCGCACGAGGCGTTTCTTCTCCTCGGCTCCTCTCTCCTCTGGTCCCCTGCAATCTGTTCCTGTGCCTCCCGCCGTGGAGGCTATGCAGGTCGACCGGTCTCGCCTGACACCTCAAGAGAGGACACGACGCCGTATGGAGAACCTCTGCCTGTACTGTGCTAGTACCGAACACTTCCTGAGAGATTGTCCTATCCGTCCTCCCCGCCTGGAAAGACGTACGCTGACTCCGCACAAAGATGAGACAGTCCTTGATGTCTACTCTGCTTCTCCACATCTTACTGTGCCTGTGCGGATGTCTGCCTCTGCCTTCTCCTTCTCTACAGTGGCCTTCTTGGACTCTGGATCTGCAGGAAATTTTATTTTGGCCTCTCTCGTCAACAGGTTCAACATCCCGGTGACCAGTCTCGCCAGACCCCTCTACATCAATTGTGTAAATAATGAAAGATTGGACTGTACCATACGTTTCCGCACGGAGCCCCTTCTTATGAGCATCGGATCTCATCATGAGAGGATTGAACTTTTGGTCCTCCCCAATTGCACCTCGGAAATTCTCCTTGGACTTCCCTGGCTTCAACTTCATTCCCCTACCCTGGATTGGTCCACTGGGGAGATCAAGAGTTGGGGGTCCTCTTGTTCCAAGAAATGTCTAAAACCGGTTCCCAGTAACCCTTGCCGTAACTCTGTGGTTCCTCCAGTAACCGGTCTCCCTAAGGCCTATATGGACTTCGCGGATGTTTTCTGCAAAAAACAAGCTGAGACTCTACCTCCTCACAGGCCTTATGATTGCCCTATCGACCTCCTCCCGGGCACTACTCCACCCCGGGGCAGAATTTATCCTCTCTCTGCCCCAGAGACTCTTGCCATGTCCGAATATGTCCAGGAGAATCTAAAAAAGGGCTTTATCCGTAAATCCTCCTCTCCTGCCGGAGCCGGATTTTTCTTTGTGTCCAAAAAAGATGGCTCCCTACGTCCATGCATTGACTACCGCGGTCTTAATAAAATCACGGTTAAGAACCGCTACCCCTTACCCCTCATCTCTGAACTCTTTGATCGCCTCCAAGGTGCCCACATCTTCACTAAATTGGACTTAAGAGGCGCCTATAACCTCATCCGCATCAGAGAGGGGGACGAGTGGAAAACGGCATTTAACACCAGAGATGGACACTTTGAGTATCTGGTCATGCCCTTTGGACTGTGCAACGCCCCTGCCGTCTTCCAAGACTTTGTCAATGAAATTTTTCGTGATCTGTTATACTCCTGTGTTGTTGTATATCTGGACGATATCCTAATTTTTTCTGCCAATCTAGAAGAACACCGCCAGCATGTCCGTATGGTTCTTCAGAGACTTCGTGACAACCAACTCTATGCCAAAATTGAGAAATGTCTGTTTGAATGCCAATCTCTTCCTTTTCTAGGATATTTGGTCTCTGGCCAGGGACTACAGATGGATCCAGACAAACTCTCTGCCGTCTTAGATTGGCCACGCCCCTCCGGACTCCGTGCTATCCAACGCTTTTTGGGGTTCGCCAATTATTACAGGCAATTTATTCCACATTTTTCTACCATTGTGGCTCCTATCGTGGCTTTAACCAAAAAAAATGCTGATCCCAAGTCCTGGCCCCCTCAAGCAGAAGACGCCTTTAAACGACTCAAGTCTGCCTTTTCTTCGGCTCCCGTCCTCTCCAGACCTGACCCTTCCAAACCCTTCCTATTGGAGGTTGATGCCTCCTCAGTGGGAGCTGGAGCTGTTCTTCTACAAAAAAATTCTTCCGGGCATGCTGTCACTTGTGGTTTTTTCTCTAGGACCTTCTCTCCAGCGGAGAGGAACTACTCCATCGGGGATCGAGAGCTTCTAGCCATTAAATTAGCACTTGAGGAATGGAGGCATCTGCTGGAGGGATCAAGTTCTCCTGTTATTATCTACACCGACCACAAGAACCTCTCCTACCTCCAGTCTGCCCAACGGCTGAATCCTCGCCAGGCCCGGTGGTCTCTGTTCTTTGCCCGATTTAATTTTGAGATTCACTTTCGTCCTGCCGATAAGAACATTAGGGCCGATGCTCTCTCTCGTTCCTCGGACGCCTCAGAAGTTGAACTCTCTCCGCAACACATCATTCCACCTGACTGCCTGATCTCCACTTCTCCTGCCTCCATCAGGCAGACTCCTCCAGGAAAGACCTTTGTTTCTCCTCGCCAACGCCTCGGAATCCTCAAATGGGGTCACTCCTCCCATCTCGCAGGTCATGCGGGTATCAAGAAATCTGTGCAACTCATCTCCCGCTTCTATTGGTGGCCGACTCTGGAGACGGATGTTGTGGACTTTGTGCGAGCCTGCACTATCTGTGCCCGGGATAAGACTCCTCGCCAGAAGCCCGCTGGTTTTCTTCATCCTCTGCCTGTCCCCGAACAGCCTTGGTCTCTGATTGGTATGGATTTTATTACTGACTTACCCCCATCCCATGGCAACACTGTTATTTGGGTGGTCGTTGATCGATTCTCCAAAATGGCACATTTCATCCCTCTTCCTGGTCTTCCTTCTGCGCCTCAGTTGGCTAAACAATTTTTTGTACACATTTTTCGTCTTCACGGGTTGCCTACGCAGATTGTCTCGGATAGAGGCGTCCAATTCGTGTCTAAATTCTGGAGGGCTCTCTGTAAACAACTCAAGATTAAATTAAATTTTTCTTCTGCATATCATCCCCAGTCCAATGGACAAGTAGAAAGGATTAACCAGATCTTGGGTGATTATTTGCGACATTTTGTTTCCTCCCGCCAGGATGACTGGGCAGATCTCCTCCCATGGGCCGAATTCTCGTATAACTTCAGGGTCTCTGAGTCTTCCTCCAAATCCCCATTTTTCGTGGTGTACGGCCGTCACCCTCTTCCCCCCCTCCCTACTCCCTTGCCCTCTGGTCTGCCCGCTGTGGATGAAATTTCTCGTGACCTTTCCATCATATGGAGAGAGACCCAAAATTCTCTCTTACAGGCTTCATCACGCATGAAGAAGTTCGCGGATAAGAAAAGAAGAGCTCCCCCCGTTTTTTCCCCTGGAGACAAGGTATGGCTCTCCGCTAAATATGTCCGCTTCCGTGTCCCTAGCTACAAGTTGGGACCACGCTATCTTGGTCCTTTCAAAATTTTGTGTCAAATTAATCCTGTCTCTTATAAACTTCTTCTTCCTCCCTCTCTTCGTATCCCTAATGCCTTTCACGTCTCTCTTCTCAAACCACTCATCCTCAACCGTTTTTCTCCCAAATCTGTTCCTCCCACTCCTGTTTCCGGCTCCTCGGACATCTTCTCGGTCAAAGAAATTTTAGCTGCCAAAAAGGTCAGAGGGAAAAATTTTTTTTTAGTGGACTGGGAGGGTTGTGGTCCTGAAGAGAGATCCTGGGAACCTGAGGACAACATCCTAGACAAAAGTCTGCTCCTCAGGTTCTCAGGCTCTAAGAAGAGGGGGAGACCCAAGGGGGGGGGTACTGTTACGCCGAGCGCTCCGGGTCCCCGCTCCTCCCCGGAGCGCTCGCTTCACTCTCCCCGCGGCAGCGCTCCGGTCACGTCCTCTGACCCGGGGCGCTGCGATTCCGCTGCCAGCCGGGATGCGATTCGCGATGCGGGTAGCGCCCGCTCGCGATGCGCACCCCGGCTCCCCTACCTGACTCGCTCTCCGTCTGTTCTGTCCCGGCGCGCGCGGCCCCGCTCCCTAGGGCGCGCGCGCGCCGGGTCTCTGCGATTTAAAGGGCCACTGCGCCGCTGATTGGCGCAGTGGTTCCAATCAGTGTGTTCACCTGTGCACTTCCCTATATCACCTCACTTCCCCTGCACTCCCTTGCCGGATCTTGTTGCCTTAGTGCCAGTGAAAGCGTTCCTTGTGTGTTCCTTGCCTGTGTTTCCAGACCTTCTGCCGTTGCCCCTGACTACGATCCTTGCTGCCTGCCCCGACCTTCTGCTACGTCCGACCTTGCTTTTGCCTACTCCCTTGTACCGCGCCTATCTTCAGCAGCCAGAGAGGTGAGCCGTTGCTAGTGGATACGACCTGGTCACTACCGCCGCAGCAAGACCATCCCGCTTTGCGGCTGGCTCTGGTGAAAACCAGTAGTGGCTTAGAACCGGTCCACTAGCACGGTCCACGCCAATCCCTCTCTGGCACAGAGGATCCACTACCTGCCAGCCGGCATCGTGACAGTAGTGCATTGCACCACCTCAAAAAAAATAAAAAAGTAGATAAAATGCAAAATTGCAAAATGCCCTAATGCCTGTATCTGTACACCATAATTACTGCAGAAATGCCCCAGTAAAACAATAAGTATTAAGTGCTAGAGAACAAAGCACAATCACTCACCACACCCTACATGTTTAGCCAAGTGACTTCCTACTGGGGTCTCTTTTTATTTGTGCATTTTGTTTACTTGCAGAAAATTGACAAAGTTGTAAATTAACAATAGGAATTGTAAGTGTTTTCTTAATAATTCATGGTTCGCTCTAAATCAGGTGCTAGGCTTTAAGTACATTGTTTAAAAGAAATTACACAAGTAACTTCTGTAATACAGGGACAAAAATAAAAATAAAGTTAATGGAAATTATCATTTAATGTCACTGTGCGAAAGCCATAAAATAAAGTTCCACAGGCACATGTAAGACTGGTGGATAGGAGTAGTGGAGACAGGAAGTATCAGCTGCGCACTTTGCTTGCCACTCTCCATTGTATGGAATCAGTGAAGTGCGAGATCACTCGGTGTGTAAAGCGATTGTATTGCACTGAGGCATATACCTCCAATGCTGGATAGGGATAATAAAAATAATACACATAGCGGGGGCTCTAATTACTTCAGCATACTTAAATAGCTTATTTGCATTTTTACAATAAAGGACAAGATTTGGCTTTCAAAGGCTTAAGACTTGGATTTATTTTTCCTCTCTATATATACATTTTTTGAAGACCTTGCCATGTGTTGAATTATATGTGATATTTAGGAAGTAAATCTTACATTCTAGTTTACATAAGACTTCTCAATGTTTCTTATTAAAAAAAAAACACAATGTAATGAGTTAAATGTGTTCTTCTTATACTTTTAATGAAAAAATCTCATATAACCCAGCACTGAATTTGCCAAACTTCTGTCACCAAGAATAGATATCTAGCTGAAGAAGGATGAATGTTATTTTACCACATGCACGATTTATATTTAATAGAAATGGAGAGGTTTTTTTTGTTTGTTTTATTATTATTTTTTAATGTAAAAATACTTATTTTCTCAATGTTCCTGTGTCCCCACGGAATTCCCTTACCTCTGGGCTTTTTTCTGAAACAGTGGACGGGCAGTGAGTTATGTACAGGGAAAGTATACTAATGTATTTGTATGAAGCAGTGGTCTACATAGAAACATAGAATGTGTCGGCAGATAAGAACCATTTGACCCATCTAGTCTACCCAATATTCTGAATACTATGAATGGTCCCTGGCCCTATCTTATATGAAGGATAGCCTTATGCCTATTCCATGCATGCTTAAACTCCTTCACTGTATTTACAGCTACCACCTCTGCAGGAAGGCTATTCCATGCATCCACTACTCTCTCAGGAAAGTAATACTTCCTGATATAACCTTTAATCATTTGTCCCCCAAGCATGAAAGGCTCCTGCTCCACACAACCCATGCATGCTTTCTCTCTCATGCCCCAAATACATATAAACAGCCGAATGTTCATGTGTTACCTATGGAGAGAAGAAAGGTAAGTCGCTGCTAGATTGCTCTGCTACTGGCTTGTCTCTCTTAGAACAAAAGGATAAGACAGTTAAAGTTTAACAAGCCTTAGTCTTCTCATTTGTCGGGGGAAAGTTGGAAGGCCCCATCGGGCTCAGTAGCTTTTTGACTAACGTGTTAGAGGACTTTAAATCCCTTGGGACTGTATAGAGTCAAGAACCATTCTGGCCCAATGTTCCATACAAACTACTCCTCATGGCATATCAGGAGAGAAGGTTGCTGACATAGGAGACCCTATTCCCAATCAGTGGGGCAACTGGCTGTCAGACCATCACCAATCTTGCATGTTTTACCTATGAACTGGATAAGCGATTTATGTTTTCTGCTGGAATGTTTTTTTAAAGGGATACTCCACCCCTAGACATCTTATCCTTTGGATAGGGGATAAGATGTCTGATCGCGGGGGCCCCACTGCTGGGGACCCCCGCAATATAGCACGCAGCACCCACCTGTTACTGCTCTGGAAGCGCCGGAATGTCTGGCTCCCGACCACGGGGACGGAAGATCGTGACGTCACGATCTTCCGTTCCCGTGGTCGGGAGCCAGAATCTTCAGCGCTTCCGGAGCAGTAACAGGTGGGTGCTGCATGCTATATTGCGGGGGTAGCCAGCGGTGGGATCCCCGCGATCAGACATCTTATCCCCTATCCTTTGGATAGGGCATAAGATGTCTATGGGTGGAGTACCCCTTTGGTGCTTTCTTTGGATATTTTAATGTTGAGATGCTGGATCACCCATATTCCTGTATCTTCTTTGATCTTTGAGTGTTGGGCCCTGACTATAAGAATTCAGATGATATATTAAAATCTATTCTTGGTTCCAAATGATGTTTCTTGGAGTTGCCCAGCAGCCTGGAATCTGTGCACACTAAACACACACAGACTATTCTCATAAATCTCTCACAAGCCTTCTGGCTACTGATCCACTGAAAATCAACAAGATAAAGAACAAAGGAATACATATTTCATTACAATTAATAGAATGCCATCACATTTATAAAACATTTTGCCCGGAGCAATCTGGGCAATGATTAACCACATAATTGGTATTTTCACTACTCTACTTTGCAAAGACAAAAGAATATGCTAATTGCCTTTAATATGATCTTTGAGAAGCAGTTTTGTTCGAGATCTGAATATAATGCTAAATTTTTAGGCTTAGAAATCAGATACATATTTGTCTGTCAGAAACTGTGGGGAGAGCGGATCTTGTCATTGATAATGACTACGGGTCATCCCTGGAACATGCTTCTGTTCTTTGTATGGAAAGAATACAAAACAGTGCATAGTTACAGCTCCTACCAAGATTTAAATTTGGTTCACAAAGGCGCAGATTGTCATTCTGGCTGGTAATGAAACTCAGAGCTCTGCTATGAATGGAGGCCAGAAAAAATAAAAATAGAGGGAAACAAATCTGATGTCATGAGAGAATTATCTTTTTTTTTTTTTGTTCATGGTTTTATCGTTTTCTGGTCTGCCAAGCTTCAGGACATCATGCTGACAATTAAAAGAGTACTTTAGATATTATTTTACATGTATTGTAAAATAAGAAACCCTACAAAGATCTAATATACATGTATAATGATCAAATATGTAAACAGATTTCTGCGGTGCATCATTGGGTAAGCTAAACTGGATTAAAGGGGAAAATAGGTTATCAAAACAAAGCAGACACAGGGGGGATTAGTAAGTTGTTTTTTTTTAACCATATTTTTACAAAAATGAACATTTGAAATAGGTTTCCTTTTAAGTTATGCATCAGTTTAACCATATTTACCTTAGATGGTAGGGGTTGAGTGTCTGATCACGCTGGGTCTAAACGCTGGGATCCCCTTATATCTCCAGAATGGTTCACACTTTCCTAGACAAACTGGTCTCAGGAATGACCGTTCAGTCCACCAATTGCTCGCTGTCTCGCCTCTTGCCAATGAACAGACCATCACTCCCAAGATCAGTTCATTTCAGAAGATGGGGACTGAGGCACTCAGAGACGGGCCTTGTTCTAGAGATCGTAGGGGGTTCAAGCTGGTCGGACACCCCATGTTCACTTTTCCCCCCTGTTAATAGGGGATATGTTTTGCATAACTGGAGAACGCCTTTAAAGGAAAAAAAACCTTAAAACCTAGTGCAGATCACGTGCACAAAATACTCTGGGTTTCCTTTTAAAGGGTTAGTCTCATCTTGTAAAATGATGGAATTCAATATCGTTAGGGGTACTTCAGTGGAAAACAATTTTTTAAATCAACTGGTGCCACAAAGTTAAACAGATTTATAAATTACTTCTATTGAAAAATCTTAAAGGGGTTATCCACCATAAGGTGATTTTAGAACCTGGCAGACAGTAATGGACATGCTTAGGGAGGATCTGCGTTTGCCTTGGGGCTAAATGGCTATGTTGTGAGATCACCATAACACATTGGCTAGCTTTTTGTGAACTGGTATTTCCTGTTTTAGTTTTCTATTTTTGACTACAAATCCCATAATTTTATTTTCCTCCCTCCCACACATCAGCCACCCCACCCATTGAAACATAAATGAGCTGCATCCATTCAAAAGACCTGTGGTTTTCAATCAGGGTGCCTACAACTGTTGCATTAGTTGCAGATTGATCTCTCTCCCACCAAGCGATCCCTACACCCATTGAAGCAGACAGTCTCCCTGTCATCAGCTGACTAGTGAGTCAGCTCTCAGCCGCATTGCAACCTGGAAAAAATCTGACACAACAGTAATTTTGTATGCTGTTAAAATAAATATTGGCGTGAAATTCACAGAAGAATTGTGAGAAAATTGTCACACACAGGTACAGACACTATATTATGAACTACACTAACTTTACAGCCCCTGTAGCATAGTCAAATAAAAAAAAATCCTGGAATACCCTTTTAATCCTTCCAGTACTTATCAGATGCTGTATGCTCCACAGGAAGTTGTTGTTCCTTTTTGAGTTCTTTTCTGTCTGACCACAGTGCTCTCTACTGACACCACCGCGTGCGTAAATGTCCTAACTATAAAAATATATTGTTAGTCAAACCGTACAGTCAATGACGTACACGCAAAAATAGCTTATTTTTGGTCACTTTTTATGCCATAAAAAAATGAATAAAAAGCGATCAAAAAGTCCAATCAAAACCAAAATGGTATTGATAAAAACTTCAGATCACGGCGCAAAAAATTAGCCCTCATACATCCATGTATGCGAAAAAATAAAAAAAAAGTTATTGGAGTCAGAAGAGGACATTTTTAAACGTATTCATTCATTTTTGTGCATGTAGTTATGTTTTTTTTCCAGAAGTAAAACAAAATCAAACCTATATAAGTAGGGTATCATTTTAATCGTATGGACCTACAGAATAAAAATAAGGTGTCATTTTTACCTAAAAATGCACTGCGTAGAAAAAAAAGCCCCCAAAATATACACAGTGGTGTTTTTTTTTTTTTTTTTTTCAATTTTGTCCCACAAATATTTTTTTTGGGGGGTTTTGCCGTAGATTTTTTTGTAAAATAACTGAAAGGGTTATGATTTTTAAAAGGTAAGGAGGAAAAAACTAAAGTACAAAAACTGAAAAAGCGCTGATTTCTTAAAGGGGTACTCCAGAGGAAAACATGGTGTCAGAAAGTTAAACAGATTTGTAAATTAACGTAATCAAAAAGAGGCACCCGGCACTGCCCGGCTCAAGCAACAGTTCAATGCACGCTGACACCTTCCCACAGGTACCGTGATAACTATTCAGCATACAGGTGGTGCTCACCGTACAGGCAAAAGACAGTTCACTTATAACTTCAGGATGAGAAAGAATGTCACAGGGCACTCACCAATGCTGCAAAATGTGTCCTTTATTTCACGGTTCCATACATCAGTGCGGAGACGCTCATACAGGTGTGCTTCTACAAACTACGGTCCGTTTCTCGTGATAGTTCGCGCTTCAACAGGTTTGTACAACAGGTTTGTGCCATAAGATAGCACTGATCGGTGTTTCTGCAGCTTGACTCCTCCTCGCGCCCTGCAAGGTGTTCAGGTCCCGAACGGCACCACTGAACTAACCGGCAATGTTTACTTTCGTTTTAGACACGGAGATCAAGCTTGATCACCACGTCTAAAGGGTTAATGCCAAAAATCAGCCCGATCGGCAATGTCCGGCATAAGCCAAGGGTCCTGGTTGCTTATAACAACCAGGACCCACCGGGTATGATGCACGTTAATGAATGTCCATTTGCGGCAAGGGGTTAATTAATTAATGTGCTTTTTAATAGGATCCCAAGTTATGAAATATTGTAGTCAATCATGCATTCCCATATTTCATTTTTAGCAGTACACTAATGTATACCAACTAGATGGAGGTAAACAAAAACTATTTTGGCCCCCCCATCTGACAATGGACCCCTATGAATACATAAGCATGGGGCCTTACCATATAAATGGCAATCCAGCAGTATCTTCCAATGTTCAGTACTAAAATCGGAAAAATCATCCAAATAATTGTATATGGGCTAGAAAGTTTACACTGCTTGTGAAAGAGTCATTCTCTACTCACTTTTGATATTCTGCAACAAGGCATTGTGTACTGAATGTGTAGACAGAATTTTTAATTCAGCCAAGGCAAGGGGAAACAACTTCAGGAGAGCGAACATCATGCTCATATTAGTACAGACACATTTTGATTGCAGTTGCCCACTGAAGGTGAAAAGAAAGATGAGAAAGCAAATTTCAGGTGATACCTTTTATAATGAACTGCTGTGCCACAAGGACTCCAATTCTCTATTAATTCTCAAGGTTATACTTGGATTCCAAGAGAATAAATAAATAAATAAAAAGAGTACAATAAAGTACAATAGTACTTTAAAGGGAGCTTTATTGAATATGATCACACAAACCCTGAATTGTATCAATTTTAATTTGGTAACATCAGATAGTATAATTTTTATTTCTATTAAACTGATTTTCTTTTTCTTTCCTTTTGAATTTCACTAAAATGCCTTTCATTAACAATGGTATAGCTAAATGGCAGATGTATCTGTCAGGGACACCACGAAAATAGGGTGTGAAAAGAGCCTTTAAAAGGGTACTCCACTGGAAAACATTTTTATTTTATTTAAATCACTGGTGCCAGAAAGTTAAACATTTTTGTAAATTACTTCTATTAAAAAAATCTTAATCCTTCCAGTACTTATCAGCTGCTATATGCTAGACAGGAAGTTCTTTTCTTTTTTAATTTCCTTTCTGTCTGATCACAGTACTCTCTGCTGACACCTCTGTCTATTTTAGGAACTTTTTTTTTGTTGTTGTTTAAAAATCTATACTTGGAGGTGTGTAAACTCCATATGTTAATGCGCCTTGAACATTTTCCAGGCAGCATTAAGGTTGCACCTGTGAGGCCATGCACCTATATCAGCCAACTTGGGTGGGGCTTGTAGCCTCTCTCCCTCCTCCCATTGTATGTGTGCTTAGTCACACTGGAGGTAACTGGGAGCAGGCTGCATGTCGGCCTAATGCTGCTGTAATTGCCCACTGGCCCCTGATTTTTGCTTTTTACGCACAGGTAGGTTAGCGTTAGGTCCTGCGCCATTTGAGAAACCTTGGCGTTGGTGTGCGGGCTCTGGTGTGTCCTTCATATAAGGATACACTGGCGAATGTCTCAATTTTAACATCAGTGTTGAGGGATAGCCAATGTCATTGTATACATCTACCACAGTAGTGCACCTAAATGTCTGTATTGTAGTATTTTAGGAACTGTCCAGCGCACTGTGGTCAGATTAAAAGGAAATAAAAAAAATAAAAAATACTTCCTGTGGAGAAAATAGCAGCAAGTAAGTACTGGAAGGGTTAAGATTTTTTAATAGCAGTAATTTACACATATGTTTAACTTTCTGGCACCAGATGATGTTTTCCAATGGAGTACCCCTTTAAGTACCTCTGCCACCAAGAAGAGACTTTTGCGTTAAGGCAAATATGAAACAAAAAAGACCCCATTTGGGTAGAATAAGAGGGATCAGAGAGGTTATATTAAAGGGGTACTCCAGTAAACTTTTTTTTTTTTTAAATCAACTGGTGCCAGAAATTTAAACAGATTTGTAAATTACTTCTATTAAAAAATCTTAATCCTTCCTGTACTTATTAGCTGCTGAATACTACAGCGGAAATTATTTTCTTTTTGAAACACAGAGCTGTCTGCTGACATCACGAACACAGTGCTCACTGCTGACGTCTCTGTCCATTTTAGGAACTGTCCAGAACAGCATATTTTTGCTATGGGGATTTCCTTTTACTCTGACAGTTCCTAAAATGGACAGAGATGTCAGCAGAGAGCACTGTGCTCGTGATGTCAGCAGAGAGCTCTGTGTTTCAAATGGAAAATAATTTCCACTGTAGTATTCAGCAGCTAATAAGTACAGGAAGGATTCCAATTTTTTTATAGAAGTAATTTACAAATCTGTTTAACTTTCTGGCACCAGTTGATTTAAAGAAAAAAAAAAGTTTTTCACCGGAGTACTCCTTTAAAAACTAGGCCTTGCATTAAGGGGCAAACTGTGCACTTCTTTGCAACATGCACCTACAAGTATAACAGTGTAGGTTATCGTGTTGGTTAGAACAGCTACCTTGCAGCACAAGGGGTCATGGGTTCAAATCTGACCATGGGCAACATCTGCATGGAGTTTGTATGTTCTCCCCATATTTGCATGGGTTTCCTCCTGTTACTCTCGTTACCTCCTACACTACAAAAACATACAGAATTGATAGGATGTGGACAGATAAGATACACATTATCTATACAGAATGCTGTGGAATATGTCAGCTATCAGTTTGGGTCATACTACCATAAAGCAGACCTTCTGTAAAGACTGACGTATTCCACTTTGAAATGCATTGCCGTCTATGGAGACAGCGCATTTCTGAGTGGTTCTAGCGCCACCAGAACATGCAAATGTGTGAAATCTCTGCCTGTGTTTTCCGGGTGGACTCAGGGATACCAAGGTACATTGGCTAAGCTGAATTAACTCAATGATTAGTTATGTCCCTCTATTATTTCTCTTCTCTTGCTTGAAAATATATATTTTTTTAAATTGTCAGCTACTCTAATTTTGAAAAATTGGTGATTTTAAGTACGCATGTTGGGAGGAAATTCTGTATTCAAAGGAAACAAAAAATAACATTATACTGCTAGAGATAAATTTAAGAGAAAATGTTATCACCCGAATTCCCCAGATTGCAATAGAAATAGAGGATACCTCAAGATAAATATACTTTGTGCCAGTGGGCTGTATATTGCTCTTTATAAACAACTGGAAGTATGGTAAGCCTTTCTCCAATATGAGCACCTAACAAGAAACAGATCTAGTCTATGTTAACAGACCACAGGGTTAACAATTTGTTGTAGGGTAGGTTTCTTAAATGACACTGGGAATGTGTATTGTTAAACGTATATGTGTTGAATGTGAAAGGGATATATCCTATTCACAAACGGCATCTGTCGACCTAAACAACCTACTGGAGAACCCACAAAGCACTAAACAATAACCATTTTCTTGCTGCATTTTAAATATTTAATGTCAAATTACTTGAATAAGCCCTGTGTGATTTCCTGTGTTTTCCATATATATATATATATATATATATATATATATATATATATATATATATGACAAATGTAGCATATTACAGGCAAGACTGGGAAATACTGCAAAACGCCTCTGTGGTAGGATAGCTTTGGATAATGTAAAGAGTTTTTTACATGATTGAGAAAAAATACATATACAGTGACCTCCCGACCTACGATGGCCCCGACATACGATCATTTCAACATGCGATGGCCTCTCAGAGGTCATTGCATGTTGAAGGCAGCATCAACATACAATGCTTTTGTATGTCGGGGCCATCGCATAAACGGCTATCCGGCAGCGCAGACTACATCAGCTGCCACCAGATAGCCGTTTACGGTGCCCCGTGTGGTCTGCTGACAATCACTTACCTGTACTCGGGGCTCCGGCGCGTCCTCTTCGGGATCCCCTGCATCGTCGGCGCTCTACATCGTCGTCATCACGTCGCTGCGTACGCCGTCCCGTCATCCAATAGGAGCGGCGTACGTAGCGACGTGATGGCGGCGACGGAGAACGAGGATGATGGGGAAGCAGAGGCCTTGCCGGAGCGGCGGGGACACCTCAGGGACGCGGCGACAGCGATGGACGGCGACATCCCGGGCAGCAGTGACGAGCGGTGACGGTCCGGAGCGGCGGGGACAGGTGAGTACAACTTTCTCTAACAGTGGTCTTCAACCTGCGGATCTCCAGATGTTGCAAAACTACAACACCCAGCATGCCCGGACAGCCAACGGCTGTCCGGGCATGCTGGGTGTTGTAGTTTTGCAACATCTGGAGGTCCGCAGGTTGTAGACCACTGTCCTATACTTTATATTGCACGGATTCCTCAACATACAATGGTTTCAACAAACAATGGTCCATTTGGAACGGATTACCATCGTATGTTGAGGGACCACTGTACTGTAAATGCATGTAAAAAGGTCCTTCAGGGTGCGTTTACATGTACACAGATTTGATGCACAGGATTTGATGCTGCAGAACTCAATGTAAAAAAAATGACTGAGCACAGCTTCTAATCGGCAGTTACAAATCCTGTGCATCAAATATGTGCCGGATACTGTATGTGTGAATGTACCCTCAGGGTGTATTCGCACATACAGTATATCCTGCGCATATTTCGGGCTGCAGATTTTATGCTGCATATTTTAATGTAAACTAAATGATTGAATACAGCTTCAAATCTGCAGCATCAAATATGGGCAGGATACTGTAGGTGGGAATAGACCCTAAAAGTAGAAGTGGCAGTTTTTGAATACAAGTCACACACTGTTACAGAAGTACATGGCACTTGATAAATATGATAGTTTACAGCAGAAATAGAATTAACCTACTTTTTAAAGATGCTTTTCCTGATTTTACACGATTGGAAGTGTTATGTTTTCACAATGAATATTTGTAAGAATGTATATAGCAAAACTGTACAAGAACATGTGCCATATAAGTTGTGGAAGCTTATTAACTGTATATAAAGCTTTTGTTTTTTGCCAACTGTATCTAAAAACAAGAAAATTCAGGGTAAATGAAAAGGTAAATTTCTTTAAAGGGGTAATCCGCTGGAAAACATTTTATTAAAATCAACTGGGGCCAAAAAGTTAAAAAGCTTTGTAAATTACTTCTATTAAAAAATCTTAATCATTCCAGTACTTATCAGCTGTTGTATGCTCCCCAGGAATTTCTTTTCTTTTTAAATTTCCTTTCTGCCTGACTACAATGCTTTCTGCTGACTCCTTTGTCCATGACAGGAACTGTCCAGAGCAAGAGAGATTTGATATGGGGATTTGTTCCTACTCTAGACAGTTCCTAAAATGGACAGAGGTGTCAGCAGAGATCACTGTGGTTAGACAGAAAGGAAATTCAAAAAGAAAATAACTTCATTTGTAGTATACAGCAGCTGATAAGTACTGAAAGGATTAAGATTTTTAAATAGATTAGTAATTAGTAATTTCTGTTTAATTTTCTGGCACCAGATGATTAAAAAAAAAAAAATTTTTTCCAGCGGAGTAGCCCTTTAACCCTACAGCGCATCAATTCTGTATAAGTTTAAAGAAGTATTCCCGAGGGAAAAAATGTTTTTAAATAAACTTAAACTGGTGCCATAAAGATACAGATTTACAGATTTGTAAACTACTTTTATTTAGAAAAAATCAAGCCTTCCAGGATTTATAAGCTGCTGTATGCTCCAGAGGAAGTTGTATAGTTCTTTCTAGTCTGACCACAGTGCTCTCTGCTGCCACCTCTGTCCGTGTCAGGAACTGTCCAGAGCATGAGCAAATCCCCATAGCTCATACCTCCAGCTCAAGAAAGTTCCTGACACAGACAGAGGTGGCAGCAGAGGGCACTGTGGTCAGACTGGAAAGAACAACACAACTTCCTTATTGTTATTGGTGCTCTATTACCACAGGCTGCTGAGGCTGTTCGTATTACTGGACAGCAGGGAGGAGGGTAAGTGACCTCCGGCTGTCATTCCAGCTGATTGGGGACACGCAAATACCCGCAGTGATCCCGATTAGAGATGAGCGAAGTTACAGTGATTCGATTCGTCATGAACCTCGCGGCTCGGCGTTTGCTGACTTTAGTCTGCATAAATTAGTTCAGCTTTCAGGTGCTCCGGTGGCTGGAGACTCTCTCCTAGGACTGTATCTACCTTTCCCAGCCCACCGGAGCACCTGAAAGCTGAACTAAAGTCAGCAACTAAAGTCAGCAACTGCCGAGCCGAGAAGTTTGTGATGAATCGAATCACTGTAACTTCGCTCATCTCTAGTCCTGATTGGCCCTCCAAACCCACTGGCTTGAGGAATTTTACCCTTTTGATTCCTGGATTTAAAGGGTTCATGCCAGTCATTGGCAAGATAGCCGCTGCCCGGCATTACAAGCAAGATTTCTAATCATTTTTGAAGCAAGCTTAGCTCCTGTGCTAGCCTTTAAGACTGGTAACATAATATGATGTAAAAATACATCATTTAACATTAACCTATTCCTGTCCATGAGGTAACTATATGTCATAGGGTGGGAAAGGGTTAACTTATGTCTGAGTCCCCCTTTAAACCAAAATATTGTGGGTTTAGCAGAAAACTGGGGAATCAAAAACTTGAAGAACAGGACGTCTAGCACAAGTTACTTGTGTGATAAAATATTGATGCTGCATTAAATTACATATACAGACATAAGGATTGGGGTATAAAGAACTTTAGAGCACACCTTTAGTCATATAAAAGTGTAATACCCGAAACGTGTCACTTTTAATCCCAATTCCTTATGTCTGTATATGTAATTCAATAAAGCATCAAGATTTTATCGCACAGGTAACTTGCGCTGGACTATCTTTTCTCGAAGTCTTCCTATTTAAGGTGCTGTCCTACACCTCTGGGTGAATCAGGCAGAACAGGTGAACTCTCTAAGGGAATCAAAAATTTACCACAAACAAGACTTAGTCATTAGTTTTTAAAGGGGTTAGCCAGGAAAAAACTTTTTTTTATATATCAACTGGCTCCAGAAAGTTAAACAGATTTGTAAATTACTTCTATTAAAAAATCTTCATCCTTTCAGTACTTATGAGCTTCTGAAGTTAAGGTTGTTCTTTTCTGTCTAAGTAATCTCTGATTACACGTGTCTCGGGAACTGTCCAGTTTAGAAGCAAATTCCCATGGCAAACCTCTTCTAAACTGGGCGGTTCCCGAGACACGTGTCATCAGAGAGCACTTAGACAGAAAAGAACAACCTTAACTTCAGAAGCTCATAAGTACTGAAAGGATTAAGATTTTTTCATAGAAGTAATTTACAAATCTGTTTAACTTTCTGGAGCCAGTTGATATATATATATATATATATATATATATATATATATATATATATATATATATATATAAAGTTTTTTCCTGGATAACCCCTTTAAGCCTTTACCAATCTAGGGCTCACTAAAATACATTTCCTTTAGCTGCAAAACACACCACAGCCTCAGACAATCGGCAGTGTTAAACCTTGTTAACTTTTATTCTCTCTCCATTAAAAATAAGAAAAAATAAAAAAAGATATTTCTGGCATTAGCACAATGAGTTCTTTATCTCTGTTGTTCACTCAGTAATGAAAGAATCAGATCTTTGCTGCCATACACGTTCTTGTAATTTTCTTTTAGCTTTGAGAAGAGACCTGCACTCATTAAAATCTTTTAATAAATTACAGATGATCAAAACAGCATTTAATTTTAATTTGAAACCTTTAACACTTTTTATTCTGTAGTTCAAATGACTAAAATCAGTTACTTTTATGGATTAAAGTGGTGATAACAGAAGGTCACATTGATTTGAGATACTTCTGTAGTAATAACACAAGCACGAAAATGTGTTCAATATAAATGGACATTGCCTTAGTAGGTGTATCTGCCCATCTTTTGATCCCATTTCAAATGAGTTTAACAAAGTGGAGCTACATGGGCAGATTCACATGTGGAATTTTCTTTTCGTTGCTAAAATAAAGGGTGAAATATGTAATACACACAGATTTTGGTGAGCATTTTGCATGCTATTCGCAAAGCTTCTCTACTCCTTAATCTATTATATAAGAAGGAGAGAATGACTATAACAAATCTTTATACAGTGACCCCCCCGACCTACGATGGCCCCGACATAAGATCCTTTCAACATACAATGGCCTCTCAGAGGCCATCGCATGTTGAAGGCAGCATCAACATACAATGCTTTTGTGTGTCGGGGCCATCGCATAAACGGCTATCCGGCAGCGCTGACTGCTTCAGCTGCCACCGGATAGCCGTTTACGGTGCCCCGTGTGGTCCGCTGACGATCAATTACCTGTCCTCGGGGCTCCGGCGCGTCCTCTTCGGGATCCCCTGCATCGTCGGTGCTCTCCATCGTCGTCATCACGTCGCTGCGCACGCTGTCCCGTCATCCAATAGGAGCGGCGTGCGTAGCGACGTGATGGCAGCGGTGGAGAGCGCGGATGCCGGGGAAGCAGAGGCCTTGCCGGAGCAACGGGGACACCGCGGGTATGTTCCGAGTGACGGAACACGTGGGATTCCTGTACCCCGCCCCCCCCCCCTTTTGGCATCATTGCACCTCTGCTCCTCTGTCTGGTTGTGGTTTGCCTGCTTATTTTTATACCATCTAGCTGTTTGCATCTCAGGAATATTGACATTATTTACAGTCTATATTTATATTCTATGTATTGATGTGATTGCAGCATTATTACTGTATATCTAAGTGTTATAGGCAACACAGACAGGGGTGTATTGTACTATACATTGCACATTGTATTCCTATTTGGTATATAGGGGGACGGATGTGGTGAAAGGGGGGTCATGGCCCCTTTCCCATGTTGTGTCATGCTCCTTGCGAGCAATTTTTCATTGATTTTAAATGTCGCTTGTTTGGATATTGATTTCTATATTTTGTCAATAAAGATTTTATTTCTATATATTGATCTTTGGGTGTGCACTGGATACAGTCATTCTTGTTTTTCGTTGCTCAGGATAGGGGATAAGATGCCTAATCGCGGGGTCCCGCAGCACCCTGCCGCCCCCGTGTGATGTCACGCTCCGCCCCCTCAATGCAAGCCTATGGCCCCTGTCACGCCCCCTCCCATAGGCTTGTATTGAGGGGGTGGAGCGTGACATCACACGGGGGCGGAGCCGTGACGTCACTATGCTCCGTCCCCATGATCGCCAGTAATCAGACCCGGAGCGAGCACGCTTTGGGGGCTGATTCTAACGGGGTACCCCTTTAAAGTGCAATAGTTTCTTGCATGCTTCCCTTGGGGATTACCCTAGAACAGTTGTCTGCAACCTGCGGACCTCCAGATGTTGCAAAACTACAACTACCAGCATGCCCAGACAGCCAACGGCTGACCGGGCATGCTGGGAGTTGTAGTTTTGCAACATCTGGAGGTCCGCAGGTTGGAGACCACTGCCCTAGAAGATAAAAGGCACAAAATATCTGATACCAGTTATCTCACAAGCAAACATGATCATGGCACACTCAGGGTTGATTATTATTGGTTGATAATTGTTATAAAGCTAAGCTCTGGGATACAGGATGGTAAAGGCTAGGTTCACATCATGGAATCTGCACCCAGAAATATTTCATCCAGAGATTCTGAGGGCAGCCACTGAATCAGTGAGTACTAGGAGCCTGCGGACACTGCCATCTTCATACACAGCAATGAAAATATATGAAAGAGTTCATTCTTTCGGTGGATGAATTTCTGCAGTAGAATGTTCTGCCACAGAAATTACATTGTGTCCCTATTAGGGATCGACCGATATTGATTTTTTTTTAGAGCCGATTCTGATACCGATAACCTGCAAACTTTCAGGCCGATAGCCGATAACTTATACCGATATTCCCCCCTTGTAGACAGCAGGCCCATCCCCTTGTAGACAGCAGGCCCCCCCCTTATAGACAGCAGCCCCCCTTATAGACAGCAGCCCCCCTTATAGACAGTAGCCCCCCCTTATAGACAGCAGCCCCCCCTATAGACAGCAGCACCCCCCCCCCCCTTATAGGCAGCAGGCCCCCCCTCCTCCTCTTGTAGAAAGCTCACGTCAGGTTGTGGCGGCTCCGCTGTCCCGTTCTCCCGATCGCATCATGGCGTCCTATGGAGGAGCATGTGACATACACGTCACTCTGTTTCCTTCATAGAGTTACGCTGGGTGCAGGGGAGGAGTGACGTGTGTGTCACATGCTCCTCCATAGGACGCCATGATGTGATCGGGAGAACAGGACAGCGTAGCGGGGCCGCACAGCAGCAGGTATCGGGGGCGCACGCTGGACACATTATCGGCAAGGTTAGATTCCCCTAGTCCCTATTGACAGCGGAATTTAATAGTGGACTAGGCATACATGTGCATAAAAAAACAGCTGTCAATCACTAAGTAGGACCGCCCACATGACTACTTATACCAGATTAGGCAGAAATTGCCATGAATAAATCACTAGTTATATTGTAACTTTTCCAACAAACCTATATATCAATAAGCTTAGCTGTTAAAGGGGTTATCTGGCCAAAGATAAAGAATATGGGATAAGATGTATGATCGCAGTGGGCCCGCTGCTGGGACCCCCTGCGAACTTCGTGCAGTACTCACATTCTATGCAGGGTTGCGTCTCCAGTCTTGGAAAGCTCTTTCCTTCTGGGACTGGAGACGTGACATAATGCCACGCCCCCTTGTGATGTCACACCATGCCCCGTCATGCCACGCCCCCTCCCATAGACATGAATGGAGGTGGCGTGGTGTGACCTCACGAGGGGGCGTGGTGTTACGTCAATTCTCAAGTCCAGAAAGAAAGGGCTTTCCAAAGATTGAGACGCAGCCCTGCATAGAATGTGGGTGCTACAGGGAGATCGCGGGGAGTACCAGCAGCGGGACCGCTTAACCAGACATCTTATCCCCTATCCTTTGGATAGGGAATAAGATGTATTTGGCTGGATAACCCCTTTAATGTTCTCTAACATGATGACTGCAGATTAGACTGCACTTACATTTACTTACATGACTGCAGATTAGACTGCACTTACATTTACTTACATGACTGCAGATTAGACTGCACTTACATTTACTTACATGACTGCAGATTAGACTGCACTTACATTTACTTACATGACTGCAGATTAGACTGCACTTACATTTACTTACATGACTGCAGATTAGACTGCACTTACATTTACTTACATGACTGCAGATTAGACTGCACTTACATTTACTTACATGACTGCAGATTAGACTGCACTTACATTTACTTACATGACTGCAGATTAGACTGCACTTACATTTACTTACATGACTGCAGATTAGACTGCACTTACATTTAAATAAAAAAACAATAAAAAAAACATGACTACAGTGACATAAAAAACACATGTTTAGTAGTCCAATACAAAACAAAGAAAACAAACAATACCATATAATAAGCTGTCATAGGAAAGTGATGTAAAGATGATATAATGTCAGCAGAATGCAAGGCGTTCTTCAAAGCAGTCAACACTGCTTAATGTTGCAACAGAAAAAAAACTCATCATTTTTGGGTTAACAGGAGCGAAAAAAGGAAAGGCAGTTAAAGCATCTTCCCAACAAGCTCTATAAAAAGTTACAGATTAGTGTGTAAACATAACTCTCCCCTTTAAAGACGCCTCATTTACACCAGAATACAGAAGCACCCAGCTCCCCGAAGGAAACATAGGCACTTTGTGTTGTTAATTGCAGCAATAAAGGCTGGGTACATAAATGATTTAATTTCCACATAGGAAGGTAAAGGCCAATGTTTGCTGTCCCAATTCATGAGGAAATAACAACCACACAATTAAGCAATTCTAGTTTATTACAGTTTTCACACTGTCTTATACAAGCACAGGCTGCCAGACAGACTGTTTAGATGGAAAGGCTTTTCGCCAGCAAAGAATTTGTGCTCATTTAACATATGCAACAATGGAGTATATTCTGTGTATCACAGGCACCAGTGAGAAGGAATATTAAAAAATAAATAAAAGGGTTCATGTAAGAGCTTGTTAGCACTTGTGTAAGCAATGTCCTACATGGCTCCCATTGTGTGTCTGTAGGTGGTCTTCTGCAGGTGTCATATCAATGCTGGTGGCAGCTAGTGAATACAGACGGACTTTAATGAGAGATGCAGAACCATACAATTGTAGTAGGTAGTGGTACCTGAATACCAAATAAGGTACCATTATACCTTCAATAGCTGTTGGCAGAACATTAAAGGGGTACTCTGCCCCTAGACATCTTATCCCCTATCCAAAGGATAGGAGATAAGATGTCAGATCGCAGGGATGCCACCTCAACGGCTTCCGGCAACGCTGGAGGCTTCGGAACCCGACCATGCGAGCCGAAGAGCGTGACGTCACTACTCCACCCCGGGTGACATCACACCCCGCCCCTCAATGCAAGTCTATGGGAGTGGGCGTGACAGCCATCACGCCCCCTCCCATAGACTTGCATTGAGGGGCGGGGCGTGACATCACACGGCGGCAGAGTCATGACGTCACGCTCTTCGGCTCGCATGGTCGGGATACGAAGCCTCCAGCGTTGCCGGAAGTCGTTGAGGTGGGTGCTGCAGGCAAGATCCCGGGGGTCCCTAGTCCCCTTTGTAAAGGGGATAAGATGTCTAGGGGCAGAGTACCCCTTTAAATCAATCAGATCTCTCTTGTTCCCCCCATAGACATGACCATTGGTCTTGGCAAGTGTTTACATGTACTCAATGGGAAGAAGGAAGGTAATCTGCTGTCAGATAGCACTAGTGGTGGCTTGCTTATCCTGTTAAAACCAAAATGGATAGGTGAATGAAATCCAACACGCCTGACCCTTCACCCCCCACCCCACCAACAGTTGAAAGGCTGATTAGAAGGCTGAACCCACAGAATATGGTGGAGTCAGCTGAATTTTCACTAATATACAGTGGGGCCT
Source organism: Hyla sarda (assembly GCF_029499605.1). Lineage (NCBI taxonomy): Eukaryota > Metazoa > Chordata > Amphibia > Anura > Hylidae > Hyla > Hyla sarda. The sequence continues at coordinate 379,699,169 of NC_079191.1, read as the reverse complement.
AAAGCTTCTAGTATCTAGGCCACACTATTCTCTATTCAACTACCTCATAAATACTTATTAGACTATTTACCATCTGAAACAAAAGACAGACAGCGCTCCATAGTGCATTAACCAAGTGGTACACTGGGGGGGGGGGGCTCAGACAAAGTGAACGCTTACCCCAGAAGGTTACACTCCCCAAGTCCAACAATGGATCAGAGTATGAAAGTTAACTGCAGCCTTTCCACGTCTAAGTAAATGCAATCTTCAGAAAAATCCTCCAGTGGTCGACGGGATGCAAGGCGCTGAACACAGTAGAAAAAGGGAACTGACGTTTATTCACCCATGGTGCAACGCGTTTCACAGTACAACTGCTTCATCAGGCCTGATGAAGCAGTTGTACTGTGAAACGCGCTTCATTATGGGTGAATAAACGTCAGTTCCCTTTTACTACTGTGTTCAGCGCCTTGCATCCCGTCGATCACTGGAGGATTTTTCTGAAGATTGCATTTATGCTCAGAGGAAAAGTGGAAGGTCATGCTACAAAAAGTTGTAAAGCAGCTCAAGCCTTACTTGGTGTCTTACTTACTTGCTGTCATAACTAAATCAATAATTCTCTGGAGATGGACTCGTAACCTTGGGATTGTTGATATTTTCCCACAGGTCCTCAGACAGTTCTCTTCTCCTTGTTCTGCTGTCCATGCTTGTGTGGCACACAGACACACAATGCAAAGATGAAGTGAACTTCTCTCCTTTTTATCTGCTTTCAGGTGTGATTTTTATATTGCCCACCCCTGTCACTTTCCCCCAGATGATTTTAAAAAGAGAATCACATGGTTGAAACAATCTTATTTATCCACAATTTTGAAAGGGTGCCAATAATTTTGTTCAGCCCATTTTTGGAGTTTGTTGTGACATTATGTCCAATTTGCTTTTTTTCCTCCTTTTGGTTTAGTTCCAATACACACAAAGGGAATAAACATGTGTATAGCAAAACATATGTTACTGCAATCCTTTTCTATGAGAAATGCTTCATTTTCTTGAAAAATTTGTGCCAACAAGAGGAAAAGCTGCCCAGATGCCCATAGCAACCAATCAGATCGTTGCTTTCATTTTTCATAAGCCTTGTTAAAAATGAAAGAAGCGATCTTATTGGTTGCTATGGGCAACTGGGCAGCATTTCCTCTGCACAGGTTGTGATAAACCTTCACCAATGTGTGTATAAATAAAAATGTGAAGGTAAAAACATTATCTATAATAATTAAGCAAATTTAATGTTTATTAAAGTAAAAAAAATGGCAACACTTTGGATAGGGCATAAGATGTCTAGGGGAGGAGTACCCAAATTTTATTTTTGCATTTTCGTACTTTCCTCCTCACCTTCTAAAAATCAAAACTCTTTTATATTTCCATCCATAGATCCATGTGAGGGCTTGTTTTTTGCGTGACCAATTGTACTTTGTAATGACTCATGTTAATAAAAAAATGTACAGAAAACCCATAAAATGATTATTTGTGTGAGGAAATTTTCCCATTTGGGAGGGTTTGGTTTTTATGTTGTACATTTAACAGTAAACATGATATGTTTTCTTTATTTTGTGAGTGAATATGTATAAAATGATACCCATGATTACAAACTTTTCTATTATTGTACTGTTTTTAGAAAAAAAACAGACTTTTTTCACAAAATAGTTATGTTTAAAATTGCCATATTTTGACCACTTTCTAAGTTTAACGTGTACAGGGCTGTCCAAAGGCTTAATTTTTATGCCGTGATGTGTATTTTTTTAGTTTTTTTCCAATTTTGCGTATATCTGAGTATTTGATTGCATTTTATTATATTTTATTTTGATGTGATGTGACTAAAACACAGAAATTTTGGAAATTTTTTTTTTTTTTTTTTTTTACTTTTAAGCAATTTACCGTACAGAATCATTTACATTGTATTTTGATAGTTCGTCATTTACGCACACAGCGAAACCAAATATGTGTATTATTTTTTATTTTTTGGGGATAAAATGGGAACAAGGGGTGATTTATATTTGTATTGGGGGAGGGGCTTTTCTACTTTTTTTACACTTTTTATGTCCCCATAGGGGACTATTTATAGCATTCATTTGATTGCTAATACTGTTCAGTGAGGGGAATCTGTATAGGGGGATTATTAGCGGCAATAAACCCTGGCACCCGTGTCATGTATAGGAAGTAAATGTACATCCTGGTGCACTAAGTCCCAGACTTACATTTACATCCTATGTCCTCAAGTGGTTAAGCATGGTTGTTTCTACTACCTAAAATATTTTTGCTACATATAGAATTATTTTCATAACACATCACCCAATGCTCCACCAAGGTAGTGGAGGGAAGAAACAAGACATGAATTCTCATTTTTTCACATGGTTTCTCCCACATATGGGTCTGTAGGTGACAAATGTTTGCCTTCTAATAGCCCCAAAAGTGTTATGGCTATTAGAAGGCGAAGAGGGAAAAACAAAACCGCCATTAAAAAAATGTGCCCGGTACTAAAGGGGTTAAATAGGTATTCCATCAAAGCTATTTTATAACTTATCCTGGGGATAAAAATCGGATTTTTAGTAGCATCTGAGAACTGGATTTCCTAGTTATTATTCCCATAATACATTTACATACACAGCTTTTCTTCCTGACCGCATAAGAAAACCCCAAACACACACTTAGGCCATGTTCACACAGTGTAAAATGTGGCTCTTTGCCCTTTTTGTACTCTGTAGCTATATCCATGTGTCTCTCTGCCCTTGTTGTACTCTGTAGCTAAATCCCCCTCCTTCAGTTCTCCATATATCTCCATAGTCAGAATGTAACTTGATCAATGTCATCTCTCAGCTGAGTTTATGAGGGGAATAAGAGAAGCTTGAGAAATTAAGTTTTTTTCCCTAATAAGATATATCGCAAAATGTCTTATATTTGCTTGTACTATTGACTTAGGCAATGTTTGCTGAAAAAGCCTCATACACACTGAGGAAATTCTGTGCAGCAAAATGGCGCAAAATTGTCACTTGTTTCTTGCAACATTTTACAGTGGAAATAAACACTAACATTCTAAGTCCCATTGACTAATGGGCTTTAACACACGGATTTCGCAGATCAGTTTCGGCAGACTCCGGATCTACGTTGCAGTCTCAATGGGAGGCTGCTACAAGCGCAATCTGCACAGAATTTCCTTTTGGAAATTCCGTAGTGTGAACGAGCCCTAAATACTTTTAAAGCTATATAATAGGAACAAACAAATATTTGGGTAAACCATATAGCTAAACTGTATTCAATGAAATGTGTACGTTTAAAACAGCTAAGTAAACAGACTAACAAGCAGGTAAGGTGGGGGGGGGGGGGGGGGGGGGATAGGCTTTTTTTTTTCTTCACCAGGGGACTGGAAACTGTTCAGGGAATCATTATGACTAAGACAGAGCCATTGAGTCTGGGACAGGCTATTAGCATATGGCAGCAATAAGCAATAATCTTGCATATTATAATGTGACAAATGTCAGCAGAACATTCAGTTCTATCTCATTCATTTACATTTCAATGAAATACTTCCATCCTCGTCCTGAAATTCCTCTTGAAGACTTGCACGGATATGACAGGAGCCCCTGATTTAAATTTTTTATAATGCTGGATAAATGATTTCCAAACTTCAGCTTTTTTTTGCTAACATTTGATTTACTAATATACAGTACGGTAGTTTTTAACAGCATTTCTACCCAAACAGTAATACTGGCTATGTATTATCAGATCAGAAGTTGGGCAGCAGCCAAAATGCAGTGATGATTTTTTCTTTCTTTTCTTTTTTTAGAAGTTTTGTTGCAGTGATAATGATTGCAAATGTGGCAATAGGAAGTCTTCTCATCAGTTTCTTGGAAGTTAATCCAAAGGTTAAAAAATACATTTTCTACACGTAATTTTTTCTGGTCCAGCTTAAAAGGGGTGGAAAAATTTTTTTTTTTTCTTTTAGAACAACTGGTGCCAGAAGGTTAAACAGATTTGTAAATTACTTCTATTACAAAATCTTAATCCTTTCAGTACTTATGAGCTTCTGAAGTTAAGGTGGTTCTTTTCTGTCTAAGTGCTCTCTGATGACACGTGACTCGGAACCGCTCAGTTTAGAAGAGGTTTGCTATGGGGATTTGCTTCTAAACTGGGCGGTTCCAAAGACACGTGTCATCAGAGAGCACTTAGACAGAAAAGAACATCCTTAACTTCAGAAGCTCATAAGTACTGAAAGGATTAAGATTTTTTAATAGAAGTAATTTACAAATCTGTTTAACTTTCTGGAGCCAGTCGATATACATATATATATATATAAAAAAAAGTTTTTTGCTGGATAACCCCTTCATGACCCAGCCCATTTTCACCTTCATGACCTGGGCATTTTTTGAAAATCTGACCACTGTCACTTTAAACATTAATAACTTTGGAATGCTTTTACTTATCATTCTGATTCCGAGATTGTTTTTTCGTGACATATTCTACTTTATGTTATTGGTATAATTTCACAGATATTTGCATCCTTTCTTGGTAAAAAATCAAAAAATTTCATGAAAATTTAGAAAATTTAGCATATTTCTAACTTTGAAAGTCTCTGCTTGAAAGGAAAATGGATATTCCAAATAAATTACATATTGATTCACATATACAATATGTCTACTTTGTGTTTGCATAAAAAAATTGACAAGTTTTTACTTTTGGAAGACATCAGAGGGCTTCAAAGTTCCACAGCAATTTTCCAATTTTTCTCAAGATTTTCAAAATCGTAATTTTTCAGGGCCCAGTTCAGGTTTGAAGTGGATTTTAAGGGTCTTCATATTAGAAATACCCCATAAATGACCCCATTATAAAAACTGCACCCCCCCAAGTATTCAAAATGACATTCAGTAAGTGTTTTAACCCTTTAGGTGTTTCACAGGAATAGCAGCAAAGTGAAGGAGAAAATTCTAAATCTTCATTTTTTACACTCGCATTTTCTTGTAGACCCAATTTTTGAATTTTTACAAGGGGTAAAAGGAGAGAAATCACCCTAAAATTTGTAACCCAATTTCTCTCGAGTAAGGAAATACCTCATATGCATATGTAAAGTGTTCGGCGGGCGCAGTAGAGGGCTCAGAAGGGAAGGAGCGACAATGGGATTTTGGAGAGTGAGTTTTTCTGAAAGGGTTTTTGGGGGGCATGTCCCATTTAGGAAGCCCCTATGGTGCCAGAACAGTGGACCCCCCCACATGTGACCCCATTTTGGAAACTATACCCCTCATGGAATTTAATAAGGGGTGCAGTGAGCATTTACACCCCACTGGCGTTTGACAGATATTTGAAACAGTGGACTGTGCAAATCAAAAATTTTATTTTTCATTTTCACAGACCACTGTTCCAAAAATCTGTCATACACCAGTGGGGTGTAAATGCTCACTGCACCCCTTATTAAATTCCGTGAGGGGTGTAGTTTCCAAAATGGGGTCACATATGGATATTTATTGTTTTGCGTTTGTCTGAACTGCTGTAACAATCAGCCACCCCTGTGCAAATCGCCTAAAATGTACATGGCGCACTCTCCCTTCTGGGCCTTGTTGTGCGCCCCCAGAGCACTTTGCGCCCACATATGGGGTATCTCCGTACTCGGGAGAAATTGCATTACAAATTTAGAGGTTCTTTTTTCCCTTTTACCTCTTGTGAAAATGAAAAGTATAGGGCAACACCAGCATGTCAGTGTAAAAAAATTATTTTTTTACACTAACATGCTGGTGTAGACCCCAACTTCACCTTTTCATAAGGGGTTAAAGAAGAAAAAGCCCCCCAAAATTTGTAAGGCAATTTCTCCCGAGTACGGCGATACCCCATATGTGTCCCAAAACTGTTGCCCTGAAATACGACAGGGCTCCAAAGTGAGAGAGCGCCATGCGCATTTGAGGCCTGAATTAGGGATTTGCATAGGGGTGGACATAGGGGTATTCTATGCCAATGATTCCCAAACAGGGTGCCTCCAGCTGTTTCAAAACTCCCAGCATGCCTGGACAGTCAATGGCTGTCCGGCAATACTGGGAGTTATTATTTTGCAACAGCTGGAGGCTCCGTTTTGGAAACAGTAGCGTACCAGACGTTTTTCATTTTTTTGGGGGAGGGGGGCTGTGTAGGGGTATGTGTATATGTAGTGTTTTTTACTTTTTATTTTAGGTTAGTGTTAGTGTAGTGTAGTGTTTTTAGGGTACAGTCACATGGGCAGAGGTTCACAGCAAGTTTGCCGCTGGAAGTTTGAGCTGCAGCGCAAAATTTGCGCCATCTCAAACTTGCAGCACTCACTGTAAACCTCCGCCCATGTGAGTGTACCCTGTACATTCACATTGGGGGGGGGGGGGGGGGGGGGCAAACATCCAGCTGTTGCAAACTCCGAGCATGCCCTTTGGCTGTCCGTGCATGCTGGGAGTTGTAGTTTTGCAACAGCTGGAGGAACGCTGGTTTGGAAACACTAAGTTAAGTAATAAACTTTCAAGTGTTTTGCAACCAAACTTAGTGTTTCCAAACCCGTGTGCCTCCAGTTGTTGCAAAACTACAACTCCCAGCATGCATGGTCTGTCAGTGCATGCTGGGAGGTATAGTTTTGCAACAATTGCAACAGCTGGAGGCACTGAGGTAGGAAACGGACAATGTTTCCCAACTAGTGTGCCTCCAGTTGTTGCAAAACTACAACTCCCAGCATGCCCAGACTGCCCAGGCATGCTGGAAGTTGTAGTTCGGCAATATCTGAAGGATCAGATGTTGCCGAACTACAACTTCCAGCATGCTTGGGCAGTCTGGGCATGCTGGGAGTTGTAGTTTTGCAACATCTGGAGGTCCACAGTTGAGAGACCACTGTATAATGGTCTCCAATCTGTACTCTTCCAGATGTTAGAGAACTACAACTCCCAGCATGCCTGGACAGACTGAGCATGCTGAGATTTGTAGTTTTGCAACATCTGGAAGAGCACAGATTGGAGACCATTATACAGTGGTCTCCAAACTGTGGACATCCAGATGTTGCAAAACTACAACTCCCAGCATGCCCAGAAAGCCAAAGGCTGTCTGGGCATGCTGGGAGTTGCAGTTTTGAAACTCTCAGAGGCAGCAGTGAGATCGCTTTACGGCGATCTCACTGCTGCCAATGAAGATGCCGCACTGCTGCCGGAAACTCACCTCCGGGACGCACCACCGCCGGGACCACCTGGATGACGCCGGGACCGCCGGGACCGCTCGGGACACCGCTCGGATGGGTAAGTGACGCCGGGGGACGGGTCAGGGACACTTAGCAGAGCGGTGTGTGTCCCGATCCCCGTGATCGGGACTCACACACCGCGCTGCTAAGTATTTTCATAGCGAAACGCTGCTATCAGCTAGTCAGATTTGACCAGCTGATAGCAGCGATCGCTGGGGTGGGGGGTGGGGGATGAAACCCCCCGTGGTCGCACGGTAAGATGGCTGGCTATCAGTGATAGCCACCATCTTTCCGGGCGCTGCGGGATGCTGCGAGTAGCGGCAGTAATGTTCATGACGTACCTGTATGTCATGGGTCGGGAACACCTTGCCACCCATGACGTACAGGTATGTCATAGGTCGGGAAGGGGTTAATATGTAATTAGCAAAAAAGCTGTTTTTGAAAAATTAAAAGCTAGCATCCTTAACCTGAGGACACTCGAAGAGCTTGACATCTTTTGAGAGTATCTATGCACCCTGTCAAACATTTTCTAACTTTTGGGGGCTTCCGATTCTATGTAGTACACTTTTCGGTAAAAATGACACCATATCTTTATTCTGTAGGTCCAAACAGTTACAAGGATACCAAAGTTATATAGGTTTTATTTTATTTTACTACTTTAAAAAAATTATAACTACATGTACCAAAATGAGTATGTGTAAAATTGTCATATTTTGACCCCTTATAAAAGTTTTTTCCATATACAGGGATGTATGAGGGCTAATTTTTTGCATTGTGATATGAAGTTTTTACAATTTTTGTTTGGATGGGATTTTTGATCGCTTCTTATACATGTTTTAGGGTATACAAAGTGACAAAAATTTTAGACCCCATCTTATCCCGAGATCCTAATAATGACAGATGAAGAGGAAGAAGAAAAAAGAAAAAGAACACTTCTATATGCCACTCCTTCCATAATCTCATATATTTCTTAGTTCTATTTTTTCCCTTTTGCCTACAAATGTTCATTTTCTGGATCCATTCCAGGTACCTTTAATTTATTAAGAATAAGCAATATGGCATAAAACATCACCCTACTAACTAAATATGTTGAGTTGTCTATACAGCCCAAATCTCCCAGAATTATAGTTGAAATTGAGCAAGGGATAGTCTTTTTTAGTTGTATTTAATGTATACAATTTTATAGCAAAAACTTTTTACATAATGTAGATAATACCTTTATATGTATAGTTGTAATATTGGTTAAAAAATGCATATATTTCTGGGTGAAATAATGCTGTCCCTGCAGCTATTGCATGTGTGTCTCTGTTAGGAGACCAAATACAGGAAGTGAGGGCAGGAAAAGCAGGGTTCTGTGCAGGCTCCTTGCTTTTCAATCATTCTGCTGTGTGAGCAGGGGGGCATGTGACAGAGCCTCAGTGTACAGAGCCCTGCTTGTCCTCAATGTACAGAGCCCTGCTTGTCTTCAGTGTACAGAGCCCTGCTTGTCCTCGGTGCACAGAGCCCTGCTTGTCCTCAGTGTACAGATCCCTGCTTGTCCTCAGTGTACAGAGCCCTGCTTGTCCTCAGTGCACATAGCCCTGCTTGTCCTCAGTGTACAGAGCCCTGCTTGTCCTCAGTGTACAGAGCCCTGCTTGTCCTCAGTGTACAGAGCCCTGCTTGTCCTCAGTGTACAGAGCCCTGCTTGTCCTCAGTGTACAGAACCCTGCTTGTCCTCAGTGTACAGAGCCCTGCTTGTCCTCAGTGTACAGAGGCTGAGTGTCCTCAGTGTACAGAGCCCTGCTAGTCCTCGGTGCACAGAGCCCTGCTTGTCCTCAGTGTACAGAGCCCTGCTTGTCTTCGCTGTACAGAGCCCTGCTTGTCCTCGGTGCACAGAGCCCTGCTTGTCCTCAGTGTACAGATCCCTGCATGTCCTCAGTGTACAGAGCCCTGCTTGTCCTCAGTGCACAGAGCCCTGCTTGTCCTCAGCGTACAGAGCCCTGCTTGTCCTCAGTGTACAGAGCCCTGCTTGTCCTCAGTGTACAGAGCCCTGCTTGTCCTCAGTGTACAGAGCCCTGCTTGTCCTCAGTGTACAGAGCCCTGCTTGTCCTCAGTGTACAGAGCCCTGCTTGTCCTCAGTGTACAGAGCCCTGCTTGTCCTCAGTGTACAGAGGCTGAGTGTCCTCAGTGTACAGAGCCCTGCTAGTCCTCGGTGCACAGAGCCCTGCTTGTCCTCAGTGTACAGATTCCTGCTTGTCCTCAGTGTACAGAGGCTGAGTGTCCTCAGTGTACAGAGCCCTGCTAGTCCTCGGTGCACAGAGCCCTTCTTGTCCTCAGTGTACAGATTCCTGCTTGTCCTCAGTGCACAGAGCCCTGCTTGTCCTCAGTGTACAGAGCCCTGCTTGTCCTCAGTGCACAGAGCCCTACTTGTCCTCAGTGTACAGAGCCCTGCTTGTCCTCAGTGTACAGATCCCTGCTTGTCCTCAGTGTACAGAGCCCTGCTTGTCCTCAGTGTACAGAGCCCTGCTTGTCCTCAGTGTACAGATCCCTGCATGTCCTCAGTGTACAGAGCCCTCATGGAACTCATGGAAAATGTAGGCAGCATGGAAAATGTAGGCAGCATTACAGAACCATTTATATGATGGATATACATCCAAAGTGGAGCATAAACCATGTCTGCCACATCAGCTACAAGTAAACCCATGAAATACACAAAAAGCTCTACATTATTTTCTAATGACGTATGCAGCACTATATAAGCAAAAAATAAATAAAAAAATAAATAAAAACCACAGTAGTTATTATCCTTATCCTCTTACATGATAATGTAGTAGTACATTTATTTTACAGCACTTGTTATTTCATTTTGAAGCTAAAGGCCTATAAACGGAATCTGCATGCCCATGCGTTTGCAATACCCACTGTTTATCATGTTGAGTCACAGGGCACCAAGTCATCATTTGGGGTGGAATAGGACTGCAGTGGATGCTATTTTTTTGAGGCAAGCTTCATTATGCTTTCCTTCTTCTTGAGTGACAAATACACTACAAAGCTAATACTCCTTTATAATATACCCCGCACACTCCATAAAGCTAGAGCACCTTTTCACCTCAAATAATGGGTGTCTGATAATAAACAAACGTACTGCGAGAAACCACAAGAATGGCATTTGTAAATGCTTTGATTGTGTCTCTGCGCAGCGGTGGATCCCAGAGAACAGTGCGACTGCATGCAGCTCCACATTAGTACCCTGCTGGGAACAGATACAGCCAAAACAATGGAAACTTCACTGCTTCGTCTACTTTATTAATCAAAGGCAAAATGTTGCTAGTTTTTTTTGTTTTTTTTTGTGGCTAATTAAAGTAGCAGTATAGAATACAGGTCACACATTGCACAGATGTCCTCGAACCAAATTAATTATAAATGTCTTTTTTGGAAAATGTATCTGACCTTAGAAGATCAATACTGTGTTCTGAATCAGTCACATAAAAGTAAAACATTAGAAAAAGGAGTCCCCATCGAATCAACAGATAAAATAACAAAATAAGTATTACTGAAAATGAATTTCAATGTAAGCTGCATGTTTCACTTATAGCCCACAATAACAAATTATGAATTCACGTTTGTGCAATGGGGATGTTGCTGAGCAGTAGTACATTTTAATGGCTTCTAACTGGAATGGAGTATTCCAGATTAAAGCCATCAGAAGCCATCCAGAATATGTTTGATAAGGGGTCAAGCAGGGAACTTTAAAGGGGTATTCCAGGAGTTTTTTTTATTTGACTATGCTACAGGGGCTGTAAAGTTAGTGTAGTTCATAATATAGTGTCTGTACCTGTGTGTGACAGTTTTATCACAATTCTTATGTGATTTTCACCCCAATATTAATTTTTAACAGCAAAAAAAAAAAAAAAGACTGTTGTCTTAGAGACCTGACCTCACTAGTCAGCTGATGACAGGGAGCCTGTCTGCTTCATTGGGTGGAGCGATCGCTTGGTGGGAGAGAGATCAATCTGCCACTAATGCAACAGCTGTATGCACCCTGATTGAAAACACAGGTCTTTTGAATGGATGCAGCTCATTTATGTTTCAATGGGTGGGGTGTCTGATGTGTGGGAGGGAGGAAAATGTAATAATGGGATTTGTAGTAAAAGAAAAAAAAAGAAAACTCACATAGGAAATACCAGTTCACAAAAAGCTAGCCACAGTATTATGGTAATCTCACAACATAGCCATTTAGCTAAAAGACAAGCGCAGATCCTTCCTAAGCATGTCCATTACTGCCTGCCAGGTACGTACTAAAATCACCTTATGGTGGATAACCCCTTTAATACTGCACACATGGAACAATAATATGTGCAGCCTAGACTTCACGAAAACTCAACCTTTTGCAGCCTTGTACTTTCTGCAGACTTCAATGAAAAGGTCCACACCAACTTTCCATGTATTTCTATGGAGAACACTGATATGGTGAATTAGGAAAAGAGTATTTAGGATCCCCCTTCTCCAAACAGATGAAGATGGAAAAAACCATTTACCTGTTTAATCCCACTATATTATAATGTTAGAGTATAGAGCAGGTTTAGGAGGCAAGCCTGTTCCATACCCAGCTGACTACACTTACCATCAGCAGCCAACATCAAAGATCAGGACTTTTATACCGTGTCATAGACAAAACAGTAGAATGGCAGCTTACTGCAATATATAGGTATTTCAGTGTACTGTTTAAGCAATTAAGTGATCACATAGTGAAGTCCCTTACATGACTAGAACAAAAAAACATACAAAATATAAATAAAACAAAAGTTTAAATTATGCTCCATTCCCTAAGTAATATATATATTTTTTTAACTCCATAAAGTTAACCCTTTAAGGAACAGGCCAATTTTATTTTAGCATTTTCGCTTTTTTCCTCCTCGCTTTCTAAAAATCCTAACTCTTTTATATTTCCATCCACAGACCCATATGAGGGCTTGTTTTTGTGTGACCAATTTTACTTTGTAATGATACCTCTCATTTCACCATAAAATGTATGGCACAACAAAAAAATATATTATTCATGTGGGGAAATTGAAACCCGCAATTTAGCAAATATTGGAAGATTCTGTTTTCACGCTGTACACTTCATGGTGAAAATGTCATGTTTTCTTTATTCTGTGGGTCAATACGGTTAAAATGATCCCCATGTCAGTAGGGACTCATTTGGGATACAGGTTGAATTAGATGGACTCTGGTCTTTTTTCAACCTTATGAACTATATACTATGTTATATGCTTTTCTATAATTGTACCGCTTAAAAAAACCTCAAACTTTTTTTAACAAAATTAGTATGTTTGAAATTGCCCTACAGTATTTTGACCATCTATAAACTTTCTCATTTTTCTGTATACGAGGAGGTATGAGGGCTAATTTTTTGCACCGTAATCTGTAGTTTTTATCAGTACCAATTTTGCTTATTTTGTAACAAAAAGGTTGCAATTTTGAACTTTTTTTTTTCCGTTTACACCGTTCGCCATGTGGGTTAACATTATATTTCGATAACTCGGAGATTTACGCACGCAGCGATACCAAATATGTTTATTAATATTTTTTGATGCTTTTTCGGGGATAAAATAGGAAAAAGGGGCCAATAAAAATTTTATTGGGGAGGAGCTTTCACATTATAGGGGACTATTTATAGCAATCATTAGATTGGATAGGTATAGCACTGATCAGTATTATCAGCGATCTTCTGCTCTGGTCTGCTTGATCTCAGACCAGAGCAGAAGACCCTGGGATGACGGCCGGAGCAGGTATGGGGATTGCGTGATTGCTGATGTCCGACATTACCGGCGGGTACGTGGCTGCCGGGACCTGCCGTGCATGATGCGAGCACCAGTCCGGTGAACGTGTCATGTACATGACGTAAATGTACATCATGGTGCATTAAGTCCCATCGCACCATGATGCACATTTGAGTCCATTGTCATTAAGGGGTTAAATTATTAACATTTTTATGTTATTGATCTTGCATAGCAACTGCCATAAATGAAAAAGTATTGCACCCTTTCACTGTTTAACCCCTCCTCTTGCATTTGATAGCCTCTGTGCTGTGTGCTATAGGGGTTGGAAATGTTGGACACTTGCTGTTTATTTGCATGTATCAAAAAGTGGACACCGCGGTTCACAAATTGAAGGTATGTCTGTGAAAGTATTTTAGTTACACTATGTAAAACCATCTGATATATTAGGTAAGAAAAACCTCATATAAAATGTACCGTTGTGGCTGAGGACCCTTTGCCTTTGAGTGAATGATATTCTTTGCACCCCTATAGTTACACTACTAGCCCAGGTGCAGTAAACCATCTATACATAGCGAGATATTTATCATGTGGAATACATTACTTTTTATTAATACAAGGCCCAACATAACTGTAAATTTCATTGTAATATTTTATAATGATGGTATCTGATCACCCTGCAGCCATTCATGAGACAGGGTAGAGTTACATTGGCAGTTCTCAGGCAGTTTGATGGCTGCCCTTTTAAAGCCTCCTCTTTATCATAAAACAGTTTTTATGGCACTGCCAGTTCAGTATGACCTTTAATTCATCACTAGGTACCCTACATTGCACTACATTATATAGGAAATGTCTTAGGGGCAGAGAATCTTTTGTCTGTATGCTGACATAAATTCATAGCCTTCTTATACCAAAGCTTTTAATAACACTGAAACTGCCAAAAATGTGATACACTTCAATACAGTTATAATAACTCTCTATTTTCTGCAGTGTTTTATTTGCTTCATTACACGGCTGCATCTAAATACATTTGTAAAGCCTCATTCAGACACCGTGATTTTATCGTGTGAATTGCATCTTAAAAAATCTGAAATCGGGTTGCTGTACACTTACTATTATCCAACTGGAGCAGCTATTTGGCCTGGCCTAAGAAATGCCCTACCCTGCTAGCTGTGCCTACTAGAATAACCCTTCATGGCAATCTTATTAATACCACTGTGTAAAGTGATCAAGATGCATGTTGGGTTTGATTAAATGATCCGTCATTCTGCAATCCTTATTACCTCTGTATCTTTCAGCCAGCTGAATTACTTTGTTCTATTTTCATCCTCCATTCTATGGTAAAATACTAATAAATGCCACCATATAATTAAAGGGGTACTCCATTACTAGACCTCTTATCCCCTATCCAAAGGATAGAGGATAAGATGTGTGATCACGGAGGGGGAAGGGATGGGGGATGGAAGGGGTGTGCGGCTGCTGGGACCCCCGCGATCTCCGGGCAGGCACCAAGGCATTCTGAACACAGAAGCTTGAAGCTTCCGTGTTGGTGTTGTCACGCTACGTCCCCTCCATTTATGTATATGGGAGAAGGCATGATGGCTAACACATTGCAGTCACGCCTCCTTCCAAAAAAGATAATGGAGGGGGCGTGATGGTTGTAGTTGCCAATCACCCGACACAGAGCAGAGTTTGCTCCATGCACCGGATGACTGGGGTGCCGCACCAGAGATTGCAGGGGTTCCCAGAGGCTGGACCCCCGCGATCAGACATCTTATCCCCTATCCTTTGACTAGGGGATAATAGGATAAAATGTTTAGGGGTGGAGTAACCCTTTAACCAATCAGGGACCCAGGGCATAAGCCCTGATACCCTGGTACTTAAGGACAAAGGGCGCACCTGTACACCCATGGAAATTTCAGTCCCCACCGCGTGCCGGGCGGGGACCAAAGCATGATGCCTTCTGAAATCATTCAGCAGGCATCCAGTGAACAATGCCTGGGGGTCCTGATCATTCAGATCGTCGACTTGCGGCGATTCCTGGCTGATCAGGTCTCTGATGACCTGATCGCCCAGGAAAATAGGGATGATCCAAGCTGTCCGAGACAGTTCCAACCATTCTGAAGGATAGGAGCAAGGTGGCAGTATTGACCGTCGAATCGCAGAGCAGGGGTGTAAGTTCGGATCCCCCGCTCTGCTCGCCCCTAGAAGTTAGAGTGGGGGAAGATGGCGGCGGGGGTTGTTGATGCAGGGGAACCGGCGGCATGTACCTCGGGAGCATGCGGCGACTGGGAGTGGCGAGTGGAGCAGGCAGCGTGGAGGACCAGCAGGCAAGTAGAGCCAGTGGCGGCATGCGAGGCAGCAGTGAAGATCGCTGTAACATGATCTTCACTGCTGCTTCTAGGACTTTAAAAACTACAACTCCCAGTATGCTGAGACAGCCTAGTTTTGCAACAGCTGGAGGCCCCCGGTTTGGAAACACTGAGTAACAAACTCTCAGTGTTTTACAACCAGTGTGCCTCCAGCTGTTGAATATATACAACCCCCAGCATGAACGGACAGCCAAAGGGCATGCTGAGAGTTATAGTTTTGCAACAGCTGGATGTACATTCACACAAGCGGGGATTTGCAGTGGGTTTCTCGCTGCAAGTTTGAGATGCAACTAATTTTCCGCTGCAGCTCAAACTCCCAGCGGGAAACTCACTGTAAACCCCCGCCCACGTAAATGTACCCTAAAAAACACTACACTACACAAATTAAAAAGTAAAAAACACTACATATACACATACCCCTACACAGTCCGGTACGGCACTGTTCCCAAAACAGAGCCTTCAGCAGTTGCAAAAAAACAACTCCCAGTATTGCCGGACAGCCTTTCACTGTCCAGGCATGCTGGGAGTTTTGCAACAGCTGGAGGTAACCTGTTTGGGAATCACTGGCGTAGAATACCCTTATGTCCACCCCTATTGAAAATCCCTAATTTAGGCCTCAAATGCGCATGGTGCTCTCTCACTTAAGGGCCCTGTCGTATTTCAAGGCCCACATATGGGGTATTTCTGTACTCGGGAGAAATTGCCTAACAAATTTTGGGGGGCTTTTTCTCCTTTTACCCATTATGAAAAGGTAAAGTTGAGGTCTACTCCAGCATGTTATTATAAATAAATAAAAAATTTTACACTAACATGCTCGTGTTGCCCCATACTTTTCATTTTCACAAGAGGTAAAAGGAGAAAAAGACCCCCAAAATTTGTAACGCAATTTCTCCTTAGTACAGAAATACCCCATATGTGGACGTCAAAATGCTCTACGGGCGCAAAGCAGGGCTCAGGAGTGAAAGCGCACCATGTAAATTTGAGGTGATTTGTACAGGGTAGGCTGATTGTTACAGCGGTTCTGACATAAACAAAAAAAAAAACACCCACATATGACCCCAATTTAGAAACTACACCCCTCACGGAACATAACAAGGAGTATAGTGAGTCTTAACACCCCACAGGTGTTTGAAGAATTTTTGTTATATTTGGACGTGAAAATTAAAAATTTTTATTTTCCACTAAAATGCTGGCGTTATCTTAATTTTTTCATTTTCACAAGGGGTAATAAGAAAAAAAGACTCCCAAAATTTGTAACCCCATCTCTTCTGAGTATATAAATACCCCATGTGTGGACATAAAGTGCTTTGCTGGCGCACTACAGGGCTCAAATAAAAAGGAGCGCCATTGGTCTTTTGGAGAGAGAATTTGGCTGGAATTGAAGGCCCTGTGCGTTTACAAAGCCTCCATGGTGCCAGTACAGTGGACCCCCCCCCCCCAAATTTGACCCTATTTCAAAAACGACACCCCTCACGGAATGTAACAAGGGGTGCAGTGAGCATTTGCACCCCACAGGTGTCTGACAGATTTTTGGAAAAATGGTCCATGAAAATGTAAAATTACATTTTTCATTTGCACAGCCCACTGTTTCAAAGATCTGTCAAAAGCCAGTGGGGTGTAAATACTCACTGCACCCCATATTACATTTCATGAGGGGTGTAGATTCCGAAATAGGGTCACATGTGGGGAGGTCCATTGTTCTGGTAGCAAGGGGGCTTTGTAAACGCACATGGTCCCTGACTTCAATTTCAATGGCGCTCCTTCTCTTCTGAGCATTGTAGTTCACCTGCAGTGCACTTTACTTCCACACATGGGGTATTTCCATACACAGAAGAAATGGGGTTACATATTTTGGGGGGCATTTTCTCCTATAACCTCTTGTAAAAATGGTAAATTTGGGGAAAGAAACAGCATTTTAGTGAAAAGTCGTCAAACACCTGTGGGGTGTTAAAGCTCATGGTACTCCTTGTTACGTGCCTTGAGGGGTGCAGTTTCCAAAATAGTATAACATGTGTTTTTTTTTGTTGTTTTTTTTTTTTTTTTATGTTATGGCACATGCCCCCCAAAAAAACATTTCAGCAAAATTTGCTTTCAAAAAGCCAAATGTGACTCATTCTCTTCTGAGCATTGCACTGCGCCTGCAGTGCACTTGGCGTCCACACATGAGGTATTTCCATACTCAGAGGAAATGGGGTTACAAATTTTGGGTGGCATTTTCTCCTATTACCTCTTGCAAAAATGGTAAATTTAGGGAAAAACTGCATTTTAATGAAAAAAAAATTCATTTACACATTCAACTTTAACAAAAAGTCATCAAACACCTGTGGGGTGTTAAGGCTCACTGGACTCCTTTTTACAAGCCCTCTGATGTCTTCCAAAAGTAAAAACGTGTCATCTTCATGATGAAAACATAAAGTAGACATATTGTATATGTGAATCAATATATAATTTGGATGTCCATTTTCCTTATAAGTAGAGAGTTTCAAAGTAAAAAAAAATGCAAACTTTTCAAATTTTTATCGACGAAATTTTACCACTAACATAAAGTAGAGTATGTCACGAAAAAACTATCTCGGAATCAGAATGAAAAGTAAAAGTGCCAGGAATTTTATTTATTTATTTGACAATGCTATAGGGGCTGTAAAGTTAGTGTAGTTAATAATATAGTGTCTGTACCTGTGTGGGACAGTTTTATCACAATTCTTCAGTGATTTTCACCCCAATATTTATTTTTACCAGCATACAAAATGACTGTTGTTTCAGATTTTTCCCAGTTTGCAATGCGACCGAGACCTGACTCACTAGTCAGCTGATGCCAGGGAGCCTGTCTGCTTCAATGGGTGGAGCAATTGCTTGGTGGGAGAGACATCAATCTGCAACTAATGCAACAGCTGTAGGAACCCTGATTGAAAACCATGGGTCTTTTGAATGGATGCAGCTCCTTTATATTTCAATGGGTGGGGTGGCTGATGTGTGGGAGGGAGGAAAATGGAATTATGGGATTTGTAGTAAAAAAAAAAAAAAAAGAAAACTCACACAGGAAATTCCAGTTCACAAAAAATTAGCCACAGTGTTATGGTAATCTCACAACATAGCCATTTAGTCCCAAGACAAGCGCAGATCCTTCCTAAGCATGTCCATTACTGTCTGTCAGGTACGTACTAAAATCACCTTATGGTGGATAACCCCTTTAATGCTTTAAGTGACAGTGGTCAGATGTGCAAAAAAATGCTCGGGTCCTTAAGGTGAAAATGGGCTGGGTCCTTAAGGGGTTAATTCTGAGAAGGCTCTGTCTATCCTACTTTTATTCAACTCCTCAAGTGAAAAGTGGTTCTGCACATGATCACTAGAACATTAAAATGTGTTCAGGTCTTCCTTTTCAGATAAAGTGTAGTAGCTGTAATATTAGTAGCTGCACAAGGCAAGGCATATAGTATGATTCTGGTTCTTCCTTTTTGGTGCACTATAATGAGCTCTGCAAATCTACAGCCCTATATACTCCTCTTAGAAAAGGTCATCTACACCGGATTTACACTTCACTTAGAAGGTCTTTTATTGCAGATACATAGTGTTTTAATCAACCACTTTAAGATCGCAAGTTGTCATTTCTGTTACAGAGGGAGGAGGGTATACAGCAAACACTATCACCTGAAAGGTGTCAGATTTGTTGAGGGGAAAATGACAATTGTATTGAATGGTGATTTTGCTTAAAGAGAAACTGACTGTTTGCTCGCCGAGCTCCCCTGACTCATCAATGTTCCTCACCTGGCCCACCCCCGTAACAAATATTCAAATGTCTTCACTCTCAAGTCACTAGGACGTGAGAGCCTGCGGGGGAGGGGTGAGTGCTCTACTCTATGAGCAGAGAGCAGGAGCCACTGTCTTGCTATACCTGGAAGGCAGCAACACTGACCAATTGGGGCGGGCCAGGCAAAGAATATTGATGATATAGGAGAGCTGTTATGCCGAGCGCTCCGGGTCCCTGCTCCTCCCCGGAGCACTCACGGCGTCTCTCTCCCTGCAGCGCCCCGGTCAGACCCGCTGACCGGGAGCGCTGCACTGACATTCCGGCGGGGATGCGATTCGCATAGCAGGATTCGCCCGCTCGCGAATCGCATCCCAAGTCACTTACCCGTCCCGGTCCCCGGCTGTCATGTGCTGGCGCGCGGCTCCGCTCTCTAGGGCGCGCGCGCCAGCTCTCTGAGACTTAAAGGGCCAGTGCACCAATGATTGGTGCCTGGCCCAATTAGCCTAATTAGCTTCCACCTGCTCCCTGGCTATATCACCTCACTTCTCCTGCACTCCCTTGCCGGATCTTGTTGCCTTGTGCCAGTGAAAGCGTTTAGTGTTGTCCAAGCCTGTGTAACCTGATCTCCTGCTATCCATTTTGACTACGAACCTTGCCGCCTGCCCCGACCTTCTGCTACGTCTGACCTTGCCTCTGTCTAGTCCTTCTGTCCCACGCCTTCTCAGCAGTCAGCGAGGTTGAGCCGTTGCTAGTGGATACGACCTGGTTGCTACCGCCGCAGCAAGACCATCCCGCTTTGCGGCGGGCTCTGGTGAACACCAGTAGCCTCTTAGAACCGGTCCACCGGCATGGTCCACGCCAATCCCTCGCTGACACAGTGGATCCACAACCTGTAAGCCGAATCGTGACAGTAGATCCGGCCATGGATCCCGCTGAGGTGCCGCTGCCAAGTCTCGCTGACCTTACCACGGTGGTCGTTCAGCAATCGCAGCAAATTGCCCAACAAGGACAGCAGCTGTCGCAGTTGACCGCCACATTACAGCAACTTCTGCCTCTGCTACAGCAGCAAACATCTCCTCCGCCAGCTCCTGCACCTCCTCCGTAGCGAGTGGCCGCTCCTAGCCTCCACTTGTCCCTACCGGACAAATTTGATGGGGACTCTAGACTCTGCCGTGGATTTTTGTCTCAATGTTCCCTGCATATGGAGATGTTGTCGGACCTATTTCCTACAGAACGGTCTAAGGTGGCGTTTGTAGTGAGCCTTCTTTCTGGAAAGGCCTTGTCTTGGGCCACACCGCTCTGGGACCGCAATGATCCTGCCACAGTCCAGTCCTTCTTCGCTGAAGTCCGTAGTGTCTTCGAGGAACCAGCCCGAGCTTCTTCTGCCGAGACTGCCCTGCTGAACCTGGTCCAGGGTAATTCTTCAGTAGGCGAGTACGCCATCCAATTTCGTACTCTCGCTTCCGAATTATCTTGGAATAACGAGGCTCTCTGCGCGACCTTTAAAAAAGGCCTATCCAGTAACATCAAGGATGTGCTGGCCGCACGAGAGATTCCTGCCAACCTGCAAGATCTTATCCATTTGGCCACCCGCATTGACATGCGTTTTTCTGAGAGACACCAGGAGCTCCGCCAGGAAAAAGACCTAGATCTCTGGGCACCTCTCCCACAGTATCCTTTGCAATCTACGCCTGGGCCTCCCGCCGAGGAGGCCATGCAAGTGGATCGGTCTCGCCTGACCCAGGAAGAGAGGAATCGCCGTAGGGAAGAAAATCTTTGTCTGTACTGTGCCAGTACCGAACATTTCTTGGTGGATTGCCCTATTCGTCCTCCACGCCCAGGAAACGCACGCACGCACCCAGCTCACGTGGGTGTGGCGTCTCTTGGTTCGAAGTCTGCTTCTCCACGTCTCACGGTGCCCGTGTGGATTTCTCCTTCTGCCAACTCCTCCCTCTCAGCCGTGGCCTGCTTGAACTCTCGTGCCTCTGGGAATTTTATTCTGGATTCTTTGGTGAATAAGTTCTGCATCCCGGTGACCCGTCTCGTCAAGCCGCTCTACATTTCCGCGGTCAACGGAGTTAGATTGGATTGCACCGTGCGTTACCGCACAAAACCCCTCTTAATGTGCATTGGACCCCATCATGAAAAGATTGAATTTTTCGTCCTTCCCAACTGCACCTCCGAAGTCCTCCTCGGTCTGCCATGGCTCCAGCTTCATTCTCCCACCCTTGACTGGACCACCGGGGAGATCAAGAATTGGGGCTCTGCTTGCCACAAATGCCTCTCCTCCCAGTCCCGTCAGGCAAGCCTCAGTGCCTCCTCCTACACCTGGTCTCCCCAAGGTTTATCAGGACTGTGCCTTGCCTCCTCTTGGCCCCCGTCCTGGTGACACCCTGCCCCGTGTCAAGCTTCACCCTCTGCCCTCCCTCCCCATTCCCACTCCTGCTGTACTGCCTGCCTTTGAGGAAACCCTACTATCACTCCCGGTGTCCTCGTCCCATGTGAAGCAGTTGCCGGACAAAAAAAGGGGAGACCTAAGGGGGGGGGGGTACTGTTATGCCGAGCGCTCCGGGTCCCTGCTCCTCCCCGGAGCACTCACGGCGTCTCTCTCCCTGCAGCGCCCCGTTCAGACCCGCTGACCGGGAGCGCTGCACTGACATTGCCGGCGGGGATGCGATTCGCATAGCGGGACGCGCCCGCTCGCGAATCGCATCCCAAGTCACTTACCCGTCCCGGTCCCCGGCTGTCATGTGCTGGCGCGCGGCTCCGCTCTCTAGGGCGCGCGCGCCAGCTCTCTGAGACTTAAAGGGCCAGTGCACCAATGATTGGTGCCTGGCCCAATTAGCCTAATTAGCTTCCACCTGCTCCCTGGCTATATCACCTCACTTCCCCTGCACTCCCTTGCCGGATCTTGTTGCCTTGTGCCAGTGAAAGCGTTTAGTGTTGTTCAAGCCTGTGTAACCTGATCTCCTGCTATCCATTTTGACTACGAACCTTGCCGCCTGCCCTGACCTTCTGCTACGTCTGACCTTGCCTCTGCCTAGTCCTTCTGTCCCACGCCTTCTCAGCAGTCAGCGAGGTTGAGCCGTTGCTAGTGGATACGACCTGGTTGCTACCGCCGCAGCAAGACCATCCCGCTTTGCGGCGGGCTCTGGTGAACACCAGTAGCCTCTTAGAACCGGTCCACCGGCATGGTCCACGCCAATCCCTCGCTGACACAGTGGATCCACAACCTGTAAGCCGAATCGTGACAGGAGCTCGGCGAGCCAGTTGCCTGCCTCCATTGCGCAGAGCTGCTTAATAGGAAAGAAGCTATCAGTGCCTATAACTCTATAAGTACTTCACCAATAAATGTAAGTAACCCTTCATTTTAAAGGGGTACTCAACTAGAAAACATTTTCTTTTAAATCAACTGGTGCCAGAAAGAAAAACAAATTTGTATATTACTTCTATTAAAAATCCCAATCCTTCCAGTACTTATGAACTGCTGTATACTACAGAGGAAATTCTTTTCTTTTTGAATTTCCTTTCTGTCTGACCACAGTGCTCTCTGCTGACACCTCTGTCCATGTCAGGAACTG
Organism: Hyla sarda; assembly: GCF_029499605.1. Lineage (NCBI taxonomy): Eukaryota > Metazoa > Chordata > Amphibia > Anura > Hylidae > Hyla > Hyla sarda. The sequence continues at coordinate 379,676,517 of NC_079191.1, read as the reverse complement.
TCCAGAGTAGGAGAGGTTTGCTATGGGGATTTGCTCCTACTCTGGACAGTTCCTAAAATGGACAGAGGTGTCAGCAGAGAGCAATGTGGTCAGGCAGAAAAGAAATAAAAAAAAAAAAAGAACTTCCTCTGTAGTATACAGCAGCTCAAAAGTACTGGAAGGATTGGGATTCTTTTAAATAAGTAATTTACAAATCTGTTTAACTTTCTGGCACCAGTTGATTTAAAAGAAAACGTTTTCCAGTGGAGTACCCTTTTAAAGCTGTTCACCTGCACTGTAACCCAGAGACCCTGTCCTATAGGATTCCATGTCAGAATTGTGTGTGACTCCTCAGGAAACCAGAGCAAACCACAGGACTTTCCATGAGTAGCACACGTGACCTTATAACTTAAAACTGTTTTTTGTTTTTTTTTCTATTATGATGCAAGTAATATCTCAGCCAAAGGCATTATTACAATCCATTACCAATGTGTATAGTGGTGGTAAAGGAGATGAAAATGTGACAACAGATTCCCTTTATTATAAAATAAAGTAAAATAAATGACAGGTCTTCCATAAATAATAAGATGTTAGCATTAATTACTGCTGTAGACATCAAATCTTTAGAACTTTTGGTCATAAAGTTGCAATGTTACAACCTTTCCTTTTTTAAATGTCGCTCTGTTGGGACAGATGTATAGATCCATATTGATATACTTTCTCCATTAGGTAATAAAAAGCGTTTGTCTGGCTCCATGACTCACATTCCAGTAAAAGTACAGATGCCATTAGCAAGCTGGCTCCCTCTTTGTTTGGAATCTCAACCAAATAGATCGAGTTGGGCAATAATAATTATCACACAATGAACTGGTTGTGTTTGGGTGAAAACAGAGTATATAATGGCATATGTCTAGGATAAAAATGAAGCACGTTGATGTAAAAGCTTTTCAATCGAAAGAGCAATAGGAGAGCAAAATTAAAAATTTTTTTTTTTACATATTCAAAAACATAAATTGGACTAACAGAAACTATACAACGGAAAATACTAAAAGATCCTTACACTCAAAGCACATTTATCAGGATGTATCAGGATGATGAAAATATAAACAGATAACTACGGTAACTATTCAAAAGGCTTTCAAAGCTACTTTACTGTTCAAATATTCTGGAAATTACATTTTTGTAATCTGGCCCTGCAATGGCTGCCATCAAAGAAAATGGAATTCTCCAATTATGGATGGTAAAAATCTGCACAATACACACACTACCATAAAGCCAAGCCCAAATTAACCTTGTGCTCTGGCTGTACAAATGAAAGAGCTGCTTGAATTACTACTCATATTAACAAAGAAGCAAAGTAATTACCCCTGAATTAAACATAAACATAAACATCTAAAAGGGAATTGGGCTTTGTGACTGATTTACTTATTTCAATAAAAGTTTTTGAGGAGGGCAGATGTTACATTGTAGTATATAGTAAAATAATAAGAATATACTACAATGTATTTGTGGTGTTTTGGTAGTGTTCATTTATTGCTTTTTTTGGGTGCAGTGTTTTTTTTTTTCTTTTTCCAAAACACAGCATGCTCTATTTACAGAGCTTTTTTGTTTTAGAATACAAAAATAAGCATATTACCACTGTAGCAAGATATAATAATAATAAATAAATAATTTTATAAAAGCATAATGAAAAAACATTTAAAATTCATGGCAATTTTTAATGTGCAACAAGTAACTCATCAAGGCCTTGACTAAGAACCAGGTCCTAAAACGGCCATGCAAACCCTGCTGTGTTACCTCCGTGAATGTGCCCACCAAAAAGTCTAAAAAAAAGGATTTTGTTTGTGGCAGATTATGAGTGATATGGATCTTTTATATTGGGTTAGAATTAGAGATGAGCGAACTGACAGTAAATTCGATTCGTCACAAACTTCTCGGCTCGGCAGTTGATGACTTATACAGCGTAAATTAGTTCAGCCTTCAGGTGCTCCGGTGGGCTGGAAAAGGTGGATACATTCCTAGGAAAGAGTCTCCTAGGACTGTATCCATCTTTTCCAGCCCACGGGAGCACCTGAATGCTGAACTCATTTATGCAGGAAATTATCAACTGCCGAGCCGAGAAGTTCGTGACGAATCGAATTTACTATAAGTTCGCTCATCTCTAGTTAGAATAACAAAAGGAGTCAGCTTTTTTTCTGGAAAGAGTTCTTCTTGTCACTCCTACTGAAGTGAATAGGGCTCAAGTGCAATATAAGTGATCCATTTAACAGATACTGTACAATACAAATGTGTTCATAATATCTAATAAATGGATTCCATAATAAGCTAAAAATGGCAGATGCCACTGTTACGCTTCCCTTTAATGCATCTGTCAACAATAGGCTATAATGGTATTCAATTCACTATACAGTCATGGTCGTAAATGTTGGCACCTCTGAAATTTTTTAAGAAAATTAAGTATTTCTTGCAGAAAAGGATTGCAGTAACATATGTTTTGCTATAAAGATGTTTATTCCCTTTGTGTGTATTGCAACTAAACCAAAAAAGGGAGGAAAAAAAGCAAATTGGACATAATGTCACCAAACTCCAAAAATGGGCTGAACAAAATTATTGGCACCCTTAACTTAATATTTGGTTGCACACCCTTTGGGAAAAATGACTGAAATCTGTTGCTTCCTATAACCATCAATAAGCTTCTTACACCTCTCAGCCGGAATGTTGGACCACCCTTCCTTTGCAAACTGCTCCAGGTCTCTCTTATTTGGAAGGGCGCCTTTTCCCAACAGCAATTTTAAGATCTCTCCACAGGTGTTCAATGGGATTTAGATCTGGACTTTTTGCTGGCCACTTCAGAACTCTCCAGCGCTTTGTTGAAATCCATTTCTGGGTGTTTTTTTTAAGTATATTTAATGGTCATTGTCCTGCTGGAAGACCCAAGATCTCGGATGCAAACCCAGCTTTCTGACATTGGCTGTACAGTGCGACCCAAAATCTGTTGGGAATCCTCAGATTTCATGATGTCTTGCACACATTCAAGGCACCCAGTGCCAGAGGCAGCAAAACAACCCCAAAACATCATTGAATCTTCACCATATTTCCCTGTAGGTACTGTGTTCTTTTCTTTGTAGGCCTCATTCCATTTTTGGTAAACAGTAGAATGATGTGCTTTACCAAAAAGCTCTATCTTGGTCTCATCTGTCCACAAGACGTTTTCCCAGAAGGATTTTGGCTTACTCAGGTTCATTTTGGCATAATGTAGTCTTGCTTTTTATGTCTCTGTGTCAGCAGTGGGGTCCTCCTGGGTCTCTTGCCATAGCGTTTCATTTAAATGTCGACAGATAGTTTGCGCTGTCACTGATCCTCGCTGAGCCTGCAGGACAGCTTGATTATCTTTGGAACTAGTTTGGGGCTGCTAATCCACCATCCGGACTATCCTGTGTTGACACCTTTCATCAATTTTTTTCTTCCGTCCATGCCCATGGAGATTAGCTACAGTGCCATGGGTTGCGGACTTCTCAATAAGGTTGCGCACTGTGGACAAAGGCAAATCTAGATCTCTGGAGATGGACTTGTAACCTTCAGATTGTTGATATTTTTCCACAATTTTGGTTCTCAAGTCCTCAGACAGTTCTCTTCTCCTCTTTCTGTTGGCCATGCTTAGTGTGGAACACACAGACACACAATGCAAAGACTAAGTGAACCACTCTCCTTTTTATCTGCTTTCAGGTGTGATTTTTATAGTGCCCACACCTGTTATTTGCCGCAGGTGAGTTTAAAGGAGCATCACATGCTTGAAATTATCTTATTTTTCCACAATTTTGAAAGGGTGCCAATAATTTTCCCCAGCCCATTTTTGGAGTTTGGTGTGACATTATGTCCAATTTGCTTTTTTCCTCCATTTTTTGCTTTAGTTCCAATACACACAAAGGGAATTGTTACTGCAATCCTTTTCTGTGAGAAATACTTCATTTCAGGGGTGCCAACATTTAAGGCCATAATTGTAAGTCATAAAAGCTCATGATGTATCCATTAAATAGATGTATATGATGAATGCTATACTGCGGCATAGACTTATATGGTATCCATTTAATCAATACTTTTTTACAGACTTTTTATGCGGTTTTTGAAACTGCATAATATACTAAAGTATTCTATATGATAATTTTTTGGCAGTATATTAATGTACAACAATCAGGTAGTCACACTTTTTTGGCCTCTGACTACCGGACTCCTATGATGACATTAAGTGTGTACACAGGGTGTTTTTCAAATGTACATGCTAAATGTAGGGGGAAAATACAGTGTAAAGATCCCCCAATACAGAGAAAAGTTAACCAAACCCATTGATTTTGGCTGGACAAACCAACAGTTTAATGTGTAAGGGGGCATCTTAACTCTCCCATGACAGGCTATATCACGTGGAAGTTTAAATATAACTGCATAATTATCTTGTTCTCAGGGAGATAAACCATGAGATGAGTCTGGCAGGAGCTTACCCCCCTTTTTCTCTATTAGGAACACATGAACACACGGCCAAGCTGAGCACATATGTGTATGGGGAGACCGAAAAAATAGCATTCGGCTGGCAGCTATCGTATGTGTGCTACCTTAAGGGTCGGTTCACACTGTGTTTTCAGCCTCTGCTTTACATGTCTGATACTGTGCAACATTTTAAACAAAGTACTAAAAAAAAATACCCAACATATTATGTATAGTTTAACACTTAAGTTGTAAAAAAAAAAAAAAAAGGGTTTACTCTATAAACTACGGACCTGAACAAGAAGTAGATTTTCTTATCCTCCCGTTCCTGTGAGCTTACAATTGTGAAAAGTCTAGAACAAGTTTTACGCCTGGAGTTACTCTAGGCGCATAATTACCTTCTGTCCATTGTACTCAGTAAGTTAATATATTATAAAAAAAAAAAATTGGCCCAACCTCATAAATACAACTTGACAGAAAACCAAAAAACGGCTGCTTTGCTCTGTGAAAGAAAAACAAATCAAATACATAATGTAACTAGAAAACTATTTGTCCCAAAAGTTTCTGATTATGACAAAGCACAAGAAAACACATAAACCATTTTTCTCAAGACAAAGACCAAATTTGCATCCAATCTCCAATACTCCGGATAATAAACGAGGACTGATGTAATGGCTTTTCTCTATCTATGGCGGAGTCTTGCAATCAATGCACATTTGCAATTTCATTATGAAATAATACATTTGGGTACATTAATTGATTATTTTGGTATTGCTGTAATAAAGTAAATGTGTTCTACCTACCAGTATTAATGCTGGGACGTGATTGATGTAAATAAGAGAGTTTGTCAAGGGCCTTGGGACAAATATTGATTTACAGATATGAATGTAGTGAAAAAGGAAAAACCCAGCTGGCATCTCTGTCGCGCATGGAAAACCGTGTTCATCGTATTGGTATTTAAGAAAAATTATGTATGTTTAAATTGAGTGTAATGTACTCTGTCACTTATAATAGATCACTTACACTTTCCAAAGCATTTACAAAACCCCTCAAAGTAAATATGTCATTGTAAGACAAAGCAATGTGTGGGGAAATGGAATAAAACTGAATAATTACCTCCTTTTACCTTGCTTGGAAGATTGAATAGAAGATGCCAAGCACACATTGAAAAATTGCCCAAGAACTAGAATCATACGGCTCTGCCACATAGTGCAGTTTTAGTGCAATTTTGGTGCAATTTTGGTGCAGTTGCAGCAAGCATTCTGTTTATTCAAAACTAGCACTGGATCAAACACAATAGAGGAGCTTTATCAAAACCTGTGCAGAGTAAAAGCTGATCAGTTGCCCACAGCAACCAATCAGATTGCTTCTTTTATTTTTTAACCCCTTAAGGACGTAGGGTTTTTCAGTTTTTGTATTTTCGTTTTTTCCTCCTTACCGTTTAAAAATCATAACCCTTTAAATTTCCCACCTAAAAATCCATATTATGGCTTATTTTTTTGCGTCACCAATTCTACTTTGCAGTGACATTAGTCATTTTACCCAAAAATCCACTGCGAAATAAAAAAAAAATCTTTGTGCGACAAAATCGAAGAAAAAATGCCATTTTGTAACTTTTGGGGGCCACTGTTTCTACGCAGTGTATATTTCGGTAAAAATGACACCTTATCATTATTCTGTAGGTCCATACGGTTAAAATGATACCCTACTTATATAGGTTTGATTTTGTCGCACTTCTGGAAAAAATCATAACTACATGCAGGAAAATTTATATGTCCTCTTCTGACCCCTATAACTTTTTTATTTTTCCACGCACAGGGCGGTATGAGGGCTCATTTCTTACACTGTGATCTGAAGTTTTTATCGGTACCATTTTTGTTTTGATCGGACTTTTTTGATCACTTTTTATTCAGTTTTTAATGGTATAAAAAGTGAACAAAAAAACGCTTTTTTGTACTTTGGAATTTTTTTTACATGTACGCCATTGACCGCGCGGTTTAATTAACGATATATTTTTATAGTTCGGACATTTATGCACATGACGATACCACATATGTTTATTTTTATTTACACTGTTTTATTTTTTTATGGGAAAAGGGGGGGTGATTCAAACTTTTATTAGGGAAGGGGTTCAATGATCTTTATTAACACTTTTTTTTTACTTTTTTTTTTTGCAATGTTATAGCTCCCATACGGACCTATAACACTGCACACACTGATCTTTTACACAGATCACTGGCGTGTATTAACACGCCTGTGATCAGTGTTTTCGGCGCTTAACTGCTCCTGCCTGGATCTCAGGCACGGAGCAGTCATTCGCCGATCGGACACCGAGGAGGCAGGTAAGGTCCCTCCCGGTGTCCTGTAAGCTGTTCGGGACACCGCGATTTCACCGTGGCAGTCCCGAACAGCCCGAGTGAGCAGCCGGGATACTTTCACTTTCGCTTCAGACGCGGCGGTCAGCTTTGATCGCCGAGTCTGAAGGGTTAATACAGGGCATCACCGCAATCGGTGATGTCCTGTATTAGCCGCGGGTCCCGGCCGTTGATAGCCGTGACCCCGCGGCATATCACGGGAGCCGGCGGAGGACGTAAATATACGTCCTTCGTCGCTAAGGGGTTAAAAGGCCTCTGAAAAATCTAAGAAGTGATCTGATTAGTTGCTATCAGCAACTGGTCACCTTTTCCTCTGCACAGGTTTTGATAAATCTCCCCAATCTAAATATACTTCCTTTGTAAGCTACAAAACAACATGAGCTCACAAGGCTATGCCGTTTGTAAAACACCCATTAAACTCAATGAAATTTTACGCAAATGTCTTAACTTCCCCTTTTCAGCTGCTTTTGGCTTCCTGACCACCTCAAAAGGAAGCCAGAAGAACAGATTTATCAGACTGGAACCCTTTTAAGGAGGACAGTCAAAGGTACTTAGTTCAGCACCATTCAAGGTGAGAATTTTCTGTATGAGGAAATGAATTATGCTATTTCCTTGAGTGCTTGAACACGCAATGATTTTACTACCCATTTTACAAGATGGGTCCTACATACAAACATATACAAACCAATTAGACAAAGCAAGACTAAGTAGGCACAGTGATTCATTGAGGACTGGGACAATTTTCATTTTTTTGCATTTTTGTTTTTTCCTCCTCACGATAACTTGATTTTTTCACAGACCCATATAAGGACTTCTTGTTTATTTGTGGGACCAATTGTTCTTTGTAATGACAACACTTTATTTTTTCAATAAAATACACTGTAAATCAAAAATATAAAAATAAAAGCAATTTTGCAAACTTGTACAATTACAACAATACCCAATTTGTATATTTTCTTTTTATGATAATTATTATTATTATTTTTTTTAACTGAGTATGTTCTAAAATGCCCTGTTCTGATCCCTACAACCAATTTTGCCTACAGAGCTGTGTGGGGGCTCCTTTTTGCATAGCGATCTGTCGTTTTTACCAATTTTGCATACATCAGACTTTTCGATCGCTTTTCACTCAATTTTTTCTGGGTTGTGATGTGACCAAAAATACTTGAAGTTAGTATTTGCCATTTTCCCCCTGTTCACCCCATCCACTGTGTGGGATTAATAATGTTATATTTTAACAGCTAAGACAATTCTGTATGCAACAAAAACAAATATGATGGGGAGTTGTTTTTTGTTAGGTCCACCAAGGGGACATGTATGAGCAACCACTTGAATACTCATACTGATCAATGCAATACAACAGCAATTCATTGATCAGTGCAATTGGTAATCTGCTAATGCAGCCACTCTATGACAAACTGTAAAATCAGATCAGTAACAGCAGCCATTTGAGGCCTTTGGCAGCCAAGATGACAAAACTGACTCACTGCGATCTTGCAGCGGGGGGGGGGGGGGGGGGGTAATCGAACCCACTATATCACCAACAATGTAGTGCTTCACTGTTTAAATGCTGTTGTCAGCTACGATGCAGCTGGCAGCATTTAAATAGGTAAACGGCTGACACTGGAGATTGCTCCTTGTCGGCATTTAGCATCAGTCCTCAGCTGCTAAAAGCAGTCAGGAGCCGCCGGGTATGGAGCTGCCCCCTCCATACACCCTTAAAGGGGTACTCTGATGGAGAAAATTTTTTTCATATCACCCGGCTCCAGAAAGTTAAACAGATTTGTAAATTACTTATATTTAAAAAAAAATCTTAATCCTTCCAGTACTTATAGCTGCTGTATAATATAGAGGGAGTTTAGTTGTTCTTTTCTGTCTGACCACAGTGCTTGCTATAGGAATTTGCTCCTACTCAGGACAGTTCCTGACATGGACAGAGGTGTCAGCAGAGAGCACTGTGGTCAGACAGAAAAGAACAACTCAACCTCTTCTGTAGTATATAGCAGCTGATAAGTACTGGAAGGGTTAAGATTTTTTAAATAGAAGTAGTTAAAAAATAAGTTTAACTTTCTGGCACCAGCTGATTTGAAAAATAAAAATAAGTTGTATTCCACTGGAGTACCAATTTAGTACCACAATGATGTAACTGTATGTTGTGGTGGGTTAACGGGTCAAAGAGTAAATATGAACTTTATAAACTTTTGACTATGCACCTTTATTTCTGCTCAAATATCTCTGGAGAGTACTGATCCAGAGAAAATCTATGATACTTTCTACAAACCCGTACACTTACACTCAGCTTTTCTAGCATAGCCAGGCAAAAAAGAAAGGGCAAAGCACTAAGCTGAGCACTTCCACAGCTTTGTTTTAGCTTCGTTTGGTAGGGGCTTTTGCACCTAGGACCCCAACAATATAAAATCATTTTTGCATAAAGCAATATTATGTTTTCAGTGTGAGTCATTAGACCTGTAATAGGGCCAGGACTTAGTGCTGCTATATGAACACAAACTGGTCTAAAGACAGCAGCTTGCCAGACAAAACTGACATTTCATTTTTTGGTATAGTTTCTCCTTTATTTACAGTAATATATATTCTACCAAACTGATTTATATTGTAGTCATCACGTTTATTTGAAAAACAACTAATTAAAAGCTTTTGTTTTGATGCATGAAGAAGACTGACTGCACGATTCGTCCCATTTTGCCTATCAAATTTACATATTTGTTCAACTACTAATTATGATTTATTGCAAAACCTAAAGCAAATAATTCAACTTCAATCCAAAACTCTTAAAAGAAAATATGTGCTATTCGTTATTGTTCTACTCCAAAATACTCTGCTGGAGAAATATTGTATTAAATCAAACTATGACGGGCCAGTAGTCATATACACCACAAAGGCAAATGTGCTTATAAGAATCAATGTATAGTTGCATGTGCATAACATATAGCTACATATGGCCTACTGTGTACTCCAATGCACAGTCACTTGTTAGACTATAAAAAAAAAGTATTTATTGATATACTGTACATTAAAAGTACATACCGTATATGTGAAATTCAAACCACTATATCCATAATATAACAAACAGGGAATACATACCAATAAAGTGCAAAACAATGTACTGTGGTCAGCTGGAGTGACTCATCTAGATGATCTTGTAAAAACTAATAAAATAACCTGGTTTAACTAAATATACATAAAACGCATGCGTACCCTGTAACTGTTTTTATTTATTTTATTTTTAAATTAGTACTAATCGTGCAGGAAAATGTATCCCCTATCCAAAGGATAGGGGATAAGTTTTAGATCACTGGGGGGGGGCAATGCTGGGACCCCGCTGAAATCTCCAGCCCGGTACCCCAGAAGTCTCCAGGAAACAAAAAAGTCCCCACATGGAGGTTGTGTGTCGCCCACTGTTTTGTGCATGAACGTGAGTCGACACTGAGTCGATCATTTCTGGGGAGAGCCAGGGCTGGCGGGGGGTTGGGGGGTGCTGTCCAAGAGGTTGGACTCCCTGTGATCTATAACTTATCCCATTCGCTTTAGATAGGGGATACATTTTGTAGCATGGATACTACTCCTTTAAATACAATGTATCTAAAAGCAACTTTGGTGTTAGTCTTGATTAAAAATATCCTACTATTGTGTCATCCGCATTTTTGGAGTCCAGTGGATCTTCACAAACAGACAACAAACAAACCTAGTGTAGCCTGATAATGCAGTAAGACATGTTTCTAATCTGGGCCCCTTCTTGCAAATCTACCGAACATAAATAAACAATGCCATTCTTCTGTCTGTTTTTATGTAAGGGTTGCGGGTTGTATACCAGTTAGCACTATAGCCTAGCAGCATATCTGATAACAACTGTATTGCACAACACTATATACTGACACATTATAAGCAACAGTCAAAAAAAATTATAAAAAAACGTATTGTTTCCATATTTTTTTTGCAAATACCGAAAGCAAGAAGGATCTTTCAAACGATAATGTGCATGCAGTCTATAGTGTATAAATGCATTTAAGAATAACTCAGTCGTTTGTTGAATGTATTTAAAATGATGCCACCCAGACCTAAATTCGTAAATGTTTGCACAAACATTTGAACTTGGGTGCTGGTGTCTCCATGGTAACAGACTACAAACAAACCACATGTAGTCTGACCCGGAAGTCACAGATATTTAAATAAGACTTTGAAATGCTGTGTAAAATTATACAGGTGGATAACATCATTAAAGTGTACCAGTCACCAAATAAAACTTTTAACCTCTTCAGGACGCAGGGCGTATGGATACGCCCTGCATTCCGAGTCCTTAAAGACGCAGGGCGTATCCATACGCCCGTGGGAATTCCGGTCCCCACCTCTAGCCGGTTGGGGACCGGAGCCGGATGCCTGCTGAAATCGTTCAGCAGGCATCCCGGCATATCGCCCAGGGGGGTCATTATGCCCCCCCATGTCGGCGATGGCCGCAGATCGCTGGACAATTCAGTCCAGCGATCTGCGGCGATTCCGGGTCAATCGGGTCTCCAGTGACAAGGTGACCCGGAATTACTGGCTGATCGGGGCCGTCAGAGACGGCCTCGAACAGCCGTAGCCAGCAGGGGTGAGGTGGCACTGGTGCCACCTCACGATCGCCCTGACTCGTCGGCCAATCAGGGCACCTGCTGCGGGTGTCACTCCCGCAACCTGCTCCGCCCCTCTTCCGGAGGACGTGAGCGGGTGCGGGACGTGGACCCCGGGAGCTGGGGACCCCGATCCCCAGTGTCAATGTTGGGATCGAGGCCCCAGGAGCGGCGGCGGCAAGGGACTGACCTGCAGCGTGGATCGTTGGTGGTGAGTTGCTTAGCAACAGCTCCCAGCATGCAAAAAGGGCATGCTGGGAGCTGTAGTTATGCAACAGCAGGAGGCAAACCACCACAACTCCCAGCATTCCCTTATGGGCATGCTGGGACTTATAGTTTTGCAACAGCTGGAGGCACATTTTTTCTATGGAAAAGTGTACCTTCAGCTGTTGTATAACTACAAACAGCTAAAGTGCATGCTGGGAGTTGTAGTGGTGCATCTGCTGGTTGCATAACTACAACTCCCAGCATGCCAGTTGGCTGTCGGTGACTGCTGAGAGTTGTAGTTTTGCAACAGCTGAAGGCACACTGGTTGTGAAACTAAGAGTTTTTTTTTACCTAACTCAGTGTTTCACGACCGGTGTGCCTCCAGCTGTTGCAAACTACAACTCCCAGCAGTCACCATACACCATGCACCGTACATGCTGGGAGTTGTAGTTTTGCAACAGCTGGAGGCTACCTGGTTGTGAAACACTGAGTTAGGTCACAAACTCAGTGTTACATAACCAGTGTGCCTACAGCTGTTGCAAAACTAAAACTCTCAGCATGTACAGTCTGTCAGCGCATGCTGGGAGTTATAGTTTTGCAACAGCCGGATGTTCCCCCCCCCCCCCCCCCCCCCCAATGTGAACGTACAGGGTACATTCACATGGGCGGAGGTTTACAGTAAGTATCCGGCTGCAAGTTTGAGCTGCGGCAAATTTTCTGCCGCAGCTCAAACTGCCAGTGAGAAACTACTGTGAACCCCCGCCCATGTGACTGTACCCTAAAAACACTACACTACACTAGCACAAAATAAAATAAAAAGTAAAAAACACTACATAAACACATACCCCTACACAACCCCCCTCCCCTCCCCAATAAAAATCGTCTGGTACGCCACTGTTTCCAAGACGGAGCCTCCAGCTGTTGCAAAACAACAACTCCCAGTATTGCCGGACAGCCGTTGACTGTCCAAGCATGCTGGGAGTTTTACAACAGCTGGAGGCACCCTGTTTGGGAATCACTGGCTTAGAATACCCTTATGTCCGCCCCTATGCAATCCCTAATCTAGGCCTCAAATGCGCATGGCGCTCTCACTTTGGAGCCCTGTCGTATTTCAAGGCAACAGTTTAGGGTCACATATGGGGTATCGCCGTACTCGGGAGAAATTGTGTTACAAATTTTGGGGGGTATTTTCTGCTTTTACCCTTTTTAAAAATGTAAAATTTTTGGGAAAACAAGCATTTTAGGTAAATTTTTTTTTTTTTTTTGCATATGCAAAAGTCGGGAAACACCTGTGGGGTATAAAGGTTCACTTAATCCCTTGTTATGTTCACCGAGGGGTCTAAATTCCAAAATAGTATGTCATGTGTTTTTTTTTTGCTGTACTGGTACCATAGGGGCTTCCTAAATGCGACATGCCCCCCGAGCAAAATTTGGTCTCAAAAAGCCAAATATGACTCCTTCTCTTCTGAGCATTGTAGTTCGCTCGTAGTGCACTTCAGGCCAACTTATGGGGTATCTCCATACTCAGAAGAGATGGGGTTACAAATTTTGGGGAGTATTTTCTGCTATTAACCCTTGCAAAAATGTGAAATTTTGGGGGAAACACACATTTTAGTGACATTTTTTTTTTTTTTTTTTATGCAAAATATGCAAAAGTCGTAAAACCCCTGTGTGGTATTAAGGCTCACTTTATTCCTTGTTACGTTCCTCAAGGGGTCTAGTTTCCAAAATGGTATGGCATGTGTTTTTTTTTTTTTTTTTGCTGTTCTGGCACCATAGGGGCTTCCTAAATGCAACATGCCCCCCAAAAACCATTTCAGAAAAACGTACTCTCCAAAATCCCCTTGTCATGCCTTCCCTTCTGAGCCCTCTACTGCGCCCACCGAACACTTTATATAGACGTATGAGGTATGTGCTTACTCAGGAGAAATTGGGCTACAAATATAAGTATAAATTTTCTCCTTTACCCCTTGTAAAAATTCTAAAATTGAGTCTACAAGAACATGCGAGTGTAAAAAATGAAGATTGTGAATTCTCTCCTTCACTTTGCTGCTATTACTGTGAAACACCTAAAGGGTTAAAACGCTGACTGAATGTCATTTTGAATACTTTGGGGGCTGTAGTTTTTATAATGGGGTCATTTATGGGGTATTTCTAAGATGAAGACCCTTCAAATCCACTTCAAACCTGAATTGGTCCCTGAAGAATAGTGAGTTTCAAAATTTTGTGAAAAATTGGAAAATTGCTGCTGAACTTTGAAGCCCTCTGATGTCTTCCAAAAGTTAAAACACGTCAATTTTATGATGCAAACATAAAGTAGACATATTTTATATGTGAATAAAAAAAATAATTATTTGGAATATCCATTTTCCTTACAAGCAGAGCACTTCAAAGTCAGAAAAATGCTAAATTTTCCAATTTTTCATCAAATTTGGGGATTTTTCACCAAGAAAGGAAGCAAGTTACCACAAAATTTTACCACTATGTTAAAGTAGAATATGTCACGAAAAAAACTATCTCGGAATCAGAATGATAACTAAAAGCATTCCAGAGTTATTAATGTTTAAAGTGACAGTGGTCAGAATTGCAAAAAACGTCCGAGTCCTTAAGGTGAAAAAGGGCTAAGTCCTTAAGGGGTTAATATAGTGTTCCTTGTGTAATTAGCAGACACTTTCCCATTCAATTGCTTTTAAAATTATTAACAAAAATATCTTTAAAATGTAATAGAAAAAATGACCACTAGGTGTCTCTGTTCTGTTGCCTGCCACAATTAATACAGTTAGTTTGGTCTCCTCCTGGCCTGGCAGGAGACCAAACTCAGGAACTGTACTTAATTTCCTCATTCCACCATAACCTCCGTTATCTCTGCTCCCAGTTTCCACTGCACTCCACTTCCTAGTGCTGGGGGTCAATATGTCACATCACCACTCAATAGCAGCAGCTATAAACCAAGGGAGTTAAGTACAGTAAAACAGGAAGCATGGGCATGTTCAATAAATAATTTAAAAAAAAATCCGCTTTCTGCCAAAGTACTCATTTAATAGAACAAAAAAAAAATGTAGAGTGATTTTCCCACAGCAGCCTATCACAGCTCAGCTAACAAGCTCTGGTAAAGTGAAAGCTGAACTGAAGCTGATTGGTTACTGTGGGAAAATCACTCTATTTTTTTCTCACACACAGTTTGATAAATCTGGGCCTTCATGTTTTGCACAAAAAACTATTGTGCAAAAACGTGTGAATTTTTTGCGAGCTTTGCATGAGGTGGGATGTGCAGAATAACAATAAAACTGGTCATGTTCGAAAGCCAGAAGCATCAATATTTTTAACTAACCTGTCTGGGAATTGAATTAAGTTATATCAATATTCATGAGCACTGTAGCTTGTCATTTCATTAGGAAATCTTGCTGATAGCAAATGTTGCTAAAAATTTACCATTTGTATATATGTTAAAAGGTTTTTTTTCCCATAAAATTTTTTCTCTTGTTATCACATCGAAAACAATATACCGGTATTTAAAATAATAATAAAAAATACTTTTCAGTAGTCTTTTATATCCCCATGGGATCCACTTTCTCCCTGTTTGTATTTGGTGGGGCAGCATGCTTATACCAATGTCATAAGAAACCTACACAATTTCTATGAACAATACTTCATGCACTAAGTGACCAGGTTCACAGAGTAATCATTGCTCCTCAAAGCTATGGTCACAGCAAAAGGAGACTAACAAGACAAAGACAGAATAGAATGAAGGCATGGCTGACACAGATGCAGACAGAAAACTGGGTACACTCGAACTACACAAATCTAGATTGCTGTTGGTGGATGATAACCATACCAAATAAACTTTCAAACAGAAAATGCAACAAAGCACTTACAAGAGTAGTAGGCTAATAACTTGCACACTGTGTAAAACATTTATTTTTTGATCCAGCATTATTACAATCCTATGTACCTTAAAGGATTTGTTTAACATTTCTTCTCACACTTGGGACTGATTAAAAACAAAACATACAAACAACAACAACAACAAAAAAAACCCTATACTTACCCTTCTAATCTCCCTAATTCCCTACTGTGCCCAGCACTGCCACTCTGGTCCTTCCTGTTCGTCATATTTACATGGTTGCAGCGATTATGTGTGCAAACTTCCACTTCACCCAATTATTGGCTTCAGTACAAAGCCACTAAGGCCAGTGACTGACTTCCGTGGTGACATTTGTATACAGGCACGCCATTGCAGCAGCTATGTAAACAAAGCTAACATGGAGAGCAGGAGCACGATATATTCATGTGGCAGGAAATAAACAGGCGAGTATAGATTATTTTTAATTTTATCACAATCCCAAGTACTAGAAAAATCTTTAAGTAAATCAGACAACCCCTTTAATCCTCTTAATTAAATGTTTTCCCTGTGCAGATGCATCAGGCCTTCATTCAATACAGTAAGCTCTTAACACAGTTGGTACATTCAAGCACTGTAAGTTGAATATCAAAATACGGAGATAGTAAGCTGTCTAAAGATTAGTGTTCTTAACAATCGCACTGTGTGTTCTGATTCACCTTTTTCAGCATGATTATAATGCTCAATATCATATTTTACTAAATATGTTTAAAAACATTCTTGTAAAAGTACTTGTGGGTAGATCCTTTTTGCTATGAATCATTAACTATAACAAGTATCCAATATTTAGCCCCCTAAGGACACACCCCATTTACATTTTTTGCCTTTTTGCCTTTTAAATGGGTACTTTACTGGAAAACATTATTTTTTTTTAAATCAACTGGTGCCAGAAAGTTAAACAGATTTGTAAATTACTTCTATTAAAAAAATCTTAATCCTTCCAGTACTGATCAGCTGCTGTATAATCCACAGGAAGTTCTTTTCTTTTTGAATTTCCTTTCGGTCTGACCACAGTGCTGTCTGCTGACACCTCTGTCCATTTTAGTAACTGTCCAGACAGGAGCAAATCCCCATAGCAAACCTCTCCTGCTCCGGACCGTTCCTAAAATGGATAGAGGTGTCAGCAGAGAGCAGTGTGGTCAGGCATAAAGGAAATTCTAAATGAAAAGAACTTACTGTTGATCATAACAGCAGCTGATTAGTACTGGAAGGATTAAGATTTTTTATTAGAAGTAATTTACAAATCTGTTTAACTTTCTAGCACCAGTTGATTAAAAAAAAAAATGTTTTCCAGTGGAGTACCCCTTTGAGATGCATAATGCCCATAAATATTAGGGACATAAACAAACTGATGTCCTTCTATTTCTCTTCACCTTACAATCAAGTAAGCAAATCCTTACTAAGTTTGAAACACAAATGCAAATTTATATAATGATGGCTGAAGATTTTGTGACAGAGTAGCATATACGAAGAGTTAAAAAACCTGCCCGTGCTGACAAATGTGGAGGCCTAGTTAAATAAAAGGCATGACCTAGCAATGAAAAAAAAAACATCTGCAACACTCAAGAGATCCAACAAGCCGGCTGTAAGGAGAAACGTTTTGTTGGTGTCTGGATATGGTCTCAAGCAGTTATAGCGCTGATTAGCACACTCCAAAAATATTTAATAACAGCTTTGAGACAGCGGGGCACACAACGCTTTGCTCTGTTACCCTTCAGGATGCAACAGAGTCAAATTTCTAATGCCTACAAAGAACCTTTAGAATTCTGTATAGCTGGGCTCCATTCTAGTGACAATTATACTCCCCCTTTTCAAAGTTGCTTGCACATGCTTCCCCATTTAGCTTGTAAATCTCATGGATCTAAATTTACACAATGCAAATTTACATCAGATACAGTAGTTTCAATGACTCTATCTATAATACACAGGTAATGAGCTAGAAAAAATGTTATTCATTTTATCTGACACAAAAGATGACATTCAGAACATACGCACTTGTATGAACCTGGAACAACTGTAGCACAAAAATTTATATAACAAAGTAACATTTATTTTGCAATTACCATACGATCATGAAACAGACCTCTTATGTTCTAAAATGTCAGTGTGAAGGGTTCAACTTTGATTCTGAACAATGGCTTTAGTCAGGCGTGTGTGACCGTATGCCTTTAGGCAGCTAATTAAATGTTCATCTAGTAGGATCCACCGTACCTATGTGATTAATCTGTTTTATCAGGTGGACTAGAAATAACCCACAATGCAATGTTAAGTACCAAGGTTTCTTAAAGGCCAAAGAATCAAGATACGCAGATGATGACAATGTATAGTTAAGGGTCTTTCTGTGAGGAACCACTGAATGATCCACTATCAATGTAAATGCATGAGTCCCCTAATGTAAAAATGAAAAAAAAAAAAAAAAAAAACATTACTACTGAAGCATTTATGCTTTCAATTAACTGCATTGCTCAAGAGCTGGACAGGGCTCTCAGCTTTAACCTTTTAAGGACGTGGGGCGTATCCATACGCCCGTGGAAATTCCGGTCTCCGCCGCTAGCCGGTTGGGGACCGGATCGGGATGCCTGCTGAAATCATTCAGCAGGCATCCCGGCACATCGCCGAGGGGGGGTCCTGAAATGGCAGACGGAGGTCCCCTTATCTGCCTCCGTCTGTCTCCGGGGGTCTTCTGATCTGGTCTGAGATTGAGCAGACCAGAGCAGAAGATCACCGATAACACTGATCAGTGCTATGCATAAGCATAGCACTGAACAGTATTAGCAATTAAATGATTGCTCCAAATAGTCGCCTATGAGTACATAAAAAGTGTAAAAAAAAGTTAAAAATGTTTAAAAAAGAGTAAAATATGTGGAAAATCCCCCAATAGAAATGTAAATCGTCCTTTTTTCCATTTTACCCCCAAAAAGCATAAAAAAATAAATTAAATAAACATATTTGGTATCGCCGTGTGCGTAAGTGTCCAAGCCATCAAAATATAATGTTAATGATCCCGTACAGTGAAAGGCGTCAACGTAAGAAAAAATAAATAGTGCTGCTTTTTTGTCACATTTTATTCCCCAAAAAATTATTAAAAGCAATTTAAAAGTTTCATATATGCAAATGTGGTATTGATAAAAAGTACAGATCACAGCGCAAAAAATGAGCCCTCATACAGCCGCGTATATGGAAAAATTAGAAGGTTATAGGTCATCAAAATAGAGGGATTTTAAACATACAAATTTGGTTAAAAAGTTTGAGATTTTTTTAAAGCAGTACAATAATAGAAGAGTACGTAATCATGAGTATCATTTTAATCATATTGACCCACAAAATAAAGAAAACACGTACATTTTTACCGTAAAGTGTACAGCGTGAAACAAAACCTTAAAAAATTTGCAAAATTGCATTTTGTTTTGCAATTTTTCCACACAAATAATTTTTTTTTGGTTGCGCCATAAATTTTATGGTAAAATGAGTGATGCCATTACAAAGGACAACTGGTCTCGCAAAAATCAAGCCTCTTATGGATCTCTGGAGAGTTATGATTTTTAGAATGTGAGAAGGAATAAACAAAAAAGCAAAAATAAAATTTGCTGTGTCCTTAAAGGGGTACTCCGCCCCTAGACATCTTATCCCCTATCCAAAGCCACAGAGCAAACATAGTTCCAGGCTGCTGATGTGCAGCAGGAGAGATTGCAGGGGTCCCCAGTGGCAGGAGCCCCGCGATCAGACATCTTATTCCCTATCCTTTGGATAGGAGTACCCCTTTAAGGACAAAATGGGCTGTGTCCTTAAGGGGTTAAAAAAAGATTTGTCAAAATGAAAACAGATGTGCAAGTAAGCACGTGACTAAATAAGCCTAGTCATCACAATTCAAGGTATAACTCTTTTTTTGGCTATGGTCCTTTCTAGCCCTGAGATATAAGCCTTTTATTAGCCCTGAGATACGGATCAAATGCCGCGGGGCTGTTTCTCAGCAAGGCAAGAGCCAAGCACATACACTCTTTATATATTGGCTATAGGTCAAACAAGGTAGGAGGATGCAAGGGGGGCAGTGGGCAGTGATAAACATTGGCTGAACATACCTATATTCTTGCCATGCTGGGGAATGCCAAATTAGCTTTTGTGCATTATTTGCCTAACAACAAAAAAGCTTATGCCTCGGTACTAGATATAACTGTGCTCAGCTCTCCATATGCCTATTTACACCCATGTTTTTCTGCTGACATGTCTGCTAGTGTGATTTAACTGGCAGAGCAAATTACATTTCTAGGTAGGGGCTATGCATCAGCATGGCTGGCAGGGATAAGCACGTTTTATTACTGGAGAATCATGGCTGACATATTTGAGCACTACTGTAGTCTGAACAAGTCTGGTATATAATTATATAAATATCTTCCAATATTATTGGGTGCTGTATGGTGGGTACAAAGGCTTGGGTAATTCTATGAGACCGTGGTACTGATTTGGTCTACACTACTTCACAAGTAGCACCATTGTTTGGCTTTAGAGTAAAAACAGTCCGTTGTGAGCTGTACTATATAAAAGATGTGTGGATAGGATATATATCTGGACATATATATTGATAAAACTAATTTGAATACAACTTTGTTAGGATTGATCAACAATCCAATACGTGTGGGGGCCTCCTAACTCCCCTGAAATGGCAAAAATTTGTGTGAAGAAGGACTAGAAATGTTGGACTTCAAAGTTTGGCAGCTTCTTATTCCCTTTTCCACACTGAAATTTATTTGTACGCTCAGCTGAGTATGCATATACTCAGCATGTGTATGACCACCAGTAAATCTATATATATATATATATATATATATATATATATATATATATATATATATATAAAACTCAATGGGGGGAATTTATCATTGTATATAGAGCTTTTTTTTTGTAAATTTTTTAACACAGAAATTTGCTCAAGAGTTTTTTTTACTTTTTTTGGGCGCAAAATCTGATCGAATTCTTCATAGCCATGTCTATTGTTAAGTTTACAATAGAGCACTTTCTACTGTAGAATCAAATTTATTAACTGCGTTTTTTTTTCTTAAACGCAAAGAAATGCACAGATGCACTTTTCTTGCGCAAATATACACCACCTCGGAGGACACGTGCCGAAGTGTTCTAAAGCATCTGAGAATGTGAAACGTGTGTTCCCCTTTGTATTTTG
Organism: Hyla sarda; assembly: GCF_029499605.1. NCBI lineage: Eukaryota > Metazoa > Chordata > Amphibia > Anura > Hylidae > Hyla > Hyla sarda. The sequence goes on along the minus strand of NC_079191.1, from coordinate 379,655,775 downwards.
GAAACATTATATATTAACTATTTTGACTCTGTCCATAATGGAAGTTATACTCCAGGGGCTGAGGGGCAGATCACAGCAGGTCATTCTGCTGAGACCCACTGCGAACTGCATTTATTAAGTTAACAAGCCAGCGGCACATGCGGCTCCTGTATGCATCTCTCATAATTCATAATCGCTGCCGCTGGGAGACCAGAGCTCTGATTGGTGAAAAGCTATTCACCAATCAGAGCTCCCGTCTACTGGCGGCGGGGATTATGAATTATGAGCGGTGTATACAGGAGCCGGCGGGCAGCGCAGTGTAGCCGCATTTGCTGCCGGCTAGTTAACTTAATAAATGCAGATCGCAGTGGGTCTCAGCAGAATGGCCTGCTGCGATCTGCACCTCAGCCCCTGGACTATAACTTTCATCATGGATGGAGTCTGTCCATGATGGGAGTAGTAGTCCTAAAAGTCCCGCAGCCATCCCTCAGCGCTGCGGTACTACAACTACTCCCATCATGGGACAGACTCTGTCCATGATGGGAGTTACAGTCCAGGGGCTAAGGTGCAGATCGCAACAGGTCATTCTGCTGAGACCCACTACGATCCGCAGTTATTAAGTTAAAAAGCCGGCGGCACATGCGGCTACACTGCGCTGACCGCCGGCTACTGTATACACTGCTCATAAATCATAATCGCCGCCGGGAGACAGGAGCTCTGATTGGTGAATAGTTATTCACCAATCAGAGCTCCTGTCTCACGGGCGGGGATTATGAAATGTGACAGCATATACAGGAGCCGGCGGGCAGCGCAGTGTAGCCGCATGTGCTGCCGGCTTTTACAGTTAATAAATGCGGATCACAGCGGGTCTCTGGAGAATGACCTGCTATGATCTGCCCCTCAGCCCCTGGACTATAACTCCCATCATGGAGTAGTTGTAGTACTGCAGTGCTGAGGGATGGCACTTGCACAACCCCTGCTGCGGGACTTTTAGGACTACTACACCCATTATGGACAGACTTCGTCCATGATGGGAGTTATAGCCGGAGGCACATCTGGCTACACTGCGCTGCCCGCCGGCCCCTTTATACAGCTGTCACATTTCATATTCCCCGCCTGGGAGACGGGAGCTCTGATCGGTGAATAGCTATTCACCAATCAGAGCTGCTGTCTCCCAGCGGCGGCGATTATAAATTATGAGTGGTGTATTCATGAGCCGACTGGCAGCGCAGTGTAGCCGCATGTGCTGCCGGCTTGTTAACTTAAATGGGGATCACAGTAGGTCTCAGGAGAATGACCTGCTGTGATCTGCACCTCAGACCCTGGACTATAACTCTCATCATGGACGGAGTCTGTCCATGGTGGGAGTAGTAGTCCTAAAAGTCCCGCAGCCGGGGGATGTGCAAGTGCCATCCCTCAGCGCTGCGGTACTACATCTACTCCCATCATGGGACAGACTGTGTTCCATGATGGGAGTAGTAGTCCAAGGGCAGAGGGACAGATCGAGCTACACAGTCCAGGCCTGACTCTGTTCTCATTATGCGTTTTCCATAATGGGAATAGAGCCTTTCTGGCAGTTTGTTCCCAAACAGGGAGTCTCCAGCTGTTGCTTAACTACAGCCCCTATAATGGGAGTTGCAGTTTAGCAACAATTGGAGGCTCCCTGTTTATGAACACCCTGCATTATGTGTGTTCTCCCCATGGAAGAACGCAAAAAATTTACTGAACCATATCTCTTGTTTTTCTTTTCTTCTCATTTCAGATACCTGAATGCCAAGGACTACGTCAGATTCGGTAGACTGAGACGAAGACCAGCATTTTTTCAATTTCAATAAAATGGTTAAGGAGGGCTGTGGGGGAGTGTTTCTTTAAATAAAAAATTTTTTCAATGCGTTGTATTTTTTAGAATTGAATTTTCAGGCTTAGTAGTGGAAGCCGTCTTATAGACAGAACCATCACTATGCCAGGGCTTAGCCCCAAAATCAGCTAACGCTTAACTATTTATTACCCTGGTAGCCACCGCCCCAGGTGTGACGGGAAGAGCCGGTACAAACAGGCCCGCAGCGTCAAAAATGGCGCTCCTGGGCCTAGGCGGTAACAGGCTGGCGTTATTTAGGCTGGGGAGGGCCAGTAACAATGGTCCTTGCCCATCCTGGTAACGTCAGGCTGTTGCAGCTTGGTTGGTATCTGGCTGATACTGAAAATAGGGGGACCCTATGCATTTTTTTTATTATTTAAAATAAATAAATAAAAACGTGTGTGGTTCCCCCTTTTTTTCATTATCGGCCATATACCAACCAAGCAGCAACAGCCTGACGTTACCAGGGTGGGCGAGGACCGTTGTTACTGGCCCTCCCCAACCTAAATAACCGCAGCCTGTTACCGCCTAGGCCCAGGAGCGCCATTTTTGATGCTCCGAACCTGTTGGTTCCGGCTCTTCCAGGCACCCCTGTGGCGGTGGGTACCGGAGTAATAATTGGGGGTTAGCGCTAACTGATTTTGGGGCAACGCTAAGCCCTGGCTTAGTAATGGATTCTGTCTACATGACGGCTTCCACTACTAAGTCTGAAAATTCAATTATAAAAAAACACAACACATTGAAAAAAAATGTATTTAAAAAAAAAAAACTCCCCCACAGGCCTTATTAACCCTTTTATTGACATTTAAAAAAAACGCTGTTCATCATAGCAAACCGCCGAATCTGACGTAGTCCTCTGTATTCATGTATCTAAAATGGGAAGAAAACAAAAACAATAAAACTACAACCATTTCTGTGATTTCTACACTATCAAAAAGCTGGTGTGAAATTTTTTATGTAAACTGGACTCTCACCCCTTTGAAAATATCATGTAAAGCAGTGTAAACCGCTTCATAAAGCTCTTTGAAAATGTAGTCGATACTTTTTGCGCCAAAATTGTTTTGTTTTGTTTTCCCGCTAAATTCTAAGGACGGAGGATCTTTCAGTTTTTGCATTTAAATTTTTTTCTCATCACCTTCTAAAAATAATAACACTTTAAATTTTGCACCTAAAAATCCATATGATGGCTTATTTTTTGCGCCACCAATTCTACTTTGTAATGACATTAGTAATTTTACCCCAAAATCTACAGCAAAACAGAAAAAAACATCATTGTGTGACAAAATGGAAGAAGAAACGCCATTTTGTAACTTTTGGGGGCTTCCGTTTCTACGTTTCTACACAGTACATTTTGTGGTATAAATTACAAATTATCTGTTAGTCCATACGGAAAAATGATACCATATATATATATATATATATATATATATATATATATATATACATATATATATATATGTAAGTCCCATACAAATCTATGGGAAATATATGTTATTGCATAACTTCCAAACGGCTGGAGATATTTCGATAATACTTGGTCACATGTTACTCATATGTCCACTTAAAATATAGGATAGTTAATTCTCCATGGAAATCAATGGGAAATGTATGTTCCCACATAACTTCTATACGGCTGGAGATATTTCAATAATACCTGGAACACATATTACTTATATGTCAAATAAAAATATATGATAGTTTAATTAACCCTTACCGACACCCTTATATACAAAATTTGTTTCAAGTCCCATGCAAGTATATGGGACTTCCAGTACCTTACTCCACAAGCTCCGCTCTGCATCTTCTTGTGAATGTGTCAGTCCGGCTTGCAAGCCACACCCCATCGCACAAAGTCACGCCCACTGTTTAAACCCCACCCCTTTTATTATCTAACCTTTTTGTGCATCGGTCTGGCTTGCAAATGACGCCCAGTCCCACAAAGCCATGTCCCTTCTATTTTCAGTTTACAATATCTTCATCACAAATCAGTCCCACCTGAAGACAGGATATGAGGATGGGACATAAGAATCGGATATGAGGACAGCATATAAGGTCGGGACATGAGGTCTAGATATGAGGTGGAGATAGGAGGAGGGGATATGAGGTCGAGATGAGGATGGGATATGAGAACGGGATATGAGGTCAAGATAGGAGGATGGGATAGGAGGACAGGATAGGAGGTCGGGATATGAGGACAGGATAGGAGGTCAGGATATGAGCTCGAGATATGAGGATGGGATATAAGTTTTTGTTTAAAGTCCAATGCAAATCTATGGGAAATGTATGTTCTAGCATAACTTCCATACGGCAGGAGATATTTTGATAAAACTTGGTCACTTGTTACTTATATGTCAAACAAAAATATATAATATGCATGAAAAGAATGATGATGGCACTCACCATAGGAGGAAGAAACGGTTATGCTTTATTCATGGCACAGGCAAACTACAGCATGGGGAAGAGGGATGCCGTGAGTGTGATAGCTATTTCGTGCACCAGGTGCACTTCTTCAGAAATACCTGGCAGTGATGTCAGTAGGCGTATGCCTCCATTAATACACAAGAACATAGTGAATAAACAGTGTAAAAAAAACATACAAGGAAAAACACAATGCAAAACTCAGTGTAAAATATCATATAAATATGTTTAAATCCAGTTTATCATTCAGGCCAGCTTGACCCTGAGCAGGCATGTGCAGGATCCACCTTGCCTCCTTCTGCAGTAGCAATTTCCTTCTGTCTCCCCCAGCAACAGCATAAAGTATCTCAATTCCGAAGAACTTAAACACAGAGGTATCACCGTTATGTTCTCCATTTACATGTTCAAAAATCCTTGGGCAGCCTTTTAGTGTTTTCGCTGACCGTACATGCTCGCGGAACCGAGTGTGCATGGGGTGCTCCCTATGTAGAAGCGGCCGCACGCACACTCGATTAGACTCGGGCACCATTTACAGCTCCCACAGCAATGGTTTCCAGTGAGTGCCACGCCACTAAGCCAATCTGAACCTTTGTTCTTTTCTGACACATAACGACTATTTGTCAAAAAGTTGCCCATATTCTTCACTTTCCTAAAGGCCATCACAGGTCTATTCTGAGTCACACTAGTTAACAAAGGGTATTTTTGAAGAAGCGGGCAGTTATCATTAATGGCTTTTTTGATTGTTTTAGAAATCCAATTGATTGAGCACCCCATTGAAGTTTACATGGATCCCAGTGCCCCTGGGCGTCACACACCTGCTGGTAGGATTATCACGTGAGCTGTGCCAAGCGCTTCATCTATCATACCGTCAAAAACATATAATAGTTAAATTAACCCCTAACCTACCCCCATATATGAAGGATGGGGTTTTTGTTTTAAGTCCCATGCAAGTATATAGGACTTTTGTTGCCTTACTCCACATGCTCCGCATCTCCTGGTGAATGCGTCAGTCTGGCTAGCAAGCCACACCCTCCCCGCATTCCATGCCCCATCTTGCAAAAACACGCACCGCATCCCTACCTGAGGACGTGATATGAGTATTAGAAATGAGGATGGGGATGGGATATGAGGACAGGATATGAGGTCGGATATGAGGTCGGGATATATGAATGGGATATGAGGATGGGATATGGGGTCATACAGGATATGGAGACAGCACATGGGAACAGGATATGGGGACAGGATATGAGGACAGGATATGAGGTCGGGATATGAACACAGTATTTGAGGTCGGAATATGAGGAGGGGATTTGGGGTCGAGATATCAGGAGGGGATATGGGGTCAGGATGGGATATGAGGACAAAAGCTTCCTCCTTTGTTGCTTTTTCTCCCCCACAAGGATAAGGTAGGAAAAACCAGGCAATGCCGGGTACTCAGCTAGTCTATATATATAAAACTCGATGTGTTTATGTATGTATGTGTGTATGTATGTTCTAGCATCACTTCCAAACCGCTAAAGATATTAACATGAAACTTGGCACACTTGTTACTTATATGTCAACAACAAACATAGGATAGGTAATTTAGCCCTTACTCACCCCCATTTGCCAGGGTCGGACGGGATATGAGGAGGGGATATGAGGTCGGTAAATAAGGACGAGATATGGGGATGGGATATGGGGACTGGATATGGGGACAGGATATGAGGACGGGATATGGGGACGAAATATGAGAACGGGATTTGAGGAGGTGATATGAGGTCGGGATATAGGGACAGGATATGGGGAAGGTATATGGGGTCGAGATATGAGGTCGGAATATGAGGAGGAGATTTGGGGTTGGGATAGGAGGAGGGGATTTGGGGTCGGGATATGAGGAGGGGATATGGGGTCAGGATTTAGAGACAGGATATGAGGACAAAAGCTTCCTCCTTTGATGCCTTTCCTCCCCCACAAGGATCAGGTAGGAAAAACTGGGCAGCGCTGGGTACTCAGCTAGTAAAAGATAAAATACATAACTATGAAAAATGTGGTACATATTTCTACACTTCAGTGACAGACGTCTGAAAGGTAGCTATACATATCATTCATTCTCTGCTGCAGTTCCATGTATCCACTTATCCTGTCACACCAATGCTTATAATGAGCCATGAGATGAATCATAAACCTGATAACATACTCAAGGCTTGGGTTATTCCAACTCCCACACTAAATCCCTCAGATTAATAGTGCTTGCATTGCACCAATTTAAGAAGATGTCTGCTTTTAACAGAAAGTATGTACTAATCTTTCCGATATAGCCATATTTTCTATATGATGAAGCTTTTCTTTTCCTTATAATTAGGAGCTTCCATATTTTGTTTGATGGGAAGATTCTCCACCAGCTCAGGGTGACTGCTATGTGGAGCCCTAGTGCCCTCACATATGCTAATCTCATCCTGGGCTGGTGAGAGGGCAATATTGTGTATCTCTTTGGCAAGTCAAACCCACTATTGGTTATATTTAGGGGTATTCCGGCTTTATACATCTTTTTCCCTATCCAATGGATAGGAAATAAGATGTATGACCGCTGGAGACCTCCATGATCTCATAGCAGCCCCCGGCATTCTGTGCCTGGCACTGCCTCTGAGACGGAGACGATGTCACAATTATGCTGCCTAGTGATGTCAAGCCACGCCCCCTCCATTCATGTCTATGGGAGGGGGGTGTGAAATGTAAGAGATCAGGGCTATAGCCAGGGACCCGCCGGTAATGGCAGACATCAGCGTTCGTGCTGATAACCGCCATTAACCCCTCATCTCCGGACATTATATTGAATGATCGAATCGCCTGCGGGGATCCAATCATCCAAAATGGCGCACGGATGTCTCCTCATCTGCCTCTGCCACTCTCCTTAGGTCTTCTGCTCTGGTCTGATATCAAGCTGATATGCATAGCACCGAATAGTATTGGCAATCAAATGATTGCTATAAATAGTCCCCTATGGGGAAATAAAAAGCATAAAAAAAAAAAAGTAAAAAAAAGTTTTAAAAAAAGTAGAAAATTCCCTCCCCCAATAAAAATGTAATTCGCCCCTTTTTCCCATTTTACTACCAAAAAAATTTAAAAATAATGAATACACATATTTGGTATCATTGTGTAAATGTCTGAGCTATCAAAATATTTTGTTAATGATCCCGTATGGTGAACGGCAGAAACATCAAAAAATTAAACACTCCAAAATTGCTGCTTTTTGGTCACATCCCAGTCCCCCAAAAAATTATAAATAGCGACTAAAGAGTTATTAATATGCAAAAGTGGTACTATAAAACTACAGGTCATTGCACTAAAAATTAGCCCTCATACATCCCCATATATGGAAAAATTTAAAAGTTAAAACAGGGCGGTTTTATACATTCTTACGTGGAAAGAAGATTGTAGGGATCGACAGCACCTGGTGTGCGGTCAGGAGATGACTACTCACAGTATGTGCTGGAAAACGGTGCTCTGTGGGTGGTAGTCAGTAGCAACTTGTCATCAGATAGGTAGAAGAGACCACGGCACTCGAGGTATCCAATGCACTTAAAAACTCTTTATTGCAGCACACAAATTACATAAGCGAGGCGTGAGCGCACTCCAACAAGCGCTAGTTGCACGTCATGTGACACATTGTCAGGGTATGGCAGGAGGAGACATTTTCGTGTCTTAAAAATCCCCCTGGTTGGGTGAATCAGGGGGGGGGTTTAAGACATGAAAATGTCTCCTCCTACCATACCTTGACGATGCGTCACATGACGTGAAGCATGAGTGTGCTCACACCTTGCCTATATAATTTGTGTGCCTCAATATAGAGTTTCTAAATGCATTGGAGTGCATCAAGTGCCGTGGTCTCTTCTACCTAGCTGATTAAAACATACTTATATTGTAAAAAAAATAAATAAAAAAAAAGAGATTTAAAAAAAATAAGCAGTAGATTAATAGAAATATATTTAACCATGGGTATCATTTTAATCATATTGACTTAAAGAATAAAGAAAACATGTCATTTTTACCGTAAAGTTTACAGCATGAAAAGAAAACCTCTAAAATGTGCAAAATTTCCTCACACAAATAATAATTTTTTGGGTATGTCGCACATTTTATGGTAAAATGAGTGAGATCATTACAAAGTACAATTGATCACACAAAAAAACAAGCCCTGATATGGGTCTGTGGAAGGAAATATAAAAGAGTTATGGATTTTAGAGCGCGAGGAGGAAAAAACTAAAGGCAACAATAAAGTTGGCCTGGTCCTTAAGGCCAAAATGGGCTTGGTGCCTAAGGGGTTAACAAAGGTATAAATAAAGGCTATGTTTTAGCTTTTTCTTTTCTGACTGACTGTAACCTGTATAATGCAAGAAGAACTACAGCAAATGGAGACCAGAGGCATTGCTCAAGTATGACAGGTTGATAAACACATTAGGAGACAATTAAATCTGTGTTAAGTAGTAGAGTGAAGAGTTGTTCGAAAATTCTGCGGGTTTGTTTGAATAAAGACTTGTGACATGATTAATGCTCAGAGCGGGGAAGATGAACTGGAGGAAGGAAGCCGCACATTTACTGCACATTGATTGCATTCCATTAAAATTGTATATTAGGCACTGGTAATTTATAGATTAAGAGGGATCGGCAATCCAGATTAGCATTTAAATAACATGCTTCAAGGTTTTTTCCCCTGGGGCTGAAAGTATTTTTTATATCTCATAAATCAAAATAAAGAGAGAACAGTAGAAAAATAACAGACCAGAAACAATAGCCTATTTTAAAGTGCACCTATCATATCACAAAAAAAAATGCTTACATATCGTATTTTTCGCCGTATAAGACGCACTTTTTCTTCCCCAAAACTGGGGGGGAAAAGTTGGTGCGACTTATACAGCGAATACCTGCGGCCATCAATGGCCGGGACCCGCCGCTAATACAGGACATAACCGATCGCGGTGATACCCTGTATTAACCCTTCAGACGCGGCGATCAAAGCTGACCGCCACGTCTGATCTGAAGCGAAAATAACACTAACCCGGCTGCTCAGTCGGGCTGTTCGGGACCGCCACGGTGAACAGCTTACAGGACACCGGGAGGGACCTTTCCTGCCTCCTCGGTGTCTTCTCCGTGCCGGGATCCCCTGCGCTCTCCTTCGACGTCATCACGTCGTCGCGCACGCCGTCATCCAACAGGAGCGGCGTGCTTAGCGACATGATGGCGGCGACGTGATGACGGCAACGGAGAGCGTGGATCCCAGGGAAGAAGAAGTCGGGAGCGTCGGGGACACCACGGGGCGAACTTATGGCACGCGTGCCACACAGAGCCCCATCTGTGGGCATGCGGCCATAGTTCGCCATGGATGCCTTTTGATGCGCTCCGCCAGCGCCGGACTTCCGCAATGCTACCCGGAAGACTGGAGGAGGAATCGGAAAAGATCCATCCTCCTGCGAGCAGGCTGTGTGGAGCGTCGCTGCGCCATACAGCATTCAGCGCGGAAGAAACCATACTTACCACTGGACTGCCAGGGCTGACTGAGTCCTCCCCCCCTCCTTCTCCAAAAGGTAAGAGGGGGGATGACTGTTAAAAATTAATAAATGAGCATTTCTAAATGTATTAAAAATAAATAATCTGCAGCACCCCTAACCCCCCCCCCCACACACACACAGCACCTAAACCATACAGCACCCCATCCTCCACACCCACATAAACACAGCAGACCCCTACACAGCACCCATAGCACCCCCTACACACAGCACCCCTCAAACACACACACATCACCCCCACACACAGAGCCCCTCAACACAGAGCACCTCACACACACAACACCCCTCAAACACACACAGCACCCCCACACACAGCACCTTTAGACACACAGCACCCCTCAAACACAGAGCACCTCACACACACCGTACCCCTCAAACACACACAGCACCCCCACACACAGCACCCCTCAAACACACACACAACAAAAGATGTTAATTAGTTAAAACAAAAGATGTTAGTTATGGCAACTGTATGAGTAGTTTTTTCTAAACGTAAACCTCAGTATCCTGATTTAATTGCTGTGCTGGCACTTTGAGGGGAAAAAAGTTGGTGTGCATTACGGTTTGGGCACTAGGGCTCAAAAAGGTTCGCTATCACTGCACTAGGGAATGCAGATGCTTTACATGTCTATTTTTATGTGTCTAGCTTCTGTATTTGGCAGACAAATCCCTCTGTACTGTTGCTCACTCGTTCTGACATCCACTGCTCAGGAAGGAGCGTGTCCAAGGCAAGCATGGAGCCCACCCTCACTCACCATACATTCACTATTATATTATGAAGTATATTAGAAAGGTTCATGTTTTACCAAGAGGTACAACATATAAAAAGTTTTGGATTCTGACAGTGCCCATTTAAGTATTAGTAGTCCTGCTATCTAGTCAAAAAGTAATACACCATTTACATCTGGGTTGTAATTTTATTTATATTGGAACTCACTACACAATAACAGATCAGTTGCATAGTCAATACCAACAGCATCTAACAGACCCGGCAGGCTTATAATGGGGTCAGTTAGGTCCCCTTGACGTATCCATGACACATCTATATTTAAAAATGACAGATCTTAGTGACATGTGCAGCACCTTAGAGGGGGCAGTCCTTGAAGCTCCCATTGACTTCTATGGGAACTTCCACATGTAAATGCACTGAAAAGAAGGAATACATAACACATTTTCTGTGTGGTTTCCGGCTTTCTACTAAAGGCAATAGGATTGGGTTTTAAAAAGTTGAGATTGCATGGTTTTTGACATGGAAATAGGTGCCAAAAAACACACTGTTATAAAAAGTTGTGTGAACATGCCCTTCGAATTTAATTAATTAAAAAGATAAACATAGAATGTGTCGGCAGATACGAACCATTTGGCCCATCTAGTCTGCCCAATAATAACAATAAACAATTCACTAATTTACCTAAGTAAAGCTTGCTAAGGAACTTGAAAGAGGACCATTACTCTACCAGTACACAAAATTCACCTACACCATGTTGAGCTCATCACTAGCATAGATCCTATTCTCTTCACCAACTAAGCGACTACTTATTAAAGGCTCTAAAAAGCAGGTTGGAAGCAGGTCTAATAGTAATGGAAAGGCTGCTACAATAGCTGTGATTTTTAAAGAAAGATGGTCAAAGGAGGTTAAAAGGTGCCAATCATGTTTGCAGCAATGGCTCTTCATCAATGTAGAGAATGCAAAACTATTTCATCTTTTCTTTGCTCCTGGGAGCACCTGATCATAGGGATTTTCTTTTATTTTTTTTTTATAGGGAATAGAGTATAGAATAGAAAATTGTATCTATACTTGGAGGTTGAAAGAAATCCTTTGTTTGCACCCGAAAACACTAGAGATGCTATGGCAGTGATCCACTCTCTTCAAACAGCTAGGGTTAAGAAAAGATGAAATAATTCAGGACCATTAGAGAGAGGACACATGGCTAGGTTCACCTACGAATACAATACATTACAATAATACTAATTCAAAAGGAAAAAAAAGACAGGCACAATACTAAACATATTTTTTCGATAAAATTTCTTCCTGACCACTTTTCTATTGCTAGTATTAGCAGTGGAAATAATTGTGTAGTAATTGCAATAAGAAGTCTGACTTAAAATGATTAGCCGTGATGAAGAAGGGAAGCAACACGAGCTGTAAAATCTACTGTGATGCAACATCGTAAAGGACACTTGTGGGATTGCTGGGAGCAGAAGATCCACAGTCTTATCAGAGTTCTTGTCACACTGGAAGGAAGAGGCTTCCCAAGATGATCACAAAAATGTGGACTACACAGCTGGTGTAGGTGGTAATAGTTTCCCCAGAGCACACCCAACAGATGTAAATGGGCACACAGTTTCTTATTAGCAATGTCAGAAGGATTACCTGTAGGATAAAATAGCGCTCTCAGGGTATTTGGAACTTTAAATTCTCTAGTTCTAGTTCGTTTTTCTCTGAACCAGAGTTTAAAACTTTAGTACAACAGATACCGTACACTCAGTGGCAAGCATGTCCTTCTGGTCTCCAAGGCTGGAACACCCATTGCTCGTCTCCCCAGCTCCACAATTCCCAAATTGCAGGGTGCAGATCTTGTAAATTTAAGATGTAAAAGCCACGCTGCACTAGGACTGGCCTGAAGCCCTTAAAGGTCCTTCCATCCTTTCCCTCTCACCAACCTATTTGTCTAAATAAAATTAATTAGCAATACAGAGCAGTTTCCCCTCTTCCAGTTGTTATTTACATGCAGGGAGTGAGAAAAATTACATCATCCAGCCACCCACTATGTCTCTGTCCAAATCCCTCTCTGAAAGCAGCCCCCACCCTTCTGAGAGGCACAGATCATGTGGTTTCTGTCCTGCACTGATGTGTCATGCTTCTTTTAGTGCTGAGAGCTGGGAGGTGTGTACAGCCGCAGCCAATCACACACAGTCTCTGCGCTCACAGAGCCAAAGGGTGGTGGCTGCTCTCAGAGAGGGAGCAGGTGGAGAGTGAAAGCAGAGCTGCAATGGCTGCCAGGAAATGCAGCATTCATGCTGGAGGAGAGGGAAGGATGGAAAGAATATCAAGCAGCCAGAGAAGACAACAGGGGCCACAGAAGCCATGTATATATATAAGGCAGGATCATTTACAGGGAACATATCCAGGTAGTGTGGTAGCTTTGGGGCCTTTTTTTTATACAGGTAAATATTTCAAGTATTTCCATTTAAGCCCCGTTTCTTAAAGTAGGGCTTTATTTACATGAAAAAGTATATTCTTAACTTAACAAATTTTTTTGCAACATTTTTAACTTAATGTAACCACTAGGTTTGAGTCTGCAGTCTCCTTCTTTCATTAATTTTCTGACCCCTGATATGCAGTTTGCAGGCCACTCCTAGTTTCAGACTTTTCTCATGGGTTTATCATCTCAGTAATGCTGGATGTAAGGTCTCAACATTGTCCTTTTAAACAACCCGTATGATTACATATGACCCCCCCATAATTCAGCACCAAGCTCATTAGTTATCCATGGGTTGTCAGGCCTGTATTAATTTTTAAACATGAGGTCTGGGCTACAGGGAATATAACAAACAGGTATACTCCCCGGCTGCTGTCTGTTTCCAGGGAGCTCTTGCTCTATGCTAACTTTGCTGAGCAGGCATTTCTTGTCCAAACAGCATGACAGCAGAGAAGATCAGGTACTCTGGAAAATGGTATACCTGCTTGATATGTTTCCTGCAGCTTAAACTACATGTTTAAAAAGTAATACTTAAGTCAGACAGCCCCTTTAAAGTAACATTTCTGGGAGATTAACCCTAAAGAACAATTCAAATATTAAGAAAACAGCAGTCAGAGACAGTAATACAGTTGTATAGTTCAAACAGCGCATTTTCTATCTTTATTTTTTCACCACAAAACAAACAACAGCCTTTAGCTCAGGTATAAACAAATACAAAATAAATCCGGCTCATCCAGCCCTAACTATACAGAAATCTTCCCTATCTATACAGGTGGCTTACGATAAGTCACCTAACAAAACAGCCAACAACAATGGGTTACTCACACCAAGAAAATATTCCCCATGAGGCTGCACAGATCAGGACTCCAACTCTCATCAGAGGTTTCTCAAAGATTCAGGGTGTGTTACATCTTATTTTAAAACCCAGTAACCAGCTTCTGCACCAAAAGTCCCCACTACCAACTTGCCTTTAATTCCATAAAAACCGAGGCCTGAAAACAGGACTTACTGAAGTCCTTTACAAGCTATGACTTACCAGGGATTTAACTATTTCTGGATTTTCCATCTATCATCCAGCTTTCCCTGGATGAGATATGCACTTCCTGAAACTTGGGAGTTACATATGACTAGTACCTTGGGAAAATATAGCCTTCCCCGACCACTATTCCTTTCACGGTCTTACACACTTCATGCCCATCGTGAAGAAAGAGACAGTAAAAACAGATATAAATGCTGCATTTGTAGAAAAAACACACAGTGTGCAGTCGGTCAGCAAAGAGAAGGCACATCTCATTTGATTTACTGTAATAGAAAGAAAAAAAGAGTATACTGCTACAAAAACCCTACACGGTTACAGCTTGGCACTGAGCTGTGTAGAAACCAATTAAAATAGGTACACAGTAAGTGTATCAGTCGCAGAACTGCCAAACATCCTTTATTTTTTATCAACAATGTTGTTTATCATAGTATTTCCATGGGTATTCCAGGAAAAAAATGTTTTTATATCAACTGGCTCCAGAAAGTTAAACAGATTTGTAAATGACTTCTATTAAAAAATCTTAATCCTTTCAATAATTATCAGCTGCTGAGTTGTTGTTTTCTGTCTGGCAACAGTGCTCTCTGCTGACATCTCTGCTTGTCTTGGGAACTACACAGAGTAGAAGAGGTTTGCTATGGGGATTTGCTTCGAAACTGGGCGGTTCCCGAGACACATGTCATCAGAGAGCACTTAGACAGAAAAGAACAACTCAACTTCATCACCTCATAAGTACTGAAAGGATTAAGATTTTTTTAATAGAAGTAATTTACAAATCTGTTTAACTTTCTGGAGCCAGTTGATATATATATATATATAAAAAAAAAAGTTTTTTTCCTGGATAACCCCTTTAATAAATGATAAGATACGCATAGAAAGATCCATATAGAAAAAAAAGCAAGCAGCTACCAGAAGCAGAAATCAGGTTTCCATGTTATATAAAGACATAATTTTACAAGGATATCCACTGTTCTTTAGAGATTCCTATAGAAGAAAAAAAAAACATTTGTACAAATTCAATGTATTGTGTGCCTGTACATGACATGATGAACATCACGTTAGATGCTGATCTTATGACATCCCAACTAGTGCACCCCAGCCATTTTTTTTCTTTTTATTCCACAAGCCCAAAGGTGAAACATTATGAGGCACCGCAATGTACTGTATGATATATCTGGGGGCTGCTGATTGAGGAGGAGGACAAGTATCTCACACTGACGGCATATCATTTTTCACAGATCTCAGATTGAAGGGGTACTCCGCTGCTCAGCGTTTGGAACAAACTGTTCCGAACACTGGAGGCGCCAGCTCGTGACACCATAGCCCCGTCCCCTCATGACATCACACCCTGCCCCCTCAATGCAAGTCTATGGGAGGGGGCGTGACGGATGTCACGCCCCCTCCCATAGACTTGCATTGAGGGGGGCGTGACATCATGAGGAGGCGGGGCTATGACATCACAGTCTCCTGGCGCCGGCTCCAGCATTCGGAACAGTTTGTTCCAGACGCTGAGTAGCAGAGTACCCCTTTAAGAAAGAAGCAGAATGTACAGAGACTACATCCAATTTTTACAAGCGTACAAATTTATGTTATTTTATTGACAGGGCATTCTTATTTAAGACTTTCTCGGAGCAATTAGTTTTAAAGGATGTACAGAGGTGGAAAATTACAAGTGTTGGCTATTCGTTTTCCACTTGAGGTTCTAATTTCTTTTTTCTCATAGAACAATCTGAGCTGCAGATAATACTGGCCGAAACCCAGGATTAAAAAGCAAAAGTATTGCCATGCATTTACAAAAAGTATTGACACATAAACTTTACACTGAATTTATTATTACACTACTTTAAATCTATATGCTGACTTTAAAATGGTGTTCAGAGGTTGACATGACTAATGTGTATAAAAAGGTAAGTAGCATTCTAAATCAATTTCATGGTCAAGTAGTAATATTAAAGAAGAGAAAAATGATGGTGTGTACACGAAGGTTAAAAATGACAGGAACAATTAGGGAATACGAAAGTTGGGGTTTCCAGACGAGACAGACGAGAAAGAACAGAGAGGAACAAAAAATAAAAAATAAACATTGTAAGAATCTAAAAGTAGTATAAGTATAGAAGAAAGAAGGGAAAAAAGGATAAAGGATTAAAGAGGAAAAGGAAGGTTAGGTTAGATTTTAAAAGATCGGTAATATTAATGTTATTAACCCACAGAGCTAGGGCTGCCGACGACAGATAACAGCAAAGGGCCAGACAAACAATCCAGAGATTACCAACCCTTGTAATAGGCACAAAAAAGCCGTATAATAGCACCCTTAAAGGGGTACTACCGTGCTGACAACTTATCCCCTATCTAAAGGATAGGAGTAAGTTGCCTGATTGCGCAGGGTCCCGCCACTGGGGACCCCCGCAATCTCGCATGCAGTACCCCGCTCTCATCAGGGCCCGGAGCGAACATCGCTCCGGATCCAGTGACTGACGATCACGGGGCCGGAGTATCGTGATGTCACGGCTCCGCCCCATGTGAAATCACGCTCCACCCCCTCAATGTAAGTCTATGGCAGGGGGCGAGACATCTCTGCCATAGACTTGCATTGAGGGGGCGGAGCATGACATCACATGGGGGCGGAGCTGTGACGTCACAATCACCGGCCCTGTCATCAGACCCGGAGCGGATGTTCGCTCCGGGGCCTGATGAGAGCGGGTTGCTGCGTGCAAGATCGCGGGGGTTCCCAGCGGCAGGACCCCGCACGATCACGCAACTTATCCCCTATCCTTTAGATAGGGGATAAGTTGTCAGCACGGTAGTACCCCTTTCAGGACGGTAGTACCCCTTTAACACGGTAGTACCCCTATAATATCCACACAATTTATCTAAGGTAGTGTAGGTGAAAAAAAATTCTACACCTTAAATTTGTGTGGGGGAAAGGGATTTGAACAGAGGGATGCTGGTATAAAAGTTATCCACATATACGTAGAAACCCTTATCCAGCAATGGGTACATAAGGTCCCAAACGATTTTCCCGCTAACACCCATAGTGGGGGAACAATCTGCGGGTTCAATACGGGAATCTCGTCCCTCATATACTCTAAACCTGCGAGTGTACCCGGAGGTACTCTCGCAGAGTTTATAGAGCTTCACGCCATACCGCGCCCGCTTCGAGGGAATATACTGGCGGAGACTGATGAGAGACTCATCTACCGAGAGGTCCCTGAGCGGTACGTAGCCCTCCAAAAATTTGGCCCCAAAATGATCGATGACCGGCCTCACTTTGTAAAGCCGGTCATAGACGGGATCACCTCGGGGCGGACATGCCGCATTATCTGCATAATGCAGGCATTTCCGAATCGCCTCGTACCGCTTCCGTGTCATCGCCATACTGTAAAGCGGGGTCTGATAGAGGACGTCCCCGCTCCAGTAATGACAGACACTTGTTTTTTTGTCCAGGCCCATATGCAGCGTGAGGCCCCAAAATGTCCTCATTTCCGCTGCATCAATGGCGCGCCATTCATTGGACCTGGCCAAAAAGGAATCGGGGTGGTGGGCAATGAACTGCTGGGCATACAAGTTCGTTTGCTCCACTATGTGATTGACCAGGCTGTCACTGAAAAAAAACGTAAAAAAGTCCAGATCAGTGAAGCCAGCCGTGTCAATCTGGATTCCTGAGTCGCCAACAAACTCAGGAATCCGTGGCTGATAATTGTTACGCCGAGCGCTCCGGGTCCCTGCTCCTCCCCGGAGCGCTCGCGGCGTTTCTCTCTCTGAAGCGCCCCGGTCAGACCCGCTGACCAGGAGCGCTGCACTGACACTGCCGGCGGGGATGCGATTCGCATAGCGGGACGCGCCCGCTCGCGAATCGCATCCCAAGTCACTCACCTGTCCCAGCCCCCAGCTGTCATGTCCTGGCACGCGCGGCTCCGCTCCTTAGGGCGCGCGCGCGCCAGCTCTCTAAGATTTAAAGGGCCAGTGCACCAATGATTGGTGTCTGGCCTAATCAGCCTAATTAGCTTCTACCTGCTCCCTGGCTATATTACCTCACTTCCCTTGCACTTCCTGGCCGGATCTTGTTGCCTTGTGCCAGTGAAAGCGTTTAGTGTTGTCCAAAGCCTGTGTTCCAGACCTTCTGCTATTCCATTTGACTACGAACCTTGCCGCCTGCCCCGGCCTTCTCAGCAGTCAGCGAGGTTGAGCCGTTGCCGGTGGATTCGACCTGGTTGCTACCGCCGCAGCAAGACCATTCCGCTTTGCGGCGGGCTCTGGTGAATACCAGTAGCATCTTAGAACCGGTCCACCGACACGGTCCACGCCAATCCCTCGCTGACACAGAGGATCCACCTCCAGCTAGCCGAATCGTGACAATAATCCTCTGGGGGGCTCCAGACAGGGTCATCGGAAGGGGGCTCCGGTGCACTTGTCTGGGGGGCCGGACTCCTATTACGAGCGGCATTGCCACTCGTACTAGTGTTGGCCACAGGGCCACTCTCATGGGGGGTGCGTGGCCTCGCCTGGCGGCATCTCCGCCGCCGTACAGGGGACTCATCATCACTACTAGATGATGAGGAGGGCGAGGAAGAACACAAAAAAAGTTGGATCTTCCTCGTCCTCACTGGCAGATTCGGAGACAGAGGCAAAAAAAGCATGAGCCATCGCCTTTTTTCTACGGTGGCGGGGGGGGGGGGGGGTCAGTGACGGGGGGGGGGGGGGCGGCGGGGAAGTATGTAGTCTGTGGTTCTTGGTGTAAAAAGTGTAATAACAGTAATAGAAAAAAAAAAGATGTGGCCGGAAAAAAAAAACAAGGGGTGGCGCACGCAGCTCCCTGAACCCCTAATAGGACCCGGGGTAAGGGATCAGACCCTGGGGGACCTATTAGGGGGTCGGGGGGGGGGATTTTTTTTAATAAAAAAAAGGGGATGGCGCACGCAGCTCCCTGAACCCCTAATAGGACCCGTGGTCAGGGATCAGACCCTAATAGGCCCCTTGGGGACCTATTAGGGGGCTGGGGGTACTTTTTTTTTTAAAACTTGTTTTTAACTTTTAATTTACTTTTTTACTTATTTACTCCTACCTGTCCCTGCAATCAGCTCTCCCTATTCTACGGCTCCTGAGGGGGCTCCGGAGCTCTGAGGGGGGATCCACGGCTTCTTCTCACTGCTACACCCACTGACTGAACGAAAAGAGCGGGTGCAGCAGCGGGAAGGAGCCGTTAACCCCTCCTCTGCCGCTCTGCTATTGGCTGGACGATAGCCAGCCAATAGCAGCGTTACTGGGGCGGTGACAGTATTGTCACCGCTCCCCAGCAATGGCAGGTGATTGGCGGTGTAATTGCACACCGCCGATCACCATTTATTTCCAGGTCATCGGGTCACAAGTGACCCAAATGACCCGAATTGCCGAAGGTCGCTTGCGTGATTTCGCAAGCGGTCTCCGGCGATCGCCGACATGCGGGGTTCCCGGGACCCACCTCGGCATTTGCACAGCATGCCTGCTGAAGGATATCAGCAGACATGCCGTTCCGATCTCTGCTCGGCGCGGCAGGGACCGGAAAACGCCAGGACGTATGGGGACGTCCTGGGTCCTTAAAGCCCAGGGTGCGGGGAGGTCCCCGTACGTCCTGGGTCCTTAAGAGGTTAATTAATGATATATTTTTATAGTTCGGACATTTATGCACGCGGCGATACCACATATGTTTATATTTATTTTTATTTACATGGTTTTTTTTATGAGAAAAGGGGGGTGATTTGAACTTTTATTAAGGAAAGGGTTAAATCACATTTAACTTTTTTTTTACACTTTTTTTTTGCAGTGTTATAGCTCCCATAGGGACCTATAGCACTGCACACACTGATTGCCAGCACTGTTCACTGCAAAGCCATAGCTTTGCAGTGATCAGTGTTATCGGCGGTCGATTGCTCAAGCCTGCATCTCAGGCTTGGAGCAATCAATCGCCGAAGGGACACGCCAGAGGCAGGTAAGAGAACCTCCGCTCATGTCCCAGCTGATCGGGACACCGCATTTTCACTGCGGTGGTCCCGATCAGCCGGGCAACTTTCACTTTTGTTTTAGATGCAGCGTTCAACTTTGAATGCCACGTCTAAAGGGTTAATAGCACACGGCACCGCGATCGCTGGCGTGCGCTATTAGCCCCGCTTTAAATACATGCCGGGACCGACCCGATATAACACAGGGTCACCGCATGACCCCGCGTTATATCGCAGGAGCCGGCCAAGGACGTAAATATACGTCCTTGGTCGTTAAGGGGTTAAAGGGGTACTCCACTGGAAAACATTTAGTTTTTTAAATCAACTGGTGCCAGAAAGTTAAACAGATTTAAAAATGTTAATCCCTCCAGTACTTGTGAGCTGCTGTATACTACATAGGAAGTCCTTTCCTTTTTGAATTTCCTTACTATCTGACCACATTGCTCTCTGCTTATACCTCTGTCCATTTCAGGAACTGTCCAGAGTACATGCAAATCCCCATAGCAAACCTCTCCTGCTCTGGACAGTTCCAAAAATGGACAGGTGTCAGCAGAGAGCAGTGTGGTCATACAAAAAGGAAAGTCAAAAAGAAAACAACTTCCTGTTGAGTATACAGCAGCTTATATGTCCTGGAAGAATTAAGATTTTTAAGTAATTTACAAATTTGTTTAAACTTTCTGGTACCAGTTGATTTAAAAATCGACTCCTTTAACTGAACCTAACCTGGAATATGCTTTTCAGTTTCATATGAATAGTTTCTTGAAGAGAGTTTTTGCTGGGAAAGGGGGATGCAGGCATTTTCATATCTGTCAAACAGCCAACCCCTTAGCTATTAGAAAATGTTGTAATAAGATTTTGTTTTGTTTGTTTGTGTTTTTAAGTGAGAAATTAAGCTCTGCATTATTCAGCATCAGGACAGTTCAAGGATGTTATTCCCACAAGAGTAACGAACGGTTTGTCATCAAGCTGAATTATCTTTCGCCACATAGACGTGGGCTGCCATATGTTGATAATGTGCATTAAAATGAGAGACCTCTGCAACAGAGATCAGACAGATCTGGAAAGATGCAGTGTAGAAGCACAGGAGTCCTATATTAACGGGAAAGAATTTTGAAGCAGGGCTCCTAGAGTTTACAATAGAGATTATTTTGCATAAGGTACAAGGCATTGACCCAGTCAGAAGTCTGGAAAGAATGTCCTAGCTTTCTTTTTAACTCAGTAACATATGTTGGATTCCCATATTTAGTCCCAGTCCCGTGCAGTAATTTGTAGAGTATAGAGATAAAGTATAGCCCATATAGCAAGAAAAAAATTCAATTTAAACTCAAAGGAGGGCACTTATAAATCTGAGTGAGAGCCTAAGGACGGAATTAAATTGCATAGCTGAACAGAAGTATGACATGTAACCCCAAAATCAAGAATTCCAAAGACTTCCATCATCTAAACCATGTTGTGGCAAAAATCACAGAAGAATAGCGAGACCACAGGTACAGACACTATATTATGAACTACACTAACTTTACAGCCCCTGTAGCATAGTCAAATAATAATAATAAAAAAAAAATCCTGGAATACCCTTTCAACGACATTGTAGAAAAAAAGGTAATTTATTCCCTTAGGTTTCTAGATTAACCTGAAACATTATAGATGTTTGTCAGAATAAGTCGGTAGATGATACAGGGAATATCTAATTCTAAATATATCTCATAGCTGAACCAGAGTTAAAGCCTGTCTGTCCTCCAGTTCTAAATCCACAATTCTACTGATTAATATTGGAAACAGAGTTTGACAGACACCTCATATAAGCTTAGCTGAACTCCTATAATCAAGTAATAAGACAAATGTTCAATAACATGTGCTTTATCCCTGGAGCAGAAGACACAAGAATATTTCCTTTGAAAAAAAACTCAAAATGTCATAAAAAAAAGTAATAAAAGTCTTACAGTATTGTAGGAGGAAATATCCTGGTTATTAAGACCTGTTGTAATTCAAAAGACTTTTCTGACATTTTAGAAAATGTAGTAGGACAAGAAGCTTATCCTGCATCATGTTACCGCGTGATGCCTTGTGAATGGACTATACTTTTCCAAAACGTTTATGGCAATGCTGGAAGATGGCAGCTCTGCAGCATATAAAGTTGTGAACGCATCACAGGAATAGAAAGGTAATAATACACGTATTGGTTGCGAATTAGGTGTTCCAGTGATTGCAGATTAAATGAGGAAAACAAAAGAGGAAAAAAGCGCTCAATGTGCCGTTAGTCTTTATTACAGTGAAGGAAAGTAGTGAGAAGAGAATTTATCTTGCTCACCTGGAGGCGTTACGCTGAGAGCACAACACCTGAGTTGGCAGTGACATAAACCACTGGTGTGTCCACAGGGTCCCAAAAGTGCGGCCACAGTGTTCAAACCACATGATCCAAATGGAGATCACGTCGTAGGCAATTTAGAAAGGATGTCTTCTCGCTGATACCTTGCCGGTGAAGCCTCCCTGTGCTGCAGAGGTGCTCTGGGGGTAAGGAGATGACTAAGAAAATGAAACACTATCAAGCGGGCGCTCGCAGGGAATTAGCAAAGACCCGAGTCACGGACTTTGAAAATAAAAAAAAAGGCTTTATTATGAAGGATAAAAGCACAACGCGATTCACGTCTCCAGAACTCTTTATCAGGTCCATCTGATGAAGAGTTCTGGAAACTTGAAACGCGTTCCCCTTTTATCCTTCATAACCTTTTTTATTTTCAAAGTCTGTGACTCTGGTCATTGCCAAGTCCCCGCTTTATAGTGTTTCCTGTTCATAGCCATCTCCTTACCCCCAGAGCCCCTCCGCAGCACGGGGAGGCTTCACCAACGAGGTATCAGCTAGAAGACATCCTTTCTAAATTTCCAGTGATTGCAGACTGCCTTATATTTCCCATACTTGTAACATGCTTTTTTTGCCAGAAAAGCCGTTTACCTGCAAAAGATGCATTTACATAAACATTTTTAAATGGAGGAAATTTGCAGTGGAAAAAACATGTGCCTTAAAGGGACTGTCCATGGGAAAGAAATCTACAAGGCTGTGGGTGGTGTAAAAATAATAACCTAACGTGGTCCCCCACAGCTGGAGATAATTTAGAAAATAAGCAATGAGCTGGGCCTCCAATCCTTTTGTATGAATACATTACTTTATAGCTATATAATGTCTGATTTTGCTTGTGTATGTACACTTTATGTTGTGAAGTATGTTGGTGCTATATGATGATGATGATGATGATGAATAATGCTAAATAATATCATTCCTTATAACAGTAATTCCCAACCTTAAAGGGGTACTCCACTGGAAAACATTTTTTTTATATCAACTGGTGCCAGAAAGTTAAAAAGATTTGTAAATGACTTCTATTTAAAAGTCTTAATCCTTCCAGTACTTATCAGCTGCTGTATGTTCCAGAGGAAGTTGTTTTCCCCATAGCAAACCTATATCCCCATAGCAAACCTATCCATATCTTGCTCTGGAAAGTTCCTAAAATGGATAGAGGTGTTAACAGAGAGCACTGTGGTCAGACAGAAAGGAAATTCAAAAAGAAAAGGACTTCCTGTGGAGCATACAGCAGCTGATAAGTACTGGAAGGATTAAGATTTTAAAATCAAAGTAATTTACAAATCTGTTTAAGATTCTGGCACCAGTTGATTTAAAAAAAAAATTCCAGGGGAGTACCCCTTTAAAGCGCAACTGTCATCAATACTTACCCCCTAAAGTTATACACAGCATGTAAAAGCTGTGTAGCACAGAAATGCCTTTTATTGTTATAAACTCAAAAAGAAGTCATCTACCAAGAATTCAATTATAAAAATATATATGCCTTATTAAATACTCATTAAAACCAAATGTACAAAAAAGACAGTAAATAATGGTATTCTCATACAGGGAACTTTAACAGGCAGCTAGTCTCCTATTGCATAGTAGCAAATGTAACATACAGCTAAAAATGGGGAATATGGCTCAAATAATATACACATGGCTGGTGCACATAGCAAAGAAAGACATATAAAGGCAAAGATATGCAGTTCCAAAACATGTAAATCCCTTGTGGAAATAGCAACTGCAAACTCTATACGTATCACCAGTCATTCTAAATGCTATAGCCTATGATAGATAAAAATTCTTCAGGACCCAGAGTCACACTAACTGATGATGCTGTGTGTACACTTGCTGCTAGGCCCCGAACGCACGCTTTCGTGTCTGTATGACTGTAAAAACTGCTTTTATCCAAAGACATGCACAGTCGAATAGGCGTTGCTTGGGGTTCGCAAAGCCCCACTGCTGCAATCCCTATCCTCTCTGTCAATGCTGGCACAGCTGTGCTTTAATCCTACAGGAAAACTCCATAAAATGTTTTTGCTCCTGGAGATCCCTACCTCAAAAAAGGCTAGGTTAAGAGGCAGGAAAAGCATTCTATATGCAACGCCACTCCCTTCAGCATACTGTAACATACTGCAGCTGGCTCCGCACTCATTGTCCGATACACTGTAATTCAGCAGTATAATCTGGCTCAGTGTTTAAAGGGTACTCCGGTGGAAAACTTTTTTTTAATCAACTGGTGACAGAAAGTTAAACAGATTTGTAAATTACTTATATTTAAAAAATATTAATCCTTTAGTACTTATCAGTTGCTGTATGCTCCAGAGAAAGTTATTTTCTGTTTGAATTTCTTTTCTGTCTGACCACAGTGCTCTCTGCTGACACCTCTGTCCATGTCAGGAACTGTTCAGAGCAGGACAGGTTTGCTATGGGGTTTTGTTCCTGCTCTGGACAGTTCCTGACATGGACAGAGGTGTCAGCAGAGAGCACTGTGGTCAGACAGAAAAGAAATTCAATAAGAAAGGAACTTCCTCTGGAGCATACAGCACCTGATAAGTACTGGATGGATTAAGATTTTGAAATAGAAGTAATTTAGGCCTTGTTCATATTGCCGTCGGACTTGGCTATTCGAAGTTCCGTTGGTAATCTGGCCAGAAGGACAGGAGATTAGCGGAGAAAAAAAAATTGTGTGAACTCTATTTTTTTCTCCGCTAAATTCCAGTAAAATTACCATTTAACCGACGAACCCCATGCATGTGAATGGGGGCAGTCAGGACCCGGCAGTGGCTGTTTGCATCCGACCCCTTTCAGGATCCAATCAGCTAAAAAAAAAAATTATTACCGATTGGACCCATAATGGGTCTGATGCAAACAGACATGTGAACCTACCCTTACAAATCTGGTTAACTTTCTGGCACTAGTTGATTAAAAAAAAATAATTGTTTTCCACCTGGGTACTCCTTTAATGCATTGGAACGAATCTCTGAGCAAGGTGAAATTAGTTTGGCTTCTCTGTTGTAAAAGTGACCCTAAAGTTGTTACTGTGTTCTGTTTCCCTAAAAAGGACATAAAACATTGTTATAGATAAAGGACACAAATTTTATAGTGATTGGCCATGAAGTTGTTTACAATTACAATACAAGAGTAGGCAATATATATTATTCAAATATAGTGCAAATATAACAAAGTAAACATAAGGACCACTGCTTACGGGAAACTTGTGACTCTGTAACTAGATTTATGCTGCCCTATTGGAGGCCATTAAAAACTACGCAGAGAACCTGGTAACAACAATTTAATATTTTCTGATGCAGACGGGCTTATAAACTCTTTACAGTGATCCCTCAATTTACAATGGCCTCAACATACAATAGTTTCAACATACAATGTTTTTTTCTGGACAATTGTAACTTGAAATCAGACTCAACATACAATGTACAGACAGTCCAGATCTGTGAAACGTATCACAACTTGAACTGACCAATCAGAATGGACATTTTACTGGTAAATCACCTGTATTGCTGAAGTGCATGCACTGACTGGTGTCTGGTAGCGCCCCCTACAGTACAGGGAGGTATTACATGTTCTGTACTACTCTTTACCTGTATTACTGAAGTACATGCACTGACTGGTGTCTGGTAGCACCCCCTACAGTACAGGGAGGTATTACATGTTCTGTACTACTCTTTACCTGTATTACTGAAGTGCGTGCACTGACTGGTGTCTGGTAGCGCCCCCTACAGTACAGGGAGGTATTACATGTTCTGTACTACTCTTTACCTGTATTACTGAAGTGCATGCACTGACTGGCTGTCTGGTAGCGCCCCCTACAGTACAGGGAGGTATTACATGTTCTGTACTACTCCTTATCTGTGCCAGGGTTAGGGTGGGTTCACACTACGTTTTCTCCCATACGGGAGCGCATACAGCAGGGGGGAGCTAAAACCTCCCGCTCCCGTATGTCACCGTATGCGCTCCCGTATGTCATTCATTTCAATGAGCCGGCCGGAGTGAAACGTTCGGTCCGGTCGGCTCATTTTTGCGCCGTACGCGCTTTTACAACCGGACCTAAAACCGTGGTTGACCACAGTTTTAGGTCCGGTTGTAAAAGCGCATACGGCGCAAAAATGAGCCGACCGGACCGAACGTTTCACTCCGGCCGGCTCACTGAAATGAATGACATACGGGAGCGCATACGGTGACATACGGGAGCGCGAGGTTTTAGCTCCCCCCTGCCGTATGCGCTCCCGTATGGGAGAAAACGTAGTGTGAACCCAGCGTTAGCTGCTCCTTTGGATACCAAGTAAGGGTGGCTCCATTTGGGACACTGTGTGTACAGTATAGGACCCTGAAGAAGCTCCTGTCCTCTACAAAAACCATTGTTCCTCTACCAGGGTGCCTCCAGCTGTTGCAAAGCTACAACTCCCAGCATGCCCGGACAGCCGAAGGCTGTCCGGGCATGCTGGGAGTTGTAGCTTTGCAACAGCTGGAGGCACCCTGGTTGGGAAACACTGCCATAGACAGTGATATGCAGCTCCCAGCAGATCTTTCCTACTTTTATATGGATTTGCTTTATTTCTATTAGTTATATACTTATTTTTCTTTAATTCTCACTTTTTTCCTATATTTGGATGACATTTTGGTGGCTTCAGAACCAATTACCAGGTTTCCATATAGCTATGGTCTCAACATACAATGGTTTAAACATACAATGGTCGTCCTGGAAGGGACTCAGTATGGGCAGAAGGTTGTCATTGGTTGGGTGGAGGGAGCAGCAATGTATGAATATCCAGCAATAATGCTACTATGCTGTGTTCGGAGCCCAGGCTACATATTATAAGAATGACTGTATTAAACAAAGTAAGTCATACATCAGTGAAATCAGGGTCTTCTTATGGCAGATCACCCAGGAGACCTTATTTTATGAGGTCCTATTCACACAGGGCAGTTTTGTGCAGGTGTTGATGTTGTGCTTGAAGCCAGAGCCAGTAATGGATCTTAAAGGGCGTTACAATACTTGTTTCATTCTCTCTTTACCTCACCTGCTCTTAGCATGCTTTTTATTATGAAGCAGACATCCTTAGATTATGAACAAGACATCAGAGCACAGCACTGGGTGAAATACAAGCCAAGCATTGCTGCTGAAATGAGCTGTAAATCATTTTTAATTTATCGCAATAGTACCGTTCCCCTTCTAGTATATCTGAAATAACAGAAAATGACATTTTAATTTCATCCCCAGAATTGACTTGCTGTAAGTTGCTGAACATCATTTCAAATGTATTCGTACACTGTGAACTACAATTTTTCTTTGTCACAGGCACAAGACATTACATAAATGCATCAGGCCCAACTCAAATGTCTGTTTCTTAAATGCTTTGCTGCCAGAAACTAGTGTTTACCAAGCAGTCAATGATGTGTGAAGAGATTAATACCTAAAACAAAACCCATTAAAGTCTATTCTTTCTCTTTGCCAAATTTATTAATTTATTCATAAGAGTCAATGGACTAAGTAGAAGAAAAGACATCAGCATAGCAGAACCAGTGAAGAAACAACATGCAGAGTATAAGTTAGAGATGAGCAACTTATTCTATTACTTACCACAGCAAGATACAGGATATCGTGAAAACATGGAGATTGAGATTTCAAATAAAGTACAATCCATCAGATGGAGAACGTGAAATGTTTGTAGATACTAAAGTCCTTAAAGAAATACAACTAGACTATACCCTTCAATGTGTTTCATGTCTATAGTTCTGATCTATAGGTACAGACCTAGACTGACTCAAAAACAAATGGGCCATTGTGCAGCAAACCTAACACAACAATGTATATAAAGCTGTGCACATCTAAAATATACACCTGCCCTCGAGTAAGCTGTCCAGTATAGCCATAAGCATTAGGAATTTTCCTTTAATATAGGAATGGCCATTTATTATATTTTTATTTAGCTTAGCAGGACTCCATAAGTGTTACCTATTTTAATTTGGTACACTAACACCACTAGCTATATTCTCATTTTTAGCACTAGCGCTTTATTTCACACATTAGGGGTCTGGACTAACTTGAGTGATTAGGGGATCTCTTATTTTTATTTTTCACTCTTTTACATTGGCCATTTATTATGTACTTATGTGGTTATACTGTCCGCTTCTTTGTTATTTGTCTACTGACTTTTCAGGACTTTTCAGGACTTTTTAAAGCTTTATTATTGTATTTGCCCTTGTCATGCACAAATGACGCTATAGCTATGTACAGGTTACTCTCTCAGGTCTCAGGACCACATCAGACAGGAATCTATCAATTCACATAGGAGTCTACAATTGCATAGGACATGTGCAACTTGAACTAAATGTCTTGTAGGTTTGGTTTATTGGTAATGGTCACATTGCAGTCAGGATAAGTAACATGACCATACTAACAACGAACAGGTTGTGTTGATACAACACTGTCCTGTGATCAAAGTCATGTAGCTGTAGGTGCCGCTCTACTATACTTGTCCAAAAGGGATAACATGCTGAAAGGTTATTTCCTTTGACTCAAACTATCTTTCCATGGAAAATCATTACACTGTGGTGAATTGTGCATGTTTTCTATTGGATTATAATAGAATAAATGCTATGACTGTAACATGTATCAATAAGACTGTGTACATTTTTGAGAACTGAACATTTTAGCCAAAGACACATAGCCAGTTCAATAACTTAATATGTCTTGATTGGGTTATATTTTATTTTAAAAACTGTCTGGCAAATTCCAAAACTTCATTCATAACCTTATGTTTCAGGTTTGAGAACTTTTGTTTTACCACAAATTGTTCATTCACACTAGACCAGGAGGTACAGATAAGTGGATATTTAAAAGGAGTTATGTGCTGCATGACAACTTATCCCCTATCCTTTGGGACCCCCGCGATCTCCTGCACCGCACCCCCCTCTCCTAGTGCATGGATCGATTTCCACTTCGTGCAAGGAGACTGTCGTCCCCTGCATGACGCGGGAGACAACACCCCCCCCCTCCATGTTTCTCTATGGGAGAGGTGACGATACAGGAACGCTGTATCTCTGCCTCTCCCACAGACATACATGGAGGGGGCATGACGATCACCGCTATCTGCTGTAGACGTCACAGCACCTTCCCTACAGAGAGCCGGGGTGCCGTGCAGGAGATCATGGGGGGTCCCAGCAGTGGGACCCTCGTGATCAGACACTTAACCCCTATCCTTTGGATAGGGGATAAGTTGTCATGCAGCACATAACTCCAAAGGATCGGGGATAAGATGTCTGATCGCGGGGGTCCCCAGCACGGTTGCAGCACCCCAGACATCCGGTGCATGGAGCGAACTTCACTCCGTGCCGGATGACTGGCGATGCGAAGCAGAGGCTCATGACCTCACAGCCGTGCCGCGCTCGTGACATCACAACCATGCCCCCTCAATGCAAGTCTATGGAAAGGAGCCATAGAAATGGAAGAAACAACGTGGAGGCACTCTTTTTCCAGTCTGTATACATTGTTGGACACAGGTAACAATGCATGACAACAATTTTTTCGCTACTACATAGCTTCTTCACAGCCTGGTTCAATCCCTGAACCCCTCCCCTTAAATATCTCCATAGTCCCATACAACTTTATTAACACATTGTAAGACATAGAAAAATCAGTTGGTTTAACACATTAAAAACAACACTAAAAACCTGAGTGGATTTAGGAGCAGCACTTCATGCAATGTCATTATAATATATACCATCCTTATTCTTGAAATATCACAATAAGACTAGCGGACAATGCTATTCAAATCGCTTCTTTCATTGTAGCCTAGTGGACCTAATGCTCCAGATCAACTCTGTTTTACGTTTTAATAGTTCCATGTTACGATCTCCTCCGGTCTTCAGTGGATCCACTCTGATCAACCCACTAAATTTCATTTGATTTGGGTCCCCTTCGGGACAGTCTAACATGTGTTTCAGAAGTCTCGGTGAGCCCACTCCAGTCCTTATCGAACGTACACGTTCACTGAAACGTTTGTACAATGGGTTGATTGTCTTGACAATATAATATCGTCCGCAATCACACATAATTGCGTAGACAACAAAACAAGTGCGGCAGGTAAAAAAACTTAGAAATCTTATGTACATAGTGCCCTAATTGTATGGAGGAAACTGGGATTAATTGGGTACAGAAACGGCAATTCCAACATCTGTGGTTGCCCACCGCCACCGATCTCTGAAGCCAATTCTCACCCCGCATTTTCTCCATACGGCCCTCCACCAGCATATCTTTTAGATTCTTGCACCTACGGAACAGCACCACTGGTTTTTGACTTC
This sequence comes from Hyla sarda, assembly GCF_029499605.1. Classification (NCBI taxonomy): domain Eukaryota; kingdom Metazoa; phylum Chordata; class Amphibia; order Anura; family Hylidae; genus Hyla; species Hyla sarda. The sequence goes on along the minus strand of NC_079191.1, from coordinate 379,625,094 downwards.
GAAATTATTGCATCTTTTGCCAAAATATGGCAGTTCCTATTTGGGGCTATGTCTAAAAATTAAGGAAAAACCCTCTCTACTCTCTCCCCCCCCCTCCCCTCCTTCCTGGATGGGTATAACAATTGATTAGGATCTCTGTGAAATGCCTTTTCTAGTGCTTGGTTGATAAGTTTTATGGGGTATCCACGATCTTGTAATTTTTTGCTTAGTATGTCTGCCTGTAAATTGAAAGAGAGAATGTCACTGTTAAAACTTCTTAATCTGATAAATTGTCCGTATGGTAATGACTGTTTTGTATGGCGTGGATGGAAACTGTCATATTTGAGTAGGGAATTCTTAGCCATCGGTTTGTTATATGTCGTAGTGTGTATAGAACCTTCAATGATGGAGACCCGCACATCCAAGAAATTCACAGATGTAGCACTACACTTATTAATGAATGTCATGTCAGACATGTTGGAATTAAAGGGGTACTCCGGTGCTTAGACATCTTATCCCTTATCCAAAGGATAGGGGATAAGATGCCTGACCGCGGGAGTCTCGCCGCTGGGGACCCCCGTGATCTTGCACGCGGCACCCCGTTTGTAATCAGTCCCCGGAGCATGTTCGCTCCGGGACTGATTACGGGCAATCACAGGGCGGGCGGCGGGTGACGTCATGCCTGCGCCCCCGTGTGATGTCACGCTCCGCCCCTCAATGCAAGCCTACGGGAGGGGGCGTGATAGCTGTCACGCCCCCTCCCATAGGCTTGTATTGAGGGGCGGAGCGTGACATCACACGGGGGGCGCAGGCGTGACGTCACAAGCCGCCCGCCCTGTGATCGCCCATAATCAGACCAGGAGCGAACCCGCTCCGGGGACTGATTACAAACGGGGTGCCGCGTGCAAGATCACGGGGGTCCCCAGCGGCGGGACTCCGGCGGTCAGGCATCTTATCCCCTATCCATTGGATAGGGGATAAGATGTCTAAGCACCGGAGTACCCCTTTAAGGTATGTCACAAAGCTTTCGAATTCCTCTCTAGGACCCGCCCACATGACGAAAACATTGTCTAGGTAGCGTAAATATAAATGAATGTACCTCAAGAATTTGTAAGAAACTATAAACACTATCCGTTCCTCAAGGTTCCCAAAAAAGATATTTGCAAAGGTAGGGTAAATCGGGGTCCCCATTGTGGTCCCCGCTCTTTGCAGATACCACTGCCCATCAAAGACAAAGGCGTTGTAGCCCAGGAAAAAAGCCAAAGCTTTGCAGATGAAGTCCACATGGATACTTCCCAGCTGCATGTGACTCAACTGGCGTCTGACAGCCTCCACACATGCGGGTGTAGAGACTCTTCACGTCCAGGGTTGCTAACAGGCAGTCCCCTTGCCACACCGTCTGTTCCAGATGCTGCAGAAAATCTCCAGTATCCTTGATAGAGAGTATCAAGTACTGGTCTCATTGCCCGTCACGGACGTACAACCTACCACAATTGGTCTACCCACTGGTTTTGTAACCGATTTGTGGGTTTTCGGGAGGAAATATCAGTATGGTATCTCAGGATGAGGGTGTATAAGCCTATTAGCAAATTTTTCTGAAAGAATACCTCTTTCCACCTCCACCCTTAAACTCCTGAGACCATCCTGGTATTTTCTAGTGGGGTCCGAGGGTAGAGTAACATATGTATCACCATTTTCCAATTGACATCTTGCCTCCTGTAAATAGTATTCTTTGCTCATAATGACAATGTTCCCACCCTTGTCCGCTGGTTTTATTATTAAATCACCTCTGGATTGTAGCCATTTTAAAGCTTTCCTCTCCTCACCAGAAAGATTATCTGGTGCGGTGGGGTAGATCAAAGCCTTTACATCCTGGGACACTATGTCCCTAAATACTTACAGAGGTGAACTGGCGGGCAAGGGAGGAACTCCACCACTAAATTAAGCATCAGATGGGGGTGATGTCAGCCGAGAACCCGGGATAATATCCACGGCCGTCACGCTCCCTTCCATAAACTTACATTCAGAGGATGTGAACATGACATCACGAGCGGGGCTTGGCCGTGACGAGCCTTCGGCGCTGTACCTGACGCTCTAAACGAATGCCGGTTGCAGCAGGGAGATTGCCGGGGTCCCCAGACATCCGGTGCATGGAGTGAACTTCGCTCCATGACAGATGACTGGCGATGTGGACTGGAGGCCCGTGATGTCACGAGCCTCCGATGCTTCACCCGATGCTCTAAACAAATGCCAGGTGCAGCAGGGAGATCACGAGGGACCCTAGTGGCACGACCCCCGCGATCAGACATCTTATCCCCTATCCTTTGGATAGGGGATAAGATGTCTAGGGGTGGAGTAGCCCTTTAAGGTTCCCTATCCAACAAGACGATGGGGGAGAGTTATCAAAACTTATGTAGAAGAAGAGTGGTGCAGTTGCCAATAGAAAACAATCAGATTACTTCTTTTAATTTTAAAAAGGCACTTTAAAATGATAGCAACAATCTGACTGGTTGCTATGGGCAACCTCACCCCTCTTCATCTACAAAGGTTTTGAAAAATTTTGACCAATGACACTAAGACAATACAGGAGCGACTCAGGGACAACTTTTTGAATGTCCTTGAGTGGACTTGAACTCAACCGAACATCTCTGTAGAGACCTAAAAAATGACTGTTCACCAATGATCCTCATCCAATCCAAAACACCTTGAGAGAAAAATAGCAGAAAATGCACCAAATCCTGGTGTTCAAACCTTGTGGCATCTTCCTCAAGAAGACTGAAGGATTTAATCTCTGGCAAAGGGGCTTTGAATATGTACTGAGTAAAGGGTGTGACATTTGGGGGGTGCAGCTTGGTACGGCATGTGAGCAGACGCACGTGACCGGAGCTCCACTGAGCATCATTTCATTATCCTGGACATTTGGCTGTAATCCCGTTTTTTTCATTACCTGGAGTAGAGGGATACCAGGATGGCCAGGCGGAGGCACAACAGAAAGACGCAGGGAGCGCAAAAAGAAAGTTAGGCCAAGATGCAGGGGTAGCCGGCGCCATCTTGTGCAGGTGTCTGGAGTAGCGCAGTGCTTGCAGCGCTTTGCCCGTATCACGGATTAGGCGGCAAGAGCTCCGGCGGACAACTGGAGCGAGGAGGAGCAGGATGGGGCTGACTGGCCGGCCGAGGCCCCTTCTCCTGTGCTGACTGGCCCTAAACATCGTGCTGATGCAGGTCAGTCTGAAATTAATCCCCCGTGTACTGGAGTGCTATCTGCCTACATATCCTCTGCTAGGACTCTCCCAACTGTAGCTGCACAGCTTTCTGCACATGTTAACCACCTCAGTGCTGATGTGGAGCCTGTAACACTGGATATCTCTTCACCTTCATCTACTCCTACTGAAAAAAAAGTTTTTTTGGGCTGTTTTTGGGTGGCCTGTGCAAAGACATTAACCTTATGCGCCATGATATGCAAAAGGTTTCTGAGCAGGTTAGTGCAGTGGAGGAACGAGTGGGGGATCTGGAGGATCAGGTCCCTCCACGCAAGAGAGATATGAATTGTGTGATTAATCATCTGACTGCACTTGCCACTAAGTCTGATGATATGGAAAACCACCTGCGGCGGAATAATGTGCGCTTGGTGGGTGTCCCCGAAAAAAATTGAGGGTCGTGACCCTGGGGAGAATTTTGAGAATTGGCTCCTTAAAGAAGAATTCCAAAACATAAAAATTGTCCCCCATAGTGCCGGCAGTAAAAAAATAAAGATGTACATATCTTCCTCCGCTCCCCCAGGGCCTCTGGTAACCGGCTCCTGTGTCCGCCGCGATCCACTTCCATGTTGCCGGTGGTCAAATGAGTCATACTGCGCTCAGCCAATCACCGGCCACAGTGAAGTCCCGACTCAGCCGATGATAGGCTGAGCGACAGTGTGACGTTTTCGGCCCCGGACGCAGGTGCCAGTGTAGTGAAGAATTTTGTGTTCTGAAGCGTTTTCACACTGCCGCTCAGCCTATCGCCAGCCGAGTCTGACTTCGCTGCGGCTGGTGATTGGCTGAGCGCAGTATGACTCATCTGACCACTGGCAACCAGGAAGTGGATTGCGGCAGAGACCGGGGCCGGTTACTGGTGGCCCCGGGGGAGCGGAGGAAGGTATGTACATCTTTATTTTTTTACTGCCGGCAGTATGGGTCACAATTTTTATATTCCGGAGTTCTCCTTTAATACCTTTGGAAGAGAGGCTTTGACACCTCTGTTTGCAGTGGAGTGCACCCACAGGTTGCATACTTGTCCCCTCCCGCCCCACACAGAGCTGTTCTTATCCGAATTCTACATTATTATTTTATGTAAAGCCAGAGACATGGACTCACTCACCATCAACGGCAGTCGTGTCTCTGTTTTCCCGGATTTTTTGGCCGAAGTGCAGAAGAGACGAGCTAAATATACAGATGTTAAGCGCCACCTGCGTGCTTTAAATGTTATGTATTCCATGCTGTACCCAGCACGCCTTCGAGTAGTTGCTTTAGTGACTACCCATATGTTTGACACTTCTGTGGTGGCTGCGGAATGGCTGTGCATACATGAGGCGCAGATACAGAGCGCCCGTACTTGAGATTCTTTATTTGGACTTTTTGTATACCTGCTGATCCTGACGGCCTGTCCGGGACTTTCAGTGCCTTTTTGCATACTTCAACCATATGGTGCTGAGTGTGTCTCTATGTGCCTTTCTTGATACCTGGTCTTCTCATTATTTGCTCCTACTACTGATTTACTGTTCTCTGGGTACTTTTCTATGTTGCTAGATGTCCTCAATATAGGGGAAGCTTTTTGCGGGCTCTTACAGACCAATATCCCTGTTGTGCGCTGATGTTAAATTGTTAGTGAAGGTCTCGGACAACCGTCATATAACCGCGGGTTATTACTACTTTAATACATGGGGATCAGACGGGTTTCATGCCGGGGAAATCGACGGCTGATAATATGAGGAGGCTCTTTTTGAATCTCCAGTTGCAACCTGAAAATGCTGCTTGTAGGGCTGTACTTTCACTCGACACTGCCAAAGCTTTTGACACCATCGAGTGGAACTTTTTGTGGAGTGTTATGTGACAAATGGATTTTGGGCCCAATTTCTTGACCTGGGTTCGATTGTTGTATGCTGCCCCCGTGCTAGAATTCGAGCTAATATCTTACTCTCCCACTCATTTCCTTTGGGGCGTGGTACATGCCAGGGGTACCCCCTGTCCCCCTTCCTATTGCTAATTCAATAGAGCCTCTGGTGGTGTTAAAGAGGGAGTCTGCAGACTTTAAAGGCTTCTGTTATGGGGACTTGGAAGAACGTATAACGCTTTATGCAGACGACATGCTCCTCTTCCTGGGGGATGTGGCGCACTCCCTACCCCCCTTTAATGGCCCTTATTGAATGATATGGTAGTTACTCTGGCCTAGTTATTAATTGGGACAAATCCTCGCTCCTTCCTCTTGATCCCCTTCCCTCGATGCCAGTGCTTGCCGGGGTTGGTTTACCCATAGTCTCCCATTTTAAATATTTAGGTGTGAATGTTACTTCCCTCCCCTCTGAATATGTTGCTATAAATCTTGTTCCGTTGCTAGACCGTAGTTCTCAGAAAGTAGTTACCTTGCATAAACTTCCCCTCTCTATTGGCTAATCTAATCTAGTTAAAATGGTTCTCATGCCCATTTTTTTTATATGTTACATAACACCCCTATGATATATTTTCTTATGATTCAGTCCCTGTTTAGGGAGCTCATTTGGAATGATTAGAATCCGTCTTGAAACGCTGCAGCGTGGTAAAGAGGCGGGTGGTTTGTCTATTCCAAATTTCTTAGTGCCACAGGTTCAACAGCTGAAGGGATGGGCGCAATTTACTACTATGGGGTGTACGTGTGATTTAGTCTCAAGGCGCATTGGTAAAGTGACCCCTATATATCTGTTGGAAATTGCTGCACAATATCGCCCCCCAGACCTCCCTCCTACCCTTCTCCTTATGTGTAAGGTGTGGATGAAATTCAGGGCCCTTATGCGCTATCCTGTCTTTGTTATATTTTCTCCTCAATGGCATAATCCTAGTCTTTCTGAACGGAGTTCGTTACCTGATATTACCCTCTGGATTACCCATGGGATTCTGTATCTCTCCCAGAAGTATGATGGGCTGATTTTGAAGTCATTTGCTCAACTGCAGGAGGAATTTAATTTACCTTATTCATTTTTCTACCATTACCTGCAGCTGCGACATGCCCTTGATGCACAGTCTCTGGCTTGTGATTTGACTCATCTGTGGTGGTGAATGATTTATTCACTCAGATCTCTACTAAAGGTGTGATATCAGTGCTGTATATGGAACTGCTGTCCTCTTATCACAAGGCTTACCCATTTAATGTTAAGGGCAAATGGGAAGCGGATGTAAGCCCCCTAATGGATGAGCAGTGGGCACAAGTTTTAGCTATGACCCCGCGGCTTGCCGTGTGGGAGGCCCGCCGAGTGTCCCAAATTTTTCTGCTGCATCGGGTGTATCGCACTCCCGCATTTTTGCATAGGATCAAGGTACGGACGGATTCCTGCTGTCTACGTTGCTCCTTATCCGATGCTCACTTGCTTCATGTGATGTGGGACTGTACTCATTTTGAACAATTTTGGAATAATATGGAGCAATTGCTTAGGAGAGTGTATAGTTGCCTGCTCAGATTGTCCGCCTTTACATGTGTCCTGGGTTAATTAGATGGGGACTGTGGTTTATATATTGGTATTAGCATAATTTTTTATCAAGCTCGTAAATTAATTGCACAACATTGGTTGAGAGCCTGCCCTCCTACTATTTCTGAGTTGATTACAAAATTGAATTATATCATTAGAATGGAGAAAGGTGCATATCTTAAATGAAAAGCCATAAGTAAATTTGGTCTGTCTGGGGACCTTGGATCGATACCCCTCGTTTGCAGTCCACATACCTGCAGAGGACTCCTATGGAGGTGCTTTTGGGGGGGTCGGGAGGTCTACTCACTAATGATATCTGATATTTTGATCGCATCCTGTTTCTGTTTCCTCTGTATTGTTGCTCTGTGTTGGTGTGCTGTGTTGTTGTCACGATGCCGGCTGGCAGGTAGTGGATCCTCTGTGCCAGAGAGGGATTGGCGTGGACCGTGCTAGTGGATCGGTTCTAAGTCACTACTGGTTTTCACCAGAGCCCGCCGCAAAGCGGGATGGTCTTGCTGCGGCGGTAGTGACCAGGTCGTATCCACTAGCAACGGCTCAACCTCTCTGACTGCTGAAGATAGGCGCGGTACAAGGGAGTAGACAGAAGCAAGGTCGGACGTAGCAGAAGGTCAGGGCAGGCAGCAAGGATCGTAGTCGGGGGCAACGGCAGGAGGTCTGGAACACAGGCTAGGAACACACAAGGAAACGCTTTCACTGGCACAATGGCAACAAGATCCGGCGAGGGAGTGAAGGGGAAGTGAGGTATAAATAGGGAGTGCACAGGTGAACACACTAATTGGAACCACTGCGCCAATCAGCGGCGCAGTGGCCCTTTAAATCGCAGAGACCCGGCGCGCGCGCGCCCTAGGGAGCGGGGCCGCGCGTGCCGGGACAGGACAGACGGAGAGCGAGTCAGGTACGGGAGCCGGGACGCGCATCGCGAGCGGGCGCTACCCGCATCGCGAATCGCATCCCGGCTGGAGACGGTATCGCAGCGCACTGGGTCAGTGGAGCTGCCCGGAGCGCTGCGGTAGCGAGAGAGAAGCGAGCGCTCCGGGGAGGAGCGGGGACCCGGAGCGCTCGGCGTAACAGTACCCCCCCCCTTGGGTCTCCCCCTCTTCTTAGAGCCTGAGAACCTGAGGAGCAGACTTTTGTCTAGGATGTTGTCCTCAGGTTCCCAGGATCTCTCTTCAGGTCCACAGCCCTCCCAATCCACCAAAAAGAACCTTTTTCCTCTGACCGTCTTGGAGGCCAGTATCTCTTTCACTGAGAAGACGTCAGAAGAACCGGAGACAGGAGTGGGAGAAACTAATTTGGGAGAGAAACGATTGATGATGAGTGGTTTAAGAAGAGAGACATGAAAGGCATTAGGAATACGGAGAGAAGGAGGAAGAAGAAGTTTGTAAGAGACAGGATTAATTTGGCACAAGACTTTGAAAGGACCAAAATAGCGTGGACCCAGTTTGTAACTGGGGACACGAAAGCGGACATATTTAGCGGAGAGCCATACCTTGTCTCCTGGAGCAAAAATGGGGGGAGCTCTTCTTTTCTTATCGGCAAACTTTTTCATGCGAGATGAAGCCTGTAAAAGAGAATCTTGGGTCTCTTTCCATATGGTGGAAAGATCACGAGTCACCTCATCTACAGCGGGCAAACCAGAGGGCAAGGGAGTAGGGAGGGGGGGAAGAGGGTGACGGCCGTACACCACGAAAAATGGGGATTTGGAGGAAGATTCAGAGACTCTAAAGTTATACGAGAATTCGGCCCATGGTAGAAGATCTGCCCAATCATCCTGGCGGGAGGAAACAAAATGTCGTAAATAATCACCCAAGACCTGGTTAATTCTTTCTATTTGTCCATTGGATTGAGGATGATATGCAGAAGAAAAGTTTAATTTAATCTTGAGTTGTTTACAGAGAGCCCTCCAGAATTTAGACACGAATTGGACGCCTCTATCCGAGACTATCTGTGTGGGCAACCCGTGAAGACGAAAAATGTGTACAAAAAATTGTTAGGCCAACTGAGGCGCTGAAGGAAGACCAGGAAGAGGGATGAAATGTGCCATCTTGGAGAATCGATCAACGACCACCCAAACAACAGTGTTGCCACGGGATGGGGGTAGGTCTGTAATAAAATCCATACCAATCAGAGACCAAGGCTGTTCGGGGACAGGCAGAGGATGAAGAAAACCAGCGGGCTTCTGGCGAGGAGTCTTATCCCGGGCACAGACAGTGCAGGCTCGCACAAAGTCCACGACATCCGTCTCCAGAGTCGGCCACCAATAGAAGCGAGAGATGAGTTGCACAGATTTCTTGATGCCTGCATGACCTGCGAGATGGGAGGAGTGACCCCATTTGAGGATTCCGAGGCGTTGGCGTGGAGAGACGAAGGTCTTTCCTGGAGGAGTTTGCCTGATGGAGGCTGGAGAAGTGGAAATCAGGCAGTCAGGAGGAATGATGTGTTGCGGAGAGAGTTCAACTTCCGAGGCATCCGAGGAACGAGAGAGAGCATCGGCCCTAATGTTCTTATCGGCAGGCCGAAAGTGAATTTCAAAATTAAATCGGGCAAAGAACAGAGACCACCTGGCCTGGCGAGGATTCAGCCGTTGGGCAGACTGGAGATAGGAGAGATTCTTGTGATCGGTGTAAATAATAACTGGAAATCTTGATCCCTCCAGCAGATGTCTCCATTCCTCAAGTGCTAATTTAATGGCTAGAAGCTCTCGATCCCCGATGGAGTAGTTCCTCTCCGCCGGAGAGAAGGTCCTAGAAAAAAAACCACAAGTAACAGCATGCCCGGAAGAATTTTTTTGTAGAAGGACCGCTCCAGCTCCTACAGAGGAGGCATCAACCTCCAATAGGAAGGGTTTAGATGGGTCAGGTCTGGAGAGCACGGGAGCCGAAGAAAAGGCAGACTTGAGCCGTTTGAAGGCGTCTTCCGCTTGAGGAGGCCAAGACTTGGGATTGGCATTTTTTTTGGTTAAAGCCACGATAGGGGCCACAACGGTAGAAAAATGTGGAATAAATTGCCTGTAATAATTGGCGAACCCCAAAAAACGTTGGATAGCACGGAGTCCGGAGGGGCGTGGCCAATCTAAGACGGCAGAGAGTTTGTCTGGATCCATTTGTAGTCCCTGGCCAGAGACCAAGTATCCTAGGAAAGGAAGAGATTGGCATTCAAACAGACATTTCTCTATCTTGGCATAAAGTTGATTGTCACGAAGTCTCTGAAGAACCATACGGACATGCTGGCGGTGTTCTTCTAGATTGGCAGAAAAAATCAGGATATCGTCCAGATATACAACAACACAGGAGTATAAGAGATCACGAAAAATTTCATTAACAAAGTCTTGGAAGACGGCAGGGGCGTTGCACAGGCCAAAGGGCATGACCAGATACTCAAAGTGTCCATCTCTAGTGTTAAATGCCGTTTTCCATTCATCCCCCTCTCTGATGCGGATGAGATTATAAGCACCTCTTAAGTCCAGTTTGGTAAAGATGTGGGCACCTTGGAGGCGATCAAAGAGTTCAGAGATAAGAGGTAGGGGGTAGCGATTCTTTACCGTGATTTTATTAAGACCGCGGTAGTCAATGCAAGGACGTAGAGAGCCATCTTTTTTGGACACAAAGAAAAATCCGGCTCCGGCAGGAGAGGAGGATTTACGGATAAAGCCTTTTTTTAAATTTTCCTGGATGTACTCCGACATAGCAAGAGTCTCTGGGGCGGACAGAGGATAGATTCTGCCCCGGGGTGGAGTAGTGCCCGGGAGGAGGTCAATAGGACAATCATAAGGCCTGTGAGGAGGTAGAGTCTCAGCTTGTTTCTTGCAAAAAACATCCGCAAAGTCCATATAGGCCTTAGGGAGACCGGTTACAGGGGGAACCACAGAGTCACGGCAAGGGGTACTGGGAACCGGTTTTAGGCAGTCCTTGAAACAAGAGGGCCCCCAACTCTTGATCTCCCCAGTGGACCAATCCAGGGTTGGGGAATGGAGTTGAAGCCAGGGTAGTCCAAGGAGGATTTCGGAAGTGCAATTGGGGAGGACCAAAAATTCAATCCTCTCGTGATGAGGTCCGATGCACATTAGAAGGGGCTCCGTGCGGTAACGTATGGTACAGTCCAATCTTTCATTGTTTACACAATTGATGTAGAGGGGTCTGGCGAGACTGGTCACTGGGATGTTGAACCTGTTGACGAGAGAGGCCAAAATAAAATTTCCTGCAGATCCGGAATCCAAGAAGGCCATAGTAGAGAAGGAGAAGGCAGAGGCAGATATCCGCACAGGCACAGTAAGACGTGGAGAAGCAGAGTAGACATCAAGGACTGTCTCACCTTTGTGCGGAGTCAGCGTACGTCTTTCCAGGCGGGGAGGACGGATAGGACAATCCTTCAGGAAGTGTTCGGTACTGGCACAGTACAAGCAGAGATTCTCCATGCGGCGTCGTGTCCTCTCTTGAGGTGTCAGGCGAGACCGGTCGACCTGCATAGCCTCCACGGCGGGAGGCACAGGAACGGATTGCAGGGGACCAGAGGAGAGAGGAGCCGGGGAGAAAAAACGCCTTGTGCGAACAAAGTCCATATCCTGGCGGAGCTCCTGACGCCTTTCGGAAAAACGCATGTCAATGCGAGTGGCAAGATGGATGAGTTCATGTAGGTTAGCAGGGATTTCTCGTGCGGCCAGAACATCTTTAATGTTGCTGGATAGGCCTTTTTTAAAGGTCGCGCAGAGGGCCTCATTATTCCAGGATAATTCTGAAGCAAGAGTACGGAATTGTACGGCGTACTCGCCAACGGAAGAATTACCCTGGACCAGGTTCAACAGGGCAGTCTCAGCAGAAGAGGCTCGGGCAGGTTCCTCAAAGACACTTCGGATTTCCGAGAAGAAGGAGTGTATAGAGGCAGTGACGGGGTCATTGCGGTCCCAGAGCGGTGTGGCCCATGACAGAGCTTTTCCAGACAGAAGGCTGACTACGAAAGCCACCTTAGACCTTTCAGTAGGGAACTGGTCCGACATCATCTCCAAGTGCAGGGAACATTGGGAAAGAAAGCCACGGCAGAATTTAGAGTCCCCATCAAATTTATCCGGCAAGGATAGTCGTAGACCAGAAGCGGCCACTCGCTGCGGAGGAGGTGCAGGAGCTGGCGGAGGAGATGATTGCTGAAGCTGTGGTAGTAGCTGCTGTAGCATCACGGTCAGTTGAGACAGCTGTTGGCCTTGTTGCGCTATCTGTTGTGACTGCTGGGCGACCACCGTGGTGAGGTCGGCGACAACTGGCAGAGGAACTTCAGCGGGATCCATGGCCGGATCTACTGTCACGATGCCGGCTGGCAGGTAGTGGATCCTCTGTGCCAGAGAGGGATTGGCGTGGACCGTGCTAGTGGATCGGTTCTAAGTCACTACTGGTTTTCACCAGAGCCCGCCGCAAAGCGGGATGGTCTTGCTGCGGCGGTAGTGACCAGGTCGTATCCACTAGCAACGGCTCAACCTCTCTGACTGCTGAAGATAGGCGCGGTACAAGGGAGTAGACAGAAGCAAGGTCGGACGTAGCAGAAGGTCAGGGCAGGCAGCAAGGATCGTAGTCGGGGGCAACGGCAGGAGGTCTGGAACACAGGCTAGGAACACACAAGGAAACGCTTTCACTGGCACAATGGCAACAAGATCCGGCGAGGGAGTGAAGGGGAAGTGAGGTATAAATAGGGAGTGCACAGGTGAACACACTAATTGGAACCACTGCGCCAATCAGCGGCGCAGTGGCCCTTTAAATCGCAGAGACCCGGCGCGCGCGCGCCCTAGGGAGCGGGGCCGCGCGCGCCGGGACAGGACAGACGGAGAGCGAGTCAGGTACGGGAGCCGGGACGCGCATCGCGAGCGGGCGCTACCCGCATCGCGAATCGCATCCCGACTGGAGACGGTATCGCAGCGCACCGGGTCAGTGGAGCTGCCCGGAGCGCTGCGGTAGCGAGAGAGAAGCGAGCGCTCCGGGGAGGAGCGGGGACCCGGAGCGCTCGGCGTTACAGTTGTCTTGTATTTGGTTTTCTATATATGGGTTGTTTGCACAGTGTATAGATGCCCATATTTCCTCTGTACTATTTACTATTACGTTCGCCTTTGTGTAATATGTTTTAAGGGTATGGTATTTTTACATGTTTTTTTTTTTCTTTTTTCTTTTTTTTTTGCTATAACTATACTCCATATATGCGGGTTGAGTTCCTGTACTGTACTGCCTCATATTCCATGATAATGTTCTGGATCTATTGTGCAGAAAAGACATGTGTGGGTAGGATGGGAGGGTGTTTCTGTGTATGTTCTTGAATTTGTGTGTTGTTTGTTCTATACAAAAAATTTTTAATATAACATTTTTGATTTAAAGGGTGTGACATTCTGTTTTTACTTTGCAGAATGATGTGGAAAGGCGGCAACATAACAAAATATAAAAAAAAGTGAAAGAGGTCTGAAGAAATGGATTACATATTGAGGAGGACCAATACCTTGTCATATATTATTTGCTGTGTTTGCTATTTTTTTTCTGTACATTTGTTCTGCTATCACTAATATTGAAATCAAGTGGTCCCTACCTAGAGAATAGTCATTTATGAAAGCCTCTTTCCTCCATATAAAGTGTATAATACAGTATATAGTTGGGAACCTGCTGAAAGATCCAATGTATTATAAAACAACAGAACTAGATTTTAGATGTTTAAAAGTCTTTTACTGTATTGAAAGGGGCCATTGCAATTTCTGAACTTCCAAATGTTAAATAATAGCTTAGATAATTTGAAAAATGTAACAAAAGAAAAACAATACCTTGCTGTCATAGAAACAGTTCTGTCAATGTTACAAAAAAACTAACAATGACTACATTAGGGCTATACGGTGCATGTTTAGCATTAACACAAGAAACATTTCCTGACTTACAGGCTAAATTTCTATTTCCATTAGCAATTCTGAAAGACAGATGGGAATAAGGTAGCTCCTTAAATGATGTTTAAGGGACTGTAGAGAAGAGATCCAGACAGTAGTAGACTGGCAGTGTAAGAGAGAGGAAAAGTATGGCTCATTTTATAAAATTTTTTACCAGTTTGCCCCTTTAATATGAAAAAATAAATGCACTAGACAACCCTGTAAAACATCTGAGTATCATACCCAAAGCGGAGAAAACATTTGTCTACAATTATTAGTATAATCTATCAATTTATTGGGAAAAGTCTCAGGCTCCAAGTAGTTAAGTATAATCTTCATTAGACATGAAAGTACTGCGATATCAGCATTTCTACAAGATACAAAAGAATTGACTTACCAATGCAAAGCATCTAACTTCATTAAAAATGCATCGGAATCGATTCAAATAAAGCACAATTTTTCATGTGCTGTGTAATTCCCAGGTTCACGTCTATTACACCTTAATGACAGAGACATTGCTGGTCAAGGAAGGATGCCTTAGGCATGCTATGTTCTCATATCGCAAATTTACATACATTAAAATCAGATAGATTCTCGAATTTCCTCATTTGTGACTCCAAAGTGAAAGCTAATTGTCAAGCATCATTACATATTTTCCCAGGGCCAAAAAAACGAGAAGCAATGTAGTTTTGTAATATTACATTTTTTACTGCAAGGTCAAATGAACGCATAGACGTGCATGTGAATCTCAGATTTAAGATAATGAAAAAAAAAACGTTAAGGCTTGAGCTACAGTTGCATTATAGATGTACAATGTGCCCTTTAAAATTTTCTGTTTCGGTAAATGTCACATGCAACATATAAAATAAATTCCATTTCTTGGACAATTGGCAGGGTGCACAGGACCTTTTTTGCCGGTAGAGAATAATAAAAGTGTTTTCTGGATTTTCCTTTTGATGGCTTATTCTTAGGATAGGCCACCAACATCAGATGGATGGGGGTCAAGCACAGCACTTCAGTGACTGCCACATCAACGTCTACCAGGAACAGCTCCTTATAATTTGGTAGCAGATATGCATTTTAATGGGATAGAGCTGCAGTACCAGACATGTCCACTACAAAAAGTATAGAACTGTGCTTGGTAAACAATAAATATGCTTTAGCCCCATTAAAGGGGTTTGTCTTTGAAGGAAAAAGTTGACTACCCGGCCATCTACCTGCCTATTTGCAGGAGGCAATGATTGTCAGACGTCAAAAACAGCCAAGTCAGATGTGTTATGAAATTTGTGAAACTCCCTTTAACATTAAAGGGAGGTGTGATACACAACCGAGCTGGCACCCAACTGTCTGCAAGAAGGCTTGAGATAGCCAGTCAGTCATCTTCTTTTGTAGGAAAGCTTTTTTAACAAAACCTAGTTGCATCCTCATTGCCTAATGTCTTTAATATATAGCATAAGCGGCATTCTCTTGTATTTAAATGAAATAAGAATTAAAAATACAAGCCACAGTTAAAAATATAAACTATGGCTTACATTTCCATTAAAGACAATGGGACGGGATTTGCACACTTTTTTTGGCATAAATGTTGGTGCAGAATATGTGCCAAAGCCATCCCAAAAATGTCCACGAAGCAGTGACATATGGACATCAGCAGTGCCCAACAGACTCCACAGACTAAAAGCGGGGTCTGACGAATTTTTCCTTTGAGCACTATAAGAAAAATGTATGGAATTTAAAAACAGAGCCTTAAATATCCAATTTTAATTTATTTATACATTCAGTGTTGCTGTGCCAAACTATGGATACAGCTATAATTCAACAATAAGTATTGAGTAATAACAGGCTGGGGTATTCCGGCGTATGGTTCTAATTTTATATCAACATATTAAATAACGTGCAGACTTTTTTTCTATGATATTCCTTTAGGGGGCATATTGCTTAGCTGAGGCCTAGAATACTGCGGTTCGGTTCTGGAACACTAATTCTTCTAAAACAGCATATGCCTAGGACAATGTTAAATGAATACGTTTCTGCTTGGGATTTATTATTTTTCTATGGGGGTCCTGGAGGGAGTGTGGAGGCTAAGAAGGTGATAAAAAAAATCGTGCACAGGTTGCCATCTACCATTAGGCCAGCCCTAAGTGTACTAGTTACATAATAAATTTTACTGTTATTTTGGAGTGACAGAAGACAATGTTTACTAGCACTTTGCAAACATTATTCATCCTTCCAGCTAGCCCACAATGCAGCAAAGCCTTACCTATTTTCTTTTACCCGTGGGGCTGTCGTCTTCAATTTGGTTGATAGAAAAACATGTAGAATTCATCGGACTGGCTTGTGAGCTTGGGAATGACTTTATTTACATGGCAGCCAGAGTGATTTATGCTACTGTTTATGATGGTAAAAGCCTGATAGAAAAATGCAAGCAATAGTGAGCGAGTCAGGCAGCCAGGTCTCAAGCTGCGCCAGCTACTTACTCAAGGGACTCCACCCTGCCAAAAAGGCTGCTATTTTCACAATATAAGTTTAAAATGACAATCCACACCACAATATCCATAAACAATTAACTTCTATAAATTATTGCAATTGATCCCGCAGTAAAGATGCCTACTTATACACATTTTCTTGTTAATGGCCAGTAATACAATGCAGTGTTATTTAAGAAAAATCTGGCATGCGAGCTTCAGAGTGACAAATAATAAATTGCTAACAAAAGATAATAAAATAAGTAAATAAGCTTCAAACAATTAAAGCAAAAATAAGAAGGGCGAGAGAACATAAAAGTTTAGCCACCAAAATACTTGCGACTACATTTAACATGGATATATGTAGAGACTTGAGCATTATAATGGTATGATCCCAACAATGACCTTTACATGGTCTATGTAGAAATAATATGGCTGCCCTTTATATACTGTATCAATACCTATACTCGAGTCAGAAAAGAAGTACTGTTTTTATAAAGATATGTAAATGCAGTTTATATCCCAAGCACTTTGTGATAAGGACTGACCAGAGCCAAGCTCCATATCCCACGCATATATGTAAGAAGCAGACATAAGGGCTGCTGTATACAGTGTCCCTGCACTAAAGACTTATTAGCACGGCAAAGATCAGTGTTATCGGCGGTCGATTGCTCAAGCCTGTTTTTCAGGCTTGGAGCAATCAATCGCTGATCTTACACAACAAAGGCAGGTAAGAGACCCTCCTGCTGCGTCCTAGCTGATCGGGACATAGCAATTACACCTTGATGGTCCCTATCAGCCCAACTGAGCTGCCGGGAAGCTTTTACTTTCATTTTAGACGCAGCGATCAACTTTGAAGCCACGTCGAAAGGGTTAATAGTGAGCGGCACAACGATCGGTGCCGCACATTATTAGCCCAGGGCCCCGGCTTTCATTAGCTGCCGAGACCGACCCAGCATGACGCGGGGTCACGGCTGACCCTGTGTTATATACCGGGACCTGGCGCAGGGCGTACCTGTACGCCCTGCATCCTTAAGAGCTTAATAAGGATCAATGAGTACGAGACCAAGAAGGCATCAGAAGGGGTGCAATGGGGGGGGGGGAATCAGTGAGACCATGTTGACATGTCCCGAATTTGTGTGTGGAATTCCCCACTGGAATTCCACTGGAGTCTCTGCAGCAGCAGAGTCCCATTATATTCAATGGGATTCTGCTGCACTGTGCACATGGCGAAAATTTTGATTTCCGTGTCCACAGAAAGAATGCATTCCCATGTGGTCCTAGCATCAGCATGTTATGCCTGCTCCCGCAGTATGTGGAATGTCCGCACAGAGATTTTCTGTGTTGACATTCCGAGCATGTGAACATAGCCTAAGAGGATTAATGCTTGTTGTGTTAAGTGGCCAGAAAATCCCTTTACCAAATAATGACTATATGAGGATAATAAGTAGAAACAACATATTTTTACGGTGTCCTTATTTTGTCAAACATAAGCTGACTCAAACAAATTAGGTACATGTCAGCCATAGCTGCTCATTTCTGTGGGGCTGGCCAACCATATAATGTATACAGTCGGATCATGCAGTTGGAATGTAACTGCATTATCCTTTTATTGTCAGAAAAAAGATGGTACCGCTAGAGGACTTTGCCTTGGCTGAATGTGGGGAGATTGCAAAAAGCAGTCAGTTGAGTAAGGCCAGCTAAAGAAGGTAGTTTAATGGTTACTGTCTCCAACCATACTAATATGGAGAAGCCCAGTATAAGAAACCTACACAGAGCTGCCAAAAACTCTCATCACACCATAAGAGTGGATTAAAGTGTACCTAAACTTGAAAACAACTTCTCACATTTCATATGTTGTCCCAATGTTAAGGTTTTTACAACTGGTGCCAGAAAGTTAAACAGATTTGTAAATGACTTCTATTAAAATAAATCTTTATCCTTCCAGTACTTATTAGCGGCTGTATATTACAGAGAAAATTCTTTTGTTTTTGGATTTCTTTTTTTTTTCTGTCCACAATGCTCTCTGCTGACACCTATGTCTGTATCAGTAACTGTCCTAAGCAGGATAGGTTTGCTATGGGGATTTGCTCCTGTTCTGAACAGTTCCTGATACGGAAAGATGTGTCAGCAGAGAGCACTGTGGAGAGAAAAAAAAGAAATCAAAAAACAAAAGAACTTTCTCTGTAATATACAGCTTCTAATAAGTACTGGAAGGATAAAGATTTTTTTTTTAAATATAAGTAATTTACAAAAGTACTGTTCGCAGATGGAGTGAGAAAAACAGACCTAAAAGTCTTCAGACACAACCACACTTACGCCTCAGTTTTGATCCAGAAGAAGAAGAAAAAAACAGGCCAGCAGTGTTTTGCCTTTGGCAACTTGTGCTATAGATCCATATTAAAGCTGATTTGGTCAGTTTTCTCTCTTATCTAGAATTCCAGAATGTTAGCATCTGTTCCAGCTTTTCACTAAAGCAGGTACAAAAACAATAGCCTTGATAGGTCCATACGCTTCTTGTTGTCATCCAAGATTATGTCTTTTGTCCCGACAGACATGAACCTGCTATAACTGCTGGCACATAGGAAAGGTGAGTAAACTGCTGGTATCCCCCGTGCTTCCACAATCTATTACTGGAATGCTGGAGAGGTTTTCTTTGGATCAGGGACAAACAAGTGACAGAAGTAATGTCCACATCACAGGAAAACACATATTCTTATATAAAATTAAGTTACTCTTGACAAATTTCTACTTGCTTTTCTGTTTCTTTGAACATATACTGAGATGTCTCATGGTACTTCTCTGCTGTCATCTCATTGTAAACCAGTGTGCCTGCTGCTTTGCATTTAGAACAGAAATTTGAAAATGAAGCAGAAATAAAATAAAAAAAACAACAATCATTTTACCTTAACAAACAACTGGCAGGAGAAATATCAGCATGCTCATTTAAGCTAAGAACCCTTCTCATTATGCTACAATTGCTTAATGGTCTTGGGGATATAGCGGATGTCTGGTTTAAAACTACTTTTCAGAAATTCTAAGAGCCCTACTCATTTTCACTTGGATTCTCAACGCACACGAACTCGCAAAAAATAGATTTTGTAAGCATTCCAGGAATATTAAAGAGTACAACATGATTCCTTCAGAACATTTTCATTAGATTGAGGAATCATTCTCAACTGGAGTGCAATTTGCTTCTAACAGTCAGGGTTCTTGCATATTGGAAGATTGTCGCTACATGAATTTAGAGTAATGGACCGCCAAGTTACGGCTACAAGAAAATAATGTGTCTGAAGGGACTGGATGTCGGCTGGAGACCTCTGGTGACTGTACAACATGCTACTATATATGCCTCAGCTTAGCAGTTTTACAGAAAAATTCACCACAATGAAGTTCATCTGCTTAGGCAATCGATCCTTGTGCCTCTCTGTTATGGAGCAAAACCACCCCTCACGGACTGACACCAATATTTATCTGTTTAATATAAAGTGCCTTACTTTGTATGCCTCTTTTACATTCAGTAGTGTTGGCCTCTTTCCACACTGCTTTATGCAGTGTTCGTGCTCCCAATGTATACCACTATTTAGGCATACTGTGGCAACCATTGCCCGTAGACTCCCATTGTACAGAAAAGAAAGTATACAAAGTGGTATACATTCATTATTTACTTATTCTTATTGTTATATGCACTGTATGATTAAACTCTATATGCACTATGGGAGAGATTTATCAAAACCTGTGCAGAGGAAAAGGGGTGCAGTTGCCCGTAGCAACCAATCAGATTGCTTCTTTCATTTTCCACAGGCCTCTTTAGAGAAAGAAGCAATCTGATTGGTTGCTATGGGCAACGGCACAACTCTTCCTCTGCACAGGTTTTGATAAATCTCCCACTATATGAATAAACTCTATTCTATATGCTGTATAGAATAGTGCCTATTGCACTATTCTATACAACAAAAAAATCCAAACATATATACCAAAAAAGTATACGACAACAGAGGCCAAAGTGACATTCTTTTGGCCCTTCTGGATGCTACATTAACCCCTTAAGGACTCAGCACTTTTTTGCAATTCTGACCAATGTCACATTATGTATTAATAACTCTGGGATGCTTTTACCGTTAATTCTTATTCCAAAAATATTTTTTCATGACATATTCTACTTTAACATAGTGGTAAATTTTCGGCATTACTTGCATCCTTTCTTGGTGAAAAATCCCAAAATGTAATGAAAATTTTGAAAATGTAGCATTTTTCTAACTTTGAAACTCTCTGCTTGTAAGGAAAATGGATATTCCAAATACATTTTATATTGATTAACAAATACAATAAGTCTACTTTATGTTGGCATCAGAAAGTTGACATGTTTTTACTTTGTGAAGATATTAGAGGGCTTCAAAATATAGCAGGAATTTTCAAAATTTTCATGAAAATTTCTATTCTATTCTGAATTTTTCAGGGACAATTTAACTTTGAAGTGGATTTGAGGGGCCTTTCTGTGAGAAATACCCTATAAATAACAACAAAAAACGTGGTCTCAAATGGCTGGAGGTGCTCAACCCCAAATGCAGTTGTGCATATATACTGGGGGAGCAGATCCTGCCCTTGTAGTCCGTTGCTAGGGGCGATCCCCAGCATAAGAATGCATACAATGGAGGATGCCTGCAGCGGACTACAAGTGCCACAGTAGAATCCTACACCAGAGGGTTGCACAGGCCATGCACCTATATCAGCCAACTTGGGTGGGGCTTGTAGCCTCTCTCCCCCCTTCCATTGTATGTGTGCTTAGTCACGCTGGAGGGAACTGGGAGCAGGCTACATGTCGACCTAGTGCTGCTGTAATTGCCCACTGGCCCCTGGTTTTTGCTTATTACGCACAGGTAGGTTAGCATTAGGTCCCGTGCCATCTGAGAAACCTTGGCGTTGGTGTGCGGGCTCTGGTGTGTCCTTAATATAAGGATACACTGGCGAATGTCTCAATTTTAACATCAGTGTTAAGGGATTAGCCAATGTCATTGTATACATCTACCACAGTAGTGCACCTACATTTCTGTATTGTATTATTCTAATTGTTACACATCCACACCGTTTATCTGGTGTAGGATTCTACTGTGGCACTTGTAGTCCGCTGCAGGCATCCTCCATTGTATGCATTCTTATGCTGGGGATCGCCCCTAGCAACGGACTACAAGGGCAGGATCTGCTCCCCCAGTATATATGCACAACTGCATTTGGGGTTGAGCACCTCCAGCCATTTGAGACCACGTTTTTTGTTGTTGTTTGTAAATTTATACGTGGAGGTGTGTAAACTCCATATGTTAATGCGCCTTGAACATTTTCCAGGCAGCATTAGGGTTGCACCTGTGAGGCCATGCACCTATATCAGCCAACTTGGGTGGGGCTTGTAGCCTCTCTCCCCCCTTCCATTGTATGTGTGCTTAGTCACGCTGGAAGGAACTGGGAGCAGGCTGCATGTCGACCTAGTGCTGCTGTAATTGCCCACTGGCCCCTGGTTTTTGCTTATTACGCACAGGTAGGTTAGCGTTAGGTCCCGTGCCATCTGAGAAACCTTGGCGTTGGTATGCGGGCTCTGGTGTGTCCTTAATATAAGGATACACTGGCGAATGTCTCAATTTTAACATCAGTGTTGAGGGATTAGCCAATGTCATTGTATACATCTACCACAGTAGTGCACCTACATTTCTGTATTGTAAATACCCCATAAATAACAAACACTTTAATGCCCAGGACGGGAAAGGGGATAAATAAACCAAGAAAAACCTCCAAACCCCAGTCACCAAGGTGACGGGGTAAAAAAAACCCTACTGAAAATTCCCTCCCTAACTATGTAAAACTTCACTTTTATTGTACTATTATTAAAAAGTCCCCTGTAGTGAATAAAATTGCAGACTATTCCCTCAACTAGTATTGCTTCTCCTATCTGGAGTTTAAAGTAATATGTGCTTGACAGTGGCTGCAGACCACTGTCTACTGGGGAAAATGCTGCAGTTAAAATGTAATCAATCTGTCTCCCCTACATGTTTCGTGGTATGACCCACGTCCTCAGGGGTTAAGAGACTAAAGAGACAATTTTTTTTTTTTTTTTTTTGGAGGGGGGTTTGGTTTTAAAATTAGGAAGACAATGTACTCTGGACTGGTACATTGGAGTATAATTCTGGGGAATTTAAATCAGGGAAAAGAATAAAAAAAATGTAGTGCTCCATGTAAGTGTGATACTCCCTGAAGCAGTTTTTAATGCAGAGGCCGGATGATCCTGGCAAGTATTACACTGAGTGGTGGTGCCCATCCAAATCCCCCTCCTGTGACACACACTGCATTTTTTCTGGGATCGTCCCTTCTTTCCAGTGTGGGGGACCTCACCTGGAAAGTGTTGGCCGGGGACGATCCGGGGGACTGAAGTTCCAGAGGTGCTCTGACCCGCTCCTTGGCAGTCACCAAAGATGAGGGCCTTTAGAACTACCACTTGAAACTGCAGGAATGTCCCTGTGTTGCCAGCGTACTGGGACAGTACCAAGTAATAAGTATAAATCACACTTGACAATTGAATCGATTTTCTTAATGCTTTTTCTTTCGTGTTCAAATATTCATGGTACAAAAATCGATCCGCAGACCACCAATTTCATATTCATCAATATATACAAAAAGTTTTATCACCCAGAGTGCTCACTAGATATGCCCAACAATCCTTGTTCAGCTGACCTAATAAGTTTCACCCTTTCTCGGGCATCCCGGAGGCTGATCCTTCTTCCTTCCTCTCACAAAGGGGTAGACAGGCGAGTAGTTGCCGGACACTTCCGACACCCAGCACCGTTTACATAGTAATTGACATCTCGCGTGAACTCAATTCTGTAATGGGAGATTTCTTGTTAAAAAAGAAGCATACGACGCTTCATAATTAAAATCAAACATTATAATTTACAGCAGCAATAATATGATGTAACATCGCCAGAATATCGAACGAAGTCGAAAATTATAAACTTTCTTCTACAATATCAAAGAATTTCTTGCATAAATATTACTTTACAGGAATACCGAAAAGTTACAGATTTCATTGAGCCCATCAGGGTTCAATGAATTCAATGTTTCAATCCAAAAGACTTGTAATAACCTTCTTTATCTATTTTCTTCTGAGCTCTCTTCCACTTCTTCAAGCGTAATTCGCTGGCTTGGTGTCCATATTGGAAATTTTTTTTGGCTACCCCTGTTTCACCAAATCTGTTTGTTGTTTCTGTGTGACTGTGAGGTATGGGTATTTTTTATGCCGGATTGCGCAACGATGTTCGCTAATCCGGTATTTTACATTTCTCATTGACCTACATAAACCCGGCCACATGGGCATTTGAGCATGTAGACAACTTGTTTAGAATTGCAATTGTACCACCCCTTGTACCCCTCAGTGGGTGACAAACACAATCAGTTTTAATGATACTATTGGAGTTCTGACACCCCAAACACAAAAAGGTCCCTTTCTTTTTAGTATTCAAAAATGATTGCTTGAATTTTTTCTTATTTTTCATATCAGCACGAACCATAAAATTTGATTTTCTTGTAAATAAACCTGGATGGTCTCCCAAAGATCTTACGGTATTTGGGGTCAGCTCGCAATAATCCCCAGTATTTATTTACAGTTTTTTAAAATTAATTGGGCATGACAATCATAAGTAGATATAAAGGAAGAATTCTCTTCTCTTTTTTTATTACTATTTCTCAAATTTTTTGTCTCAATTTTTCTCTTGGAGAAAACTGAAGAACTGTTTAAGTGACACTAATGATTTTTTAAATCATATTGAAAATGTAGAGGTAACAGATAAAACACTATTATGTACATTGGACATTAAAAGCCTTTACACAAACATCCCCACCCACGAGGGTTTAATTGCAGTAAGAGAGGAATTGATTAAAGACCCTACATTGTGTAATTCTAAGATAGGGTTTATAATGGATCTGCTAGAGATGGTGTGTATTAAAAATTATTTTAGGTTTGGAAAGGATTTTTATTTACAGGTACAGGGGACTTCGATGAGGTCCCCTGTAGCACCTTGTGTCGCAAACATTTTTATGTCTAAATTTGAAGAATTATTTGTGCATTAATTTCCGTTAAGTATTTATGTTACAAAATGGATTAGTTATGTGGATAATGTTTTCTTATTATGGTCAGGTTCTTTGGAATAGTTGAATGAATATGTTTTGTTACTCAATAAATGTCATCCACTGATCGAATTTACTTTGGAGGCGCATCTCCAGCATTTGGATGTAGAGGTATATAAAAATGGGACAAAATTGGAATCTACACTGTATAAGAAAGAGGCTGACAGGAATAATGTTTTATTAAGACAGAGTCAACATGTCCCTCAAACATTCAAGGGGATACCCAGAGGGCAGTTTATAAGAGCTAGGAGAATTTGTAGTAAGAAGGATGATTATATTAAAAATAAAGAAATGTTAATCCCAAAATTTGTGGAACGAGGGTACGAGGAAGAGGTTGTAAGGAAAGTAGGAGATGAAGTATAAAAAAATTCTAATTCCTTTATATCTACTTATGATTGTCATGCCCAATTAATTAAAAAAAAACTGTGAATACATACTGGGGATTATTGCGAGCTGACCCCAAATACGGTAAGATCTTTGAGAGACCACCCAGGTTTATTTACAAGAAAGGAAAATCATCTCATTTTTTGGTTCGTGCTGATATGAAAAATAAGAAAAAAATCTAACAATGATTTTTGAATACTGATAAGAAAAGGACCTTTCCGTGTTTGGCAGAACTACAATAGTATCATTAAAACGGATTGCGTTTGTCACTCTCTGAGGGGTAAAAAAATTCCCCTCAAGGGGTGGTACAATTGCAATTCTAAACATGTTGCCTACATGCTCAAATGCCCATGTGGCCGGGTTAATGTTGGTAAAACAATGAGAAATGTAAAATACCGGATTACCGAACATTGTTGCGCAATCCAGAATAAAAAAAATTCAATGCCTCAGAGTCACACAGAAACAACAAACAGATTTGGTGAAACAGGGGTAGCCAAACATTTTTTCGAATATGGACACCAAGCCAGCAAATTACGCTGGATGGTGCTTGAAGAAGTGGAAGGGAGCTCAGAAGAAAATATAAAAAGAATGTTATTACAAAGAGAAGTCTTTTGGATTGAAACATTGATTTCATTGAACCCTGATGGGTTCAATGAAATCTGTAACTGTTCGGTATTCCTGTAAAGTAATATTTATATAAGAAATTCTTTGACATTGTAGAAGAAAGTTTATAATTTTCGACTTCGTTCGATGTTCTGCCGATGTTACATCATACTATTGCTGCTGTAAATTATAATGTTTGATTCTAATTATGAAGCGTCGTATGCTTCTATTTTAACAAGAAATCTCCTGTTACAGAATTGAGTTCGCGCGAGATGCCAATTATTATGTAAACGGTGGTGGGTGAGAAAGGGGGCGTGTCCTCCATAATGTCGGAAGTGTCCGGCAACTACTCCCCTGTCTACCCCTTCGTGAGAGGAAGGAAGGAGGATCAGCCTCCGGGATGCCCGAGAAAGGGTGAAACTTATCCGGTCAGCTGAACAAGGATTGTTGGGCGTATCTAGTGAGCACTCTGGGTGATAAAACTTTTTGTATCTATTGATGAATATGAAATTGGTGGTCTGCAGAAAGATTTTTGTACCATAAATATTTGAATACTAAGGAAAAAGCATTAAGAAAATCTATTCAATTGTCAAGTGTGATTTATACTTATTACTGGCTGCTATTAGAGATGGAGTGGAGCCTCCGTATCTAACACACTTACACTCAAGTGCAGTTCAAGGTTTAATTCTTTGTTCATTTACTGGGACAGTACAAAAGAGTTATACATGGCAACCTGTACCATGTAGAACGCAACTTTTTTGTACCATACACGTGATTTCCGCATGGCATGATATGGCTTGAGGACTTGATCAGAGAAATCAACTCCCCCCATATACTGATTGTAGTCCAGAATACAATCAGGTTTGAGGATCGGTCCCGCAGTACCTCGCACAGGGACAGGGATGCTGCCGTTCCCATGAATTGTGGTGAGCATAAGGACATCCCTCTTGTCTTTATACCTGACCAGCAACAGGTTTTCATGGGGAAAAGGCACGGGACTCATCCCGGGGGATAGGAGCCTGTAGGGGATGGGGCGAAAGGCCTCTTTGATTCTTCCGGACTCTTCCACAAGCGACCGTGGATCTGGCGATGAGGGATGTGAAGAGAGGGATACTAGTATAAAAGTTATCCACGTAAAGGTGGTAACCTTTATCTAGCAATGGATCTAAAAGGCCCCAAACGATTTTCCCGCTAACACCCAGAGTGGGGGGACATTCTGGGGGTTCAAAACGGGAATCTTGTCCCTCATACACCATAAACTTGCAAGTGTACCCTGAACGTTTATACATCTTCATGTCATACCGCGCTCACTTGGGATGTACTGCCGGAAGCTGAGTCTCCCCTTAAAGTTGATGAGAGACTCATCAATAGCGACCTCCCGCTCAGGGAAATAGGCCTCCCAAAATTTTTTGGGGGGACATGCAGCATTATCAGCATAAAGCAAACATTTCCGAATGGCCGCGAACCGGGGATGTGTCATGACAATACCGTAGAGCGGGGTCTGGTAGAGAACGTCCCCACTCCAGTATTGCCTG
Source organism: Hyla sarda (assembly GCF_029499605.1). Classification (NCBI taxonomy): domain Eukaryota; kingdom Metazoa; phylum Chordata; class Amphibia; order Anura; family Hylidae; genus Hyla; species Hyla sarda. Next base: position 379,598,361 of record NC_079191.1, on the reverse strand, counting down.
ACACTGGGTTTTTTAACTAGACACATATGCAGCACGAGGCCCCAAAAGGTCCTTATTTCGGCCGCTTTGATGGAATACCATTCATTGGGTCTAGCTAAAAATGCGCCCGAGTTTGCAGTGACGAACTGTTGGGTGTACAGGTTTGTCTGATCAACCATCAGATTGACAAAGTCGTCACTGAAAAAAACCCTGAAATAGTCCATTTCAGTGAACCCGACGATGTCAATCTTGATTCCTGAGTCGCCAACAAACTCAGGAATCACGGGCTCGTGGCCCGCTGGCTGAGACCAGACAAGTTCGCTGGTATGGGGCACCAGTGAACTTGGCTGGGGGGCTTGACTAATATGAGCGCCAGGGGGACTCATACTAGCATGGGGCACAGGGTCAGGTGCAGAGGAGGTTTGCGGCCTCGCTTGGCAGCGTTTCCCCCGCTTTGGTGGCTCATCATCAGAACTAGATGATGAGGAGGGCGAGGAAATAAGGAAGGTGGGGTCTTCCTTGTCCTCTGTGGAGCTTTCAGAGTCGGAGGCAAGTAAGGCATATGCCTGCTCCACTGAAAACGCCCTGCGGGCCATTTCCCTACTCTAGTGGGGGGTGAAATGTATAACTTTATTGCCGTGTGTGCTGCGTGTGGTGTGGTGCGGGACTACCGCCCCAACCCACCCTAACCTAACTAACCTGCCCTAAGAACAAAAATATAAAATAAAACTAAACTAAAAAAAAGAAAAAGAAACTTAAAAAAAAAAAAACTTCTAGTGCAAAAACCCTGCGCCAAAAAAAAAGCATTTACCTAATCAGTGGCGTTCCCCACTGATTAGCGCTTGGTGGCGGCAGGGGGCGCAGGAGTCAGTGGGGGGTCTGGCCACTCAGCCCAGAACAGTGGATGGTGGCACATACAGACCCCCACACAAAAAACCCGAAAAATAAAATAATAAAACACTTAACCCCGAAAAAATGCACCCGCCTGAAAACAAAAAAATATACACTGGTCAATGATAACTGACATCGGTGGGGCCTGGAGGTACGGTCCATCCACACATCACAGGCCTGCTACTGGTGGCACGGACCGCCTATAGATGCAAAAAATAAAATAAAAAAGTCACTATAACCCAAAAAAGTGCCTGCACCACAAAAAAAAAACACGCTGATCAGTATTACGGGACTGATCAGTGGCAGGTGGGCTTTAGCTAACAGTGGCGGACCGCTCTTTTATAGTTAAGAGGGCCAGGCCACACGTTTAGCAAAAGAAAAAAATGCTGGGGAAGACCGCAGCGACCCTGTAGGGCCGGGGTCACGCAGCTAAAGGTGCTACGGACCCGCGGACACCTACAGACGGTATGCAAAAAAAGGGGGCAGGGGGAGAGATGGCAGCATGGGGCTCCGTCCTGCACACCAGATCTCTGTGAAATGGTGGGCAGAACGGACTCAGGACCCTCCTGGGCGATATGCCGGGATGCCTGCTCAACGATATCAGCAGGCATCCCGGTCCGGTCCCTGCCCGGCGAGCGGCAGGCACCAGAAGAACGCAGGACGTACCCATACGCCCTGAGTCCTTAGGGACTCGGAAACAGGGGCGTATGGATACGCCCTGCATCCTTAACCTCTTCAGGACGCCGGGCGTATGCATAGCCCCTGCATCCCGAGCCCCTAAAGACGTGGGGCGTATGCATACGCCCGTGGAAATTTCCGGTCCCCGCCGCTAGCCGGTTGGGGACCGGACCGGGATGCCTGCTGAAATCATTCAGCAGGCATCCCGGCACATCGCCTGAGACCCCCCCATGTCGGCGATCGCAGAAAATCGCATGTCAATTCAGATATGCGATTTTCTGCTTTTCCGGGCTGATTGGGTCTCTGGTGACCCGATCACCCAGAAAATACGGATGATCGGAGCTTTCAGTGACAGCCTGATCACCCTGAGGGATAGGAGCGAGGTCGCAGTGCTGCTATCTCCTCCTATCCCCTGCAATTGGTCAGAACTGATTCGGACCAATGGCAGCGCAGGACAGTGGGTTGCCATGGCAACCCCCCGTCCTGTCCACCCCTGGATGTCGGGCAGAATGGGGCGAGAAGATGGAGACTGGTACCTTACCTGAAGATGGCGTGGGGACCAAAGATCATCGTGGAGACTGCAGAGATCCTGGCTCAAGTAGGGAAACGACGGTGGAGGTGGGGGTGGGGGGGATGAAAGTGAAAGCAAAGCGATCTTTACTGTGGCAACCACTAAGAAGGCACAACTGCAACTCCCAGCATGCCCAGACAGCCAAAGGCTCTCTGGGCATGCTGGGAGTTGTAGTTTTGCAACATCTGGAGGGTCACAGTTTGGAGACCACTGTTACAGTGGTGCCCAAACGGTAGCCCTCCAGATGTTGCCAAACTACAACTCTCAGCATGCCTAGACTGCCCAAGCATGCTGGGAGTTGTAGTTCTGTAACATCTGTCCCTTCAGATTTTGCAATTTTCATGACATTTTTGAAAATTGCTGCTCTACTTTGAAGCCCTCTAATTTTTCCAAAAGTAAAAATATGTCCATTTTATGATGCCAACATAAAGTGGACATATTGTATTTGCGAAGAAAAATAAAATGTATTTGGAATATCCATTTTCCTTACAAGTAGAGAGCTTCAAAGTTAGAAAAATGCTAAGTTTTCTAAAATTTCATGAAATTTGGGGATTTTTCACCAAAAAAGGATGCAAGTAACGACGAAAATTTAGCACCAAAATAAAGTAGAATATGTCATGAAAAAACAATCTCAGAATCAGAATATTCGGTAAAAGCGTTTTAGAGTTATTAATGCGTAAAGCGACAGTGGTCAGAATTGCGAAAAAGGGCTCAGTCCTTAAAGTGAAAAAGGGCTGCGTCCTTAAGGGGTTAAATGGTTAATATTTTAAAACCTTCTTCATAAGGTGCATCCAGTCAAGTGCTTGACCTGTACATTTGGATTTTTATTTAATGCCTTCAATGTTCATCCTAGCCTACAGGAACTTTTTGGAACATAAACAAAAAATGTAAACATATAACTGCTATCACACTCTGACCAAAAATATGTTTAAATGGGCACTGTCATGAAATCAAAAAATTGATATGTTGTAGTACTTAAGTACTACAACATATCTCTAATATACTTTAATTAAAAAAAAGTGATTTTAAAACAGTTTAAAATCACTTTTAAATTCGGCCACTAGGGGTCGCCCTCCTAGTGGTCGAATGCATTAGGCAGTGACATCACTAATGAATTTCGACTCGTTGAAGCCTGGCAACGAGTTGGAATTCTGTCTGATTGACAGGCGGGAGCGAGCACTTTGAAAGAAGAGGACGCGCGCAGGCTCCCTGGCAGGCCCCGGCTCTCGGCGACAGGTAAAAATATCTATGTTGTGTCTGTTTTCAATGTGTTTTTGTGCTTTTGCGGGGGGAGGGGAGGGGGGGGTAGTGGGATGAGCGGCGCAGCGGGGCCAGGGGGGTTGCGGGCTGCGCGGCGGGAGCGGGATGTGGGGCCATTCACCTATACAGTATGCCTCCAGTTGTTTCCCCACTACAACTCCCAGCATGCCATGACAGCCAATAGATGTCAGGGCAAGCTGGGAGTTGTAGTGGGGAAACAGCTGGAGGGACACTTAATAGGTGAATTAAGGGGGGGTGGGGAGTGAGTTGAGCGGCGCCACGGGGGGGGGGGGTTGCGGGCTGCGCGGCGGGGAGCGGGATGTGCACAGCGATCACAGATACTGTTTTCAGCTATACAGTATGCCTCCAGTTGTTTCTCCACTACAACTCCCAGCATGCCCTGACAGCCAATAGATGTCAGGGCAAGCTGGGAGTTGCAGTGGGGAAACAGATGGAGACGCCCTGTATAGGTGAACTACGGGCGGAAGTGTCGGCCCCAGCAGGCATCAGTGACGTGGTGCCTGCTGGGGAAGTCTGCCTGGTAGTTAGCATACTACCAGGCAGACAAAAAAGGCATTTTTTAATATGTAAAAATTTTATTTTAAAAAATATTGTAAAAAATTTAAAGGCAGGGAGGGGGTTAGGGATAGATGGGTAATAGGCAGGGATAGAAAAAAGAAAAAAAGTGATGGTGGGAGCTACCCTTTAAATCTCTCGCAATCTTACCAGTTTGTATGTTCTCAATATGTTTGCCTGGGATTCCCTCGGGTGCTCCGGTTTCCTCCCACAGTCCAAAAACATTCTGATGCTAGATTGTGCTCCCTAAATGGGACAGAGACCAAAATGTTGATCTCTGTACAGTGTTACGGAATACGTCATTGCTATATAAATTAAATAAATAAATAGAACAGACTAATGGCATTCAGCACTGTGCATACAAAAGGCTTCTCTCCTATGGGTTTATGTATAATGTGGTTGATGCAGACTGACTTGTGGCCTGACGATGAGGAAACTTAGTTACTAAAGGCAAATCAATGCACAGCTCAAATGCATCTGGATTGACAGCAAAGTCAATACATTTACAGAGCCAGATGAAAGAATACTCAGAAGGGAACATTTTCAGCAACAAAAGGAAAGGAGGCATTTTCAGCTTGCCACAAAACCTTCACTTGTGGTGTTATTCATCATAAAACTTAAGTTTAATGGAAAACATTAACATGATAATATAAATAGGTGGAGAATGGGCATTTGCAGGGACATCCTTGCCAACGATAAGGAAGCCCCTTTGTTTTCTACTATACTTAATTCAATGGGCATTTCCATTTCACCAGATAATTCCTTTTATTTCAGTTTTTGCAATATATTTTATCTAGGCCTATTCCTTCATGATCTCTGTTGTAATTACTGAACAGAAGATTTCATATTTACTTCATTTACACAGGTGAATGTCTGGCTAATTTATCTTTGTTTTTGGACGAATCTGTGATGGAGATACCTAACAGAACCTTCAACCTAGGTGTGAACCCAACCTAAGCTGTTGTGTGAGTATGGATATAGCAGAGTTAAAAGTCAGACTTGGTACCTTAACACATTTGTTTAATGCACTATGATTATGGTTGTTAACTCTGCTACATCTGGCATAAAGGGTGGCACTTTCTGGCCATTACATAACCTGTGTATGTCATATTAGAGCTGGGCAGTATATCGGTGTGTTTATGTCTTACGATATGAATTTTTCACATACCGCAATACCATTTCCATAGAAACTATCTCCAGTGCATGGAGAAACGTCCGGCCGCACAGCGTCTCTGGGAAGTGTAGTACGAGCTGCACTGAACAGACTGTGAGGATCTGGGAGAGGGTTACAACTACCGGCGGGCTTGTGATTTCCGGCAAGTGCAGGAAACTCGAGCAGAACTGCAGAGACATGGAGATTTCCCAGGCGGCCTGACCGAGACCCCGGGTACCATGGTGAGGAATCCCGACAACCTGACACTATACTGAAGAACCCCAGACCTCAAATACCGTTAAATACCGCAAAACCGCCATAATTTAGAAAAATACAGTGATATACATTTTTGTTCATACCGCTCAGATCTATGTCATATGTTACAATTTTTCGGCTCTGCAGGTTGCTTCTCTATTTTCAGTTGTACCTGAGCTGGTGATGTAGAATAGCTGCTATGCTGTCTCTCATAACATCAGCCACAGAAGGGGAATCCTGTTTCTCTTTGACTTTATAGCATGCCCTGAGAAGAAGACGCAGCATGGAGGACATTATAAACCAGTACTAAGCCTTGTAAGTTTTGAATTAAGAATTGATTGATATTTAGTGATTTTTACTAGTTCCTGTAGTTTCCCTATATGCGTCTGTCTCTTTTCAGCCACTCCCCTCTCCTTAGATTTATATGGGCAGCTGTAGTCTGATACTTCAGCAAGCTGATCTGTCACATGAAGGCCTTGAGGGAATGATGAGTTTAGGAAGAGGGGAGAGAGAGGAGGAAAAAACCTGACAGGTGAAGACAGAAGCATTTTTCCCCCCACAGATAAGCTATGGTAAATATTCTCACATGCAAAGTTTGTTAAAATGACTGAACATTTAAGGACAAAATTTCATTCAGTTGAAAAATTGATCATTCCAATGACTGAAAGCAATGATCTAGAAATTAAAAGAAAAAAACCCTTTTCATTATTCAATGAAAATATATCAATAATATTTGTTGAAACCACAATTTTCCATTGTTTTACAGCATATCACTAATCATTTGAATTTTTTTTTTGTCTATGTTTATAGAGATATTGCATCTTGAAGAAAACTCTTTATGGTAAAATATTTTAACCCCTTCCCTCCCAGGACACATGCATACGTATTATGTATGGGTACTTTCCGGCGAATGGTCATATACATACCTGCTGATCTTCTGCTCTGAGCATCACACTGCAGGAGATTGGCGGCAGGACCTGGTTATCAATCACAGCCAGGATTTTACCGATGTCAGCAGTGTTAAAGGGGTATTCTGGGCAAAAACATTTCATCCCCCATCCAAAGGATAGGGGATAAGATGTCTGATCGTGGGGGGCCCACTGCTGAGACCCCCCGCGATCTCCCTGCAGCACCCGCTTTCTATGTGGGTGCTGAATCTCCAGTTTCGGAAACCTCCGGGTTTCCGTGACTGGGGACCTGACATCACGTCTATGGGAAGGGGTGTGACGACCGTCAGAAAGATCTTTAGTTATGTTCAGTCTAGCATTAATGTAGTCATTTCAACTTTCTATTATTTTAATGGCATGGATATGCTATGATAATATCAGAATCTTGTCAGATCCCCAATAAAGTCTGATTTATCAGAATACACTGGTATTCGTTTGAAAACGGTTCCAGCTCCCAGCATAATATGAACAGCGTCTTGAAGAAAGGGATACTCTTATCTGGGACAATTAACCCCAATTATTTTATTTTTTTTAATCAATTGGTGCCAGAAAGTTAAACAAATTTGTTAATTACTTCTATTTAAAAATCTTAATTCTTCCAGTACTTATCAGCTGCTGTATGTTCCACAGGATGTTCTTTTCTTTTTGAATTTATTTTCTGTCTGACCACAGTGCCCTCTGCTGAGACCTCTGTCCATGTCAGGAACTGTCCAGAGTAGGAGCAAATCCCCATAGCAAACCTCTCCTGCTCTGGATAGTTTCTGTCTACAGACACTTTATGTGATAAGTCGCTAGGATCTACCCAAATCTGCTAGGACTCATTGAACAACAAATATGTTACACAAAAGAGTCATCCAAGCTGTCATGGCTTTGTTAGGAAAAGAAATCGTGAAGCTTTGGTAAACAATGACATACCTATATATGTGCATAGGTTTTATGAGAAATATATTAACTTTTTTATCAATAATTCAAGTTACATTTTAACAGATGTTCTGCCGCAGAATATATTGGCACTTATAAATCAAAGTGATTAATATTGTTATAGCTGAGAAAACACAATTCTCTTCCTCTATGTGTGCTTATAAAACATTTTGTCAAATCATGGTGTGCAGCAACACACTCCTTCAAAGGTATCTTCAAAGAAATGCCATAAAAATGGACTGGAACTTTGATGCAGACTGCCAGTGAGGACATTACATTTTCCTGTAGTTAAAGCTAAGTAAACAAAGCATGTGAGTTTTGTATTTGATATGCAATCTTCAGTAAGCAGCTTTGTAGCAAATAAATAAATAAATAAATAAAAATTCTACAATTTGAACCTTTCTGCCAATGCCAATACCTCAAACTTATTAAATGCCAAAACAAATCTCAGATCACACAAAGCTCTCCTGATGACAGTATGATAGTATTACAATCCCAGCTTTTCCCCTCAACAGTATAAATACAGTCTTTGAGGTCCACAAAAGGAAAATATGCCTACAACAACAGGAGAATTTGCTCTAACCAAGATGGCGGAAAGGTCTGATTCCTCAGCCATCCCAACTAACATATACTTCACTTTATTCCCTTGTGAGTGAGCCCCATCTATTACTCTGGAGTCTCCATGTGTATGCTGAATACTCAGGTACCTTTGATGTTTCTTACAATACGGACCACATTAAATATTCCTTAGATATATAGATTTTTATGTCAAGCCGTCACTTATTAGAGGAGTTTGAAACATGTCCATCAATTCTAGCAGCTGTTGAAAAGTATTAGTCTTATGCATTCCTGTTATACCTATAGCGGGTATTGATCCAGAGCAAACAAACAGAAGCTCTAGTTAAGGTCTGACTGACAAGGAAAAATATGTTTTGTCCACAGTCAACTTAGATTAGATTTCCCTTGAATCAATTCCTACTGGTATTTACCAGGATAGATGGATGGATGGATGTCCAGGGTAGGTTTGCACAGAGAATCGTGTGGACGTAAATGAAGGTGTGTAACAATTTTAAAGAGCATTAGGCCCAATTCAGATTCAGTAGTAGTGATGCTGTTAGAACATGCATTTTGTTTGGAATTCTTTATAATGCTTTGCCCTATTTGTAATGTAGTGGAGATAAGACCCTGTCAACATCACATTTTGGCAGCGAAGCTATAAAGGAAGAATAGACCAAGCATAGTCACAAATAGATTGCGTGACTATAAATTTGGGTCAAAAAAATAAAAAAACATACAGTGACATATAGCTGACCATACTTAGACCCTAGTAAATGGAGTACTAAATCCTATGCTAAACACAGGTACAAGACCAGATATGTGATGTGAATGGGGCCTAACATTGACCGAGTCAAATGTTGGAGAAAATATAATTTGGCCAGTTTCTTGTGCTACGCATATAGCATGTTGCTAAAGTTATTGAGAGATATAAATAAATAAAGCTACTGATTGACTGGATTGCCTTCTCTATTTCTCTATGGTTGCCTTCTCTATTTCACGGCCTGTGCGCAAATAGTACATGAACCATATAATACACATTCCCTTGATTTAAGCTTGGAAATAAACTAGAGCTGCAACGATTAATCAATAAAATCGATTAAATTCGATAAAGGGATTCCTTGTTGATGAATTCAGTTATCGAATAATCGCCCGATTCGCTGTCCGCGGTCAGGAGGCTTCTGCGGGTAGGCGGGCAGTCAGACACGAGTCCCAGAAATCCTGCAGCAGCCTCAGTGACAGTCTCAGGCTGAGACTCTCAGCTCCACCCTCTGACCACTGTTACCAGTTAGAAGGCTGTTGCTCCTCTTAATTGTCTCCTCCCCCGCCGCTACTTTACCTTTATTTCCCAAACTCAGCCCATGAGGATCAGTGACCATCCATTTTCTGCCGCCGTCCTCCACCACCTGCCGCTGCATCCAGGGCCCCCGTACGGTAGGTTAAGGTTCCAATACAGCACACACTCAAATGTGCTGAGGCCCTGGTGAACAGTGATCCTCCTAGGCCTCTGTCTGTAAGTGTCTGCAGTCTGCTCTGCACTGCTATACACATGAAGGGCAGAGCAGACTGCAAACAGAGCATTGCACCCCCCACCCATGTGTAAAGCAGTGTGTGTGCATTCCTATACAGGTGGGAGTATGTACAGAGCATTGCACCCTAGTCTGTGCTACAGACACAAGGGTGCAATGCTCTGCATATACCACTATGTGTAGAGCAGTATATACAGAGCATTGCACCCTTGTGTCTGTAGTACAGTGTGTAGTGCACACCGCTTTACCCATGGGGGTATGTGCAGAGCATTGCACACTTGTGTCTGTAGTACAGACACTAGGATGCAATGCTCTGCACATACCCCCATGTGTATAGCAGATTGTGTGTGTACTACATGCACACTGCTATACAAATAGTAGTATGTGCAGAGCATTGCATTCTAGTGTCTGTACTACAGACACAAGGGTGCAATGCTCTGCCCATACCCCCATGGGTATAGCGGTGTGTATGTGCTGTATACACTGCTATACACATGGGGGTGTGTGCAGAGCATTTGCACCCTAGTATTTGTAGTACTACAGAGTCTGTACTACAGTCATGGGTCGGGTGCAATGCTCTGCAGTCTGCACATACCCCCATGTGTATAAGAGTGCTATATTAAAAGAGTAAAGTAAATACATTTCAAAAATAATAATAAAAAAAAAGGAAATTAACTGCTCCAATAAAAATGAGCTCCCCCTTTTCATATTGCTATACAAAAAAAGTAATATATATATATATATATATATATATATATATATTTTTTTTTTTTTACATATTTGATACTGCTGCATGGCTAACTGTCTGAACTATTAAAATATTAGTGAATCATTAACATTTCATTTTAAATAGTTCAGACAATTACCCATGCGGCAGTATCAAATTCACTCTGGTTTCTGTACAGGATCATTAATAATGATCCTGTACGGCAAGCGGCGTAAACGTAAAAAGAAAAAAAAAATGCTGTTGTTTGGTCCCATCACATGCTAGAAACTTTTCTTATAGCCATTGTGCATAATTTTTCAAGTAGAATCAGCGGAACCAATTTTTTTTAATTTTGAATTTTTTTTCAGATTAATCGGAAAAATAATCGACAACTAATCGATTATTAACCTCTTAAGGACGCACTTAAGTACGCCCTGCGCCCGGTATATAACGCGGGTTCACGCTGTGACCCCACGTCATACCGGGTTGGTCCCAGCGGCTAATGATAGTCGGAACCCTGGGCTAACAGCGGGCGGCACCGATTGTTGTGCCGCATGCTATTAACCCTTTAGACGCGGCATTCAAAGTTGATCGCCGCGTCTAAAATGAAAGTAAAAGCTTCCCGGCAGCTCAGTTGGGCTGATCGGGACCATCGCGGTGAAATTGCGATGTCTCGATCAGCTAGAACGCGAGCGGAGTTCCCCTTACCTGCCTCCATCACATAGTTTGAGCAATTGACTGCTGATAACACTGATCTTTGCCGTGTCAATGCACGGCAATGATCTGTGTATGAGATCGGTATGTGCAGTGTAAAAACTGTGTAATTAAAAATAAACATATGTGGTATCGCCGCGTGCGGAAATGTCCAATCTATAAAAATATATCATTAATTAAACCGCACAGTCAATGGCGTACGCGCAAAAAAAAATTCCAAAATAGCGTATTTTTGGGCACTTTTTATATCATGACGAAGTGAATAAAAAGCGATCAAAAAGTACGATCAATATAAAAATGGTACCGATAAAAACGTCAGATCACGGCACAAAAAAATTAGCCCTCATACCGGCCCGTACCCGGAAAAATAAAACAGTTATAGGGGTCAGAATATGACAATTTTAAACGTATTATGTTCCGGCATGTAGTTATGATTTTTATTTTAGAAGTAATACAAAATAAAACCTGCACACAAAAAACAGCCCAAACCTCAAGGAAAGTAGAATATTTAGTTTTTTTTAGAAAAAATATATAATTCTAAGACCGTGCTTCAAATAAAAAAAATTTATTTTAGTAAAATATCATTGATATTACGCAAATTCCCCACAAAGGGCCCTTGTGGGAGGAAAAAATTCACTAGCATATATAGCATACAATATAATAAAATCAATAAGTATATAAAATATCAGCCATAAAAAAACATGGAGTGTATTGCTGAATCAGCCACTGGTCATCCGGATATTAAACAATCTGTAAATGATGATGTGATATTGATTCAAAGTCCATATGAGTTATTGCAATAATGTTTGAATATTACCCGTTCCTGGTGCCAACTCCCGTCCTGTGATGTTTGTGTTCGTACGGAGCTCTCGCTGACCAGTAGGTGCTGGCAATCGCTAAGTGCGGCTGGTCTGGACTGCGCTGGACCCGGTGTATGCCACACAATAGCAGATCCTCATGGCGGTGGCGTCTGATGTCGGCCAGGGAAAAGTAACAGTAGTAGATGAATCACTGGAACTGGGATAGCAGTGGAGAATCAAGCCAGCACGGTGGATCTCACGGCAAGCAGATCTCTAGGCAGGGGGATCTCAGGAACAGTGGATAGATGAATGGATCAATTAGAATGTAAAAATTCTGGACTTACAGTGGTTGGCACACCACGTAAGCTTACAGTATATTCTCAGTAATAGAAGGCTAGACGCGTTTCAGGGTTCTCAGGTAAATAACTCATGACCGCTTCCTCAGTAGCTATGTCAACAAATGAAGAATCCATCTTATATATAGTGGCATGGTCTTAGTTCACAGGAGATGGCTAAAGATGTTGAAGATAGGTGAGAACAAATTTTTCCTGGCTCGGCATCCATTCACATTGGTCAGTAGAAACCGCATACAAAGGACAAATACATTATATATGATCAAATATATTTCTAATTCAGAAAAATACATATAAAGTACTATAGAGAGACGTAATATCCGTTCATATGTTTAAATCAGAGACATTGCAAAACAAATATTAAAATAAACAAAAAATATATAACCCTATGAGGAATATGAATTTATAATGATAGAAGTATCGGAGACAATAAAATATAATATATATATATATATATACATATATATGTATATATGTTGAAGAGCAGCCCTCCCAAGTCAGCTGTACGTGGGTGCAGTCAGTCTCTGGGACCCCGGTCCTGGGTCCAAAAGGTTATACAGACAAAAATGGCGACCGCCGCACTCCAGGTAAATGTGCAAAAAAGTTTATTCCAGGATAAATACAGGCAACGTTTCTGTGGCCTCACACCACCATTTTCAAGCCACGCTTGAAAATGGTGGTGTGAGGCCACAGAAACATTGCCTGTATTTATCCTGGAATAAACCTTTTTGCACATTTACCTGGAGTGCGGCGGTCGCCATTTTTGTCTGTATATATATATATATATATATATATATATATATATATATATATATATTTATAGATAGATAGATAGATATTGAAAAAGTAAAAATAAAATTGAAAATACTAAATAATAGTTAACAAAAAAAAATTATAAAAATAAAAAAGATAAAAAATATATAGAGAAAGAAACATAGGTATAAGATAAAAATACAAATGGAAAGGACAAAAAAAAAGTAATAATGTAAAAAATAAAAACAGCAATAAAAACAAAAATCACAAATATATAAACACCAGCATAGAATAAAAGCAGAAAAAACACAACAGTATTCTTCTTGGGACAACAAGTGATGTACATGAGTTACTAAAGAGGATGGCATCGGCTAGAGGGGGCACCCTTTGTTTTAAAAACAGGGATACGCACTACAGCCAAGGACATCCTCTATAGAAATCCAAATAATTCGAAGCTGGAATTAAGTCCTCCTGGTTCTAATGTAGCAAATTTAAAAATCTTTTTACTTTCAGCTTGGAACATTTTTATCATTTAATTCCGCCCCCCCCCTTCCCGTCATGTCTGACATATTGAAGTCCTGTACACGAAAATGAACTTATATAACAATTATGTACTGATGTAAAATGGGCTGAGAGTGGGTGTTTTAGATTACCATTTTTAATATTGCACAGATGTTCTGCTATACGTGTTTTTAAAGGCCTCTTTGTTCGACCTATATACTGCTTTTCACACCCACATTCTATTAGATTAACTACTCCTTTCGTATTGCAGGTTATTTGATCTTCCATATTCCATTTGAAGGAGTTGACCTGTGAAACAATAGATAACGTTTTCTTAGGTCCTTTTATTTTTTATACAATTAGGGCATATGCCACATCTAATGAACCCTTTGGTGTTCAACCAAGTGGATGGTTGTCTACATGACTCTAGGGGTTCGATGGATGGCGCAACTGTGATCCCCAAATTGGGGGCTCTGGTGTGGACTATTGGTGGACGGACTGGTAATAATCCCCCAATGTCTCGATCTTGTCGGACCAGATACCAGTGTTTATTTATCAACTTTTGTATCTTTTTGCACATAATGTTAAAAGGTAGAACTAGTTTATTATTATCAACTCCCTCATTATTAGGTTTTTCTTTAGGGATAAAAAAAAAAAAAGTAGTCCTATCTAACATTTTAGTATGTTCTAAAGACTGTTGTAGGAGAAGGTCTGGATACTTTTTTTCTTTAAATTGATTTGTTAATTGGGAAGCTTCTTCCAAAAATGTATCATTTGATGTACAATTCCTTTGGAGTCTACAAAATTGTCCTATCGGCACCTTAATGAGCCACTGGGGCAGATGACAACTGTCAAAGCTTATGTAGATATTTCTAGATGTGGGTTTCTGATATGTATTACAGATTAATCTATCTTGGTCTACCTTAATCTCTAAGTCCAAAAAATTAATTGGTTCTTTGCTGATAGTGGATGTAAAGTGAAGATTGTGACTTTTGGTGTTTGACTTCGTAGTAAAGTGTTCCAAATCAATTAAGTCCCAATCCCAAATAAAAGGAATATCGTCAATGTACCTTTTCCAGAGCACCAGGCTTGCGTCAAGTTGGGGTAAGATGGTGTCTTCTTCCCATGATGCCATGAATAAGTTTGCATAACTTGGCGCAAACATGGTGCCCATGGCTGTACCTACTTGCTGTAAATAATAATCATCCTCAAAAAAGAAATAATTATGTGTTAGTATAAACAATATAGATGATGTGATAAACTCAATTTGTTGTGGTTTAATGTGCCCTTTTTGTAAAAATTTCTCAACTGCTGCAATACCCAAATCATGATGGATAATAGTGTATAAAGATGACACGTCTAATGCAGCTAAAATGTGAATAGATTTCAAAGGAAAAGTATCAATAATCTTGTTGTCCCAAGAAGAATACTGTTGTGTTTTTTCTGCTTTTATTCTATGCTGGTGTTATATATTTGAGATTTTTGTTTTTATTGTTATTTTTATTTTTTACATTATTACTTTTTTTGTCATTTCCATTTGTATTTTTATCTTATACCTATGTTTTTTTCTCTATATATGTTTTATTATCTTTTTTATTTGTATTATTTTTTATTTATTAACTATTATTTATAATTTTTTATTTTCAATTTTATTTTCATTTTTATTTTTACAATTTCAATATCTATATGTTTTATATTTATTTGTCTTCGATACTTCTATTATAAATTCATATTCCTCATAGGGTTATATATTTTTTGTTTATTTTAATATTTGTTTTGTAATGTCTTTGATTTAAAGGGGTACTCTGGTGAAAAACTATTTTATTTTTATTTTTTAAATCAACTGGTGCCAGAAAGTTAAAGAGATTTGTAAATTACTTCTATTAAAAAATCTTAATCCTTCCTGTACTTTTTAGCTGCTGAATACTACAGTGGAAATTCTTTTCCGTTTGAAACACAGAGCTGTCTGCTGACATCATGAGCACAGTGCTCTCTGCTGACATCTCTGTCCGTTTTAGGAACTGTCCAGGGTAAAAGGAAATCCCCATAGCAAACATATGCTGTTCTGGACAGTTCATAAAATGGACAGAGATGTCAGCAGAGAGCACTGTGGTCATGATGTCAGCAGACAGTTCTATGTTTCAAAAAGAAAAGAATTTCCGCTGTAGTATTCAGCAGCTAATAGAAGTCATTTACAAATCTGTTTAACTTTTTGGCACCAGTTGATTTAAAATAAAAGTACCCCTTTAAACATATGAACGGATACTCTCTTTGGTACTTTATATGTACTTTTCTGAATTAGAAATATATTTGATCATATATAAGGTATTTGTTCCTTGTATGCGGTTTCTACTGACCAAAGTGAATGGATGCCGACCCAGGATAAATTTGTTCTCACCTATCTACAACATCTTTAGCCATCTCCTGTGAACTAAGACCGTGCCACTATATATAAGATATACAAGATGGATTCTTCATTTGTTGACACAGCTACTGAGGAAGGGGTCTTGAGTTATTTACCTGAGAACCCTGAAACGCGTTTAACCTGCTATTACTGAGAATATATTGTAAGTCCGGAATTTATACATTCTAATTGATCCATTCATCTATCCACCGTTCCTGAGATCCACCGTGCTGGCTTGATTCTCCACTGCTATCACCGTTCCAGCGATCCATCTACTAATGCTACTTTTCCCTGGCTGACGTCAGACGCCACCGCCATGAGTATCTGCTATTGTGTGGCATACACCATGTCCAGCGCAGTTCGGACCAGCTGCACTTAGCGCTTGCCAGCGCCAACTGATCAGCGAGAGCTTCGTACGGACACAAACATCACAGCATGGGAGTTGGCACCAGGAACGGGTAATATTCAAACATTATTGCAATAACTCATATGGACATTGAATCAATATCACATCATCATTTACAGACTGTTTAATATCCGGATGACCAGTGGCTGATTCAGCAATACACTCCATGTTTTTTTATGGCTGATATTTTATATACTTATTGATTTTATTATATTGTATGCTATATGCGAGTGAATTTTTTCCTCCCACAAGGGCCCTGTGTGGGGAATTTGCGTAATATCAATGATATTTTACTAAAATAAAAAATATGTTTATTTGAAGTAGGGATCGGCCGATTATCGGTTTGGCCGATATTATCAGCTGATAATCACGATTTTGGGCATTATTGGTATCGGCAATTACCTTGCTGATAAGCCGATAATGCCCTACCCACGCACATCGTGACCGCCCCCCCCCCCCGACCTGCCGCACCGCGATCGACCCCCACCCCCGACCCGCCGCACCGCGTCGCACCCCCCACCGCACCGCCCTGGCCCTATTACCTCCCCCATCCCCGGTTTTATAATTACCTGTTCCCGGGGCCCACGCTACTTCTGGCTCCTGCTGCGTCCTGCGTTACGCTGTGCGCAATGACGAGTGACGTGACGTGCGCGACGTGACGTCCCCGTCAGTGCGCACAGTGACAGCTCAGGAGGAAACCACCGGAGCCAGATGAAGAGTGGACCCCGGGCCCCGGGAACAGGTAATTGTAAAACCGGGGATGGGGGAGGCAATGGGGCTGGGGCGGTGCGACGCGGCACGGTGTGGCGGTAGGGGGCGCGGAGCGGCGGTGGGGGGAGCGGTGGCGGTGATAGGACTCAGGACCCCCGGACAGGCAGGCAAAAGCCACTGCAGTTCATTGATTTAAATCAATGATCTGCAGCTGTGTCGCTGGGGGAAAAATAGCCGATAACTTATACCGGAATATCGGTATAAGTTATCGGCTATCGGCCCTAACCTCCACCGATTATTGGTATCGGCCCTAAAAAAAAGATAGTTTGCTATTAAAGCCTAACAGCTATCTAATGGTGTCTGAAGCTCTTAGCAGCAAATAGAGCTAACAGATTCCCTTAAAATTTTTATCAAAACTGAGGATTTTAATCAAAAAGACTATTTGTCTTGAGAAATGTAACAATGTACGAATGTTTTAGCCTAGCAACAAAAGACTAATCAGCTGTAAAGGAGATGGTTGTGTTTGAAATTTTAGGCAAATCCTTCAGTCAAGAGCTGGTATCTGCAAACAGTCTGACTGGAAAGATTGTTCCTATGGCTGTTATCAGAGAAAGAATTGTTCATCAGATGAGAGATTGTTCATTCAATAGTTGTTCAGTCATCAAACTTCTCTTATGTGTATACCCACCTTTATGCAAAACAAGAAGAACTAATGGAGTCATTTGTAGAAAAATGAATAATAATCTTTATTGAAATCACAAAGTCTAAAAGTAGACTAAAATACAATAATAAAATATCAAGAGGAATCCAGCAGCAAGAAAATGTAGTGGGGAAAATCCCAATTCACAGGTAAGTGTAATAAAGAATGTCTATAAATAGCAGTATATCATATGATGCACCACAAGTGAGCAGTAGCAATTAAAGGGGTACTCCGGTGAAAACCTTTTTTCTTTTAAATCAACTGGTGGCAGAAAGTTAAACATATTTGTAAATTACTTCTATTAAAAAATCTCAATCCTTCCAGTACTTATTAGCTGCTGAATTCTACAGAGGAAATTCCTTTATTTTTGGAACACTGATGACATCACGAGCACAGTGCTCTCTGCTGACATCTCTGTCCATTTTAGCAACCATGCATAGCAGATGTATGCTAAGGGCAGCATGGTGGCTCAGTGGTTAGCACTGCTGCCTTGCAGTGCTGGGGACTTGGGTTCAAATATCACTAAGGACAACAATAAATAAAGCGTTATTATTATTATAATAACGTCAGCAGAGAGAACTGTGCTCGTGATGTCATCAGAGAGCATTCCAAAAAGAAAAGAATTTCCTCTGTAGTATTCAGCAGTTAATAAGTACAGGAAGGATTAAGATTTTTTATTAGAAGTAATTTACAAATATGTTTAACTTTCTGCCACCAGTTGAATTAAAAGAAAAAAGGTTTTCACCGGAGTACCCCTTTAAGTTACATAAGTGTTAGTGGTAGCATAGGGATCAATACAGCAACAAACATGTATATAATATAGACAGTATCAGTAGGGGGCAATCAGGATGCCAAGATACATACAATGTGTTACAAGTATTTATAATATAAAGTGCAGTGCAAAACCATAAAGATGTAAACAAAGCATGAATCTAGCAGATTGCCTGAAAATGTTACCAGAGGGACACCCACACTCCAGCGTCCGTTTCGGCGAACACGCCTACTTCCGGGAGTGTCATAACCCCAAACTTTATGCAAGCAGCTGACAAACAGATATTTGGTTGAGGAGTGCTTGGAAAAACTGCTTACATTAGAGAGTCCCAATCTTTCATAAACTTAATGAAATGTCCACTATTTTTTAGTCACCGAAGACAAAACTTACGATGCATGCTAAACCTTGGGGTAAGGAAGCGTAAAGTATTTATAAGGCGGAAGCAATGTGTAAGCAAAAATATGAAGAAATTACATTTTCTGGCTAGACAACCTGAAATATTCCTCATACTAACAAGGAAAATGATTAATTTATGAAGGACTGTTGTGCACTGTTAGGTGTATACCATGTCTTGTATTTTTCACAAAGTCTCAGTGCCAATCTTAAAGTCCCACCACGTAATGCCTGTGTAGCTAACCAGAGCACACAATGCTAAATTACTCCTAAATGGATTTCTCTCAAGATATCTTCAGGAGAAAATTGGATAGAATTGCCAATCAAAGTTCATTAATTAAACAATCACTTTACACTGTTTTACCTTGCGGGTAAGAACAATGTAAAAGTGCTGACACTAACTAATCAGTCAATCCAACGAGGCACTTCTCATGCAGGTAAAGAATACGGAAATAAAACCTCTTCAGGCTTAGGAATTCTTATTACTTTCTACTGGCTACTTTCTTGGTTTTCTGCCTGCTATCATTCATACAAGATAAAATACTGAACATTGTGGTCTTTGTAACGGTGCAATTCCTTACAACAATAGGACAACACTTACCTTGACTTTTGTCAAGAGAACGGTCTTTGATCAAAGTATCTTTGAAATGATAGAAATGAAATAATTTTGTCTCCAATAAGGAACCAAATGAAAAGCGGTTTTCCCTTATAAGACATTATTTTTGTCCTTGATTGATCAATGAATGGTCTTCTAAATATATTCCAGCAATCCAGTAAAGGTACCCAGCACTCAATATTGCTCTGTGTCATAAACAAAGCTTGATGTAAAGATTTGTACCCATACAATGCATTCAGTCATTGCATATGTACTGTACTTCTCCTTTAAGCAATATAGGCCACCAAGCGTGGATATACATTATTGTTAAATATTATTCTATTGATGATACTTATGGTATGCATGATGGAACCAGATCTATGTCTATTTTCCATCTTTAAAGGGGTACTCCCGTGGAAAACTTTTATTTTAAATCAACTGGTGCCAGAAAGTTAAACAGATTTGTAAATCACTTCTAGTAAAAAATCGTAATCCTTCCAGTACTTTTTAGGCGCTGCATGCTAAAGAGAAATCCAAAAAAGAAATGCATTTCCTCTGATGTCATGACCACAGTGCTCTCTGCTGACCTCTGCTGTCCATTTTAGGAACTGTCCAGAGCAGCATATGATTGCTATGGGGATTTTCACCAGCTCTGGACAGTTCCTAAAATGGACAGCAGAGGTCAACAGAGAGCACTGTGGTCATGACATCAGAGGAAATGCACTCCTTTTTTTATTTCTCTTTAGTATACAGCCCCTAAAAAGTACTGGAAGGATTAAGATTTTTTTAATAGAAGTGATTTACAAATCTGTTTAACTTTCTGGCACCAGTTTATTAGAAAAAAAAAGTTTTCCATGGGAGTAGCCCTTTAAATCTGTGACGAACCGTCTCGGGGATTAGCTCTCGGATCGTCCTGGTCACTTGCCACGGGACACGTTCCTCCCAATAACTCACCAGACAACAGTTCAGGATATAAGTCTGGCCCCTTGCCAGCTTTATTTACACAGGTTGCAGGTAAAAACAAAACATAAACAGGAACAAAATAAAGTCCTAGACCGTCTGGTCGCTGACTATAACTCTCAGAATGCCAAGTCTACCAACTGGTGAGCTTCCCTCATCCAGTTAAAACCTGTGCCACCTGCAACCTGATTTACTCACAGTTCACACTGTCACTTGGGCCACACACAGCTCCAGCTTTGTGCCTCCAGCAAGGCCCAACATCTCCCCCTTACAACGGCGTCCAGATTAGACTGATAAGAGAGAGTCCAGATTAGACTGAGTCTCCATCTAATATACACCTCCCTTCCCTGCTGCCTTATTAATTAAGCAGCAGGTGAGAGATTCTCCAGGGTAAGCCAAGGAAATACACCCTTTCCTTGTCACCTTATCACAATCACAAGACAACTGCTGGCAGCAGGGTTAGGTTATACTGGAGGGTTGGTCCATGTTTATGCTGTGTCTGGTTTTGGATTATGCTATGAAGGTAGGTTCACACGGGCAGGTTTACAGCGAGTTCCCCGCTGCGTGTTTGAGTTGGCAGGTACTCAACGGCATTTAACATATTGGAAAATACACATCAGATATTGTTAACTGGGACGTCATGGTGTAGCAGGGCTGCGTGAAGCAGCTCCTTCTCCCGGTGCTTCCTGGTCCATGCGGCTCTGGATGCCCCGGAGCCGAGTTGGGCTGATGTCGCTGATGGCTTTCTGAAGGAGCCGAAGTCTGTGTGGGCTGATGGTGATTGCCGGCCTCTCAGCAGATGCCGTCCGGTTTAGAGGCGAGTGTACTGGACCCGAGCGGATTGCGATTTGATGCCCGGTGAGATTTGCGGGGTGAAGCGGGGGGGGGGGGGGTTGTTTCGGAATGGGGGCTGGGGGCCTGGCTCTCCCCCTCGCCCCTCCTCTGCTCCTTCCTCCCCCTCCTCTCTATTTACTTTCGCCGGAGACCGGTCATTCTTCTTCCTGCGTTCACATGCCCAGAACATACGGTGTGGAGAGTCTACAGTGCGCTTGAGCTGCATAGCGGCACCTCATGGTGCCAGTAGGTGGGAGAATGTGAGCGGTGCCCACCAAGACTTTGGGGTAAATTGAGATACATCAAGGTGTAAAATGATGTCCCCCATGGACTTGGGGGGGATTACCTGGACTATTGGCTCTCTGAGTAGCCCGGCTTCTCCTCAGTAGTAGCCTGGATTTTGGGGTGGTGTAGATAGGGACCGTCAGAGGGGCGAAGGCCTGAAGCTTTAAGGCATACAAAGAACATTGGACATTGCTACTTTGCTACTACTGGGAACCCCAATTATTGAATTTTTTTTCTCATATAACATTCCCCCACTTCTGATAGCAGCAATCCAAAGACGGTGAGCTCAGGAGATCGCTACCGGAGGGAGGTGTACGGTGGACGATGGTGGAGGTATGTCAGGGGAGGATGGAGTTGTGTGCAAGACACAATTTCTGATCAGAAAATGGACTAAGTTTATTTCTCCTCTTTGCTGTCCCTCTCCCCCTCCACGCTTTAAGCAACACACATTTAGTAGGGGAGAAGAGACGCCTGCGGAAATATGCCACCCTAAGCCTAATGTAAGAAGATCTGTCTCCTTAAAGGGGTTTCTGGGGCAAGCAAAATTGATAAGTTTGTGAAAGCTTCTCCAGGGTGGACTAAAACGAGAAGTAATAAGAATTCACCCCCTAAAGCTGGAATGGAGAATGTGGGCTCTCGCTTTTCCAAATTACAAGACATCTCTGACCATGGGGAGGAGGAGGTGGTAGGAGATAAAAAATCTAAAATAGAGAGAATTTTGGAAGAAGTCCAGAGGTGTAATCAGTCCATGGCTGACCTTCACACTCAGGTTGGATCTTTGGCCTTTGACCTTTCTATAATTAGAGACGAGACTAATAAAATTCGTGACCATACTAAAGCAATGGAAAAGGCACTTTCAGTAGTGGAAAAAGAAGTCTCTGTTTTAATAGAAGAGTCTAAATCTCTAAGGAAAGAAGTGGGGAAATTGAAGATGAAAGTTATAGATCTTGAGGAAAGATCGAGAAGAGCAAATATCAGAATGGTGGGGTTCCCAGAGGATGTGGAAAATGGTGACATTAGATCTTTTTGTTTCACTTGGCTAAAGGACTTAGTTGGCCAGCTGGATCTGTCAGGAATGTTTGGGTTGGAGCATGTACATCGGGTCCCAACTAGGAGGCCCCCACCCGGATTCCCCCCCCCCCCCGAGGACTATTATAGTTAAGCTTATTAGCTCCAATGATCGGGACATTATAATTCAAAAGGCACGAGAGAGGGGCCAGCTTTTCTGCAATGGGGTGAAAATCTCCATATACCCAAATTATGCCAGGGCCACCCAAATTAAAAGGGCCTCTTTCAGAGATATAAAGAGATGGATGGCGGCAGCCAAAGTTCAGTTTTCATTGATATTCCCTGCCAAGTTACGAGTGATGTATAATGATAAAGTATATTTTTTTACTGATTGTGTAGAGGCGGGAAATCGGATGGACCAGGAAGGGATAAAATGATTATGTTGTTTTTACTAGGTATTTGTTCGGCCGGTTCCGGGGCGGATGGATCCTGGGCTTTTTGTCAGGTTTGCCTGATCTGGAAGCGGTCAGAGAAAGAAAATGTATATATTTATCTTTTGATGGGAGAAGGGGGGGAGAGGGGGGAGGAGGGGAAGCTGGGTGACGTAGGATAGAGACCGGCTAATGTTAGCAGGTCACGAGAAGGGAGGGGGGTGGGATTGTCAGAAGGGGCAAAGGGTTGTTGTTTTTTTCCGCCCTCTCTGTAAATGTTGAGGAGGATAAACTGAGGATATTTTTTTGGAATGTGAGGGGAATGGGGGAGCGACGTAAGAGAGTAGCCATATTTGATAGGGTACAAAATTGTAGAATCTCACGTTACTAAGGAAATAGAAGGGAAGATTGCCAGGAGATGGGTACATATGGAGTTTCACTCATGGGTTTCAAGCTATTCAGCTGGGGTATCAGTTTATATACATGAAGCCATTCCGTTTAACATTTATTGTAAGAAAATTTACGAAAGAGGACAATATGTCTTTCTACGTGCTAAAATTCATGAGTGGGAGGTGGTATTGGCCTTTTTTTATGTCCCTCCCCCATTCAGCCTTTATTAGATGTAAATAAATTTTGTAGAGGGAGGGAATACCTCCCCTTATATATGTTAGGGGATTATAATTGTGTAATGGACCCCACTATGGATAGATCCTCAACAGGAGTTGGAAGAGAGTCAGAAACCCTCCTCCTTAAGATGTGTATAGAGATGGGTTGGAAAGACCCGTGGCGTTTAATGAATCCTGATAGGAGGGTGTTTTCCTGCTTCTCGGCCTCCCATAAAGTAGCATCAAGAATTGATATAGCTCTTTCTAATGATAAGGGGTTGCTGTCTATTATAGGCATTAGGTATGAAGGTAGGACTATCTCAGATCATTCTCCAGTGGTAATGGAATTTTGTGTTCGGGATCAGGGAAGAGAGAGGGAGAGGGTCTTTAGTTTGAATCCACACTGGTTAAATTTGAAGAACTCCGGCCCCCTACCCTGTGGTGTGGGATACTATAAAAGCAGTATTGCAGGGGATCTTATATAGAGCTATTCAGAGGAAAAAGAGGGATTTCAAAAAGGCTGAACAAGATCTTAGGGAAAATGTCAGAATTGCAGAGGAAGGATATGAGGAAGAGAGGTCCGAAAAAAAAAGTATAAGGACTTATATAGAAAAAGCCCAGCATAAGATTTTTTTTTCTCAGGTAAGAAGGATTTTGTGGAGGGGGCCCGCCTGGGGAAACTACTAGCAAATATAGTTAGAGCTCAAAAGGAAAGTAGTAATATTCTTGCACTGCAAGATAGTAATGGAGTTATTCAAACAAAGCAGGAGGAGCTACAGAAGATCGCACGTTCGTATTATCAACAATTATATAGCACAGCAGTGCCCGCAGGGGAAAGTGAGATTGAGGAATATCTAAAGGGAATTGAATTACCTAAGATAAATAAGGAAGATCTTGAAAGTGGGGAACTGCCGGCCTCCATGCTGGAAACAAAAATAGTTCTCATATTTAAAAAAGATAAGGATAGTACTAAAATGGATTCCTATTGCCCTATTTCTTTGATAAATACAGAGGCTAAGATTTTGGCGAAACTTCTGCCTAGAAGACTCTCATGTCTCCTCTCATGTCTGGTATAGTAGGAGCTGAGCAAACAGGGTTTGTCCCAGGGGCGCTCAATTCATAATAACTTGCTATTGTCATTGGTTAATATTCAACTAGGTTCTGCCCCTTTCCGCTCCACCCTGTCACTTGACGCTATAAAGGCATTTGACAGGGTGGAGTGGAGGTTTCTTTGGATTGTCCTTAAAAAAATTGGTAAAGAGGGAGTAATGGTAGAATGGATTAATTATATAAGAACCCTAGGGCCAGGGTGGCAGTTAATGGTTCTCTTTCGTCACAATTAGTTATAGAAAGGGGGACAAGACAAGGTTGTCTGCTTTCACCTATGCTATTTGTTTTATTTTTCGAACCTTTGGCGGCCAAGTTAAAGAAGGCGAGTGGGCCTGCAGGGATTTGGGATTAGAGGAGCAGAAGAAAAATTTCTTATGTATGCAGATGACATACTTTTGTTCCTAGAAAACGCTTTTGTGTTAAGAAGAGATGTAGTATAGAGGGTAGTATTAGTAACACGGTGATATGGGATAACATAGAATTGGATCAATTTAATAAAGGTTTGGGGAGTGATTTTTGCAGGTCAAAGGGGATGTGTGTGAAGCACAGAGATGCACCGAAAAGAAAGAAAAATTTAGGATTTGTAAACACAGTTTGTTAGATTATATGAATACTGTGGGAGGTGGAAAGTTAAATTATATATATATATATATATATATATATATATATATATGTTACTTCTTAAAACGTTCCGGTCACTTTTCAGGAAAATAAAAAGAGGAAGTGGGAGGATATATTTGGTCCGATCCCAAGGGAAGCATGGGAGAGCATATTGCTTAATATTAAAATGTGTTCTATTAATAAAAGACATCAAATTATGTAACTGAGAATAGTATATCTTTTAAAAAAGATTGGCTGTAGGAAGAATGCTGACTGCCCTAAGTGCGGCACTATGGAAGCAGACTTATTCCATTTGTTATTGTCGTGTCCAAGGGTGAAAGCATTTTGGTTGAAGGTTTTTCAAACAATTGAAAACAAATTGGAAATGAAGAGAGACTCGATGGGAACAGGGGTTATCTTAGGGGACCTAAGTAAAATTAAAAAGGGACGAGAGTTATTGAGTCGAATCTTTATGTTAGCTTAGGTAGTGATTTTGAGAGGGCTTTTTGGGAACAGTGGTCCAAAAATAATAGAATGGAGTAGACTGATCTATAAAGTTCAAAGGTATGAGAAATGGCATTGTGGTAGTTCCAAAAATAAATAAATAAACATAGAGTGATCTGGTTAGAGTGGAGGGAAATTAATATTTCCTTTTTTCTCTTCTCTCCTTCTGAAATGGGTGGGATGGGTGGAAGGGGGGGGGTTGTAATTGTATAATGAAGTTTGCAATATGTGATTTGTCTGTTTGAATTTGTAATACGTAATAAATTTATTAAAAAAAATAGATATTGTTAACTAATGGGGTCTACTATGCTGTGGAATGCCTATGGTGGCTCAAAGACTCATCAGGAAACTCGCTGTAAACCCACCCATGTGAATGCACCCTAAGGGCACAGCAAAGCTAAGCTAAACTTAGGTGCTGGCAATATTGTTTGCTAGACTCTGGTGCCTTAACTGTTTGTTCAGTGTGTCAATGTCTATTTGCATGTGTGTTTATTTGGTCCTGCCCTTGACAGATATTTCCTCAGACTGTACCACACGGTTTTATTTTTGGTGTTGTATTTATCTGAGACTTGCTGCAGATAACTACTACTCCCTGCAGGACCACTACCCACTGATATCTTTGGTGAGATAGCTAGGTTTGTATTATTTTCTTGTGCAATTGCTTCTTGGTTAACTATTTTGCACAACCAAAAGTCCAGGGAGTAGAGCCCTGAATCAGGATTCGGATCCTAATAAAAAAAAACTTGCGGGCACAGGCAGTAGTGAGGTTGTTGTGGGCGAGAACCAGCGATCACAGAACACATATCTGGTCCCATAAAATCCTGGCACAAGGTGATGATGAAATTGCAGAAGTGGGTGATGAAATGACACATGGGGGGTGATTAAATTGCAGAAGGGGGTACTGAAATGGCACAAAGGGGTACTATGTCTAAAAGCTGTGTCAAAATGTTATCGGGTGGAATTGAACACACGTTGCAGAAGTGGGCAGGAGCAGGCAGTAGTTCCTTGCAGGAGCAGCCAATAATGGTCAGAAATCAAGTGGGAGCAGGATAAAGAAAACAGGCCTGAGCAGGGCTCTACCAGGGAGTTCTGAAAACTATTGTTAGGACCAGGTAAAGGTGACTACCAAAGGTGGTGTCTGGTTCTGCAACCTAGGGATCCATCAGCATAACTGCACCACATTTGCCTGCAGGTTGTGAGTGGTTTTGCAGCTCAGTTTCATTAAAGAGAATGAAGCCAAGTTGTAATAACACACACAACCTGTGTACAGGTGTGGTGCTGTTTGTTTTTTTTTAAAGAAGAAATTAGCTCTGTTTTTCTATTCCTGAATAACACTTGAATGAAAATAGGTCACTGTCTTGATATTCTGCAATAAAGTTCTGCTTCATAGGCTCAGCCCCCTCAATCTGTCCTAAAGATGTTCCCATCCCATACTTCTCATCCTCCACTGCACTGCAAATTTATAGCTCTCAGCATGTTCCTGTGGCTGAGTGACATTGTATAGTCACATCCTCCTCTATATGTTGCTATGCTATCAATGGGAGAGCTGCCAGGATGGCACAGACAGATGAGCAATTGAGAGGGTAGAGCTTCTTTAATTTGCATTATGGGGCAGAATTGCATTACAGAACAGTATGGAAGCAAACATTTCAATGAAACATCTAATAACTGGCCAAGCCCTTCAGGAAACTTCCTCAGCTGCCTTAGGCTACTTCGCTGAAACACATCCTGTACCTGTACTTATGATGTGGATAAACCAGAACAATTTGCATTACTGGTGAGTGCCAGGATTTTTCTACTACATATTCTGGATTGGCTCCACCACAAACGATACCATTCACAGCAGTGCTGACTTACTCCTATACCTTTTAGGCTAGGTTCACAAATATCAGGCATCCGGCATAGTTTCCCTCCGGCATGTACCGGAGGGAAACAGATGCTAGAACTGATCCCATGTATTTGAATGGGGCAGTTCACAATCATTCAGCATCTAAATTTTGACGCTCAATGGTTGAACACCCCGGAGAGTACCGGACAGGGGAACACAGCTTGCGTCCAGAAACAATGGACACCGGATGCCATACAACTGATGACAACTTGTCATCAGTTGTGGCATAAGTTGCATCCAGATCTAGGCTGAGTTCACCTATGCCGGATGCCGGGCATATGTGAACCCAGCCTAAGAGAGTTGTGCATAAACCAAGGCCCAGAATGCTCAATGAACTGAAGAAACCTTGTAAAAGATGCATTAGCCAAAATATCTCTAGAACAATGTGGGAGATGGATAAAAGTAGAAAACCAATAAGTTTTTCCTGCTAAAGGCTGTACATGCTATTGATTTATGGGATGGGCTTAGTTTTTCACACACTGCTTAGTCATTTTTGCATATATATTTTGGCTTCATTTTTGCTAATAAATAAATATATAAATGAAAGATCAAATCTGCTGTGATCATATGATGTTGTATTTACCTAATAAGGACCAGAATTTTCCTCATCTGTCCTAAAACCATCATGAGAAAAGAAAGTACATTATTTTGAATTATATGGTTTTACGTAAGTCAAACAATTGCCAACTGGCACAGTAGACCTGTGTCTATAGGCCATCCATCAAAAGGGCACCTGCTAAAGAAAAATGTAAATTATACACATGAATGTAAATAAGGCTACGATGGTACTGTGGGAACAAGAATAGGACCCTTGGGGAGAAGGCTGCAGAGGGTAACAGATTAGAGACACGTCTCACAATATTAAGGTTTACTTGGAAAGAACAGCAACTTATACCGTGTAACTTTACTGTATGATCATTTTGTTCTCTCAGGAGAGCTGGGAAACTCAGCGGCAGGTTGTAGCTATATAGGGCAGAAGGTTAGTAGTAGCAATAAGGCCCTGATGTCTGAGGAGGTCTAAAGGCCCTTCCGCCACATAAGAAGACACTGGGGTTGAAAACATTGCATGGTAGATGAGAAACCTTGTCATACAGTCTGCAACGCGGCACAGTTATGCCTCTGATCAGGGAAGACAGCAGTCTTCTTGCATCTCTTATGTAAATGGCCAGTTTTAGACTGCTACAACAATCCAAAGTACTTACCTTAACATAGTACACCAACCAGTGCTAAAAAGTGGTTAAATCACAACATCCAGCTCTTGCCCGCCATTCTGATACCTATCTCTCCCCTTTTGAGAACCAAGTGACCCATAAAGGCTTGATATCTTTCTCGTGAGAACTGATAATTCCAATACTTGCGATCTCATTCCAAAACTTTACACTTCTACCGTTTTTGATTAAACAAATTTTTATACAGTATTAGTCACCCATTTACATTTACATTTTTTTCATGTTTTGTAGTAAAATATCACTTTTCATGGAAATAAACTGAGCTCTCGAAAGGCAACCATGCCAATAAAACATATCTTCACTAACACACGTGCTCACCAGGCTTTGTGTCAAAAGGGGCCAGAAAAAAACTGTTAATAAAACGATACAATTTGCCATGAGAGAAAAAATGAAAGAAAGAAAAACCTTTCAGGCATTGATCGCTTGGCCTGCTGTTTTAGAAGAGCTTGCTCTGAATGTAGTTTCTATGTGCAAGCTGAATATTTTTCTAAAACGGTAGGGAGAATTTTTTTTTTGCTTTTTAACAAAAGATGACAAGGCTGATGGCTTGGTTGCATAAAGAAAACATTTCCACAACCCCCTACTATTGTAAGCAACATGACAGTTCCATTCCAGCTTCTGGGATTCCACCCACGTACACTGGCTGTGAGAAATGGATGCACCACATTTGTACACCATTTAGTGCTAAGTGCATACATTTTTATCAATTTACCTGTTAGAATAAATAACATTTAGGAATTTAGTTGCTGGAATGAGCTTGCCATTCACGAATCTCAACACAGTAGACAGCATGTCGGCCTGTCTGATAAAACGTCAAAAACATTTAGTATTTGTATAACAAAACATACAAGACTGACTAGCTAGTTCAGTCTGTCATTTACCAACTAACGCTTAACAGTGTCTGGGTTTTTGATGGAGCAGGTCATAAAAGTTCCAGAGCCATCTAGACCATAGTACCTAGCTTGCTGCCACTTAGTAGTACAGCAATAAAAAGTTCTGTGAATGTCTTCTTTGTCAGTTATCGCCACTGGACTTATATTATGTAAATTGCCATAAGACAATAGCTAGCAATGTGGGTGGTATATGAGAAAACATAAACACCAATAACATGAAACTTGAAAGCATCTGTATCTATAAAAGGAATGATACCAGCAGGATAAATGTTGTTATCTTCTAAATATATATATATTTTTTAAATATTTTTTTGGGGGGGTGGAAATAGAGGAAGGAAATGGAATGAATAAAAGGGTCAGGTAACATAAGCAGATTCAGAAGGTATTGAGCAATGTTTGATTGTCTGCTTGATGCAACAGCTTGTTGAAACTTTTTTAAGAGCAGAGGTATGGGTTCTCAAGTGACCTAAGTGCAGATAAAAAGTGCAAAGTGTGTTCACACAAAAAAATGTGCATGAAGATGCAAGCCCTTCTCTGAAAGGTGAGAGGCCCCCCAATAAATCAAACCCTTCAACTCCAAGCCACAAAGCACCTGCAAGGTTCCCCTTTCACCAAAGCTACTCAGGAAATGAAAGTGCTCCTGGCGAACAACTAGGCGTTAGCCAGGTTGTCACCAAGGAGCTAGTAGAACCGGGTTGGCATCCGAAGCAGGGATACCCGGGGCATGGCAGGGAGCTGAGGAACCTAATGGCCAAACGCCCCTCTCCTACACCGGCAGGAGGGACACCCAGAAGGGCTACCGCACCCTGATCAATCCTAGTGAACATAAACAGAACACAAACATGGACACAGTGACAAAAACATAAATAATAAATAAGTGAATGTGCGCAGTGTAATACTGGCCGGACATCTGGCCGGATCTATAAAAATTCCTCTGCAGCTCAACAGCCAGAAGGCCAGAACGTCAAAGGTGAGTGCCCAGAAGAGTGAGAGAAATGAAAGTGCTCCTGGCGAACAACTAGGCGTTAGCCAGGTTGTCACCAAGGAGCTAGTAGAACCGGGTTGGCATCCGAAGCAGGGATACCCGGGGCATGGCAGGGAGTTGAGGAACCTAATGGTCAAACGCCCCTCTCCTACACCAGCAGGAGGGACACCCAGAAGGGCTACCGCACCCTGATCAATCCTAGCGAACATAAACAGAACACAAACATGGACACACAACACAACAAAAACATAAATAATAAATAAGTGAATGTGCGCAGTGTAAGGCTGGGTCCACACTACGTTTTGTCCCATACGGGAGCGCATACGGCAGGAGGGAGCTAAAACCTCGCGCTCCCGTATGTGACCGTATGCGCTCCCGTATGCCATTCACTTCAATGAGCCGACCGGAGTGAAACGTTCGGTCCGGTCGGCTCATTTTTGCGCCGTATGCGCTTTTACAACCGGACCTAAAACCGTGGTCAACCACGGTTTTAGGTCCGGTTGTAAAAGCGCATACGGCGCAAAAATGAGCCGACCGGACCGAACGTTTCACTCCGGTCGGCTCATTGAAGTGAATGGCATACGGGAGCGCATACGGTCACATACGGGAGCGCGAGGTTTTAGCTCCCTCCTGCCGTATGCGCTCCCGTATGGGACAAAACGTAGTGTGGACCCAGCCTAATACTGGCCGGACATCTGGCCGGATCTATAAAAATTCCTCTGCAGCTCAACAGCCAGAAGGCCAGAACCTCAAAGGTGAGTGCCCAGAAGAGTGAAAGAAAAAGTGTGTGCTATGTGCCATCCTTCAAGTAGGGTCGCTACTCCCAAGTGAATTCCGGCACCCTGGGGTCACCATTCCCAGGGCACTTTTGCACTTTGGCTCTTAATCTACCTAGACTTTAGGGCCAGATCCAGAGGGTACAGGTCGTTTTAGGGTCTGTCCCAAGGCTGACCTGGGTATACCTGTCGCACTCCGTGAGGTTCCCTATCATGCCTTGGTGGTCTACCACACAATCAACTAACAGGTACTACACTTGATCTACCAAAGGGGTCCCCTAGTTTAAACACCCTCCTGCATTGCTCGTTGCTCTGGGAAAGCCCTTCTGCAGGATGCTCATTCACTTCAGTGATGACTCTGTATTGTTGCCACAGCAGGGAAGATAAGCAATTAAATAGAGGATTAAAGGTCTTCACAGATGCTCCGACCCAGTAAAAAACTGTCTTTTCCCCTTCTACTACTTGGGACTCATAAGGGACAATGGGGGAGAAGTGGAGCAATTGCTCATAGCAACCAATCAGATCGCTTCTTTTATTGTTCAAGGTCCTTTTTGAAAATTAAAGTAGTGATTTGATTGGTTGCTATGGGAAACTGCTCCACTTTTTCTCTGCATAGGTTTTCATGAATCTCCCCCAATGCCTTCAGAAATACCTGGGATTTGTTTGCTTATCACAATAGTTGGAAAAGAGGATAGGAGAAAAGTTATTGTCAAATTTTTTTATTAACTTTTTAGGCCATTGTTTTATATAGGTTTTGTTTCTCTTTACACAAATACTGTTTGGCAGAGCTGTAATTACAGATTGTACTGCCCTAGGCCACTGTAAATTAATGAATAAATAATTGTACACTCTAAACTCTAACGCTCTGCTGTCTGATAGATGGATGCCTAGCTCTTACCAACATGCAAAACACAAAGGGTAGAACAATGCAAACATAAAGAAAATGCATCCATTGTCTAGGTTTAAAAATTGGTAGTAGTGGGCTTAGCCTAGATTCACATGGAAAAAAAATACACAAAAAAGTAATCACTGTCTTTAACATAAAATAAGAAACTTAAGAACAGCAGTTTTTTGTTTATTTATTTATTTATTTTGACCTATCTTGTTTTTTCAGTTTACATCATCCACTTGTATTCTCTTTTTATGTATTTACTTCTTATTGGGGCAGGGATTTTTATTTTTTTAGGGATAGTTTGACACATTCACATTTAGCTTTTTATGCCAGTTTTTGAAGCCAAAATCAGCAATGGATCCAGCAGGAGAAAGAAGTATAAATCCTTCCTTCTTATGGTCACAGATTTCATATTGAAATAATTGACCCTTGGCCATCAAGACAGAATCAAGGACGAACCGATGTGGCATACAACTCTAATTACTTTGTATGAACATACCCTTAACCCATTAGGAACTGTATGCCCTTGCCCCCTGGGCCTTAACACACCAGGGCATACCTGTATATGTTATAATCCTGCATGGTAAATGGCATAAATGTAAAAAACACACCTTATCTAAACAAAAATAAAAACTACAGATCAAAGTACAAAAAAAAAGGGCCCTCATTCAGATATAGGGGTCAGAAAAGGACTATTTTATGACAATCAATTTTGTTAAAAAAATTAAATAGTATTTTTTTTAGTAGTAAAGCGCACTAACTTACAGAAAAAAAAGGATGTCGTTTTTACCAAGTGCACGGTGTAAAAATCAAACCCCCAAAAGTTGCAAAATTAAGTTTTCTTATAAATTTTTGCCCACTAATATTCTGCTGCAGAAAATATTCTCTGCAGCTGATTTTGTGACCCTTTAACTTCAATTGGTAGGAAAATATGCAGCAGCAAATACACAGCAAAATACGACCAATAGAATGACGGCATTAGCTGCAGATGCAGTGATTAGTATTAACCTCTTAAGGACCCAGGGCGTACCTGTACGTTCTGTGTCTGCTCCCGTTCTATAACGTGGGGGGGCACGGCATGGCCCCGCATCATAACAGGTCGGGCCCGGCCTCTAACAATGGCCGGGACCCTTGGCTAATAGAACGGCACCACGATCAGTGTTGAACGCCGCATCTAAAGTGAAAGTAAACTACCCCTGCTAGCTCAGCGGGCTGTTCGGGATCGCCGCAGTGAAATTGCGGCATCCCGAAAAGCTGTAGGACAGCAGGAGGGTCCCTTACCTTGCCCCCTGGTGTCCGATCGCCAAATGACTGCTCAGTTCCTGAGATCCAGGCATGAGCAGTTAAGTGGCAGAATCATTGATCAGTTGTTTCCTATGAGAAACCATTGATCAATGTAAAAGATCAGTGTGTGCAGTGTTATAGGTCCCTATGGGAGCTATAACATTGCAAAAAAAAGTGAAAAAAAAAGTTAATAAAGATCATTTAACCCCTCCCCTAATAAAAGTTTGAATCATCCCCCTTTTTCCATAAAAAATAAAAAATAAACAGTGTAAATAAAAATAAACATATGTGGTATCACCGCGGGCAGAAATGTCCGAATTATAATAATATATTGTTAATAAAACCGCACGGTCAATGGCGTACCCACCAAAAAATTCCAAGGTCCAAATAGCGTATTTTTGGTCAATTTTTATAGTATGAAAAAAATTTATTAAAAGCGATGAATAAGTCCGATCAATACAAAAATGGTACCACTAAAAACTTCAGATCACGGCACAAAAAAAGACCCCATTATAAAAACTGCACCCCCAAAGTATTCAAAATTACATTCAATCAGCGTTTTAACCCTTTAGGTGTTTCACAGGAATAGCAGCAAAGTGAAGGAGAAAATTCCCAATCTTCATTTTTTACACTTGCATGTTCTTGTAGACCCAATTTTAGAATTTTTACAAGGGGTAAAAGGAGAAAATGTATACATGTATTTGTAGCCCAATTTCTCTCGAGTAAGCACATACCTCATATGTCTATGTAAAGTGTTCGGCGGGCGCAGTAGAGGGCTCAGAAGCGAAGGAGCGACAAGGGGATTTTGGAGAGTACGTTTTTCTGAAATGGTTTTTGGGGGGCATGTTGCATTTAGGAAGCCCCTATGGTGCCAGAACAGCAAAAAAAAAAAAACACATGGCATACCATTTTGGAAACTAGACCCCTTGAGGAACGTAACAAGGAATTAAGTGAGCCTTAATACCCCACAGGTGTTTCACGACTTTTGCATATGTAAAAAAAATAATAAAAATTTTCACTAAAATGTGTGTTTCCCCCCAAATTTCACATTTTTGCAAGGGTTAATAGCAGAAAATACCCCCCAAAATTTGTAATCCCATCTCTTCTGAGTATGGAGGTACCCCATAAGTTGACCTGAAGTGCACTACGGGCGAACTACAATGCTCAGAAGAGAAGGGGTCATATTTGGCTTTTTGAGAGCAAATTTTGGTCGGGGGGCATGTCGCATTTAGGAAGCCCCTTTGGTGCCAGAACAGCAAAAAAAAAAACACCTGGCATACCATTTTGGAAACTAGACCCCTAGAGGAACGTAACAAGGAATAAAGTGAGCCTTAATACCCCACAGGGGTTTCACAACTTTTGCATATGTGGGGGGAAAAAAATTTCACTAAAATGTGTGTTACCCCCCAAATTTCACATTTTTGCAAGGGTTAATAGCAGAAAATACCCCCCAAAATTTGTAACCCCATTTAGTATGGAAATACCCCATGTGTGGACGTTAAGTGCCCAGAGGTCGAACTACAATGCTCAGAAGAGGAGGAGCGCCATTGAGCTTTTGAAGAGTGAATTTGTTTGGAACGGTAGTCAGGGGCCATGTGCGTTTACAAAGCCCCCCGTGGTGCCAGAACAGTGGACCCCATTTTGGAAACTACACCCCTCACAGAATATAATAAGGGGTGTAGTGAGTATTTACACCCCACTGGCATTTGACAGAACTTTGGAACAGTGGGCTGAGCAAATGAAAAATTTAATTTTTAATTTTCATGGACCACTGTTCCAAAAATCTGTCAGACACCTGTGGGGCGTAAATGCTCACTGCACCCCTTATTAAATTACGTGAGGGGTGTAGTTTCCAAAATGGGGTCACATGTTGGGGGGTCCACTTTTCTGGCACTATGGGGGCTTTGTAAACACACGTGGCCTTCAATTCCGGACACATTTTCTCTTCAAAATCCCAATGGCGCTCCTTTTGTTCTGAGCATTGAAGTTCGCCCGCCGAGCACTTTACATCCACATTTGGGGTATGTTCTTACTCAGAAAAAATGGGGTTACAAATTTTGGGGGGCTTTTTTCCAATTTTCCCTTGTGAAAATGAAAAATTTTGGGTAACACCAGCATTTTAGTGAAAAAACATTTTTTTTTCATTTTCCCATCCAACTTTGTCAAACACCTGTGGGGTGTTAATGCTCACTATACCCCTTGTTACATTCCATGTGGGGTGTAGTTTCCAAAATGGGGTCACATGTCAGTATTTATTTTTTTGGGTTTATGTCAGAACCGCTGTAAAATTAGCCACCCCTGTGCAAATCACAAATTTAGGCTTCAAATGTACATAGTGCGCTCTCACTCCTGAGCCTTATTGTGCACCCGCAGAGCATTTTACGCCCACATATGGGGTATTTCCGTACTCAGGAAAAATTGCATTACAAATTTTGGGGGTCTTTTTTTTCCTTTTACCTCTTGTGAAAATAAAAAGTAAAGGGCAACACCAGCTTGTTAGTGTAAATTTTTTTTTTTTTTACACTAACAGGCTGGTGTAGACCCCAACTGTTCCTTTTCATAAGGGGTAAAAGCCCCCCAAAATTTGTAGTGTAATTTCTCCTGAGTACGGAGATACCCCATATGTGGCCCTAAACTGTTTCCTTGAAATACGACAGGGCTCCGAAGTGAGAGAGCGCCATGCGCATTTGAGGACTAAATTAGGGATTGCATAGGGGTGGACATAGGGGTATTCTACGGCAGTGATTCCCAAACAGGGTGCCTCCAGCTGTTGCTAAACTCCCAGCATGCCTGGACAGTCAGTGGCTGTCCAGAAATGCTTGGAGTTGTTGTTTTGCAACAGCTGGAGGCTCTGTTTTGGAAACACTGCTGTACAATACGTTTTTAATTTTTATTGGGGGGGACAGTGTAAGGGGGTGTATATGTAGTGTTTTACCCTTTATTTTGTGTTAGTGTAGTGTAGTGTTTTTAGGGTACATTTACACTGGCGGAGGTTTACAGTGAGTTCCCTGCTAGGAGTTTGCGCTGCCGCAAAAAATTTGCCGCAGCTCATACTTGAAGCAGAAAACTTACTGTAAGCCTGCCCGTGTGAATGTACCCTGTACATTCACATGGGGGGGCAAACCTCCAGCTGTTTCAAAACTACAACTCCCAGCATGTACTGACAGACCGTGCATGCTGGGAGTTGTACTTTTGCAACAGCTGGAGGCACACTGGTTGGAAAACCTTCAGTTAGGTTTTGTTATCTAACTCAATATTTTCCAACCAGTGTGCCTCCAGCTGTTGCAAAACTACAACTCCCAGCATGTACTGATCACCGAAGGGCATGCTGGGAGATGTAGTTATGCAACAGCTGGAGGGATCGCAACTACAACTCCCAGCATGCTGGGATTTGCAGTTTTGCAACATCTGGAGAGCTACAGTATAGAGACCACTGCAAACTGTGGCCCTCCAGATGCTGCAAAACTACAAATTTCAGCATGCCCAGACAGCAAACAGTTGTGTGGGCATGCTAGGAGTTGTAGTTTTGCAAGATCTGGAGGGCTATAGTTCAGAGACTACCATATAGTGATCTCAAACTGTAGCCCTCCAGCTGTTGCAAAACTACAACTCCCAGCATGCCCAAACAGCTGTCTGGGCATGCTGGGAGTTGTAGTTTTGCAACATCTGGAGTGCTACAGTATAGAGACCACTATATAGTGGTCTCGGACTGCAGCCCTCCAGATATTGCTAGGCAACTTACCAGCTTCCGTCGGATCCAGGGAGCTCCGACGTCGATCGTCGCCCGCAGCCTCTGCAGATCGGTAAGTGGAATCCAGCGCCGGTCCTCTGTCGTTTCCCCGTTCTGCCCCGCCTATTGTGGGTGGGCAGAACGGGGAAAACGAAAGTTAACCCCCCTGCTCCCGATCTGCTATTGGTGGTCGCATCTAGACCACCAATAGCAGGGATAGGAGAGGTGGCACCCCTGCCACCTCACTCCTATCTCTTCAGGGGGATTGTGGGTTTTTTAGACACCCGCGATCCCCCTTATATTCTGGGTCACCGGGTCACCATAGACCCGTAATGACCCGGAATCGCACAAATCGCAAGTGTGAATTCACTTGCGATTTGCGCCAATCGCCGACATGGGGGGGTCTGATGACCCCCCTGGGAATTTGTGCGTGGTGCCTGCTGATAGATATCAGCAGTCACCCGGGTATGGTCCCCTTGGACCAAGGTACGCCCTTGGTCCTTAAGTACCAGGGAGCAAAGGCGTACCTGTACGCCCTTGTCCTTAAGGGGTTAAAGGGGTACTCCAGTGGAAAACTTTTTTTTTAATTACCGTATTTATCGGGGTATACCACGCACCGGCCTATAACACGCACCCTCATTTTACCAAGGATATTTGGGTAAAAAAAGTTTTTTACCCAAATATCCATGGTAAAATGAGGGTGCGTGTGTGCGCGTGTATACCCCGATATACCCCCAGGAAAGGCAGAGGGAGAGAGGCCGTCGCTGCCCGCTTCTCTCCCCCTGCCTTTCCTGGGGTCTAGAGCGCTGCTGTCGGCCCTTTTCACCCCCTGGTTATTGGCGCCGCTGCCCGTTCTGTCCCCCTGACTATCGGTGCTGGCACCGATAGCCAGGGGGAGAGAAGCAGCAGTGGCACCCATTGCCGGCGCCGCTGCCCCGTTGCCTCCCCCCATCCCTGGTGGCATAATTACCTGAGTCGGGTCCGCGCTGCTGCAGGCCTCCGGCGTGCGTCCCCAGCGTCCTTGCTATGCACGGCGCGGCGCACTGACGTCATGCGCCGCGCCGTTCAGCGCATAACAACGATGCCGGGGACGCACGCCGGAGGCCTGCAGCAGCGCGGACCCGACTCAGGTAATTATGCCACCGGGGATGGGGGGAGGCAACGGGGCAGCGGCACCGGCAATGGGTGCCGCTGCCCCTTCTCTCCCCCTGGCTGTCGGGGAGAAGGGCCGACAGCAGCGCTCTAGACCCCAGGAAAGGCAGGGGGAGAGAAGCGGGCAGCGACGGCCTCTCTCCCCCTGCCTTTCCTGGGGGTGTATCGGCGTATAACACGCACACAGACTTTAGGCAAAAAATTTTAGCCTAAAAAGTGCGTGTTATACGCCGATAAATACGGCGGTAACCCCTTAAGGACCAAGGACGTATGAGTACGTCCTTCGTCCCGCTCCCGTGATATAACGCGGGGTCCCACGGTGACCCCGTATCATATCACGGCGGGCCCGGCGTCATAGTGAACCCGTGACCCACCTCTAATAGCGCGTGATCTCGGTGCCGCGCGCTATTAACCCTTTAGCCGTGCGCTCAAAGCTGAGCCGCACGGCTAAAAGTGAAAGTAAAAGTGCCGGCTAGCTCAGGGAGCGGTTCGGGATCGCTGTGGAGAAATCGCTGCATCCCGAACAGCTGTACTACAGGAGAAAGGTCTCTTACCTTCCTTCCTGCAGTCCGATTGCCGATTGAATGCTTCAAGCCTGAGATCCGGGCTTGAGCAATTAATCGCCGAAAACCCTGATCAATGCATCCCTATGGAGATGCATTGAACACAGTTAAAGATCAGTAAATGCAAGTATATGCCCCCTATGGGGGCTATAATATTGCAAAAGAAAAGTGTAAAAAAATCATTAACCTTTTGAATAATCCCTTCCCCTAATAAAAGTTTGAATCACCCGGTATTTCCAATAATAGAAAAAAACTGTGTAAATAAAAACAAAAATAAACACATGTGGTATCGCCGCGTGCGGAAATGTCCGATTTAAAAAAATATATACCGCTAATTAAACCGGACGGTCAATGGCGTACGCGCAAAAAAATTCCAAAGTCCAAAATAGCGTATTTTTGGTCACTTTTTATATCATGAAAAGATGAATAAAAAGCGATCAATAAGTCAGATCAATGCAAAAATGGTACCGACAAAAACTTCAGATCAAAAAATGAACCCTCATAGCACCCTGAACACGGAAAAATAAAAAAGTTATAGGGGTCAGAAGATGACAATTTTAACCCCTTCACGACGAGCGACGTACATGTACGGCGCCGCGAAGTGTCACTTGGCGCGCGGCGACGTACATGTACGTCGCGGGGTTCCGGGAGCGCCGCGTCACCGGTAGCGGTGATCGGGCCGGGATGACTGCTGTTATCTAACAGCAGGCATCCCGGCACATCGCCGAGGGGGGTCCTCCATGACCGCGATGCACGCAAATCGCAGGTCAATTCAGACCTGCGATCTGCGCGATTCCGGGTCATACGGGTCACTGGTTACCCGGAAAATAAGAGGGATCGTAGGTGTCCAAGACACCCTAGATTCCCCTAAAGGGATAGGAGTTTGGTGGCAGGGTTGCCACCCCTCCTAGCCCTGCTATTGGTCGGCCGAGCGACCGACCGATAGCAGACCGGGGGAGGGGGGTTAAAGTTCGGTTCCCCCGCTTTGCCCACCTATCGGTGTCCGGGCAAAACGGGGGAACCGTCCAGGGAGGGTCGGCGCCGAAGGTCCCTACCTGGATCCCGGATCGCGATCCTCCATGCGGGGATCCCCCACGTGCGGCGGCGGCGGCTTCCGGGTCCTGCTAGGTGAGTTGTTGCCTAGCAACATCCGGAGGGCCACAGTTTACAGTGGTCTCTAAATCGTGGCCCTCCAGATGTTGCAAAACTACTACTCCCAGCATGCCCAGACAGCTGTTTGCTGTGTGGGCATGCTGGGACTTGTAGTTTTTCAATATTTAGAGGGGTTCAGGTTGTAGATCACTAAGTGGTCTCAAACTGTAGCCCTCCAGATGTTGCAAAACTACAACTCTCAGCATGCCCAGACAGCAGTTTGCTGGCTGGGCATGCTGAGAGTTGTAGTTTTGCAACATCTGGAGGGCCACAGTTTTGAGACCACTGGACAGTGATTTACAACTTGAACCCCTCTAAATCTTGCAAAACTACAACTCCCAGCATTCAGGAACAGCATAAGGCTGTCTTGGCATGCTGGGAGTTGTACTTGCTTGCCTCCAGCCATTGCATAACTACATCTCCCAGCATGCCCTTCCGCAATCAGTACATGCTGGGAGTTGCAGTTTTGCAACAGCTGGAGGCACACTGGTTGGAAAATACTGAGTTAGGTCATAGAACCTAACTCAAGGTTTTCCAGCCAGTGTGCCTCCAGCTGTTGAAAAACTACAACTCCCAGCATGCATGGTCTGTCAGTGTATCCTGGGAGTTGTAGTTTTGACCCCCCTCCCGTGTGAATGTACAGGCTACATTCACACTGGCGGCAGATTACAGTGAGTTCCCCGCTACAAATTTGAGCTGCGGCAAATTTTCCGCCGCAGCTCAAACTCCTAGCGGGAGACTCAGTGTAATCTGCCGCCAGTGTGAATGTAACCTAAAAACACTACACTACACTAACATAAAATAAAGAGTAAAACACTACATATACACAGGTACACTGACCCCCACCCCCACCCCCCCTTCTCCAATAAAAATGAAAAACGTATTGTATGGCAGTGTTTCTAAGATGGAGCCTCCAGCTGTTGCAAAACAAAAACTCCCAGCATTTCTGGACAGCAATTGACTGTCCAAGCATGCTGGGAGTTTAGCAACAGCTGGAGGCACCCTGTTTGGGAATCACTGGCGTAGAATACCCCTATGTCCACCCCTATGCAAGTCCCTAATTCAGGCCTCAAATGCACATGGCGCTCTCACTTTGGAGCCCTATCATATTTCAAGGCAACAGAATAGGGTCACATAT
Source organism: Hyla sarda (assembly GCF_029499605.1). Lineage (NCBI taxonomy): Eukaryota > Metazoa > Chordata > Amphibia > Anura > Hylidae > Hyla > Hyla sarda. The sequence continues at coordinate 379,557,219 of NC_079191.1, read as the reverse complement.
GGGGTATCGCCGTACTCGGGAGAAATTGCCTAACAAATTTTGGGGGGCTTTTTCTCCTTTTACCCCTTATGAAAAGGAACAGTTGGGGTCTACACCAGCATGTTAGTGTAAAAAAATAAAAAATTTTACACTAACATGCTGGTGTTGCCCTATACTTTTCATTTTCACAAGAGGTAAAAGGGAAAAACGCCCCCCAAAATTTGTAACACAATTTCTCCCGAGTACGGAGATACCCCATATGTGGGCGCAAAGTGCTCTGGGGGCGCACAACAAGGCCCAAAGGGAGAGTGCGCCATGTACATTTGAGGTGATTTGCACAGAGGTGGCTGATTGTTACAGCAGTTCTGACAAACGCAAAAAAAAAAAAACACACCCACATGTGACCACATTTTGGAAACTACACCCCTCACGGAATGTAATAAGGGGTGCAGTGAGAATTTACACCCAACAGGTGTCTGACGGATCTTTGGAACAGTGGTCCGTGAAAATGAAAAATTTTGCACAGCCCACTGTTCCAAAGATCTGTCAGACACCAGTGGGGGGTAAATGCTCACTGTACCCCTCATTACATTCTGTGAGGGGTCTAGTTTCCAAAATGGTATGCCATGTGGGGGTTATTTTGCTGTTCTGGCACCATAGGGGCTTCCTAAATGCGACATGCCCCCCGAGCAAAATTTGCTCTCAAAAAGCCAAATATGACGCCTTCCCTTCTGAGCATTGTAGTTCGCCCGTAGTGCACTTCAGGTCCACTTATGGGGTACCTCCATACTCAGAAGAGATGGGGTTACACATTTTGGGGGGGTCTTTTCTGCTATTAACCCTTGCAAAAATGTGAAATTTGGGGGGAAACCCACATTTTAGTGAAATTTTATTTTTTTTTTTACATATGCAAAAGTCGTGAAACACCTGTGGGGTATTAAGGCTCACTTTATCCCTTGTTACGTTCCTCAAGGGGTCTAGTTTCCAAAATGGTATGCCATGTGTTTTTTTTTTTGCTGTTCTAGCACCATAGGGGCTTCCTAAAGGTGACATGCCCCCCAAAAACCATTTCAGAAAAACGTACTCTCTAAAATCCCCTTGTCGCTCCTTCACTTCTGAGCCCTCTATTGCGCCCGCCGAACACTTTGCATAGACATATGACATATGTGCTTACTCGAGAGAAATTGGGCTACAAATATAAGTATACATTTTCTCCTTTTACCCCTTGTAAAAATTCAAAAATTGGGTCTACAAGAACATGCAAGTGTAAAAAATGAAGATTTTGAATTTTCTCCTTCACTTTGCTGCTTTTCCTGTGAAACACCTAAAGGGTTAAAACATTTACTGAATGTCATTTTGAATACTTTGGGGGGTCCAGTTTTTATAATGGGGTCATTTATGGTGTATTTCTAATATGAAGACCCTTCAAATCCACTTCAAACCTGAACTGGTCCCTGAAAAATTGCGAGTTTGAAAATTTTGTGAAAAATTGGAAAATTGCTGCTGAACTTTGAAGCCCTCTGGTGTCTTCCAAAAGTAAAAACTCGTCAATTTTATGATGCAAACATAAAGTAGACATATTGTATATGTGAATCCAAAAAAAAAATATTTGAAATATCCATTTTCCTTACAAGCAGAGAGCTTCAAAGTTAGAAAAATGCAAAATTTTTAATTTTTTCATCAAATTTTGGGATTTTTCACCAAGAAAGGATGCAAGTTACCACAAAAATTTACCACTATGTTAAAGTAGAATATGTCACGAAAAAACAATCTCAGAATCAGAATGATAACTAAAAGCATTCCAGAGTTATTAATGTTTAAAGTGACAGTGGTCAGATTTGCAAAAAAGGGCTTCGTCCTAGAGGTGAAAATGGGCTCCGTCCTTAAGGGGTTAAACATATACATTTTTCTGCATGTAGTTATGATTTTTTTTCTGAAGCAATACAAAATCAAACCTATACAAGTACAATGATTTTGTCGTACAATGATTTTTTTCCCATTGCGCCATAGATTTTTGGGTAAAATTACTGATATCATTACAAAGTAGAATTAGTGGCGCAAAAAATAAGGCATAATACAGATTTTTAGGTGCAAAATTTTAAGAGTTATGATTTTTTAAAGGTAAGGAGGAAAAAACGAAAGAGCAAAAACCGAAAAACGCCCGGTCCTTAAAGGGTACCTTTCATGAAAAAAACTTTTGATATATTATAGATTAATGTATGCAGAATAACTTTCCAATAGCATGTTATTAAAAAATATGCTTCTTTCTATTTAATTTTCCACTTTAAAAAATTACCACTAGGGGTCTCCCTTCCAGTCCTTTTTCATAGATTTCAGACTCATGCTGGAATCCTAAACCTCAGACTGCAGCCAGAACACAGACAAACTCAGCACTGCTCACTGCCAGGGAGCAGTGCTGAGCTTGTCTGTGTCCCGGCTGCAGTCTGAGATTTAGGACTCCAGCATGAGTCTGAAATCTATGAAAAAGGACTGGAAGGGAGACCCCTAGTGGTCATTTTTTAAAGTGGAAAATTAAATAGAAAGAAGAATATTTTTTAATAACATGATATTGGAAAGTTATTCTGCATACATTAATCTATAATATATCAAAAGTTTTTTTCATGAAAGGTACCCTTTAAGGGGTTAACTGGTGCCAGAAAGTTAAACAGATTTGTAAATTACTTCCAGTACTTCTCTGTCCATTTTAAGAACTGTCCAGAGTAGTAGAAAATCCCTATGTCAATTGCAAGATTTAATTACAGATATAGTGATCCCTCAATTTACATGGCCTCAACATACAATAGTTTCAACATACAATGGTCTTTTCTGGACCATTGTAACTTGAAACCATACTCAAGATACAATGCTACGGACAGTCTAGATCTGCGAAACGTGTCAATGGCTGGAAGAATCGACAAATCAGGATGGGCATTCACTGGTAAACACCTGTTTTACTGAAGCGTATGCACTGTCTGGCTGTCTGGTAGCGCCACCCTACAGTACAGGGTAGTACTACATGTTCTGTACTACTCTTAATCCATGCCACAGTTAGCTGCTCCTTTTGAGACCAGGTAAGGACAGCTCCAATTTACTTTTTTAGGACATTGTGTGTACTGTACAGGACCCTGTAGAAGCTCCTGTCCTCTACATAGACAGTGATTTACAGCTCCCAGCAGCTCTTACTTTTATATGTAAGGACTTGCTTTATCTGTATTAGTTATCTACTTATTTTTCTTTAATCCTCACCTTTTTCCTATTTTTGGATGACATTTTGGTGGATTCAGAACCAATTACCAGGTTTCCTTAGAGTTATGGTCTCAACATACAATGGTTTCAACATACAATGGTCATCCTGGAACCAATTAATATTGTAACTTGAGGGACCACTGTAGTAAAACATGGAGCCTATCTTACTGTATCCCATTGCCCTAGACTTGCTTTTTGCAAAATACAGATCGCCCAGTGATCCTATTTTCTGACTGGACAGCAAAAATAAGTCAGTCTCTATTTGTCTATCCTGTTGGATCCTAATGGAAACTTGTCAAATGGACACAAACAAATACTTTTAACCATGACTTACAGGCATTGAGTGGGCAGGGGAAATATCAAAGCTATGGACTTATATGACTCACTCTATAGCCGCAACAGATTTCTTGAGCACCAGGTCTCTTCTTCCCTATGTACAGTGGCATGTCATGTGGACCAGAAATGCCTCCTCAGCATATATAGCATAGAGATAAGACACTGAGCAGGCATTTCCTGTCTATAAGGAACATCACCACAAGTAGTAAAGAAAAGGACAGCAGTGGAGGCCGAACACTTGGGAGACCAGCAGTAGTGGCAATATCATAGCCAAAGAGGCTTATCCGAGGCGTGATTATTGCTTTGAAAAAAATAAATAAATACTGCTTTGCTATTTTTTATGCAGCGCAAGCCATAAAGTAACGAAAAATAAAATAAAATAAAAAAACACACCCTGCCCGGGCAACCCCTTTATGTGTCCCTGTAAACCTATGGTTCTTGTAAAGGGAAAAACTATGTGAACAGAGCCTATGTTGTTCATGTTTAGGAAGGGTTTTCAGCCTCTAAATAAAAACTAATTTTAATATTCACTGAGAGATTGTGAAGAATAGAGTACAAAGTACATCAGAAAGTTTAAAGGGGTTATCCAGGAAAAAACTTTTTTTTATATATTAACTGCCTCCAGAAAATTCAACAGATTTGTAAATTACTTCTATTAAAAAATCTTAATCCTTTCAGTACTTATGAGCTGCTGAAGTTGAGTTGTTCTTTTCTGTCTAAGTGCTCTCTCGGGAACCGCCCAGTTTAGAAGCAAATCTCCATAGCAAACCTCTTCTACTCTGTGCAGTTCCCGAGACAAGCAGAGATGTCAGCAGAGAGCACTGTTGCCAGACAGAAAACAACAACTCAGTTTCAGCAGCTGATAATTATTGAAAGGATTAAGATTTTTTAATAGAAGTAATTTACAAATCTGTTTAACTTTCTGGAGCCAGTTGATATGAAAATAAGTTTTTTCCTGGAATACCCCTTTTAGGCATGTTCTTTACACAGTAATTAAACTTTATGTACACAAAAACTCAAGAACTATTTTATTAGCATAAATTCCCAGCAACAGAAAAAGTCAAGAATCAAAACCTCCCATTTTTGTAATCCGTGTAAAGTTTGGGTGAATGTCACCGTGACAGACATCAATTGTACTGTTCTTAGTTTCAGCATATCAACAAAATATAGCAAAGATGAAAAGAATAAAACCATAATGATTATTCACAGCTTCATATCAAGTCAGCAAACAATGTTATCTCCCCACACATCAATTGTATAAAAATGCAGGAGTTTGACAATAACCATTCCCAGAGGTAATTCTGCTCCGAACAGTTAATATTTCATAAACAGAATGCATAGCAAAGTTTCAGATGCCTGCACTCTGTCTTCAAACTAAGTTACAATTCCATGTAATGCTATAATGCAAAGTATATTTTATAGAACTTGTTTAGCACGTTAAAAATAATGTTGATGGAATAGATTGTAAAAAGAAAAACTATTTGCTGTAGGACTGTCTAGGCCGTAGATGGTGTCTCTCACATATTTTAGTATTTTAATACTTAAACGGGGTATTCCCATGTATGACACATCACTAGAATTTAGTATGACATTATGGCTGGTTCCCATGTTGATTCCTTAAACTAAGAGACACACTCTGCATAATGGCATTTAAGTTTTCTGCACAGGGTGTTTTATTTTTATGCCACTCATTAAGGGGTGTAAATAATGGGCCAGCATAATCCTTAGGGACTGAGGTTGTGGATGGTCGTTCACCTCCATCATGAAGTACCAATAAACAGAGAGAAGAGAGTCAGCACATGCAAAGAGGTAATGTCTACACCCCTGATCCATTTGGGACTTATGTACATTTGCCTGATGAATGGCCTCATGTAAAATGTTGATATGTAAATCTACTACCGCACAGCCATATCTAGTTTGGTGGATTTTTTTTTTTTTTACACCATTTACCTTGCGGTCAAGCTAACATGTTATTTTGATACTTTAGGTTGGCCAAATTTTTTGCACCATAATCTTTTTTTTTTTTTTTTTGCACCATTTTGGTATTGATCTGACTTTAATCGCTTTTTACTTTCTTCTGAGATGTTAAAAAAAAAAATTCAATTCTGGGGTTTGATAGATATATATCTTTTTACATTTACGTCATTTACCATATGGGATAAATAATGTTATATTTTAATAGTTCGGACAATTACGCACACAGCGTAGAACAATTATGTTTATTTTGATTATGTTTTTATATAGGAAAAGGGGGTGATTTGAACTTTTAATATGGAAGGGGTTAATGTGTAACTTTTTTTTGACACTTAGGGGACTTTGAGGAGGAATCATTAGATTCTTCATAAAGATCTATGCAGTTCTATTGAATTCCTTTGATCTGTGTGCCAGCCTAGTCCAGCCAGGCTCTATCAATGAAAGAGCAACAGACAGCAGGGAACAAGAAGTAAGCACTCCATCTACCTCCACAGCGGATTGCCCTACTAGGGAGTATTTACACCCCACTAGCCCACTAGGGAGTATTTACATGTCCCTTGAGATCTAAAGAGTTAACAGCCAGCTGCATGCCGGCTATTAGTGGGGGCCCGCAGCTACTGAGAACAGCTGGGAGCTGCCGCGTATGAACAAGTCAGGAGCCCGCTCCATACACCCCGAGCACCGCCATTCATGAAACAGGGCTAGAGGCCTGAAAAATTCACCTGCCCGGCTGTATAAACTGTATGTCCCGGGCGTCGGGCGATAGGATTTCCACATCCCTGATGCTCAAGATGCTTGAGAAAGACGATGTGAGATTGTTGAAACGTCGCACCTGATATATATATTAGAGATCGACCGATATAGTTTTTTTTAGGGCCGATATAGATAATCGGTGGAGGTTAAGGCCAATAGCCGATAACTTATACCGATATTCCGGTATAAGTTATCGGCTATTTATTCCCCCGCGACACCGCTGCAGATCATTGATTTAAAGGGGGCGCTTTAAATCAATGCACTGCAGTGGCTTTTGCAGTGCCATAGGCCGCCGCCGCCGCCCGCTTCTCTCCCCCTACCTGTTAGGGTGGTCCGGGCTATCCTTCCTTCCTGTAGTGTCCGGCGGCATTCCGGGTGGAAGGTGAACCTGTCCGGGCTGTCCTTCTTCTCCGGGGGTCATCTTCTCCACTCCGGGCAGGCTCCGGCCTAGTAACGCAGCATAGACGCCGCTGCGCAGTGACACCCGTGCACAGCGACGCACCTGACGTCACGGCGTAGCGGCGTCTATGCAGCGTACTAGGCCGGAGTCTGCCCGGAGTGGAGAAGATGACCCCCGGAGAAGGACAGCCCGGACCGGTTCACCCTCCACCCGGAATGCCGCCGGACACTACAGGAAGGATGAATGGCCCGGACCACTCCCATTACGGGTAAGTTTAATTTTTCTTATTGACTCGGAGGGTGGGGGAGGGGCCCAACCGGTATAGCGGTATGGGCAAAAATCCATACCGGTATATCGCCCAGCACTACAGTGGGGGGTGCGACGCGGTGCGGTGGGTCGGGGGGGGCGGTCGCGGTGCGGCGGGTCGGGGGGGGGGGTCGATCACAGTGCGATGGGGGCGGTGCGGGGGGCGGGGCATTATCGGCTTATCGGCAAGGTAATTGCCAATACATATAATGCCCAAAATCGTGAATATCGGCCGATGATATCGGCCATACCGATAATCAGTCGATCCCTAATATATATATATCAGGGACTTGTTTTCAGCACACCATTCATAAAATGTTTTGCTAAGGCTACATTCACACTGCCATTTGTCTTCCCCAGTGTGAAGTCCATTATTTTAGTATCATGAATAGAAGGAGAAAAAATAGTGCTTGCACCGTCTTTCTCTCCCGCTAGTCTCTCTGAAAATAGCGGCGCCCAACAGACCCCACTGACTATAATGGGGTCCATCAAAATGACAGCCATCAAACTCAATAAAAAATTTAAAAAAAGTTTTACGGCCGTCATTGACGGGGCATTAGGGTAGTGTGAAAGGGGCCTAAGAGACTGCAATAATATTGTATTGCAACCTATTAGATTCACTGTCACTCTTTACACATCACCTATTTCCTATTCACATCACATTTTGGTTATACATTGGTGGTATACATAGCAATACCATAAAAAAAGCATTATAATATACAGTATATCACAGTGGACCCATTCACTTTAATGGACTGAAATGTAGGCTACTATTGACTGTGTTCACTCTATTTCATTTGTTCTTTTACAGAACTGAAAAGCATAGTCTACTGAGCTTTTAATTCCTGCAAAATTATAAAAGAATATGTTTGAGAATTATGGTCAAATAAGGTACATGGGCACCCTGTTGGATATGTTGGAATACCTTTTTGAGGGTATTCTGATATTTAGCACTGACATAGAGTTCAAACATTATGTGAATAGGGTTAACTGGCTGGATCATGGTTTTCTCCTGGAACTTCAGCTGTTCTGGCTTGTATTGTGGATGTACAGCACAGTGTGAGAAGGATTTAATGGAGAATCTATAGGAACAAAGTTAAATAATGAATAAAGATGTAATTCTGTGTGTTATTGTAGCTCACCACCTCAAGGGATGCAGATAGTATTCAAAATTGAAAACAACAAATATCCAAACAAATAACTAACACACATTTGTATAGTTTTATGTCCATTTCCCATGTTATCTTTTGTAAGTCAGCAGAGTTTAGCACACAAAAGGTACAACAAATAATAGTGAAAAATAACCTTCCAGCAATTCTTGCTCTTAAATCTACCATTTAATCTGAAGCCATGCTGTGCATAGAATTTCATGAATTGTCTCTAGCGTTCTCCACGTTGGCTGCCAACAGAACCCTTATGCCTTATTAGGCCTTTCATGGCTTATTATAAGCTTTAGGATCCTCTCTAACAAATATCTCTCTCTCCATTCAGTCATGTGGAAGAGGGCCCTCTATAATTATTTTGTGTTCAACGAGAAACGGAGTCTTTTCTGCTTTGGAAGCGAGCACTTGGTGGCTTTCCATTAGGTTCCTGTTTTGAAAAGCAGGTTAAATTGCTGCGGTGAAAACAATGAAAGCCAATCCCTACTGTGGAGAGTTCAGGCCTGTGTTTATCCACTATGAGAACAAGAGTGGAGTTCCCAGACCTGTGGGCTCATCTCTGCAAAGTTGTGATTTTATTTGAGTGACAGGATGTTGGTACTGCTGTTCAGTCACAAAAGACAAATAAATCCACATTTCCATAGGCTGCATTTAGAAAGCTTTTCACCTCACGGCACCTTTTTTTATACAGCTGAAAATAGAGCTACAGAATGTATGAAACTAGGGAAGGTATTTGAAAAGAAACGGGGGCAAAAAGCAGCACCCCCTCTCCTCCAAGAAAAAAAAATGAATGAGCTTTGGTAAAGAATATCACACTGAAAATGATCTCACAGAAAGTAATATGTTGTATATGGCTGCTCTCACTGAAAAAGTTTTGTTCACTTGATGAACAAAACTTTGAAATCATCTAAATGTAAAATGTTAATAAAATGTAATATAAAAGTTATAGGACACACTTATTAAAATGTTATTCCCATAATATACAATAATGGCACACTGCTAATAGATCAGCACTTTATGATCAGTCTGGATCCGACTTCTGCGACAATCACTGAGCCTGAGCAAAAAGCAGCGCTTGTTTAGTGCAGTGTTGCCTTCATTCCCAGCAGTGCCCTGGCCACCTGCTCCTGGTCTCAGTCTAAGGTATAGAGCTGGCAGCAATTCTCTCCATAGTCAGGGGGCAGGAAGCGCAGATGTGCAGGAGAAAATTCGAAGGGGTTCAGCATTAAAAGGGTTTATCCAGGAATAGAAGAATAGAGCTAATGCCCTCAGGTTGTGTGTAATATTACAACTTGGCTCCATTTACTTTACTGCATTTACAACTTGCTGCAATACCACACACAACCTGAGGATAGGGGTGGTACTGTTTTTTGAAGAAATCATCTATGTTTTTCTAATTCTGGAAAACCACTTTAAATGTAATAAAGGCTGTAATAAAATGCCTAATTGCCTCTGACTACAGAACGCATCCAAGTTTAGACAGAAAATAGGGGAAAAAATATTTCATAATCAAACTAAAAACAAATGTCTCTGGAGGTTTAAATGGGTACTGTCATTAAAGCTAATTTTTGCTATTGCACTTCTTATGATAAAAAAAAAAGTACTTTGTTTAAAAAGAAAAAAGGTTTTCTATGTTTTTTTGTGTTTAGAAAAGCTGAAAAGTGCTGCAGTGCCCCATGACTTTGGACTAAAAGAAGCAGGCACCTTTGAGCTTGTTTTCTCCTAAAAATACAGTAAACAAAAAAGTGGGAATAAAACAAAAGTCAATAGGGAATAAAACAAAAGTCAAAATTAGGAATAAAACAAAAGTCAATAGGATCTGTCTGGCACTGTTTTTTTCTTTCTCCTTCATAACAGCAGAAAAAAACTAAATAACAAATAAAAGCTTGATGGTAATGTGAAGTGATCCCAACGTATGTGCACACACACACATTTATATTCTAAGAATTTGCAACTTTTCCCCAAAAAAACTAATTAGAGGAATTTTTTAACAAGAAACTGTGCAAGGGGATCGGCTGGCACAATGTCAACTCCCTCCCTCGGTTCACAACGTTTATTAAAAATTGTACCGTAGACAAAGGTTGTGACCTGTCATAATTCTAATTTCATCACTACCATCTGCCAGGAGGTCACCTCATCATCCATTATTGATGGCCACACTGGGAAGGAGCAGGACAGAGGTGTAATGCAGAGCACATTATGCACAAAGTCATTCTTAGGATGAAAACTGTAAAAGCTGCAATTTCAGGTAAAAATGACCAATACTGATCTTATTCATTATCACACCAGAATCATAAGATTATATAGATAAATCCTAAATGCATTAGAAACATGTTACTTTAAAATGATCTCAATTGCCTTTAGATGATGGGGAAGGGGGAACTGTAATGTTTTGAACAACCGCTAAAATGCATAAAAAAAAATAGAATGTGTTTTTACCACAAATGGCCACATTTTTGCAACATGGCTATTGCTAGCTCGGGCTATATAAGTAAAACAGGTTTATAAAATGTGTAAAACTGTGAGACAACCAATGAGAGACAGATAGTAAGTAATTCACATTCGTGTACATCCCTGCTGTATATGTTGGTGCTACCCAAGTCCCCTAGGAAATAATGCAGTGAGAAGGCTATATAAATGGTCTGACACAGTCAGCCAGTACTAGCACAACTATGAAAAAAGTTAAAGTTTTAAGCAATTCTATGTACTATGCTTAACACGATTGATTGAAAATAGTCCAATAGAGTTTTTACTTGTTAAATTGACAGCTAAGAAAGGCGGCGGTGTTTCTCAAATGACACATTTATCTACATACCGTATGCCCTGCTGAAGTATATGGACATTAAACAGAAGTTACACATCACCTTTTTGCTTGGGGTTTCAGATTTTTGGCTTTTATTTATATTTAACATCTGGCTGAAGTATTGGTTTGAATAAAAAATAGCTCTTTAAATACAATTTGTTATCCGTTGTATTAAATATTTAGAACTATAGGTTACGGTGTGTTGGATACAGCTGCCGGGAGGTATTAGCATGACTTGTTTGTGCTCACAGTATAGCATTGGTATTTTTACCTCTTCCTGCTTTGTAAAGCAAATAAAAGTGTTTCCTTCAGCCGTAACCATATAAATCTCCATGGATTTGTAATGAAAGCGATGTTTGACCATTTTATATACATAGTTGTCAAGGTACAACAATCAAATGTGTTACATCTAAGCTTTATGGAACAAATCAAGTGAAACATTTCTCATGGAATAAATATGATTTAACTGCTCTAAAATCTATGAGGCGATTACTTTCCAATGAGAGATACCTGCCAGCCCTGGAAACCAATGCACGGCTTCCAAACACCCATTCTAGCTAACAGAACAGTGAGACGGGTGCCAGAGAATAACAAAGACACCATCTCCTCTTTTTCTCTGGCCCTACAAAATCCTAATCAGATCAAGACAATCTGTTTAGAACATGTAATAGGATTATCAATAGAACAAAAAAAAGTCATGTCTAATCCCAGTCTTAGCCATTGGCTAAAGCAGCTTATTTTGGGGATAGTTTTTTTTTTTTTTTTATTCCAAAAATAATTGTTTTCTTCAAATAAGTAATTTTTAAAGCAACATTAAAATTGCAATAAGATTTACCTACACTGCTCAAAAAAATAAAGGGAACACTAAGAGAACACATCCTAGATGAATGAATGAACTAATCGTATGAAATACTTTCGTCTTAACATAGTTGAATGTGCTAAAAACAAAATCACACAAAAATTATCAATGGAAAATCAAATTTATCAACTCATGGAGGTCTGGATATGGAGTCACACTCAAAATCAGAGTGGAAAACCACACTACAGGCTGATCCAACTTTGATGCAGTGTCCTTAAAACAAGTCAAAATGAGGCTCAGTAGTGTGTGTGGCCTCCACGTGCCCGTATGACCTCCCTTCAACGCCTGGGCATGCTCCTGATGAGGTGGCGGATGGTCTCCTGAGAGATGTCCTTCCAGACCTGGACTAAAGCATCCGCCAACTCCTGGACAGTCTGTGGTGCAACATGGCATTGGTGCATGGAGCGAGACATGACGTTCCAGACGTGCTCAATCGAATTCAGGTCTGGGGAACGGGCGGGCCAGTCTATAGCATCAATGCCTTCCTCTTGCGGAGCCACATGAGGTCTAGCATTGTCTTACATTAGGAGGAATCCAGGGCCAACCGCACCAGCATAAGGGGTATGAGGATCTCATCTCGGTACCAAATGGTAGTCAGGATACTTCTGGCAAGCAAATTGCAGCCCCCAAAGAAATGCCACCCCACACCATTACTGACCCACTGCAAAACCGGTCAAAAAAGCCTCTGGTGTGGCCACACCACCACAGCACACCAGAGGCTTCAGGACGCCGAAATTATTCATTTTATGGACCTGAAGAAGGCACATGCTGGTGCCGAAATGCGTTGTCCGTTTGTTCTAAACCACAATAAACTGTCCTGTGCTTTATTGGCGTTCCGCATCCTTTTTATTTCAGCAGTAGCGCTCATCCAGTATCCCCATTATCTACTCTCCTCTTCCTGGTCATAATATTTCCGTACACCTTCGCGGTCACGGACAGAGGATATCGAGCAGCACAACTGCCGGTATTGGTCTCCACTTCACACTCGCCTGGTGAGGTGCTGTCCCCGTTGATAACCTTGGCGGGACATCACACCACCCAGAGTGTAGTGGTTCTTGACAAATTCATCACGCCGCCATCATCCACGAGAGAGCGCCCCAACCTTTTTGCTTCTTCTTCACACTGCATGTAGTTATGATTTTGTACAGAAGTACGACAAAATCAAACCTATATAAATAAGTAGGGTATCATTTTAATCATATGGACCTACAGAATAAAGATAAGGTGTCATGTTTACCAAAAAAAGGTACTGCGTAGAAACAGAAGCCTTGAAATTTACAAAATGGTGCTTTTTCTTCAATTTTGTCACACAATGATTTTGTTTCTGTTTCACCATAGATTTTTGGCTAAAATGACTGATGTCCTTACAAAGTAGAATTGGTGGCGCAAAAAAAAAGCCATCATATGGATTTTAAGGTGCAAAATTGAAAGGGTTATGATTTTTAAAAGGTAAGGAGGAAAAAACAAAAGTGCAAAAACACTTGGTCCTTAAGGGGTTAACATTACAACCCTACAGGACAATAGTCACAGGAAAAACATTTATTATTGTGGGTAGAGATGAGCGAACTTACAGTAAATTCGATTCATCCCGAACTTCTCGGCTCGGCAGTTGATGACTTTTCCTGCATAAATTAGTTCAGCTTTCAGGTGCTCCGGTGGGCTGGAAAAGGTGGATACAGTCCTAGGAGAGAGTCTCCAGCCCACGGGAGCACCTGAAAGCTGAACTAATTTATGCAGGATAAGTCATCAACTGCCGAACCGAGAAGTTCGTGACGAATCGAATTTACTGTAAGTTCGCTCATCTCTAATTGTGGGCACTGTTTAAAAGATTTTATTTTTTAGTAAGAGCAAAGAGTCCTGGATATTGGAAATTCGCAAGAAGTTTAAAGAACACATGTCATTTGTGACTAAGTACATTGGTAGTTGCTTATGGAAACCTATAGAACAGTTATTAGCGGGTTTGAGGTTTTTGTCAGATTACAATGCTTAGGAAGGCAGCTACAAAAAGATGACATGTACAGCAATATTATTTGATTTGTTTGCATCTTTCAGTAGCCAAAGCAATGTGTCTGTGGCACAATAAGGTACTGCCGCCCTGCTTCATGCTATCTTAAGTGGGACAATTAAAGGCATTATAAGACTATTTCCTATTGCTTAACGGAATGTGCAGAAAACATATCCATAGACCTCTATTACCCAACAGAGGCCATAAAAAGTGTCCTTTTAAATGTAGACATTTTTGTTTTTAAATGCAGAAAAAAAAACCTTGTCACTATTTAATACAGAGGCGTGCATTAAAAAAATGTATAGTGTGGAGTATCTTCTATACATGCCACCAATATCAGATTGGTGGGGGGTCTGACTCCTGGTACCCTTGTCAATCAGATGTTGTATTCAAATTAACAGAGCAATGATGCAATTCTTTGTATCGTTGTCACCAAAATGTCAGTGATTGTAGGATGAGTGCTACCAGTCGGAACCCTGATTATCTGAAATTGATGGCCTATCTGGAGGATAGGCTATCAATTTTAAAATGGTCAGGTAACTGATTTAAGGCTGGGTTCACACCACGTTTTCTTAAATACGGTTCCCGTGTACGGTTTGGAGGAGGGGGCGGGGCTTAATCGTGGCGCCCGCACTCAGCCGTATTCGGGAACCGTATTTAATGCAAGTCTATGAGCCGACCGGAGTGAACCGCAGCCTCCGGTCGGCTCATAGACTTGCATTAAATACGGTTCCTGAATACGGCCGAGTGCGGGCGCCGCGATTAAGCCCCGCCCCCTCCTCCAAACCGTATACGGTAACTGTATTTAAGAAAACGTGGTGTGAACCCAGCCTAAGATAGACAAGCAGTCTGTGCTATTACTAGGACAGCATCATATGCCGTAAAGAAATTACTACTGCCGGTGTGAGGTGAGATTTCCGAACCCATGCAAAAACCGAACCGCTCCTCCCCTCAGCTCTTACGCTCTTAAGCTCTTAGAGCCCGAGATTGCTCGTCTGCAGGAGATAATTAAGCCACGCCCCTTAGGTTCGGAAATCTCAATTCACAACCCCCCCCCCCCGGTCTACATTCTGAACCCAAGGGGCGTGGCTAAATTCCCCCTGTTGTGTCTTGTGTAATGTAGAGTGGGGGGTGAAGCAAAGCCTGAGATCGCACATCTGCAGGAGATATGCGACATGCGATCTCGGGCTCTGCCTTCGCTCCTCCCCGCTCTAGCTTCGGAGAGCGAAGGGGAGGAGTGAAAGAGCCGAGGGGAGGAGCGAAAGAGCTGAGGGGACAAGAGGTTCGGTTTTTGCATGGGTTCGGAAATCTCCCCTCACACCAGCCCCACTAGTGGACAGAGATACATTCACCTCAAACAATTTGGGCCTGCAAAGGAGACATTTTCTAATATAATGTATCAAAGTGATTTATTTTTTGAAGTTACATACAGTGTTGAGGCTCTGAGGGAATTTCCCTTCAATGGAGACAGTATATAATATTGATTGATCAGCTGAATGTACACGGAGGAATTTATAACTTTGTAAAATTAAAGGATTGGTTTATGCTCTCTGGAAATGTCATGTCAAGCGCTGTACAAATGCATCATTTATGGCGGAGAATATGGGTCCTTACATATATATGAATGGCAGTTTGTGTTTGATCTGTAAGATCTTCAATCATTGGAAAATAAAAATTCACAACATACAAAATACAAATCACATGTGTTGCTAGCTTGGACTTGGTATGTAGATTAATTCTCTTACGCAGTTCTTGTTATTCAGAATGAGAAAAACACAGCTTCTTTCTTTCCATTACAGCACCACAGCCTGTGCTTAGGTTGTGTGTGGTATTGCACCTTCAATGAAGCAGAGGACAAGAGTAGCGCTGTTTCTGGAAGAAAGCAGCTATGTTTTTCTAAAGGGGTTGTCTCATCAGCAGCAACCAAATGATCATAAAGAGGTCCAAGTTGTGCTAGCCAGGGGCTGCAAGGAAACTGCTGCATTGGACAATTCTCCCATTTTTTGTTTTTTTTTTATTTATTTTTTATTTGAAGAATGTCAGTTTTACCAGTAAAAACAAAAAGGCAGAAACTTTCAGACATTTCTTTTTTGTCATTTGGAACATATTTCTCAGTCTATTTTTGTATGTATTTTGAGCATTTTCATGCCTTTTAAAAAAAAAGTTTTTATAGACTTTATAAAAGTTTCTTGTACTTAATTCTATGTCCAAAATTAAAGTGAGTGACAACTAAGAGACACTTTCTCATTTAATTCAATGGACTATAATGGGAAATATATTTTTGAGGGCTTTTTATGAGATGTAAAACAGACAATTTTCGGCAGCCCAAAAAACTGTGTGGGAACAGCGCCTTACATGGCAGCCAGTTTATTCACTGTGGTCTATGGAAGAGGTTTAGGGTTTGACAACTGCCCTTATGTTTCTGGACAAGTGATGCCACAAATGTACTTGTCGAAGGTGGCAAAATAAACAACAAGGTGTTGAGTCGAGGACTTCCATGTTACCCAGACATATTATTATTTTCTTATGGCAACCATATTTACTGAATTATTTAGAAACATTGTAAGTTGACAATCGTGTATTAAGACTGAAGTATTATGTATCCTGATGCAGAATATACAGTAGATACTTACATTTAGTAATAGTGTTCAGTTTCCTCATTGTCTGATGGGGATTATTTTCCTTACGTAATAGATTTAATTTCAATGAAATATAAAGTATTTTTATGTAACAATGTATAATTTCTGAGCCTGGTATATAGGTTTTTGTAGATTTTTTTCTGACTTGGGCTGTTATTAGGCTGCTAATGCAAAGAATTATAGGTTAACAGTTTTTCTTCTAGTGTCTGATTTTTTAGAAGCAAGAAGAGAATGTAAAGGTCATTGTGATTATCATAATTTTACAGCTCACAGTAATTGCTGCTAATGCCTTTATATCAGTATTCTGAGCAATATACTGGTATTACTCATAATCTTTATAATTCATTATGGTTCTCCAATACATCCATAAACAATTGGGCAGATTTACTAATACAGCCTAATTCTTAGACCATGTAAACATAGACAGTCTAAAATGCCCCAGATTTCAAATGTCTTCAAATGTCTAGTCTAGGATAACACCAAATGAGTTGGATTAAAGGGGTACTACCGTGCTGACAACTTATCCCCTATCTAAAGGATAGGGGATAAGTTGCCTGATCGCGCGACCCCCGCGATCTCCCACGCAGCACCCCACTCTCATCAGGTCCCGGAGCGAACATCGCTCCAGGTCTGATGACTGCCGATCACGGGGCCGGAGTATAGTGACGTCACGGCTCTGCCCCCCTTGTGACATCACACTCCGCCCCTCAATGTCTCACCCCTGCCATAGACTTGCATTGAGGGGGCGGAGCTGTGATGTCACGATCATCGGCACCGTCATCAGACCAGGAGCGGATGTTCGCTCCGGGGCCTGATGAGAGCGGGGTGCTGCGTGCGAGATCGCGGGGGTCCCCAGCCGTGTGATCAGGCAACTTATTCCCTATCCTTTAGATAGGGGATAAGTTGTCAGCACGGTAGTACCCCTTTAATTTGGACCCAAATTGTGGGCCAGTAGTAGCAATCATGGTGAGCCATGCTTACTTTCATGCAATGCCACACCCACTTGCCCAATAAAAAAGGGAAAAGTGTCTAAAACATATAATAATGTGCTGCTCAGCATGTGCGCCAAAAACTGTGCCAAAATATTGATGCAATTTCAATAGTAAATCTACCCCAGTGTTATTTGGATGAGTTGTCCTGAAAATATTTTAAAAAGTTAAACTGTCAACCTTTGGGAGGGGCCCTAGCAGAAGATATCACAGATATTGTCTTTTTGAGACAACCTATTGGAAAAAAACAAAAATAAGTAATTAGATTAAAGGGGTATTCCAGGATTTTTTTTATTTGACTATGCTACAGGGGCTGTAAAGTTAGTGTAGTTCATAATATAGTGTCTGAACCTGTGTGTGACAGTTTTCTCACAATTTTTCTGTGATTTTAACTCCAATTTTTATTTTTAACAGCATACAAAATGACTACTGTCTCAGATTTTTCCCAGCTTGCAATGCGGCCGAGACCTGACCTCACTAGTCAGCTGATGACAGGGAGGCTGTCTGCTTCAATGGGTGGAGCAATCGCTTGGTGGGAGAGAGATCAATCTGCAACTAATGCAACAGCTGTAGGCACCCTGATTGAAAACCACAGGTCTTTGAATGGATGCAGCTCATTTACATTTCAATGGGTGGGGTGGCTGATGTGTGGGATGGAGGAAAATGGAATTGTGGGATTTGTAGTCAAAAAAAGAAAAGTCAAACAGGAAATACTACTTCACAAAAAGCTAGCCACAGTAATCTCACAACATAGCCATTTAGCCCAGAGACAAGAGCAGGTCCTTCCTAAGCATGTCCATTACTGCCTGCCAGGTATGTAATAAAATCAACTTATGGTGGACAACCTCTTTAAGGAAAAGGAGTTTCCGGTGATTGAAGTATTTTTTTCAAGTGGGTCACTTGCATGATAACCTGACGCTCCCTGGGTCCCCATTGATCAGCACTATCCTGTCCTATCTTAACACAAAGGAAGTGGCGACTCAGCCAATTACTACCATCAGAGGGGCCCCTTCTAAGCTAGTGGTTAGCTGAGCAGCCATATCAGTGTATTAAGATAGAATTAATAAGTTCTGGTAAGCGGGGACATGGGCACCGTAAAGTGGGGGATCACACAGCAGGGAGGATGTAATTAAACAAATATTTTATTTTGTATAATTTGATTTTGTATATGAAACAATGAGATAAAATAGACTAGGAAACTAATCTTTGTGTTGAAAGCACATTGTTTTTTGTTTGATAATAGTGAGGCATTATGCAGGTCAGTATTAATGTTTTTTTATTTTATTTATTTATTTTTTGAGAATCTCTTTTAAAATACTTTCTAGTGTGCCCACCAGACAAGCCCTTCAACCTCCATTTCTACCACATAATTCTTTAAGAAATACAAAAATACAACATTATTCCTTCATTGAACTAACAAAATGGCTGCCCCCTTGAAGCCATATTCCACCTGAAAGTACTAATAAATAAAACAATATTGCGATTGTGGACACCGAAATAGAAATGTTGCGCAATAAAAATACACTTTATCTAAAAGCAATGTAGCATAACTTATTTTATAGAAGTATTTCCCATTCCAGCACCTGCTGACAGATTTATTATGATAAGAAAAATAGCCAGTGCATCATTTATTTGCATGACTTTTCTTCCCCATTCAGGGTGCCAGCTCATATTACTGTACTGATAAAAGAGAGGCTTGGCAAACCTCGGAGAAACAATGCAAGGACATAAAACAGTAAACATAAACATTAATAACCATAAAAAGTGATTGAATATTAGCACAACCTCAACACATTAACCAAGAAGCCCTGAAGCAACAATCTGGCAGAAACCGTGTTAAGTGTAGACTAAGCAAAACCTGAAATGCATAAACACAATCATACGTATCCTAAAAGCAACACATATACATTACCAGAATGTTTATTACAATAAACATTACCATGCAAAAGTACAGAATTGTTTATGAAATGAGGTATACAAAAGAACGAGGAGATAGAAAAAAAACAAAGGAAAAGCTTTTACTACCACGGGGAGCACATAAATAAGAACTCCTAAGTGAAGTTAAAATGTAAAGACATGCTTAATAATTAATCAATATAAAGGGGGTTGTCCTATAAATATATACCGTACTTTTCGCCGTATAAGACGCACTTTTTCTTCCCCAAAACTTATATGGTGAATACACACCTATCGGGTCGGTCCCTGCGGCCATCAACAGCCAGGACCCGTGGTTAATACAGGACATCACCGATCGCGGTGATGCCTTGTATTAACCCTTCAGACGCGGCGATCAAAGCTGAACGCCGCGTCTGAAGCCAAAGTGACACTAACCCGGCTGCTCAGTCGGGCTGTTCGGGACCGCCGCGGTGAAATCGCGGCATCCCGAACAGCTTACAGGACACCGGGAGGGACCTTACCTGCCTCCTCGGTGTCTGCTCTGTGCCGGGATCCAATGTATGGCTGGCGCTCTCCTTTGACGTCATCACGTCGCCACCCACGCCGTCCCATCATCCAATAGGAGTGGCGTGCGTAGCGACGTGATGACGGTGACGGAGAGCGTGGATCCCGGGGAAGAAGACGTCCGGAGCGTCGGGGACACCATGGGGACGCGGCGACAGTGATGGAGCGACATCCAGGGCAGCAGTGACGAGCGGTGACGGGCCCGGAGCGGCAGGGACACGTGAGTAATACCTCCTATACTAGTGGTCTTCGACCTGCGGACCTCCAGATGTTGCAAAACTACAACTCCCAGCATGCCCGGACAGCCAACGGCTGTCCGGGCATGCTGGGAGTTGTAGTTTTGAAACATCTGGAGGTCCACAGGTTGACAAATCTTTTTTTTCTAGATTTTGCACCTTTAAAATTGGGTTCGTCTTATATGCCGGTGCGTCCTATAGGGCGAAAAATACGGTATTTAAAAAAAAAAAAATTTTTTTTGGGGGAGGGGGTTAGACCACACAAAACAGCTTTATAATTAGAATATTTTTTTATGCTCTTGTGTCTAGATATTGGTATTACACACTTGATATAGCCCTCTCTGGGGTTCTCTTCATTCTTTTTTTCTCAACATTCATCTAATGCATCCAATGGTGCCAAAAAAGAAGCTTCTTCATATACGCCTATTTTTATTGGCTGTCTTGCCAACGACAGGAATCCTTCTATCGCCCATGAACCAATGTATACAGGCAGCCTGACTATACTACAGAGCATGTGTGACCAATAGCACTATAAACATTATAGGTGGAAGTATTAGAATAGTATAATAAAACATCGGGGGGGGGGGGGGGGGATCCTAACAAGAATGTAACAACAAGGTCTAAACGTTGTTGCATTTATTTTAAATTATTCCAATCGAGAAACTGTTCTGTTCTGATCGAGCTAACAGAGAAATGTAATATTTGAACTAAGGATTTACATCACTGACAGTTCCCTAATATAATATAACATGATCCCCTCACATGAGACTTCTCCATTTCAAAAGTATGTATTTTATTCTGTATAAAAAGATTTTACAGCAAGTCTAAAGGCTATGGACACATTAATATGCAAATTTGTTCACTACTGCATATCTATTTCTACCGGACCTATGGGGGGGATATGGTGCACTAATAATTATATTTTAAAGGTGTCCATAGCCTCAGATCATACTTGGTTTTTCCTTTATACTAATGGATGGACCCCCAATCTATTCCTGGAAAAGAAGGAGCCTTGTACTCCTAGAGTGTGGGTCCTTTGCTTTTAAAGTAGTACTCCACTGGAAATCTTCTTTTTTTTTTTTTAATCAACTGGTGCCAGAAAGTTAAACAGATTTGTAAATTGCTTCTATTTAAAAATCTTAATCCTACCAGTACTTATCAGCTGCTGCATGCTACAGAGGAAGTTCTTTTATTTTTGAATTTCTTTCTGTCTGACCACAGTGCTCTCTGCTGACACCTCTGACCATGTCAGGAACTGTTCAGAGCAGGATAGGTTTTCTATGGGGATTTGCCCCTATTCTGGAAAGTTCCTAAAATGGACAGAGGTGTCAGTAGAGAACACTGTGGTCAGACAGAAAGGAAATTCATAAAGAAAAGAACTTCCTCTGTAGCATGCAGCAGCTGATAAGTACTGGAAGGATTAAGATTTTTAAATAGAAGTCATTTACAAATCTGTTTAACTTTGAGGCATCCAGTGGAGTACCCTTTTAACTAAGAAGGGACTGTATATGCTCAGTTTTTGTGGTGTTTGAGTTTTGTATTAGAAAAAAAGAAAAGAAAAAAATGTTAATGATAGGGACATTCATACACAAATATTTGGCAAAATATTACAGATTTTATTAGTATAGTATAGTAGGAGATTTTGTATTATTTGCATTACCTTCCGTGCAGACTCTGTGGGCAACAGGTTCTGGCTCATTTTGCTTGAAAATGTGCCGTCTCCATAGATGTCAATGTATTTCTGAGTGCATTCAACCGAAAAAACACATCTGGGATTCGGAATTTCCAAGCCAGAACATCCACCGCGGAAATTCTGTAGTGTGGATTGTGCTGCAAAATCCCATTGAAAAAATGGGAGGCTGCTACACCTGATTTGCTGTAGCGGTAAAATATGTACACACACAGTGAAAATAGCTGTATTAGGGAAGAGGGACAGAAACCAAATGCTGCAGCCTCTATGTATCCCCAGCTTAATATGTGGACTATTCAACTCTGCCTAACACAATACCAAGAAATAAATACCTACAAGAACAAATTGCAGCAGAAAGGATGTTGTTACGTTATGTGCTCCAGCCACACACACTGGCTGTAAGCGCATGGTCCTGTTACCTGCTTCTGTCGACGGGGCTGGGGCGCGCATCCGTGCCCCAGTCTGTCACTCACCTGGTGCTTCTCCTGCCCCCGCCTCTGCCTCTCTGCTCTGGCACATGTGTCCTTGTACCCTAGGGCGCGCGTACTGGAGCTATAAGATTTAAAGGGCCAGTGCGCTCATTAGTGTAATTCATCTGTGTCTCAATGATAAATTCCTCCACCCTCCTCACTTCCCTGCCGGATCTTTGTTGCCTTGTGCCTGAGAGAAAGAATACCTGAGATTTGCCTTGCCGTGTATCTGATCCTTTGCTCAGTGACTTGACCTTGCTCCTCTGCCGCCTGCCTCCTGACTACGCTACTGTGCCGCCTGCCTTGACTTTCTGCTATCCTGACTACGAGCTGCCTTATCCCTCCTGTGCCTCGCATCTCCTCAGCCGCCTGTGTGGTTGATTTGTGCCAGGGGTAGCGACCTGGGTGCCACCTGCCGCAGTAAGTCCATCACACTTTGTGGCGGGATCTGGTGAAAACCAGCGGCACCTTAGACTCTGCTCCCTGTTACGGTCTGAGTCATCTGCCACACAGGTCCAGCGGATCCACATCCACCGGAGTTCCTGGCTTCTGAAATGTGAGTGTGTACTGTTTAGATTGCCTGTATCATGTGGGTATCTGTTGCTGTTTATCTGTATGCTCAGCCAGTTATTTTGCACGTGCACTTTGTTTATAGAACTTGTTTATGCAGTGTATACCTTTTTGTCTCATTTCATGTATGGGAGGCACATGCTTCTTATGTTATCTAGAAATGGCCCTAATATTTAACACACAGAGCCGCCCCTGTGTTTTTCAGTTGCCATTGTCTTATTTTATGTATTCTAATAATAATTATACTTTTTAGTATACATTCTTTCTGCTGCAATTAGTTTTTGTAGGTATTTATTTTTTGGAAAAATATGTAGTGTAGATAGGCCTTAACTGTTAAGTCAGACGGAGCAAACTTCTATCTTTTCTCACAGTTTTTAAAGGATTTTTCCCATGTTCCACATTTAGGGAATAATTCACATGCACAGGATTTTTAAGAACGTTTTCTTAACCCCTAAATGACGCAAGACGTAAATGTACGTCCTGGTGCGGTGGTATTTAATGCACCAGGATGTACATTTACTTCCTGTACATGACCACGAGCATCAGACTGATGCTCAGGTCATGCACAGCAGGTCCTGGCTGCTATCAGCAGATAGGGACCCACCGGTAATGGCGCATATCAGTGATCGCGCTGATGTATGCCATTAACCCCTCAGATGCCATGATCAATACAGATCACGGCATCTGCGGCAGTGCGGTCACTAAAATGGATGATCGGATTGCCCGCATTGCTGCCGTGGGGATCTGATCATTCATAATGGTGGATGGAGGTCCCTTCACCTGCCTCTGTCCGTCTACTGGGGTCTTCTGCTCTGGTCTGAGATCGAGCAGACCAGAGCAGAAGATAGCCGATAACACTGGTCAGTGCTATGCCCTATGCATAGCATTGACCAGTATAAACAATCAAGTGATTACTATAAATAATCCCCTATTGGGACTATTAAAGTGTAAAAAAAAAGTTTAAAAAGTATAAAAAAACGTAAAACAATGTGAAAAATCCCCTCCCCCATAAAAATGTAAATTGTCCCTTTTTCACATTTTACCCCCAAAAAGTGTATAAAAAAATGTATAAACATATTTGGTATCGTCGTGTGTAAACATCCGATTTATTAAAATATAACGTTAATGATCCCGTACGGTGAACGGCGTGAATGTAAAAGAAAAAAAAGTCCAAAATGAAAAAAAAAATTTTAATAAAAAATAAAAAATGTACTAAAAGTTATATACAGGGGTCCCTCAACATATGATGGTAATTCGTTCCAAACGACCCATCGTTTGTCGAATCCATCGTATGTTGAGGGATCCGTGCAATGTAAAGTATAGGAAGCTGTACTCACCTGTCCCCGTCGCTCCGGACCAGGTCCTCACCGCTCCCGATGCTGTCCCAGGGGCTCCCGATGCTGTCCCGCTGCTCCAGTGTCTTCTTCGCGATCCTCCGACTTCTTCCGCATCTTCTGCAGGGTCCGGGCCTCGCTTTCTGTTGACGTTATTACGCTGCTGCGCCGGCGCGGCGTGCGTAGTGACGTAATAACGACGCCGGAAAGCAAGGCCCAGACCCTGGAGAAGATGCGCAAGACACCGGAGGATCCTGAAGTGGACCAGGAGCAGCGGGAATAGGTAAGCGAACCTGCCATGGATGCTTAAACTGCTATCCGACAGCAGCTTAAGCATTTTGCGCTGTCGGATAGCAGTTAATGTGATGGCCCCGACATATAAAAGCATCGTATGTCAATGCTGACATCGACATGCGATGGCCTCTGAGAGGCCATCGTATGTCGATTTTATCATATGTCAGGGCCATCGTAGGTCGGGGGGTTACTGTATATGCAAATGTGGAATCAATGAAAAGTACAGATCACGGCACAAAAATTGGTCCTCATACTGCAGCATATGGAAAAATGAAAAGGTTATAGGTCAGCAAAATAGAGGGATTTTAAATGTGCTAGTTAGAGATGAGCGAACTTACAGTAAATTCGATTCGTCACGAACTTCTCGGCTCGGCAGTTGATGACTTATCCTGCATAAATTAATTCAGCTTTCAGGTGCTCCGGTGGGCTGGAAAAGGTGGATACAGTCCTAGAAGACTCTTTCCTAGGACTGTATCCACCTTTTCCAGCCCACCGGAGTACCTGAAAGCTGAACTAATTTATGCAGGATAAGTAATCAACTGCCAAGCCGAGAAGTTCGTGACGAATCGAATTTACTGTAAGTTCGCTCATCTCTAGTGCTAATTTGGTTAAAAAGTTAGCGATTTTTTTTAAGGTGGCACAATAATAGAAAAGTATGTAATCATGGGTATCATTTTAATCGTATTGACCCATCCACAGAATAAAGAAAAGATGTCATTTTTACCATAAATTGTACAGCGTGAAAACAAAACAATTTTTTTGGTTGGGCCATACATTTTATGGTAAAATGAGTGTTGTCTTTACAAGGGACAACTGGTTACGCAAAATACAAGCCCTCATACTGGTCTGTGGATGAAAATATAAAAGAGTTATGATTTTTAGAAGGCAAGGAAGAAAAAACAAAAACATAAAATTTGCTTAGTCCTTAACCCCTTAAGGACACATGACGTACTGGAACGTCATGTGTCCACTCCCGATCTATAACGCGGGGCCACGGCGTGGCCCCGCGTCATAGCGGTTCGGGCCCGGCCTCTAACAACGGCCGGGACCCGTGGCTAATAGCGCGCGGCATTGATCGCTGTGCCGCGCGCTATTAACCCTTTAGACGCGGCGTTCAAAGTTGAACGCCGCGTCTAAAGTGAAACCGAAAGCATGCCGGCTAGCTCAGTGGGCTGTTCGGGATAGCCGCGGTGAAATCGCGGCATCCCGAACAGCTGACAGGACAGCGGGAGGGCCCCTACCTACCTCCTCGCTGTCCGATCGCCGAATGACAGCTCAGTGCCTGAGATCCAGGCATGAGCAGTCATGCGGCAGAATCATCGATCACTGGTTTCTTATGAGAAACCAGTGATCAATGTAAAAGATCAGTGTGTGCAGTGTTATAGGTCCCTATGGGACCTATAACACTGCAAAAAAAAAGTGCAAAAAAAAAGTGAATAAACATCATTTAACCCCTTCCCTATTAAAAGTTTGAATCACCCCCCTTTTCCCATAAAAGAAAAAACACAGTGTAAATAAAAATAAAAATAAACATAAATGGTATCGCCGCGTGCGGAAATGTCCGAATTATAAAAATATATCGTTAATTAAACCGCACGGTCAATGGCGTGCGCGCAAAAAAATTCCAAAGTCCAAAATAGTGCATTTTTGGTCACTTTTTATATCATGAAAAAATGAATAAAAAGCGATCAATAAGTCCTATCAATGCAAAAATGGTACCGTTAAAAACTTCAGATCACGGCGCAAAAAATGAGCCCTCATACCGCCCCATACACGGAAAAATAAAAAAGTTATAGGGGTCAGAAGATGACAATTTTAAACGTATTAATTTTCCTGCATGTAGTTATGATTTTTTCCAGAAGTCCGACAAAATCAAACCTATATAAGTAGGGTATCATTTTAATCGTATGGACCTACAGAATACATATCAGGTGTCATTTTTACCGAAAAATGTACTACGTAGAAACGGAAGCCCCCAAAAGTTACAAAACAGCGTTTTTTTTTTAATTTTGTCGCACAATGATTTTTTTTCCCGCTTCACCATAGATTTTTGGGCAAAATGACTGACGTCATTACAAAGTAGAATTGGTGGCGCAAAAAATAAGCCATCATATGGATTTTTAGGTGTAAATTTGAAAGAGTTATGATTTTTTAAAGGCAAGGAGCAAAAAACGAAAATGCAAAAACGGAAAAACCTCCGGTCCTTAAGGGGTTAAAGGGGTTATCCAGGAAAAAAAAATGTTTTATATATCAACTGGTTCCAGAAAGTTCAACAGATTTGTAAATGACTTCTATTAAAAAAATCTTAATCCTTTCAGTACTTATGAGTTGCTGAAGTTGAGTTGTTCTTTTTTGTCTAAGTGCTCTCTGATGACACGTGTCTCGGGACCCCCGCCCAGTTTAGAAGCAAATCCCCATAGCAAACCTCTTCTACTCTATGCAGTTCCCGAGACAAGCAGAGATGTCAGCAGAGAGCACTGTTGCTAGACAGAAAACAACAACTCAACTTTAGCAGCTGATAATTATTGAAAGGATTAAGATTTTTTAATAGAAGTAATTTACAAATCTGTTTAACTTTCTGGAGCCAGTTGATATTAAAAAAAAAAAAAAAAAGTTTTTACCTGGAATACCCCTTTAAGGCCAAAATGGGCCGAGTCCTTAAGAGGTTAATGACAGGTACTCTTTAAATAACATATAATGGCTGCAATTCAAAAAAAATACTCCTCTTTACCTCTTGTCAAGATTTGACTTTCGACCACAGCTACTTCTGTTTGTAGAGGTTTTGCCATTCTTTGCATACAGAAATGTGATCAAGGACCCAGTAAACATTAATACACTTATCCACTCTGGTCACAAAGAACCCTACAAGGTGCTCATCAACAATCATTCCCCTTTGGAAGTCTCTCAATTCTGACATGCAAACCCATAAAAACAATAACAATTTTTTTTTAGAAGAGAACAAGTAATAAAGTTTATTAACAGCCATATAAACTACATAACACAAAAAGAAGGCATTGCTGTTGCCATCAGGTAGAGTTTAACTTGAATATATAAAAACAGTCAAACCTCAATAGACAAGACAGACTCCGACTGTTCACAGTAAATTATGGTCACAGCTTCCAGCTCCCTATACAGCTCACAGAGCATGTCTAGAAAACTCTCTCATAGAATTCAAAAGGGTCCCCTCAAGTCTATTGTTTCAAGTCTTTGGGGCTGCTGTAAAGCATATCTCTAAATGCTGTGCAGCTCTTGGCTGCTCCAATAATAATGCACATAAAAACAAATGAAGAAAATAGTTCATTATCTGCCTCTAAACAGTAAAAGAGAAATCTATGGGACACATTCCTTTTAAAACAAACTCAGGAGGGTGTTGAAACTATACTTGCAAATAGGTTAGGGAACTGTAAATACAGGAATTTCTTTGTATAAATCTATTATCAAACCACTCCATTTATTCAATTCAATAACACATCAGGTTAACGGTGAGGGAGTCAAATTCTCTGTGGGTTTTCTTTTAGCAAATACATCAATTGACTGTCGCACTATAAGCAGAATGATGGCCACTGACTGATTTACCGAGAAACAGCATGAAATCAGATTTCTTCAGAAAAGGAGTGATTCCCGTAACTGCAGTATTTTAGAGAACTGCTGTGTATGCAACTCCCTAATATTTTATTTTAATAGGTTAACATACGTTTTAACGTAAAAGAGACTTCATATTACGCTGCCCAGGGTAAGACAGAATGCATAATAATAGCGGATGTCCATGTAAAAACAAATGTTACAGTGACAAAGCGAAGATCACATTCAAACATTCAACATTTGCTTCCTGAATTACTTCTCATTATGGTGCATTTCTTGGATTGCAGGCGCTGTGATAAATCTTTAAGATGGGGCTGTTTATATTAAGGCTTAACTCATTTGTCAAACAAGACTAAATAATAATACATTTGTTTACAGCAAAGATTATCAGCCAAGTGCAACAAAGTCTATGGATTCCATCACTGGCAAACAGGTGAGAACATTTGTTAAGAGGCACTGCCATGACTGCCATGACTGCCATGACTCATTGAGTATGTTTTGACAGTGCACCTTTCATAAACTGGGGAATAATTAATGGTCTTTATTAAGCAGCCGTCCTCTACAATTGAAAGCCATTCATGTCTGATTTATGGAAATTGTATGTAAGATCTGGGTGACAGCACAAGACAATACAGGCCTCACGTTTTAAAACTGTATAAAACAAAAACTACTCCACTACTTTAAATCTTATCCCTATACACAGGACAAGTGTCTTGGCTGGGGGGGGGTATTGGGTGACCTCTGAGACCCCCGCAATCTCTGGAACTGTTATGGAGTTCTCAGGGGGGTCCAAGAGGTTGGACCCCCAAGTGATCAGATATTTATCCCCTAATTTGCATATAGGGGATACGTTTTAAAGTAGTGGAGTAGCATTTTTGATTCAAAAGAGAGAAGTGGGGTATTAGTCTTTCCTTTTATACATTTCCACCTTGTTGGATACATTCCCAGCTTTGGCTTAAAAACATGTTTTAAAAAGTGCATGTGTCATTTTAGTCCCAGCCCTTGTTTAGTCTCAGAGCCAATCATAGCTAATTAACTAATTAAAAAGTATTTGCCATAAGCCATTACTTTGAGATCAGTGGAGTCTGGACTCTAGGAACTCCATCTATCCTGAGAAAAAAGTGGCCTTGTTGCCTTTACAGTCCTTCCCTGCACAGAACCATTCCAGTACACCACTGAGCCAGGGAACAAGCGGCACATCACTATTTAAGTGAAATTCCCATAACGCATTGCTTTTTTCAGCTATTCATGACAGTTCTTGCACCCTGCTCACTCCCCTTCCACAGCACTCCTGCCAGTTCCACCGCCCAAAGCTGCTGCAGAACATTTTTTTACAAAGCAAAACATTGACTTAACTGGA
This sequence comes from Hyla sarda, assembly GCF_029499605.1. Lineage (NCBI taxonomy): Eukaryota > Metazoa > Chordata > Amphibia > Anura > Hylidae > Hyla > Hyla sarda. Next base: position 379,527,774 of record NC_079191.1, on the reverse strand, counting down.
TGTGTAGAGCAGTGAGCCTAAAGGTGCTGTACTCATTTCCTGTCCGCACTGCCTGTGGCATTGTTCAGAACAAGGCAGCATGCTGTAAAAACACCTCATTCTACCCTAAATGTCCCAATAAAGATATATGGGTATGTAATTGTGTGATGGTAATGTAGGCTATAGGGGCTGGTCAGAGGTAGTGACATCATTCCAGGGGGTAGGACTTGAGCTCACAGAAAATGGTCCTAAGACAGCAGAGAATACTAAGTAATCTCAGGATTGAGGGAGCTGCTGAGATAACACCACGCTGACAATGAAAGGACTACACAACTTCCTGTCAGAGGTGAGATAAAGCAAAAGCATGCTATAGATAATACAAATTATGAAAACATACAATTAGAAAGTTATATATCCCAGGATGATGTTTCTTTAAATACCATTTTTTAATACCAAAATAGCCTTTGAAGCAATGCTGGTGTTAATAATGGGGATGGCCTTTTTGAGGGAATGTGCTTGCTTTTGGTAAGTACAAACCATTGCATACCAGGAACATCTCATAGGACCTGCTGTTTTCTAGACATTCTGACCAAGTCTACTGCAATGAGTCAAATTGGGCTATGAGCCAGAGAGTGAAGCACCCAGCTGCATACTCCTCTCAGTTTGCTCCTTTATATAGCTGATCCCCATTATATATATATATATATATATATATATATATATATGTATGTATATTGTGGTAAAGTGTACGGGTAAGTGGTATATTTCGCCTGGTTTCCTCAGCCAGGCAAGAGAAATGAAATCCAGAAGGATATGCTGCTTTAGCTGAACTAGAACTAGTCTGCTAGGCCTCTTTTGTTTAAACTTCATGGGCTGGATTTCCTGGACTGGAGGACAGGTTGGATGTGGGAGTGCTCCAGTCCACACCCCTAGTCCACTATGGGTTTCCCTATTTCAAGGTGTCCTCAGGTGAGGTTTGGCAGCTGCTGTTTGCTGGAGAGACAGAGAAGAAACAGCCACAGCCAGAGCTGCAGCTGAAACCTACCAGGTCTGAACCTTCCTCTATGGACATTTGTGTGAGTTTTCTTGGGCCAGACATTAGGCCCACAGTAGGATAGTGAGGTATCCTGATGTTTAGTTAGAGCCAGACAGGCTTAGGTTTTTGTTTTGTTTGTACTATGCTTTGTGCCTAAAATTCATTTAAATAAATATGCTCTTGGATGTTTGAAACCTACTGCCTGTGTGAATACTGTCATTGCCGACCCCACCGTGTGAGCTGTTCCCTACAATGTGTATATGTGTGTGTGTGTGTATATATATATATATATATATATATATATATATATATATATATATAGTGTCATGGCCGTAAAAGTTGGCACCCCTGAAATTTTTCACAGAAAAGGATTGCAGTAACAAATGTTTTGCTATACACATGTTTATTCCTGTTGTGTGTATTGGATCTAAACCAAAAAATGGAGTAAAAAAAGCAAATTGGACATAATGTCACACCAAACTCCAAAAATGGTATGGTCACAATGATTGGCACCCTTTCAAAATTGTGGATAAATAAGATTGTTTCAAGAATGTGATGCTCCTTTAAACTCAACTAGGGCAAGTGACAGGTGTGGGCAATATAAAAATAACACCTGAAAGCAGGTAAAAAGGAGAGAAGTTCACTTAGTCTTTGCATTGTGCATCTGTGTGTGCCACACTAAGAATGGACAACAGAAAGAGGAGAAGAGAACTGTCTGAGGACTTGAGAACCAAAATTGTTGAAGAATATCAACAATCTCAAGGTTACAAGTCCATCTCCAGAGATTTAGATTTGCCTTTGCACACAGTGAGCAACATTATCAACCCAGATGGCACTGTAGATAATCTCCCTGGGTGTGGACGGAAGAGAAAAATTGATCAAAGGTGTCAACGCAGGATAGTACGAATGGTGGATAAGCAGCCCCAAACCAGTTCCAAAGATATTCAAGCTGTCCTGCAGGATCAGGGAGCATCAGTGTCAGTGCAAACTATTCATTGACATTTAAATGAAATGAAACGCTATGGCAGAAGACCCAGGAGGACCCCACTGCTGACACAGGGACATAAAAAAGCAAGACTACATTTTGCCAAAAGGAACTTGAGTAAGCCAAAATCCTTCTGGGAAAACGTCTTGTGGATAGATGAGACCAAGATAGAGCTATATGGTAAAGCACATCATTCTACTGTTTACCGAAAATGGAATGAGGCCTACAAAGAAAAGAACACAGTACCTACAGTGAAATATGGTGGAGGTTCAATGATGTTTTGGGGTTGTTGTGCTGCCTCTCGCACTGGGTGCCTTGAATGTGTGCAAGGCATCATGAAATCTGAGGATTACCAACGGATTTTGGGTCACACTGTACAACCCAGTTTCATAAAGCTGGGTTTGCATCTGAGATCTTGGGTCTTCTAGCAGGACAATGACCCCAAACATATATCAAAAAGCACCCAGAAATGGATGGCAACAAAGCGCTGGAGAGTTCTGAAGTGACCAGCAATGAGTCCAGATCTAAATACCATTGAACACCTGCGGAGAGATCTTAAAATTGCTGTTGGGAAAAGGCGACCTTCCAATAAGAGAGACCTGGAGCAGTTTGCAAAGGAAGAGTGGTCCAACATTCCGGCTGAGAGGTGTAAGAAGCTTATTGATGGTTATAGGAAGCGATTTATTTCAGTTATTTTTTCCAAAAGGTGTGCAACCAAATATTAGGTTAAGGGTGCCAATAATTTTGTCCAGACCATTTTTGGAGTTTAGCGTGACATTGTGTCCAATTTGCTTTTTTTCCTCCTTTTTTGGGGTCTAGTTCCAATACACCCAAAGGGAATAAACGCGTGTGTAGCAAAACATGTGTTACTGCAATCCTTTTCTGTGAGAAATACTTAACTGTCTTGAAAATTTTCAGGACTGTATATATATATATATATATATATATATATATATATATATATATACCAAATATCCCAATTCACTTTGACAAATGTTCAAAGCAATTAAAATAAATAAATAAATAAGGGAAAATGAAATCCAAGTTCCATCCAAGTAAACAAAAAATTTATTTTACATCCATTGTTGCAAAAACTACGGAAAGTTACAAAACAAGTGTGGTTATTACTGGTTTTAGTCAGACACACATCAGAAGGAACTAACAAATGGTTTAAAATGTCCTGTCCCCCATGATGTAGTAAACACAGCTTTCTTGGTAGGTGGGAAAGAAAGAAGCTTTATAGGCTTATATTTTCGCAGCATGATAAAAGCAGGGCATGCCTTATGCTTTGCAAATTGACACCGTCTCCTCTTGTATGAAAAAGACTTTTTATGGTACTGCCAGGATACTTAATCAAAACCTTTGTGTGACTTGAGTGCTCCGATACACGGGGACAAATACCAAGAGAGACAATTGGAGAAGAAAACAGCAAGAGCAGAGTCTTAATACAGTCATTAGGGGGAAAGAACAAATAAAATGCTTTGCATGCTCTCCTTTTAAACAGGCTACAATTGCCAACCTCGATTTTTCTCCTTGTTGTTCAGCCATAGGTGCAGCCGCAGTCAGTGATTTTGATAACAACGCTGCTTAATGAGAAGGGCAATTGCTGAGACTATTTTCATTGATATAAACCCAACAGGAAAGTAGAAATGATAATGGAAGGTAACAAAAAAAAAAACACAAAACAAAAATGAGCAGATTGAGTGGAACATATAAAGTAAAAAGGCGCTGCTATGGAATGGGAGGTCCCACTTTCTAGCTTCTAAACTTCAAGCAGTGAGTAAATTATCACTATGGCTTTCATAAAAGCTTTTACATAACACAGACTTGACTAAGACACTATTTGTATCAAAGTAACTTAAAATAAAAAAAGGGTCTATTACGGTAGAACAACCTGAATTCTAGGCATCTTTGGCTATGGATCCATTTTAGACTTTGGTGTAGCAGAAGTGTCAGACTTAAAGTGTACCCGTAGTCAACAAAAACGTTTTATATAATGTAAATAATACCATTATATGTATATTTGTAATATACATTGGTTAAAAAATGTGTGTATTTCTGGGTGAAAAAATGCTGTCCCTGCAGCGATTGCATGTGGAGTCTAAATAAAGGAAGTGGGGGCAGGATAAGCAGGGCTCAGTGCAGGCTCCTGGCTTGTCAATCATCCTGATATATGAGCCAGGAGTGTGTCACAGGGCCTCACTGCACAGAGACCTGCTTGTTCTCAGTGTACAGAGCCCTGCTTGTCCTCACTGCACAGAGCCCTGCTTGTTCTCAGTGTACAGAGCCCTGCTTTTCCTCAGTGCACAGAGCCCTGCTTGTCCTCAGTGTACAGAGCCCTGCTTGTTCTCAGTGTACAGAGCCCTGCTTGTCCTCAGTGTACAGATCCCTGCTTGTCCTCAGTGTACAGATCCCTGCTTGTCCTCAGTGTACAGAGCCCTGCTTGTCCTCAGTGTACAGAGCCCTGCTTGTCCTCAGTGTACAGAGCCCTGCTTGTCCTCAGTGTACAGAGCCCTGCTTTTTCCCAGTGTACAGAGCCCTGCTTGTCCTCAGTGTACAGAGCCCTGCTTGTCCACCCTCACTTCCTGTATTTGGACTACTCTCAGAGACACACAGACAATAGCTGCAGGGACAACAAATATACATATAATGGTATTATATAAATTATATAAAAAATGTTGTTGACGACAGGTACACTTTAACATTATAAGCATTCATTTCCCTTATTTATTATTATAAAATAAGCCACATACCTGTCATAAGACACCTAGCAGGGCAGCAAAATTGTTCCACAGTTAGCAACTGTAGTCATGCAACAAAATATAATGGTTAAACAAAACTGACACCACACCTACACTACTGCATCTAAATAGTCTTGAACAGAACTGAAGTGGCATAATCCTGAGAGATCAACATATCAATACAAAAATCTTTATTGGGACTGTGGAGAGGAGATGAGCTGACAGGTAGACTATGAAGGTAAGTAGTCAATGGTGACAATATTAGTATATTCCAAAGGGATGGAAACATGGAAGAAATGTGCACTTTTGCCATCCTACAATGGGGTTAGTGCAGAGAGATGTGGTGATAGTACAAGTATGCTTCAGAGTATAAATAGAGACAAACTTCTACACATTTTGAAAACTGCATGGTCTTCTTCCTTAGGGAAATGTTTGGCCACATGCCTTCACTGCTTACATAACCTAGCATACTTCCTCTGAAACCAAAGATAGAAATGCCTTACTAAGTCATAAGATTAAAGTATTACAGATTAAAGCAAAACTGTCAGCAAAGTCACCCACATTAACCAGTGATACTGGCTGTAAGTGCGGGTGACACTGATTAAAATGATGCTTCCTATGCCCAGATCCATTGCAGCGTTCCTCCGTTATGTTTCTAATTGTGATTATGCAAATGACCAGTCAGTGGCACGGGTGGAGTTACGATGGCGGCCTCGGGCACTATGACGTCTAAGGGCTCAGCCCGCTCATACATATTCATACAATCCCCTCCACTTCCCTGTTCTGTATTTACTCATACTGCGCATGTGCTGATGATCTAAGAGGAGTAAAGAGGTAATAATTGAGTGACCTCTAACCCCTTAATGACCACGAATGTATCTTTACATCCGTGGCTAGCTCCTGATCTGTGACCTGCGGCTAATACTGGACATTGCTGATCGGGCTGATGTCTGGAATTAACCCTTTAGACGGCACAATCAAAGTTGATCGTGGCGTCTAAAACGGAAGAATATGCTGCCGTTTGGCACAGCAGAGCTGTTTGGGACCGCCGCGGTGAAACAGCTGGGAGGACAGAGGGAGGTGTCTTACCTTGTTCATGGCTGTCCGATCGGCATTTGATTGCTCCAAGCCTGAAATCCAGGCTTGAGCAATCAAGCACAGAAAACACTGATCAATGCATTCCTATGGCAAAGCATTGAACAGTGCCTCCAATCAGTATATGCAATATTATATCCCCTAGAGGGGGCTATAACACTGCATTAAAAAAAAAGTTTAAAAAAAAAGTAAATAAATTGGATTTAACCCCTACCCTGATAAAAATCTGAATCACCCCCCTTTTCCATAAAAAAAAAGTGTGTAAATAAAAATAAAAACAAGCTTATGTGGTATCACCAGGTGCGTAAATGTAAACAAACTATAAAAATGTATCATTAATTAAACCACACGGTCAATGGCGTACGCGCCAAAAAAATTCCAAAGTCCAAAATAGCGTATTTTTGGTCACTTTTTATACCATAAAAAAATTAATTAACCTACAGAATAAAGATAACGTGTCAATTTTACTGAAAAATGTACTGCGTAGAAACGGAAGCTCCCAAAATGTACAAAATTGCGTTTCTTCAATTTTGTTGCACAGTGTTTTTTTTTTCCGTTTCGCCGTAGATTTTTGGGAAAAAAAGCTTGATGTCATTACAAAGTAGAATTGGTGGCGCAAAAAAAAAAGCCATCATATGGATTTTTAGGTGCAAAATTGAAAGTTATGGCTTTTTAAAATGTAAGGAGGAAAAAACGAAAGTGCAAAAACTGAAAAGCGCTTGGTCCTTAAGGGGTTAAAGGGGTTATACACTATAAGGTGATTTTAGTACATACCAGCCAGACAATAATGGACATGCTTAGGAAGGATCTGCGCTTGTCTTGGGGCTAAATGGCTATGTTGTGAGATTAACAGAACACTGGCTAGCTTTTTTTGAACTGGTATTTACTGTTTGAGTTTCCTTCTTTTCCTACAAATCCCATAATTCCATTTCCTCCATCCCACACATCAGCCACCCCACCCATTGAAACATAAATGAGCTGCATCCATTCAAAATATCTGTGTTTTTCAATCAGGGTGCCTACAGCTTTTGCAATAATACAATTAGTTACAGATTGATCTCTCTCCCACCAAGCGTTCACTCTACACATTGAAGCATACAGGCTCCCTGTCATCAGCTGACTAATGATGTCAAGTCTCGGCCGCATTGCAACCTGGGAAAAATCTGAGACAAGTCATTTTGTATGCTGTTAAAAATAAATATTGGGGGGAAAATCACATAAGAATTGTGGGACCACTATCACACACAGGTACAGACACTATATTATGAACTACACTAACTTTACAGCCCCTGTAGCATAGTCAAATAAAAAAAATCCTGGAATACCCCTTTAATGCTGGACACATAGGGGGACATTTATCAAGGTTTGTTTATGTATTCCTTCTTTTTCATTATTTTTTTCTTAGAATTTTTTTTGCTTATGTGCGACTTATTTATCAACAGGTTTCAGCCTGTTGATACATTTCTTTCACATAAGCAATTATATATCTTTTGCTTTGGTAGTGGCTTTTTCTGCTCCATGTCTGAGCTGGAGTAAATTTAGTAGGTTTTTTGATGCGATGCGACTTTTTTGCGACTTTCGCACTTGATAAGTCTCTGACCACTGCAAGTCAAAAATCGTTTTTTGCTTTGGTAAGCTAAATTCTCTTTTTTTTTTTTTTTTTTGCTTAGGGCACTGCACAATCAAAAAGTAACACAAAAAATATAGTAGGCACACATGCGACTTTTTTTGCGACAATTTTAAGTAAAAAAAAACTACTAAATGCTTTGATAAATGTCCCCCTTAGTGAATAAAACTGTCTCCGTCTTTACTTCAGGCCTCTGACTTAAATACCCATAGAACAAGGTCTTTGAAAGCAATATTGTGCTGTTTGGCATAACGGCATAGAGATGATGTCTTGATTTTACTTTCTTTTATCTGTTTTTTTTTTTTTGTCATTTTTACTTGGTACTTTCTTCCACTATTGTATAGAGATGCAGAATATTAAAAGTGATTAAAGAGTACCTGTCACCAAACTAAACTTTTAATATATTGCTCCTTATGTAATTATAAGACACTTAGCTATTTACTTGCTGTTAAAATTCTCAACCTTTATATGTTTTTAATGTGATTGAAAAAACAGCCACTAGGTGGCTCTGTTCTGTTCTGCAAGTCAAACAGTTAGTTTGGTCTCTTCCTGGCCTGGCAGGAGACCAAACTCAGGAAATGCATGCAGGGCATGGCAGGCTTCAGAGATGTCGTGCATGCTGGGGAACACCTGCTTTCTCCTGCCGGGAGCTCACACAAAGTGAGCAAGGGGAAAGGTATGATGCAGAGATTTTTAAACCTCGGGAAAAAATTTAAGGGCAGGAGGGGTGTTGGGAGTAGTTAGGGAATATAATCAGAGTTGGTTTAGAAAATGTGATTTGATGACAGGTACTCTTTAAAGGAAGGACAACTGATAAATAGGCAACAGGGCCATGGGCTCCCAAGGGCTCCCATGATTAATGTGGGGAAAAAGGGTAGCATTTCAGATCTGATGACACAGAAGAACTACTGTAGCACAAACTAATACAAAAGTTATTATGGGCTAGTATACATAATTGTCAGAACACACTGCAAATACAACTTGCTGTGTATACGGTTGTATAGCCAATCCTTCCCACTGCCCGAAAGTACCTACAATAAGCACATGAGCATCCAAACTGTATCACTAAACAATGGAAAAAAGGTGATGTGTTCTGATATGGATATCTTGGGATGAGATGGCATCAGGAAGCACTATGAGTAGAGGACAAGCTACAAGAGGCCACATGAGCTAAGAGCTATGCTGTGAGTCCTGACATTCATATGGAGGTTATATTGCTATGTACTACCTACCTAAAATTTGCAGACCAAGTACACCCTTTATGGCAATGACACTGCATTTTTCAAAAACTTTTTTTTTTTTTTTTTAATCAACTGGTGCCAAAAAGGTAAACAGGTTTGTAAATTACTTCTATTAAAAAAATCTTAATCCTTCCAGTACTTATTAGCTGCTGAATACTACAGCGGAAATGCTTTTCTTTTTGTAACACAGAACTGTCTGCTGACATCACGAGCACAGTGCTCTCTGCTGACATCTCTGTACATTTTATGAACTGTCCAGAACAGCATATGTTTGCTATGGGGATTTCCTTTTACTCTGGACAGTACCTAAAATGGACAGAGATGTCAGCAGAGAGCACTGTGCTCATGATGTCAGCGGACAGCTCTGTGTTTCAAACGGAAAATAATTTCCACTGTAGTATTCAGCAGCTAATAAGTACAGGAAGGATTAAGATTTTTTAATATTAGTAATTTACAAATCTGTTTAACTTTCTGGCACCAGTTGATTTTAGAAAAAAAAGTTTTTCACCGGAGTACCCCTTTAATATATATGCTGTGAATGTCTTGGCAATACCAAAGAACAACTTCAGAGGTCTTGCGCCTCATAGATAAGAGCTGTTTTGCTAAAATAAGTGCATACACAACATACACAATTTTGAGCTGGGTTTTTAATGTTATGGTTAATTGATATTTTTTTTGTATTAAGTACAAAACTCATAACATAACAGTTCTGTAATTATTTGCCAGTAGACACTTATAGATTAGATACTTATCACCTTTTAATAAGTCATAAGACATAATATTGGGACAACCACTTTAGTGTCTATTTACACGTACATTATCCTGCGCATATTTGATGCACAGGATGTAAAGTTGCAGATTTGATGCTGTGTTCAAAAAGTTTACATTGAAATCTGCAGCATAAAATGTGCAGTTTCAAATATGGCAGGATACTTAAGGCGTGAATACACCCTTAAGATGCATTGAATCATTATAATGTAACTTTCATTAAAAAAAAAAACTAAACTTGACGAATCAGAGAGAAATGTTAATTTTATTGGTGGGGGTCTTGATGTTTGATTGGTGGGGGGTCTTGATGCCCTAGAACAAGAGCTCAGCTGAGTGCTGTTTCTGTGCATACTGAAGATTAGTGGGGGGGTCTCAGGATTCAGACCTCCACCGATGAAAACATAGAACATAAAGATTTCTGACAGGACAGGTACACTTCAAGGTTATCATATTGTAGAAAATATTGTTACATGTTAACAATTGAGCTATCATAACCATTATGTTAACATCTACTATCTTTAAATAAAAATAATTGTCACAAAGGAAACGGATAGTATTTTAGCTGTGTGAACTGAAGTGATGTACTGTAGCATTGGAGTTTTCAAAGGGACATGATTTCATTGTTTTCAAGAATTTCTCAAGGGGAACCTCAAAATCTTTGTGAGCCCCTTAAATGCCTTATGCTGTCTTCTTGGAGGGAAGATAATTTAACATTGATTTTATGGCATCCAATCAAAGTAAGAAAACAAAAAGCAAACAGACACAGACTACCCAGATGACTTTACAATGGCCAAGAAGAGGTCATACAGTCAGGGCAGCACAGTGAGTGATAACAAGGTGCATAGTGAGGCTCCAAAGGAGTCCTGGGCTTCTTATCTGTTGTTATAGTAAATGTGATAACCAGAGATCAAGCACATCATTACCACCAGGTATCATTAAACAGGTCTTGCTACTAATGGGCACAGATTGGAAGAACAAACAGAATCCCCGAGATCATCAATAGATGAAATGGTCTAGAAATTCTGAACGCAAGATAAGCAATCTTTACTATTCATTCCAAACCTGGCACAAGGCAACAATGCTTCCCTGGGGAACTATGTGAAGTTGTAAGCGAAGGAACTGAAAGAAGAACTTAGAGAACATTGTACAGATATATAAAATCTTCCATAAATTTATCAGTCAAGTTAATATCAAATAGAAAAAGAAAAAAAAAGGAATGTGTAGCTCACTTAGAATTGCAAAAAGAATGTACCTGAGGTTAACGGTGTTGCCTTCACCCAAGAAAGGGCAAAATGTATGGAGGTAATGGAAATAAAGTGAACCAGTCCTCGAGTACATTGGGAGAAGGAAAAGATGAGAGGAAGTAGGATCCAGATAAAGACAATTTATTATATGATGCATAAAATAGAATTAAGTGAACCTCCTGTCGCCTTAGCAGGGCCTTTGCATCAGGCGGAGGGGTTACAATGGTAAATACACAATAGTATAATAATATAAAATATATGTAAAAACTGTCTGGAATGGGTATACCAACTGAGAAGAAAATGGCTGGATGTTATCAAATAGAATAAAATGGGTTGTGCTAGAAGTTATGATAGTTCGTTGGTGACATAGTGCAAAGTTCAAATAATATAGAAATGTTCAGCAGTAATATGTGCACTATACCACCAACGAAATATCACTGCTGAACATTTCTATATTATTTGAACTTTGCACTATGTCACCAACGAACTATCATAACTTCTAGCACAACCCATTTTATTCTATTTTATAACATCCAGCCATTTTCTTCTCAGTTGGTATACCCATTCCAGACAGTTTTTACATATATTTTATATTATTATACTATTGTGTATTTACCATTGTAACCCCTCCGCCTGATGCAAGGGCCCTGCTAAGGCGACAGGAGGTTCACTTAATTCTATTTTATGAATGATATAATAAATTGTCTTTATCTGGATCCTACTTCCTCTCATCTTTTCCTTCTCCCAATGTACCTTTGAGGACTGGTTCACTTTATTTCCATTACCTCCAAGTGAATATCAAAGTTTGTCAGTTTTATCAAATATACCTGCTGAGCTTGGGTGTCTGTCTCATTTAGGGTGCTTCCAGACAGTATTGATAAGCTGCATATATTCCTACAATACCAGCACGGAAATTAACCCATAGTGCAGATTTATATGATCCTACTACTACTACTACTACTACTAATTATATATATATATATATATATATATATATATATATATATATATATAACTCAACGTGTGTATGTATGTATGTGTGTGTGTATGTTCCACAAAAACTTTCAAACGGCTAAAGATATTAACATGAAACTTGGCACATATGTTATATGTCAACAACAAACATAGGATAGGTAATTTAACCCTTACTCACCCCCCATTTGCCAGGGTCGGGGTTTATGTTTAAAGTCCCATAGAAGTCAATGGGAAATATATGTTACTGCATAAATTCCAAAGGGCTGGAGAAATTTCGATAATACTTGGTCACATGTTACTTATATGTCCACTTAAAATATAGGATAGTTAATTTAACCCTTAAATGGGGGATTTGTGAGGGTCAGGGTTTTTGTTTATAGTCCCATGCAAATCAATGGGAAATGTATGTTCCCACATAACTTCCCTAAGGCTGGAGATATTTTAATACCGGTACACATATTACGGGTCGGGATAGGAGGTCGGGATAGGAGGACGGGATAGGAGGACCGGGATAGGAGGACCGGGATAGGAGGAGTGGGATAGGAGGACCGGGATAGTAGGAACGGGATAGGAGGACCGGGATAGGAGGACTGGGATAGGAGGTCGGGATAGGAGGACGGGATAGGAGGTCGAGATAGGAGGTCGGGATAGGAGGGCGAGATATGAGGACTGGATAGGATGTCGGGAAAGGAGGTCGGGATAGGATGGTCGGAATAGGAGGTCGAGATAGGTCGGGATATGAGGTCGGGATAGGAGGTCAGGATAGGAGGTCAGGATAGGAGGTCGAGATAGAAGGTCGAGATAGGAGGACGGGATATGAGGACGGGATAGGAGGTCAGGATAGGAGGTCGGGATAGGAGGACGGGATAGGAGGTCGAGATAGGAGGTTGGGATAGAGGGACTGGATAGGAGAACAGGATAGGAGGTAGGGATAAAAGGTCGGTATAGGAGGCCGAGATAGGAGGACAGGATAGGAGGACGAGATAGGAGGTCGAGATAGGAGGTCGGGATAGGAGGTCGGGATAGGAGGTCGAGATAGGAGGACAGGATAGGAGGTCGGGATAGGAGGTCGGGATAGGAGGTCAGGATAGGAGGTCGGGATAGGAGGTCGGGATAGGAGGTCGGGATAGGAGGTCGAGATAGGAGGTTGAGATAGGAGGTCAGGATAGGAGGTCGGGAAAGGAGGTCAAGAAAGGAGGTCAAGATAGGAGGACGGGATAGGAGGTCGGCAAAGGAGGTCAAGATAGGAGGTCGAGATAGGAGGACGGGATAGGAGGTCAGAATAGGAGGTCAGGATAGGAGATCGGGATAGGAGGTCAGGATATGAGGACGGGATGTGAGGATGGGATATGAGGTCGAGATATAATGCCGGGATAGGAGGTGGGGATAGGAGGTCGGGATAGGAGGACGGGATATGGGGTTGGGATATGACAACAATATATGAGGACGGGATATGGGGTTGGGATATGACAACAATATATGAGGACAGGATATGAAGTCAAAAGCTTCCTCCTTTGTTTATTTTCCTCCCCAACAAGGATTAGGAAGGAAAAGCGGGCAACGCCGGGTACTCAGCTAGTATATATATAAAACTCAATGTGTGTGTATGTACGTGTGTATGTTCCAGCATCATGTCCAAACGGCTGAAGATATTAACATGAGACTTGGCACACATGTTTCTTATATGTCAGCAACAAACATAGGATAGGTAATTTAACCCTTACTCACCCCTATTTGCCAGGGTCGTTTTTTTTGTCCCATACAACTCTATGGAAAATATATGTTACTGCATAACTTCCAAACGGCTGGAGATATTTTGATAATACTTGGTCACATGTTATTTATAGGTCCACTTAAAATAATTTAACCCTTAACTACCCCCATTTGTGAGGGTCGGGGGTTTTTGTTTGTCCCTTGCAAATCAATGGAAAATGTATGTTCCCACATAACTTCCGTATGACTGGAGATATTTCAACAATTCCTGGTACACATATTACTTATATGTCAAATAAAAAGATATGATAGTTAAATTAACCCTTACCTACACCCTTATATAAAAGATGGGTTTTTGTTTCAAGTCCCATGCAAGTATAAGGGACTTCCAGTACGTTACTCCACATGCTCCGCTCGTCATCTCCTGGTGAATGTGTCAGTCCAGCTTGCAAGCCACACCCCATCTCACAAAGACACACCCACTGTTTAAGCCCCACCCATTTTATTATCTACCCTTTTTTGTGCATCGGTCTGGCTTGCAAATCATGCCCAGTCACACAAAGCCACGTCCCCTTCTATTTTCAGCTTACAATATCTTCATCATAAATCAGTCCCACCTGAGGACAGGGTATGAGGATTGGAACATGAGGACGGGATATGAGGTTGGGATAGGAGGACAGGATGGGATGACGGGATAAGGAGGAAGATATAGGAGGTCGGGATAGGAGGTCGAGATATGAGGTCGGGATATGAGGTCGGGATAAGAGGTCGGAATGTGAGGTCGGAATGTGAGGTCGGAATATGAGGACGGGATATGACAACAATATATGAGGATGGGATATGAAGTCAAAAGCTTCCTCCTTTGTTGATTTTCCTCCCCAACAAGGATTAGGAAGGAAAAAACGGGTAACGCCGGGTACTCAGCTAATTTATATATATATAAAACTCAATGTGTGTGTGTATGTATGTGTGCATGTTCCAGCATCACTTCCAAATGGCTAAAGATATTTACATGAAACATGATACACATGTTACTTATATTTCAACAGCAAACATAGGATAGGTAATTTAATCCTAATCTACCCCCACTTACGTATGGCTGGAGATATTTCGATAATATTTGGTCACGTTACTTATATGTCAAACAAAAATATATAATAGTTAAATGAACCCCTAACCTACCCCCATATGTGAAGGATAGGGTTTTTGTTTTAAGTCCCATGCAAGTATATGGGACTTCTAGTACCTTACTCTACAAGCTCTGCTCTGCATCTCCTGGTGAATGCGTTAGTCTGGCTGGCAAGCCACACCCTCCCCACATTCCATGTCCCATCTTGCAAAGACATGCCCCTTTTATTTCCAGCTTACAATATCTTTACCACAACGCATCCCTACCAGAGGACAGGATATGAGGATTACATATGGGTATGGGATATGAGGTCGGGATATGGGGACGGGATATAAGGGCAGGATATGAGGGGAAGATATGAGGGCTGTATATGAGGACGGTATATGAGGACGGGATATGAGGTCGGGATATGGGGACAAGATATGAGGTCGGAATATGAGGAGGGGATTTGGTGTTGGGATATCATGAGTGGATATGGGGTCAGGATTTAAGTATGGGATATGAGGACAAAAGCTTCCTCCTTTGTTGCTTTTCCTCCCCTAAAAGGACATGGTAGGAAAAAAAGGGCAGCGCCGGGTACTCAGCTAGTATATATACATATATATATATATATATATATATATATATAAAACTCAATGTGTGTGTGTGTGTACACTGCTCAAAAAAATAAAGGGAACACTAAGATAACACATCCTACAACTGAATGAATGAACTAATCGTATTAAATACTTTCGTCTTTATATAGTTGAATACGCTGACAACAAAATCACACAAAAATGATCAATGGGGGCACGACCGAGATAAAACTATCCATGTTTGCTGACGATGTTCTCCTGTACTTGAGTCAGCCGGAGAGAGATATCCCCAAGATACTGCACTTTTTCAACATGGCAAGTGGCTTCTCGGGTTATAAAGTCAATGCTTCCAAAAGTCAACTATTACCCCTGGGGAGCATCGCTTCTCGATGGTTGAATGGTGCCGGAGATCTTGGGGTACAAGTTAGCACGACAGCCATTACATATTTGGGTATACAAGTGGGACGCACACCAGATACACTTTACTCTTTAAATTATATCCCCCTGTTTAAGAAAATAATAGCGGAACTAAAACGCTGGGAAAATTTGCCGCTTTCCTGGGTCGGTGTCATTTGATCAAAATGATAAGCTTTCCTAGACTTTTATACCCGCTACAAACTTTACCTCTTCTTTTGAAGCACACTGACGTTCGCAGTATAAATTCTGCTTTGACTAGGTTTTTGTGGCAGGGTAAACGTCCGAGGATAGCGCTACAGAAACTAATGTTAAGCAAGGGGGATGGGGGAGTTAACTTTCCAAATTTAAGGGGATACAATTTAGCATGTCTCTTCAGCCATGTCTTGGACTGGCTACAGGGATCCACGTTTTTCTCCAATCTGTCGGTGGAGGAGGCACTGGCGGCGCCATGGTCACTCCGGGCACTACTACACACGTCATATGCTAAACTACCTCCCATAGTCAGGAATTCCACACTGCTCAAAGACACTGTAGTATCATGGAAGGAGGTTCGCAAGGTGTTTGGCCTTCCCTTCCTCATTTCGAAACAGATGCCCCTTAAGGGTCACCCTGAATTCCCACAGTGGGACTCCTCCCCAAGCTTTCGTATTTGGGAGGAACGTGGAATAACGACGGTACGTTGCCTCATCAACATGGACACTAGGCAATGGCTCACACCAGCCGGCATTATCCGCACATATGACCTTCCCCGATCACTTATCTTCTCCGCCAACCAGGTATATTCGTTTTGTCTGTCCAGATTGAGAAATCTCACATTAGAAGCTTCCACTCACGCATTAGACAACATTATAGGCCAGGAACCTAGGAAAACATCTATATCATTGCTTTACATGTACAAAAAAAGGAAAAAAAGATTGTTCAGCTCACCATTTGCTGAGGGCATAAGTAGATGGATGTGCGGTTATCATGCGGTTGTTTGCATGTGAACTTTGGAGCACGGACAGCACGGGCCGTATCCCGGAAATGCAGAACAAAAGGAAGTGGAGGAGATGGGTCCCGCTCACAAAAAAATGTATAAATAAAACTTAGCTTTTACTTCACATGGTTAAAAACATGGAACAAAAAAGAAAACAACAAAAACCCCATGGGTATGCTAAAATAAACGCTGACGCGTTTCGAACTTACAAGGAGTTCTTAGTCATGGCAAGTTATAAAGAAAGGTTTTTATACTAGTGTACCTGAGTATGAAGGAGTGGCTCCCACAGAGACCGACATGTGATGTCAGTTCCTGTGGAGCCTGGCCATGGAAGTTAATTGCCGCCAGGTGAGTAAACACCCTGACGTAAGGGAGATAAGTAAACTGACAACCATGCAGTAGTTCATAGCAACCTGTATCACAGCAGACAGAATGCTATAGATAAAGACTAGATAAAGACTAGAGACAGAGAGGCACAGCATATGCGATACGTATCAACCCTAGTAGGTTCACATAGATAGATATCTTACAAGTATATATACATAAGTATAAATGTCATTCCAAAATGTAGAACCGCATAATGTGTATAAGTGCCAATACTCGCATAAGTCATGGTATAACAAGGTTGTCATATATAGTGTCTACATCGGATCACAAAAGAAGACACAATAAGTAGATACAAAAATGAGATTAATTAGATTGAATAAAATAAAATTAAATGAAAAGAACAATGTCTGTGATCATCTACAGTAGGGATAAATATAAACTGATAATAAACATGTGTAGAAGATAGCAAGAAATAACCCTATCCATAGACACAATACAAAGATTCTTTGGAGACAAGAGCTAGTCAGCCCTGTGAGTAAATAGAAAATATGCAATGGGAATGAACTTTGTACCCCCACTAAGGGCAGATTTATACCAAACTATTAAGGATGTCAACAAATTCATTAGACTCATTACAGTAAAAAAAAATTTTTTTTGCGGATAACTCATTGGATTCTTCACAAACAGTATGTACTTCTAACGCAACATCAGACATAAAACCTCATCTTAACTCTAGAGGTGAAGGCTGTTTACCTCTGCAGGTGTCATTCCAGGATCTTGTAGCGACCTTTACACTTAATGAGCTGCAAGTTCCCTCATTGGATGACACTGCTGACACCCGTCACAGTACAGAGGACACCTTCTCCACCAGCAACCCTCAATTCTACCCGGTTAATTCACGCACTGACGGCATGGACCTTTTCCAAAACAGAGTGGAACAGGACCTAAAAAAAAACTCCTCAACAATGACATTACTATGACACATAACCTCAATAAACGACAACGTACAGCTTTGCAACAACTTTCTAACAACACAAATATCATTGTGAGACAAGCGGATAAGGGAGGATCTGTAGTCGTACTTGACAGTCTTCTATATCATAATTTAATCATGCTAATCTTACAAGATACGACTACTTACAAACCTCTTTCTACTAATCCCAGTAAACTTGTCTCAAAAAAGCTAGAAATTTTACTGCAAGAAGGAGTTATCCTTGGTATAATTAATGACAAACAAAAGGAGTATATGTTACCTCCATCACCAAAATGTGCCGTTTTTCATGGGTTTCCTAAAACCCACAAAGACACCTTTCCTCTGCCCTTACGGCCCATAGTGGCGGGCATTGACTCTATTGTTGAACGAGTTGGAGCTTGGTTAGACCATCTGCTACAACCTCTTGTTATCCGGACTCTAGCTTTTGTACAAGACACAAAAATGCTATTACAAGCCATGCAAAAGATAAAGTGGAACAAGCATAACAAATGGATGTCATGTGATGTAGTTGCGCTATATACTTGTATACCCCACAGTAAAGCAATTGATGCAGTTAAATATCATATGGACAAATACAGCAACTATTCATCAGATCTCATTCAATATGTTCTGGACGTTCTACATTTTGTGTTAACTAACAATTTTTTCTCATTTAATGGTCATTATTTTTTACAACTGGTTGGATGCCCAATGGGGGCCAAATTTTCCCCATCTCTAGCTAATCTTTACATGTCCCACTGGGAGGAGGCCTACCTCTATGCGGCCGTCCACCCCTAACATCCTTCGGTGGGGTGATACGGCCGTTATATTGACGACCTCCTCCTAGTGTGGAATGGGTCCGTAGAAGAGGCAGCTTGTTTCTTTCAATACATAAATCAAAACGATTTCAATCTCCGTTTCACTTACAATTTGGAACATCACATCATTAATTTTCTCGATGTCATGTTAATAGGAGATCATACTACCAATACCATCACCACAAAAATGTACAGGAAACCTACATCAGGTAATACTATTCTCCATGCCAACAGCTGCCATCCTAACCATACAGTCAAAAAATTACCTATAGGAGAATATGTTCGGGCAAGAAGAGCATCCTCATCCTAAAAGGACCATATTACACAAAGCAAAAGCCATAACAGATGCTAAAACAAGAACACATTATCTGTCCAACAAACCATCCGAATCAAGTCAAAAATCTCCACACAAAAACTGTGATCAAAACCTAACGTTTTCAACACCATATTCAGTCAATTTTGAAGCCATTAAAAACATAGGGGGAGAGTTATCAAAACCTGTGTAGAGGAAGAGCAGGGCAGTTGCCCATAGCAACCAATCAGATCGCTTCTTTCATTTTGCACAGGCCTCTTTAATAATGAAAGTAGTAATCTGATTGGTTGCTATGGGCAACTGCCCCGCTCTTCCTCTGCACGGGTTTTGATAAATCTCCCCCATAGTGCTTAAACATCTGCCCATCCTCCATCAAGATCCCACCGTCTCCACTATCTTACAACGTGGAGTAAGAACTGTTGCTAGAAAGGCACGGTCCCTCAGAGATAGATTGTCACCCAGCGAATATCGCTCCCCCCAGACATCTAACACCTGGCTTTCTACTATAGGATGCTACAAATGCAGCCAACCAAGATGTCCTCTGTGCAAATATATGCAGAATACCAAACAATTTACATCTTGTGTCACGCATCGCACTTATCAGATAAAAAACGTCATCAATTGCAACTCAGATCATGTTATATATCTGGCTACTTGCAATGATTGCTTACAACAGTATGTAGGGTGTACCACCCGTAAGCTTAAGACCTGCATATCAGAACATCTGAGATACATTTCGCCCACCAACACAATACCTAATATCCGATCTTCCTCTGGTCTAACGAGACATATCCGCGAGGCACATGGGGGTGATCCCTCGACCATTACCATTGTGGGTATAGAGAAAGTTGCACAACCGCGTAGGGGAGGAGATTGGGCCCGTCTGGTGATGTCACGTGAGGCATTCTGGATATTGTCTCTGGACTCCCTTGCACCCAACGAACTCAACTATCGAAACGATGTTATGTATATTTATTGACGTAGTCTCATTATAGATGTATATCTCTTTATCCATACAAGGTAGTGCCATTATTTACATTCTTATTTGCATTCTTTTATTTAGGTGCCAGTAGTTATCTCTATTGATATTGTAACTATTTCCAATATTTTCTTCTAGCATGCTATATGGTTGTATCAGAGCAATTTTTCTCTCTGTTGCCTATGGTTATGGCCCCAACAACCTAATATCTATTGTATATTGCATATTTTCTATTTACTCACAGGGCTGACTAGCTCTTGTCTCCAAAGAATCTTTGTATTGTGTCTATGGATAGGGTTATTTCTTGCTATCTTCTACACATGTTTATTATCAGTTTATATTTATCCCTACTGTAGATGATCACAGACATTGCTCTTTTCATTTCATTTTATTTTATTTTATTCAATCTAATTAATCTCATTTTTGTATCTACTTATTGTGTCTTCTATTTGTGATCCGATGTAGACACTATATATGACAACCTTGTTATACCATGACTTATGCAAGTATTGGCACTTATACACATTATGCGGTTCTCCATTTTGGAATGACATTTATACTTATGAATATATACTTGTAAAATATCTATCTTTGTGAACCTACTAGGGTTGATACGTATCGCTGTGCCTCTCTGTCTCTGGTCTTTATCTATAGCATTCTGTCCGCTGTGATACAGGTTGCTATGAACTACTGCATGGTTGTCAGTTTACTTATCTCTCTTACGTCAGGGTGTTTACTCACCTTGCGGCAATTAACTTCCATGGCCAGGCTCCACAGGAACTGACATCACACGCCGGTCTCTGTGGGAGCCACTCCTTCATACTCAGGTACACTAGTATGAAAACCTTTCTTTTACCAGTATAACTTCCCATGACTAAGAACTCCTAGCAAGTTCGAAACGCGTCAACGTTTATTTTAGCATACCCATGGGGTTTTTGTTGTTTTCTTTTTTGTTCCATGTTTTTAACCATGTGAAGTAAAAGCTAAGTTTCATTTATAAATATTTTTGTGAGCTGGACCCATCTCCTCCACTTCCTTTTGTATTGCTTTACATGCCCTTCCGAGACCGTCTCCTTAAATTGGACCCCAAAAAAAAATTTCCGGACGTGGGAGAGGTGGACAGGTGATGAGGGTATACGTGATGTTATCCTCCAAGGGTAGGACAGGGTGCGTAATCATATTACCAATGAGAGATGGAATCTAGAGAGAGGGAGGAAGGCGCCTCATGTGCGGGATCAGCAGGTCTTGTTAGTGGGGGAAGGAGAAGGTAATTCCCAAGCCGCTTACCAGAGTTGGTTGTGCGCCCACACAACAAGGTAAAGCATAGAATGAATATATGTGTTGGTCCACTGCAGCCCTCCTGGGTGGAAGTAGAATCAAAACAGAATGACCGTAAATTCAGGAGTTAGTCCGGCGCAGAGAGGAACCATCAGGGAGCCAGATAAAATCAATGGATTTATGAGATGCAACGCTTTTCACTGCGCATGCCTGATGAAGCTGCGCAGCGAAACGCGTTGCATCTAATAAATCCATTGATTTTATCTGGCTCCCTGATGGTTCCTCTCTGCGCAGGACTAACTCCTGAATTTACAGTCATTCTGTTTTGATTCAATGAGAGATGGAGGGAAACATGTCTTAAAGTATAACATGCAGCTTTATACGGCTTTAATATCCCCTCATCACCTTCCTTCCCAGATAGAATTACCAGCTGCTCGAAATGTCACACCCCTTTCACCAATCTATTTCATGGCGTATGGGAATGCTCTCAATCAGCAGACTACTGGCAGCAGCTATGCTCATATATAAGGGATCATTGGCGTATCATACTCCCATTCACTCCCCAAGCATGTCTCTTTCACCAGTTGCGCCCACTGGAGGAGGGGGAGGGAAGGGGAGAGGGGGTCCCAGGCATAATTCATGTAGTACTTCTAGTAGCTCTACGTTGTTTATTTCTCAAATGGTTGGACTCACAAACTCCGGATCTGCCCTTGTTGGTTTCGCAAGTGAAACTGTTCCTTGGTGTCGATAGACTAAACGCGGAAAGACATAGCAATACAGGTACCAAACGGTTTTTCAAGAAATGGACCTCCTTCATAATTTCTAATTTCACCCCTTCAGAGATTCAGAGCATAGTGCGTCCCTTTAGACATACTACTTGGTATAATGTTGAGTCTTTGAAAGGTACTTTGGGAGCCCTGGAGTTACCAGATTAGAGATGGTTTCTCTAGAGCTTTAATGGATAATTCATAAGGACATTGGCTGGTGGGGGAAGGAATTTTCATTTAATTTACATGACTTTGAAATGGGCCTTTACGGATGCGGGGTAGCGTGGGGAGATGGGGAGGGGAATGAAGGATTGGTTTTAGATATTTCTTGCTCATCGAGAAGGACCCTGTATGCTTCACTACTTATCAGGGTAATGTTATGTTACCGCATAATTGGATGTTTCAAGACCACTGTTGAGATAATTTCTTCTCTGTAGTACTTGACTTGATCTGTGCCAAATTATTCATTTACACATGACTGTATACTGATGTTTTTGTTATGTATTGGAAAATTGTTCCTGTTTAATAAAAATATATATATATAAAAAAAAAAACTGTTAGCTAAAAATGATCAATGGAAATCAAATTTATCAACCCATGGAGGTCTGGATATGGAGTCACACTCAAAATCAAAGTGGAAAACCACACTACAGGCTCATCCAACTTTGATGTAATGTCCTTAAAACAAGTCAAAATGTGCCTGTATGACCTCCCTACAACGCCTGGGAAGGCTCCTGATGAGGTGGACAGTCTGTGGTGCAATGTGACATTGGTGGATGGAGCAAGATATGATGTCCCAGATGTGCTCAATCGGATTCAGGTCTGGGGACCGGGAGGGCCAGTCCATAGCATCAATGCTTTCCTCTTGCAGGAACTGCTGACACACTCCAGCTGACAGTCTAGCATTGTCTTGCATTAGGAGGAACCCAGGGCCAACTGCACCAGCATATGGTCTCACAAGGGGTATGAGGATCTCATCTCGATACCTAGTGGCAGTCAGGTTACTTCTGGCAAGCATTTCTTTTTATTTTTATTTTCTTCAGTATATCGGCATTAATACAAGACACAAGACTGGGCGGGCTGAAACTTGTAGTTACCACGGCCGATACGTCACTCAGTCATGTGACCCGGATCTCCGGGTCACCTGATCGGGAGGACACTATAGTAATGCGTCCTCCTCCTTGGTAGCGCGATCTGGATCTCTAGATCACGTGAATGGGGGAACGCCATGACGACGCATCCCCTTCCATGAAAACGCAATGCTGCAGTCATGTGACTGGCCGCACTTCCGGGTACATCAGATCGGACGGCCGAATACAGAGACAGGGGGCGCGTGAAGATTAAACAAGTTTGGCGTCCCACGTAATATCCGGCCGTCGCTGCACACCTATACAGGTTAGTGAATTCAGCAAGGGCTGCCCTCATTGGCCTGTGGACTACAGGGAGGGGCTAAAACACACTATTATATCCGGATGCAGAGTCAGTGTCAGCATGGCCACTAGCAGTCCTCACACATCCTGCTCCTTATCGGCCATCCAGGATTGTCTCCCACCTGACTGCCCCCAGATTATCCCCTGATGAAAGGGGGGGGCGTGAAACGCGTTGGGACTATGCACCAGAGTGATCTACCAGTCAAACTCTGATAAGTATAGGGGTTCAGTACTTTTTACTGCATTACAGACCTGTAGCCTTTGTAAGGTGATTGTGTGCCAGCTGATCTATGATTGTGTGAAGTCGACTGGGACTTTAGTAGTATTGACATTATATGTTTCTTTACTAAACCTGACTATGATGGATACCCTGTCTTAAGTTAAACATCTGTGATTTGTTGTATACTACTGTATTATGGTGAATATCTTGCCTCAACAATAACTGAACATCTGTGATTTGCTATATACCACTGTAACTGGCTGTGCCTGCAATAACATCATCACCAGCATTGTGTAAATAGAGATTTTGGATGACATGTATGAACCCACATGTGTATGCATGCCATCTGTAATCCATACTTTATTTATTTTGGAAATCTTTCTGAAATAAATGCTGGACAGCTTATATTATCATTAGGCTGCCCACCACTTGAGTGATCTAGGCTAAAATAATTAATTTTGATAATTTTGACCTTATATCCATGGTCCATTATCCAGGTCTCACTGTGATATCATTAGATACAGGTCATCCTTCCCTGTCCTATAGTCAGATAGGGCTCCCCAGTGAGATAGAGAGCCCCTTTCCTTTTTGTCCTAGGACAGGTACATCTAAGGACAGAACAGGCCTAGGTTCCGGAGCTGGGCCGCCCTTATAAGGGCGTTAACTCCGCCTAGCGGTAGGAGTAGCTGGAGGGAAACAATAGGGTGAGCTATAGGTAGTGGCCACACGCACCAATTGGTCTTATATACCGCCCTGTAGGACCCTACCCAATCTTTCCCTACCTGTATCCCACATTTAGGTAGGTAACACATATATATATTGACTGGTAAATACCTGTGTGCATTTTTTACTATATTATTTGTAAGACTGCAATTGCGACCAATTATCAGGGTTGTTTTGCAGCAAGAATATTTTATTCAATTTTTTTTTTCGTGTTTGGCTATCGGATCATAAGTGGATCCTGGATTAATGCTAGTACTAGAGTGAAAGCACTGCCAGCATTCAAAAAAATCAGCCAGGATGCATAGGAACTGAGAAGTGGTCTGTGGTCACCACCTGCAGAACCACTGTTTTATAGGGGGTGTCTTGCTAAGTGCCTATAATTTCTACCTACTGTCTGTACCATTTGCACAACCACATGTAAAATTGATCAGTGTTGCTTCCTGAGTGGACAGTGTTGCTTCCTGAGTGTTGCTTCCTGAGTGGACAGTGTGATTTTACAGAAGTGTGATTGACTTGGAGTTACATTGTGTTTAAGTGTTCCCTTTATTTTTTTGAGCAGTGTATGTATGTTCCAGCATCACTTCCAAACGGCTAAAGATATTAACATGAAACCTGGTTCACATAGGCCCTTATTTACTAAGAGTGGAGTGTAGGTTTCTTTGTGGGTTTTAATTCCCTACAATTTATTTTCCACGGTATTTACTAAGGTTTCGCTACATTTTCCACTTTCCCTACACTTTGCTTTTTTTTAACACCTGCTCTGATCTGTAGGGTTTTCCTCGGATCAAATCCACCACATTTTATGTGGAAACCTTAGTAAATATGTTTTTTTTGGTGAAAATGTTGGGAACACGACCTGGCGCACAACCAGACAAAACATGTCAGGTTTGCAATAGTAAATGAGGGCCATATTATTTATATGTAAACTACAAACATAGGATAGGTAATTTAACCCTTACCCACCCCCATTTGCGAGAGTCGGGGTTATTGTTTAACCCCTTACGACCACGGACATAAATGTACGTCCTGGTGCGGGGATACTTAACGCACCAGGGCATACATTTACGTCCTGTACATGACATTTACGTCCTGTCTAGTCAAGCACTGCAGGTCCCGACTGCTATTGCCAGGCGGGGACCCGCCGGTAATGGCAGACATCAGCGATCGCGCTGATGTCCGCCATTAACCCCTCAGATGCCGTGATCAATAAAGATCACGGCATCTGATGCAATGCACGTGTTTAAATGGATGATCGGATCGCTAACGTCGCGGCCTCCGTCCGTCTCCTGGGATCTTCTGCTCTGGTCTGAAATCGAGCAGACCAGAGCAGAAGATCACTGATAATACTGATAAGTGGTATGCCCTATGCATAGCACTAAGCAGTTTTAGCAATCTAATGATTGCTATAAATAGTCCCCTATGGGGATTATTAAAGTGTAAAAAAATAAAAAGGTAAAAAAATGTAAAAAAATAAAAAAAAGGTAAATAAAATGTGAAAAATACCCTCCCCCCCCAAAAAAAATATAAATCTCCCTTTTTCCCATTTTACCCCCAATAAGCGTAATTTTTTTTAAAATTCATAAACATATTTGGTATTGCCACGTGCGTAACTGTCAAAACAATAAAAATATAGTGTTAATGATCCCATATGGTGAAGGGCATAAACACATTTTTTTTTTTAACCCCTTAAGGACTCAGCCCATTTTGGCCTTAAGGACTCAGACAATTTAATTTTTACGTTTTCATTTTTTCCTCCTCGCCTTCTAAAAATCATAACTCTTTTATATTTTCATCCACAGACTAGTATGAGGGCTTATTTTTTGCGTGACCAGTTGTCCTTTGTAATGACATCACTCATTATATCATAAAATGTATGGCGCAACCAAAAAACACTATTTTTGTGGGGAAATTAAAACGAAAAACGCAATTTTGCTAATTTTGGAAGGTTTTGTTTTCACACCGTACAATTTCTGGTAAAAATGACATGTGTTCTTTATTCTGAGGGTCAATACGATTAAAATGATACCCATTATTATATACTTTTATATTATTGTTGCGCTTAAAAAAAATCACAAACTTTTTAACCAAATTAGTACGTTTATAATCCCTTTATTTTGATGACCTATAACTTTTTTATTTTTCAGTATAAGCGGCGGTATGGGGGCTCATTTTATGCGCCATGATCTGTACTATTTTTTGATACCACATTTGTATATAAAAAACTTTTAATACATTTTTTATAATTTTTTTTTTAATAAAATGTATTAAAAAAGTAGGAATTTTGGACTTTTTAAAAATTTTTTCGTTCACGCCGTTCACCGTACGGGATCATTAACATTTTATTTTAATAGTTCGGACATTTACGCACGCGGCGATACCAAATATGTCTATAAAAAATGTTTTTTACGCTTTTTGGGGGTAAAATAGGAAAAAACGGACGTTTTACTTTTTTATTGGGGGAGGGGATTTTTCACTTTTTTTTACTTTTACTTTTACAATTTTTTACATTTTTTTTTACACTTGAATAGTCCCCATAGGGGACTATTCATAGCAATACCATGATTGCTAATACTGATCTGTTCTATGTATAGGACATAGAACAGATCAGTATTATCGGTCATCTCCTGCTCTGGTCTGCTCGATCACAGACCAGAGCAGGAGACGCCGGGAGCCGCACGGAGGAAGGTGAGGGGACCTCCGTGCGGCGTTATGAATGATCGGATCCCCGCAGCAGCGCTGCGGGCGATCCGATCGTTCATTTTAATCGCGAACTCCCGCAGATGCCGGGATCTGTATTGATCCCGGCACCTGAGGGGTTAATGGCGGACGCCCGCGAGATCGCGGGCGTCGGCCATTGCCGGCGGGTCCCTGGCTGCGATTAGCAGCCGGGATCAGCCGCGCATGACACGGGCATCGCTCCGATGCCCGCGGTTATGCTTAGGACGTAAATGTACGTCCTGGTGCGTTAAGTACCACCTCACCAGGACGTACATTTACGTCCTGCGTCCTTAAGGGGTTAAAGTCCAAAATTGCTGCTTTTTTGTCACATCATATTCCAAAAAAATTATATAAAATGTATTAAAAGTTTTATATATGCAAACGTGTTATCAATAAATTTTGAGGACGGGGCATGGGGTCGAGATATTAGGACAGGATATGAGGTCGGAATATGAGAAGGGGATTTGGGGTCGGGATATGAGGACAAAAGCTTCCTCTTTTGTTGCTTTTCCTCCCCCACAAGAATTAGGTAGGAAAAACCGGGCAGCCGGCCATGCATCTCATGATAGAATTTCCAGCATGTCAGTATATTTTGGTTGGGTGCACATGTTTATAAAATGGCACACTGAAGATGGCATACAGTTAGAAATACTTTTTCTTGGTTGTCTTGGTTGTATTTACCCTGAAGGCAAAACATATTAAATACAATGACAGTGTACAAAACACTATCAATCTCTACTCCCAGTGGGAACCTAAGAGCTTAAATGCAGCATAGCAGAACATTTGCCAGACATGACAGCCTGATGTTACACTTACTTAAATGCATCTATTATTTGACATCTATAGAATATAGAATTCAGATGGCAATTATATATCATTTTCACTTTCCAAAATATAAGTGCAATTTAAGCATTTTATCATACAGTTATAGCAGAGCGGAAATTGTAATTTGAAAAGATTCAGAAAGTAACGTGCTGCCCAACCCCCTATGGATCTCTGGAATGATGGCTGAGCTGTGAGAAAGGAGAACAATTTATTATGAAACATGCTGGCATGACAAACCAAACCTCCTGTTCAGGTGACATCACCACACAAGGTGTTCCTTCTGACAGCAAAAGATATGTGCCCACAGCTTAAAGAAAGAAAGAAAAAAACAAAAAACACCCCTAAATTCCAACCACTCCGAAGCCTCTGTCATCTAGACCCAAAGATCTCAGATTGTGCAGGAACTCAGCATGCAGAAAATACGTACAGAAGAGGGAACATATTCATTAGGGGTTATAGGTAAGGGACCAGCTGGGAAGAAAAAACTGTGCGCTAGGGAACGTCTCAAGTGCACCTTGAGCCTCATTTACATATTAGAATTTTTAACAATATCTCCGGAATGGTCACACCTGGTAAGGTAAGGTAACCATTAACAGGCAAGTACCAGCAGTTAGTAGGGGGTGATGCTGCCGACAGATTTCCTTATAAGTATCTGGATATTATCAGTAAATCTGAGTCATTGATGCATCAGCTGTCTCTTTCTGCATATCCGGCAGAGGTCAGTAACTGGCTGCTGCATCAGGTGCAAAGTATACATGATGTTATAACAGCACTTTTGAAGGGAACATCCAAGAGGTGGCATATTTTGGGTTAAATAAAGGCTTGTAAAATATTTTTTTTTACTAGAAATCCCTTTAAAACTTACCTATAGTCGTTTTTTATGTGAAAATCTGCCTGTTTGATTAGATTTAGAGTGGTGACAGGATGATTTCAGTGCTATCACTGCTGCCCAATAGTCACCCCCCCCTCCCATGGTGCACAGCTATTTCTTATTCTCTCCAATTCAGGGGGGGGGGGACAGGGCTGAGCTGTGTGCCATTAGTACACACAGTTGCTTCCTCCCTTACTTCTCTGGCCAATCACAGCACAACACATCACATACTCCTCAGTGCTATGCCATGGCATTAGTACTCTGCCCCTAGACAGGGTACTCTGCCGATAGACATCTTATCCCCTATCCAAAGGACCCCCATGATCTCTGTGCAGCACCCGGAATTTGTTTAGAACGCTGAGTGCAGGCACCGGGGCTTGTGACGTCTCGGCCATGTCCCCTTGTGATGTCACACCACGCCCTCTCAATGCAAGTCTATGGGAGGGGGCGTGACAGCAGGAGTGGTCGTGTTCCGAACGCTGAGGCAGTAGAGTACCCCTTTAAGCTTATGAAAGTGCACTGAATAGGCTTGCATTGTGCTGGCTGAGAATCTGCACAGAACTACTACTATAGATGGCATGTGGAGGGAGAAGGGGGTTTCTGATGTACTGGATCTTTGCAAGGTGCTATGAAAGCCGGTAATTTCTCACTGGTAATTCTGTTTCCTCGTAGTCACGACAGTACCACCAGAAAGATGGACTCCTCCCCCAGGGAGAGGAAACCTGAAGATTAAAAGGAAGTGCATCTCTCCAAAGCTCCAGTGAGTTATGGAGACATAGTAAACACTTTCAAATGGTTAGCATACATAAAAAAAATTATTATCAAAACTAACCTACCGTAAAAAAATAGTACAAAACACCTTTTGTAAAAAAAACCATAGGTGGGAATAGGTTGGGGTGCTGTTGTGACTACAAGGAAACAGAATTACCGGTGAGTAATTACCACCGTCACGACAGCACCACCAGAATACCAGAGAAACCTAGGTTGGGATAACAGCCTGAAGAACCCTACGACCGAAGAATAAAGATGAAAACTCGCCCAAATTAAGCCTATAGTGAAGGTATAAGGAGATGACCAGGTGGCTGCTCTACAAATTTGCTGAATAGAGGAATCTCTTTTTTCTGTCCATGAAGAAGCCATAGCTCTGGTAGAATGGGCTTTATGATTTAAGGGAGGTGCTAACGCTGCTGAAATGTAGGCAGTGGCAATAGCCCTTCTAATCCACCTAAAAATAGATTCCCCTGAGGCTTTCTCACCCTTTCTAGATCCAGAGATTTGAACAAAGATTTCCTAAAGGAGCTAGTTCTGTGTAGATATTCAATTACACACCTATGCACATTTAACATATGGAATTTCCTCTCTCCTTCATTAGGATTGTTACAGAAGGAAGGAAGGACTATTTCTTGAGAAACATGAAAGGAAGAAACCACTCTTGGCAGAAAGGCAGGGTCTAGTCTTAGTACAATTCAACCCTCCAGTATCTGAGTGTATGGTGCACTTGACGATAAGGCCACTATTTCTCCTACTCTTCTAGCAGATGTAATTGAAATTAATAAGGCAGTGTTTTGGGCTAGAAATTTCAGAGTCACTGAGGAAAGACGTTCATAAGGATCTAGGCACAAAGAGTTAAGCACAATAGTGAGGTCCCAAGAAGGTATCTTACCATCACTTCACAGTTGCAGTCTTTTAACAGATCTAATGAATCTAATGATCCAGGGATGGTCCGCTATTTTTTACTAAACAGTGCACCCAAGGCAGAGATAAGAACTTTTAAAGTAGCAGCATTTAGACCTTTTTCAAAACCTCTTGAAAGAAAGTCTAATATAGAGGCAATATTTGGTTTCTCTAAGTCAATGGAGGAAATATTTGCAGATTCCAAATACTTATTCCATATCCTAAAATATATATCTTTCAAGTAATGGGTTTCCTACTTGCTTGAAGCGTAGTTATCTAAGCATCAGAAAGACCCATTGCATTTGAGTATCACCCTCTCAAGAGCCAGGCCGTCAGGTGCAAACTGTGAACTCCGGGTGGACAATGGGTCCCTGAATAAGCAGATCCCGAAGTTCCGGAACCATCCAAGGGTCTCTGACTGACATTTTCCTGAGACAAGAGAACAAAACGGGGCAATCAGAATGACAGTTGCCTTGTCCTCCCTAATCTTTTTTTATTACTCTGGTAAAAAGAATCAGGGGAGGAAAGGCATATGCCAGGTCCCAGTCCCAAGTCTGTGACAGTGCATCTATATTGCCAGAGGCCTGTCTGCTGTAGACAGAGAGTAAATTGCTGATTTAGCGGTTCTTTCTGGTGGCAAACAGGTCTCTCTGAGGTTCTCCCAAAAGAGATTACCTTTGGTTTCAGCTGCCACTCGCCTTGAAGTACAGGATGTCAACTGAGATCATCTGCTCTGTAATTTAGTTCTCCTTTTAGATGCACAGCTGATATAGAATTTAGATAGGTCTCTGCCCAGGATAGGATCTGAAAAGACGTCATTAGACCAGGGCTTCTTGTGGTACCTTGTCAATTAATTGCAGACACAGCAGAGATATCAGACAAAATATTTACATTCGCACCCATAATAGAAGACCCCCTAACATTTGAAGGGTCCTTAGGACCACTAGCAATTCTTTATAATTAGATGAAGAGTCCTGTAAGTCTACTCCCCAACACCCCTGAAGATCCCGGGACCCCAAATTAGGGATCGACCGATATCGATTTTTTAGGGTCGATACCGATACCGACAAGGAGGAAAATGTCCAGATATGGTACAAAGATTCTGTCTCCTTCCCGAATGTGTTCTGCCATTTCCCCCACAATCTTGGTAAATACTCTTGGGGCCACTGATATGCCAAATGGGAGAGCACATATTCCGGCGCTGGACGAGTGATTGAAGGAGATCAGCAGCAGATATAAAAGCCAGGTAGGTTTAAACCTACCTGGCTTTTAAATCTGCTGCTGCTTTCCTGCAATTACTCGTCCAGCGCCTGAATCTTTCCTGTATCTCCAGTCACCTAATCGCTCATCAGTCTCCAGGAAGGCTGCGGACGACTTGGTTATTATCCTCATGCGCTATCCATTGTTGTGTGTGAGTTCACAAAACCTAATCTGATAAGCGGCTGTAGATGTTCCCTTCCCCCCTCAATCTGATCCTGAGGTTCTACACACGGAGTGCCTTCTATCTTCTTTTCTTTCAAACAGGAGAGCACAGAACTGAAGATGTAACAGTTGTGAGTTCACACACATTGCCAGTCTTAGATACCTGTGAAAGCTTACGTGAATTTGGACATGTAAGTAAGCATCTCTCAAATGTAGAGATGCCATAAAACAGTCTTTTGACAGTAGATTTATTGCTGATTTTAAAGTCTCCATTTTGAATCTTTTGTATTTCAGGTACAGATTTATAGGTTTTCGGTTTATTATGAGTCATACCGTCAATTTTAGGAGATCTATCCCAATTCATAGTGACCTCTTCATCAAAGGGATATTTCCTCTTTATGGCTCTTGGAATAAAAGACTATCTGGATTATCCCATTCCTTTTTTATAAGTTGTGTAACTGTTTTATGAACCGGGAAGACCCTACGCTTTTTAACTTCCAATCCCTCAAACATTATGTCTTTGATTGATTTTTGCTCTCTTGGTTCCTTAAGGCCCGTAGATGACCTTACAACCTTAACAAGCTGGTCAGTATCTTCTATAAGGAATACAGGCTTGCACGGGAGGTCCTCACCCGAAGATAGAAACTCATCCCCTGTAGAAAGATACATTTGACCTTCCCTTAGAACAAGAAATAAAAGACAGAATCAGTGTAAAATAAATATAAATTAAATACCTCATTTAGAATGAGTCGAAATCAACCCTTCTTCCTCATCCAAAATAATAAGAACAGAAGGGAAAATCACAGGTTGAGTTGTGGCGGGAGCAGCCAATATCCCTTTAAGGGAGTCCTCAATCTGCCTTTTAACCATTTCCTGCATCTGGAGTAGCAGATTCGGGGTTTCAAAAGTTAGAACCCTATTAGTACAGGATACATAATCTGCCACTAAAGCTGCCTTGCATATAGCGCATTCTCTATTTTTGCTCTTTTTGGACACCTTCCAAGGGATATCCTAAAAAACAAAAAAATTAACATCAGATACCCCAAACAAAAATAGTAAAAACACTTGCCCCATAGCCAATTTATGCCAAGGAAGGGGTCCGGTCGGATGTCTATGAACGATCCCGCTTGACCGAGTCCTCCATGAAGTTCATGCTGCAGAGCACTCCCTCCTGGAAGCTTATCTTGAAGAAGCCGGCTGTCCAGTGCACCAAAGGCAGGAAGTGCTAGTGAATTTCCTCTTAAAACTTCTGCCCCACCCCCGAGACCAGGCATCTGACATCACATCCTGTCTTGTTTGCAGAGTTCCAGCCGTCACTTCCTGTTACAGACATAAGACGCAAACCCCGCCTACAACATGGCCGTAGCCACCAGAGCTCTCCGCGAGACCCCACAGATGCCCCGACTTACTCCTCAGCCCGACGAGCAAGCCGGACAGCATGCAGGTAACTCAAGGACAGAATGAGCTAGCTGTTACCCGCTCCTACACCAGAACTACGGGTCAGAACGGGAGATTAGGAGAGAGGCAGGTGGAGGGAGCATGAAGGCAGGTGGTAGCATAACACCAACGCTGGAGGCACACTGGATGACCCCCAACCAGGGGTCCTCAGAGACCTTAGTCTCCCCAAGCACCGCTGGGTATGCCGCCTCCCAGGTCCCCCCAACCGACAGCATTTTCCTGAGACATGGAACTCCAGGCTTCCCAAGGGACAGGAGAGATGTATTTCCTTTTAAACTTCAGGTTTCCTGTCCCTGGTGGAGGAGTCCATCTTTCTGGTGGTGCTGCCATGACGGTGTGGAAAGCAGACATGAAAGAAACAGCAGGACAGCAAGGAAAGTGTTAACCTAAGCACTAAATAGGCTAGCACTGTGCTTGGGTATAAATTACTATACTACGATAGATGACATACAGGGGAAGAAGGGGTTACTGATGAACTGGCTTTGCAAGGTGCAATGAACAGAAATAAACAGCAAAATAAGGAAATGGTAACACTAAGCACTGCAACTGCTGACATGAGAAGGGGGCATTGCCTTGCTTAGACAGTGCAGATCTTCTGGACACCCACAGATGCTCACAGTCTTTCTTACTCCCCACGCAAAGCACATGCTAAGCACTGCCCCAATCCCTATAATACATCTTGCTGAGACTGTTATTAGAGATGGATTTCCCATCAAAGTATCAAAAATCAAAAAGGCTATTAAATGGAGGGAAGTAGTTTGAAATGACAGTGCTCATGTAAACAAGCCACCTGCTTAGACAAGCCTACAACTCATTTTTACTATAAGGAAGGCAATGTTCGATCAGAGCAGTCCATAGTATCTATAGGAGGAATCTGTGTTAACTTTCTGGCACCAGTTGATTTAAAAATAAAAATAAATTTCTACCGGTGTACCCCTTTAATACAGCAGCTTCTTTGGAAGTAATAATAAATAAATAAAAAATCAGGCCCAGTGCCGATCTGTAAAATAGGTGTTTGTGACTTTTAAAATAAGTATAAATATTTTCAAAAATGTATACAGAGTAATCTGTTTATGCAATCCCATGAATTATATTTTCAGATACTATACTCTTTACAAATCTTTAATGAACTTAAAGCTTTTTATAATGGAGTGTTTTGCTTTTTTAACTGCCCACTCTATGTTCTGAAAGCTTCTACATTATATTAAGACAATGCTCCAAAACTGATAGATGCAGAAAACAGAACAATTCAGCAGCAATTTATCCAGTTCAGACATCTGCCCTTTGCTGTACTACAGAATCCTGATGGGCAATTTGGACACAGTCCCCCATTTGAAGGACAGGGCACACTGCCAGACACTATAGAGCCTTATTCATGAGATAGGCCATCCTCTCTCTGTGCATTTTCATCTGGGAATTACTACTCTCAGCCAGCTTTGGGGAAGATTTGGAGTAATTTTGTTCTTAATTTACCGATTAAATT
Source organism: Hyla sarda (assembly GCF_029499605.1). Classification (NCBI taxonomy): domain Eukaryota; kingdom Metazoa; phylum Chordata; class Amphibia; order Anura; family Hylidae; genus Hyla; species Hyla sarda. The sequence goes on along the minus strand of NC_079191.1, from coordinate 379,492,994 downwards.
GACAACATAAGATCCTGGGATTGGTGCCTAAATGACATGTGCCTGTTAACAGTGGCAATGCAACTCTCTATTGGCTGCCAATAGTCTATCCAAATTCCAAAACTTGTCAAATGTTATTTCTTAAAGGGTGGATTTAAAAAAAGGATTTATTGGAAAACACCACTTCACTGCAGTTTATTAGCCAAATGCAGAGGTAGATTCAAAATATAAAGGCAAGATATATACCTCTCAATACTTTTGGAATTTACTTTTGGTTTTGGCTTAAAAAGCTGCTTAAAAAAAACTGTAATGTTTTTTTGCAAAAAAAAATAAAAAAAAATAAATGCTGTATGCGAAACCACCCTTATTGAGTTATCTATGAGATTAGTGAGGTTGATAGTGTTGGATACAACCAAACATGTGCTGAGATTGCAGAATAAAAGAAAAAAAATTGTTATTGCAATTTTCTATAAATTTTAGGGCTTGTTCACACTCAGAAATCTCTACTCACTAAATTTAGACCAGCAATTCCATTTGGAGATTCCATCTAAAGGCCGCCATTATCTCCTTTGACGGAAATGCAATCTGCACGTAATTCCGCCGAAAGAATAAACATGTTCATTTTTTCGGCTGCTCAATTTCAGCCACTGGAATTCCATAGTGTGAACATGTCCACGGAAGTTTCATTAACACCAATGTTAAGGTCCAAACAGCAGAATTCCCAAGCATGCAAAAAAAAAGTATTCCGCATGCAAAAATGATGTAGTGTGAACATACCCTAAAGTGTCTAGAGTGAGGGAGAATGGAGACCAAACCTCTTCTTCTGCAAGACCGAGTGCTGCTCTACCGGGAATGCTGGAAGTATTAGTTTTGCAATAGCTGGAGGCACACTGTTTGGAAACCACTGGTATAGGGTAGAGCATTCAGCAATGGACTCAAAGGCAGCAATAGTAGTCTTCCAACACAGATTTACTGGTTACAGAATTACGTGTTTTGCATCAAACACTGGATGCTTCTTCAGAGGAATCTGAAGCATCCATCATCATCATTTAGCTGATTATCAAGCCAAAATGTACCTGTATCACCAAGAACTAGCTAAATCTTGCAGAATACATGCTTATGCCTTTTTTACAATTCTCTACAGTCAATCCTTGACGCAACACACAAAAAGACTACACATGACTAGTGATGGCATCTTGTATGTAACATTGTATTTTATAATCTCTCCTTTGATGCTCTTACGTTTGGACAAATGTTATCCAGATGTGAGGTTTTTATTTTAATTGTAAAGAAAAAATGTACTGCGATGACAAAAAATTTTTTAACCTTTATTTTGTAAAACAACACTTAATTTTCAATAGCTTGGAAACACTGAGGTGCGATACAATTCTGTCATTTGTTCAGCGGCACACTTAAATCCTGTAGCTATGTTTATGACCCAAAACATGCAGATGTTCTGTCAACATGAAAGTAAAATCCAAGCTCTTCATATTTGTCGGCAGATATTACTGATGCAGCGCAAGGCAATGGCTTTCCCAGCTGTGGATTGATGCCTTTTTCAGGCTATTTGTCACTTAGCTTCTCCCTGGCCTTATGTCTCCGTGCAGTAGGATTGAAATTTTTAAGTAATCAATACCATATGTTTCATGCTTGGCTAAAAGAGCAAACAGGATCTCAGGGATTTCTTATGTTAAAATAAGCAAACAATCCCCATGTACCTCATAGATGTATTACCAGGCTCTGGACACGGAGAAGTAATAACGAAATCTATCAATATGTGCTCTGAGAAATCAAAGTAGATTACTGAGTATTTGCTTTTTTTCCTCTGTTCCTTTTGCAATTTAAACTAATAGCACACACAGAAAATCATTCCACGACTTCTGAGCTGGCCCACCTTTATTTAAAAAATTTCCTACAGTAAGACTGGATTAAAAAAAAAACTCTGATGGGGTCACTCACATTAGGGCAGGTTGTTCAATGCTTGACATCAGAAAACTAGCGAAATAAGGTTTGCTAAAAAAAAATAACTTTTTTTTTTACTGTGATAAACTACTTCTGCTCTTTGTCATTCTGTGTTTGTTGCAACAAGGTTTTTTCCGTAAAAATGTTTTGACGTTTCCAAGCTAGATTTCTGGCGTCAAGCACTGATAAATTTCCTCCATTGTGCACATAACACCGCATCCAATCACTGGCCTTAACCGTCAAGTATCATATAAGCAGAACTACTAATTTAGACGACAGTAAGGCTAGATTCTGAAGCTCAGAAATTTCCGCCTACAAGTTACGCTCGGAAATTTCGGTGCAGCAGAATCCCGCTGCACAGTGCTTAGTCATTTTGGGTGGAATCCATTGCGTCAGCTGAAAAATCCCCTTCCCCAATAAAAATGTAAATTCTCCCTTTTTCCCATTTTACTCCCCCCAAAAAGAGTAAAAAAACCATACATTTTTTAATAAACATTCGTTATCGCCACGTGCATAAATGTCTGAACTATCAAAATATTATGTTAATTATCCCGTGCGGTGAACGGCATATATGTAAAAAATGTAAAAAGTTCAAAATTGCTGCGTATGCGGAAAAATTTTAAAGTTATAAGTGGTCAAAATAGGGCAATTTTAAACATACTGATTTTGTACAAAAGGTTTGATATTTTTTTTAAAGCGGTACAATAATAGAAAAGTATGTAAAGATAGGATTCATTTTAATCGTAAAAAGAGTTATGGATTTTAGAAAAAAATCGGCCTGGTCCTTAAGGTCAAAATGGGCTTGGTCCTTAAAGGAAAACTGTCACCTTGATCACCCACACTAAACTTAATAAAGTGGGTTATAGTGTGTGTGACCAGGAATCCAAAGAGATGTCACTTACTATTATTGGTGCTGTGTTTCCCAAAATAGTGGCTGGCGAATTTCCCTCTCTGAATTCAGGGAGTCACGCGCAGTAGGCGGGGTCCCGCTGGCTGGCCGCCCCTGCTTCTTTCCGTCTTGTCAATCAGTCTTCCCCTTATTTAGCATATTCATATTCTGCAACTCCACGTCCTAGTGTCGGTAGAGCGCATGCGCCGGCAGCTCTACAGCTCTCACATGACTACAGCTCTCACATGACTGCTTACAGCAGTCAGAGCTCAGGACTTAAGAGAGCTGTATGTAAACTGCCAGCGCATGCGCTTTACCGACAGAGCACAGCACTCACATGACACATGACTCGCGTCACTAGGACGTAGAGTCGCAGAATATGAATATGCTAACTAAGGGGGCAGCTGATTGAGAAGATGGAAAGAAGCAGGGGTGGCCAGCTGGCACAATTCTCACATTTTGGACATGTATGGCATATCCTGTGATATGACTTTGGCCATAATACCATCAAAAACTTATTTAGAGTTAGGACTTGGAGGAGGTTTGGGTATAGGTACAGTAACTACATGCATAATTAAAATTCATACCTTTTTCTTTAAAGTTGTGAAACCCTCAAGCAGATTAAAATTCAATGAATAATTCCTGTTACATTGACTAAGATATTAATTAAAAATCTTCTACTTTTCATGTGCACAGGTTTTATAAAGGAGAAAAGGCTTCTAAGCAATCTGGCAAAAGCTATCCTGGGGTTTAGATTGCATAGAATCTATTCATCGTATTACAGTATTGTAATACATTACAGACTCTCAACACCTAAAATGCATTTTACACCCCAGGGCTTAGTGGTAAAAGTCTTGATTGCGACTATTAAACTGTAACTCCATTTGGCTGTCGAATAAAGAATAATTTTACTAATCCCTCATCCTTGCAAGAATAAGTTATGCAAAAAAAGAAGAGAAAATCTAACTACTGGGCAAAATCTGAACTCATTATGGGTAAAGCCTTATCTCCTTATAAACAATGTTATCTCGGTGCCATAAAATCCCTGCTCTGATCCATCAACATGGAGATTCTGCTGGTCATTTATACAAGCATTTGTCAAATATATGACAGCTGTTATCTCAGCACAGAATGTGACAACATGATGGTAACAAACACTGTGTACAGACAGGCCCCTTATCTCAGAGACCTAGATTCTTCTGCAAAGCATTGTAAATCATTGTCCTCTATATCTGGATCCCACCAAAGCATTTGTTTTATATCTATCACTGGTTCAAAAACAAGAGCGTACAGATAAATGGACCATTCTAAAAGATCTGCAGTAAAAGTATGTCTCAATATGATTACACATTATAGATAAATATATGGACACACACATACATACTGATCAGCTATTGACTAAAACCACCTGTCTTATATTGTGTAGGCGCCGCTTGTGCTGCCTTAACAGTTCGGACCCATTAAAGCATGCAATCCAAAAGGTCTATGACAACAAGATGTTAGCAGAGGTTTCTATACATTGTAAGGTGAGGCTTTTCCAAGCACTTCCCACAGATGTTCAATAGAACAGAGTTCTGGGGACTTTAAGAGAGCACCTTGAATTCTTTGTCATGTTCCTCAAACCACTACTGAACTACAGCAGCCTGAAAGAGGCCATTGTCATTAGGCAATACCTTTATATGCAGCGGTGTACTTGGTCCATACAATGTTTACATTTACATGGTATGTGTGATCAGGTTTCAAAAGCAACCACGCTGTGAAGTTCCAAGTTTTTCCAGCAGAACATACAGAGTATTAGACTGCCTCTGCCCACCTGCCTATAAAGGTGCCATCTCTTTCCCATGTAAATAACAAACTAACAGTTGGCCGTGACATAAAATGTGATTCCTCAAACCAGGAAATTTTCTTCCACTTCAAAATGTTTCAATTCTGATGTAAACATGCCCAAAGTTAGAATCATACAATAGTCCAAAAAGTCTTAGTGTGCTGAAGCTAAGGGCCCTTGGTCAACATCTGAAAAACAACCCCAAAGCAGTATTCCTCCTCCAACAAACTTTACAGTTGCTGCAATGTAGTCCAGCAGATAACGTTCTCTTGGTTGAGAAACTTTGCCAAACTCACATCCATACTGCTCCCGAGTCCAGTGGTGCCATGCTTTACTCTACTCTACACTACACTAATGTTTGCATTGTGCTTGGTATGTAAGGCTTGCATGCATTCTGATCAACCATGGAAACCTATGCCATGAAGCTTCCTGCAGTTTTCATGCTGATCTAATGGCAGATGAGGTTTGGAGTTCTGCAGTTATTGGGTCAGCAGAGGATTGGAGACTTTTAGAATCTATGCACCTTAGTAGATGGTGTCTCTGCTCTGTAACTTTACATGGTCTGCTACTTCTTAGCTGACGTGTTGTGGTTTCTAAATGCATCCACTTTGTAGCATTATCACTCACAATTGATGGAGGAAGATTTAAGAGGCAAGACATTTTACAAACTGAATTGTCATAGCAATGATATCCTATTACAGTACCGCACTGGAATTCCCTGAGCTCTTCAGAACAACCCATTCCTTCACAAATATTTGTAAAGGCATTGATAGGGGCTGGATTGTATACACACATGACAATGGACCTAAATGAAACACCCAAAGTCAATGATTGAGAGGTGGGGCCTAATAACTTTGACAATATAGTGTATATGCAAAACTTTTATTACATAATGAAAATAGGACTATTCTCTGAACTAGATGATTTCTGCATTAGGCATTCGTTTTCCTGGAACCCCAGACACAAACCTCTAGAGATATCAAATAGCCACAAGCAAATATTTATGAAGAGAGTTCCATTCAACCTCCAGCATGCTCAATGGTATCTAGTTTGACTAACAGGAAAAACCAAAATATACCACACTAACAAAACGTCTCATATAATACGGTATTCTGAAACAGCAGCGACATAATGAATACTAATATGTGTATATGTATCTAACGCTTTCATATAAGACTTGGTTCCATTGGAAGGCTCGAACGGAGAGGTAAAACGGGTTTTCCAAAGTGCTCACACCGCTACGGTAGGTTAAAACCGCAGATATCAATAGTAAAGTAATAAAACGGCTTTAATGACATATAGACATGTCACATGACTTGATAAAGAGAGCTGCGCTCTCGAAACACGTTGTCTATATGTCATTAAAGCTGTTTTATTATTTTACTATTGATGTCCGCAGTTTTAACCTACCATAGCGGTGTGCACCCTTAGGAAAACCCGTTTTTACCTCTTCGTTTGAGCCTCCCAATGGAACCAAGTCTTCTCTGCAAACTCCGTGCATCTAGGGAACCGGGTCCTGGCTGCCGCGCAACTACTCCTGTTTATGTGCAAAAAGGTGTTGAGCTCTGAGCCCAACACGTCCAGGTAAGTGGGCATTTTACAAAGTAGAAACTGTTGTGTTGCCCTTGGTAATGGCACAAGGATAGCACCACCACTGTCTGGTTTTTCTTTCCATATAAACTAACACTTTCATATGGTATATACTGTATTATACAAGTCTCGCTGTTCAGCCTTTGCCAAATGACAACTACAACTGTATCAGCTTTGAAAAGACAAAAGCAATAATTCTTGACTGAAGAGGAAAGATAATTTAATACCATCGAAGAAAAAAAACAACAATAATGACCACAAAGCAAATTTTACTATATCCTTATATGAATCTGACATTGATGTATGTATAATAAGAAAATGTGCTGGGGAAAGAACTGGGAAATTAGATGGATCCATCAACCGACATCTTAAGTCCATATTCTGTGCCAGAAGCCACTAACGCTGAGATGACAAGCAGACAATTGTCATTCACTGGAGCCTGCGTGGTGTCAGTTGTGTCAGAAGAGTTTTCATCCTGCCAGCAGCCATTTTTAAACTCCTACAATATCTAAAATCAAATCTAAAAAATAGAAATGCAGAGATTGTATTGTTAGGGCACAGCATGGGGCAGCATGCCTCATGGAGTCAAGCGGGCAAAGGCTCCCTCTCCGACTGCAGTAGAGGAAGAAGTATTGCGTTGAAAAGATGACAGTGAGCAGGACATTTTGTCTCCTCACGTCTAAAAGGACCATTGTGGCTGTCTGTTATAGAATAGACTTCCTATGGGGATGCCACGAGTGCTCATCTTTTAGTACAGTGGAAATATTATGTTTGCTCATTTCTTATCGTGACATCATTTCCCAGTTTCCAGCCAAGGAGCTAATCACTGTCAAGCAGCGAGAACGGGAACAAAACATGCATATAATCATCCACTTTTATATAATATCACTCACAGAAAAGAAACATAGAAATTGGATAGTATGATAGATGCTATTCATATTAACACCTTCTTTTCTGCTTAGCTCTTGGTCCACATGTTGAACAAAGTTAACTTGATTCCAAAGAGGCACTCTTACTATGTATATTGGGTAGTCAGTAATTTGTTGGCTAAATCAATATGTTTATTTATGAATACATTAAAACATTATCGAGGTATTTTGACATAAAGATGCCTGGTTACTATGTAAAACTGCTGGTTACTCTTAGGAGAAGTACAGTAGGGTATATTGGCAACATCTAACAAGTTATAACATAAAAAACATCTTGCGAGTTTTAATCAATGGGTGTTAGGGTCCTGAGGCCCCGATTAATCACTAAAACAAAAACTAAGCAATGTACCCCTTCTGCTGCTTGGCTTCCTTTAGCCACACTGGCAGAGCAGGTTTGTGGATCCAGATTATATATGGGTCTGAGCACCATTTTTCTCTCGTCTCCAAGGAGAGTCTAGTAAATCTGCGCACTATATTCAGCTGCCTAATTTTGTCATTTTGTTCCAGCGATTGGTGCAATCTCAGGACCCAGACTCCTGCATATCAAAATTCTGCAATACCTTTAAATATGTCTCTACGACATGCCAGAAGTTTTTCCAACCTTACCTAAAAATTAGCCCCCATTTGGCCCATACGCGGAAAAATAAAAAAGTTATAGGGGTCAGAAGATGACAATTTTAAACGTATAAATTTTCCTGCATGTAGTTATGATTTTTTCCAGAAGTACGACAAAATCAAACCGATATAAGTAGGATATCATTTTAATCCTATGGACCTACAGAATAAATATAAGGTGTCATTTTTACCGAAAAATGTACTACGTAGAAACGGAAGCCCCCAAAAGTTACAAAATGGCGTTTTTTTTTTCCAATTTTGTATCACAATGATTTTTTTTCCAGTTTCGCTGTAGATTTTTGGGTAAAATGACTGATGTCATTACAAAATAGAATTGGTGGCGCAAAAGATAAGCAATCATATGGATTTTTAGGTGCAAAATTTAAAGAGTTATGATTTTTTAAAGGTAAGGAGCAAAAACGAAAATGCAAAAAAGGAAAAAACCCCGGTCCTTAAGGGGTTAAGTGATCTACCAATTATGTTCCTTATGAGGATTTAATATGTATAACGCTACCTTCCATTACCTGGCTATGTATAGTTTCTTGATCCTGTAGTCCTTAAAAAGCAGATATAAGCTTTTTATGTATATTGTCTATCTTGCCACCCAAGGGACTCCGCATTGTCAGCTTATGATTACTGATAACCTTGATGGATTATTAGAGAACTAATAACCAGTATGAACAATAGCCAGGGCATCTGACTTATTCTATGAAAAGTTTATAAACTTTATTTCCTCGAGGAGGAACTCTGGTACAGAACATCTTATCCCCTATCCACAGGAGAGGGGATAAGTGTTTAATCATGGGAGTCCAAACTCTGAGAGTCCCCCCCCCCCCCCCATCTCCTGCCTGACACCATAGCTCTCTCCATGCACAGAGCGACCACTGCTTGATGTAGGGATTACTGCTGACCACGGCACAAAGCGGCATGACACAACACGTCCCTCCATGTATCTCTATGGACAGCTGGAGATACAACATTCGTGTATCTCCAGCTCTTCCCTTGAGACACATGGACAGGCGTGTTGGCCACGGCTTCATGCTATGGCTGACAGTAATCCATGCATGAAGGTCGCTCTGTGCATGGAGAGAGCCAGGGTTCTGGGCAAGAGATAGGGTGGTTCCCAGCAGTTAGACCTTCGCGATTATAAACTTAGGGGATAAGATGTTCTATACTGGAGTTTCCCTTTAAGTAAATAAGGTTTTGAAACTGTTCATAGAATAAGTTGGATGCCTTGGCTCTTGTTCATACTGGCCTGACTGCTTATAAGGCCTTCAATTATCTTTGTATCCTGTGTATAGGGGATAAAAGGTTCTGTTTCAGAGTTCCCCTTTAATGGAACAGTAGCATACAACAGTGGACATTTTGGTCACACAAGGCTTTCTTCAAGACATAAAAATGAATAGTATTAGATTGTATTGGGGGATGCAAGAGCAAGCAATATTGAGTTGGTGCAAGGCATCCTATTTCTAATCATTCAGGCCTGTCCTATATCAATCACATTTCAGAACATTTTGATTAAAGGATTGAGTCATAAAGGGCATACTATTCTGAAGAATGTGAGTTGCTCGTATCACCAGACTACACCCTTCAAAGTCAACTCTCTACTAGGGAAAAGGTATCTGGCATCAGAAAAATAGCTATGAGCAACATCGTTTTGAATACACTTTCTTCACAGTATACAGTATTCTGCGCAGATTTGATGCACAGATTTGATGCGCAGGATTTCAAGCTGTGTTCAGTCATTCAGTTGACATTGAAATCTGCAGCAGAAAATCCGGCACATCAAATCTGCACAGAATACTGTACGTGTGAATAGACATAAAAATATCACGCTGCGCAAAATTTACGGCAGCAGCGGGAAATACGCTGCATATTCCTTGCTCACTATACACACAGGGCTTTCCGGCTGCCGCCCTATGTGTGTAGTGAGTTTTGGAGGCGGAGCCGTGTGCCAATGTGACTGTGAAACGCGGCTCCGCCTCCAAAACTCACTGCACACATAGGGCTGCCGCCGGAAAGCCCTGTGTGTATAATGAGCAAGGAATATGCAGCGTATTTCCCCCTGCTGCTGTAAATTTTGCGCAGCGTAAAATATGCTGTGTATATGCCAGGTGGGAACACACCCTAAAGGTGTTTGACATAGGTAGGGGGCTTCCTCTGTCAGGCCATAAGCACCCTGCTGAGGTCATGCTTTACCATGGTGGTTGGGGTTTACAAAAAGATTTAAAGGGCTTATTCAGAAATAGAAAAACTGAGCAAATTTCTTTCAAAAACTGCTCCCCGTCTGTCTCCAGGTTGGGTTTGGTTCTGCAGCTCAGTTCCATTGATGTGAACAGAGCCAAGTTGTAATACCACACAACCTGTGGACAGATGTGGAGCTGTTTTGGAAAGAAATTAGCAATGTTATTTTATTCCTGGGAAACCTTTAAAGGGGTACTCCGGTGGAAATCTTTTTTTTTTTTTTTTTTTTAAATGAACTGGTGTCAGAAAGTTAAACACATTTGTAAATTACTTCTATTTAAAAATCTTAATCCTTCCAGTACTTATTAGCATCTGTTTGCTACAGAGGAAATTCTTTTCTTTTTCAATTTCTTTTTTGTCTTGTCCACAGTGCTCTCTGCTGACACCTCTGTCCGTGTTAGGAACTGTCCAGAGCAGCATAGGTTTGCTATGGGGATCTTCTCCTGCTTTGGACAGTTCCTGATACAGGCAAAGCAGGAGAAGATCCCCTATCCAGAGGATAGGGGATAAGATGTCTGACCACAAGGGTTCCGCCGCTAGGAACCCCCGCGATCTCTCCTGCAGCACCCAGTGTCATCTGCTGCACGAAGCAAACTTGTGCCTGAGCTCTGTGACTGATGACTGGTGATACATGGGCCGGAGTCACGTGACATCATGGCCCTGCCCCCTCGCGGCCCCCAGCAGTGGGACCCCTGCGATCAGACATCTTATCCCCTATGCTTTGGATAGGGGATAAGATGTCTAGGGGCAAAGTACACCTTTAACCCCTTAACGACCACTGACGTAAATGTACATCCTGGTTTGGCGGTACTTCGCGCACCAGGACATACATTTACGTCCTGTGTATGACTGCGAGCATCGGAACGGTGCTCTCGTCATACATGGCAGGTTCTGGCTGCTAGCAGCAGCCGGGGACCAGCCAGTAATGGCCGACATCCGCGATCGCGCAGATGTCCGCCATTAACCCCTCAGATGTCGTGATCAATACAGATCACGCTGCCTCTGCGACCCGATCATCCAGCATGGCGGCCGGAGGTCCCCTCACCTGGCTCCGGCCGTCTCCTGGGGTCTTCTGCTCTGGTCTGAGATCGAGCAGACCAGAGCAGAAGATCACCGATAATACTGATCAGTGCTATGTCCTATGCATAGCACTGAACAGTATTAGCAATCAAAGGATTGCTATAGATAGTCCCCTATGGGGACATAAAAGTGTAAAATAAAAGTTTAAAAATGTAAAAATAAAAAGTAAAAAAAATGTGAAAAATCCCCTCCCCCAATAAAAATGAAAATTGTCAGTTTTTCCCATTTTACCACCAAAAAGCGTAAATAAAAAAATAAAAAAACATATTTAGTATCGCCGCGTGCGTAAATGTCCGAACTATCAAAATATAATGTTAATGATTTCGTACGGTGAATGGCGTAAACGTTAAAAAAAAAGTCCAAAAATGCAGCTTTTTTTGTCACATTTTATTTAAAAAAATTTCTAAAAAATGATCTAAAAGTTTTATATATGCAAATGTGGTATCGATAAAAAGTACAGATGATGCAAAAAATTAGCCCTCATACCGCCCTATATACGGAAAAATGAAAAAATTATAGGTGGTCAAAATAGGGCGATTTTAGATCACTGGTTTTGTACAAAAAGTTTTTGATTTTTTTAAGCGGTACAAATATATAAAAGTATCTAGTCATGGGTATCATTTTAATCTTATTGACCCACAGAATAAAGAACACGTCATTTTTACCGTAAAGTGTACAGTGTGAAAACAAAGCCCTCCAAAATGTGCAAAATTTTGGTTTTCATTTATATTTCCTCCCTAAAAAAAATTGTACAGTTGGTCACGCAAAAAACAATATGTGTCTGTAGATGGAAATATAAAAGAGTTATGGATTTTAGAAGGCGGGGAGGAAAAAAGAAAATGCTAAAATAAAATTGGCCTGGTTAAAATGGGCTTGGTCCTTAAGGGGTTAAAGGACCAAGGGCGTACATGTACGCCCTTGGTCCCATTACCAGGGTTTGAAACGTGCTCATGAGCTGAGCACGCTTCAAACCCCGTGGGTCGCGACAGTTATCAGCATCCAGGACCCAGGGTTAATGCTAGACACCGCTGATCGGGCCAATGTCCGGCATTAACCCTTTAGACGCAGCAATTAAAGTGGATCACAGCATCTAAACAGAAAGTAAAAGTGTTCCGGAAGCTCAGCGGAGCTGATCGGGACCATCGCAGGGAAACTGTGATGTCCTGATCAGCTGAGAGGAAGACGGGAAGGTGCTCACCTGTCTCCTCGCCTTCTGATCGGTGCTCTGCTGCTCCAGCCTGCTATGGCATGGCATTGATGAGTGTACGCAATCAAAAGATTGCATGTTATAGCCCCCTAGGGGGGGGGGCTAATTTTTTTTTTAATTAAGTGTAATAAAAGTGAACAATAATGAATAAAAGTTTGAATACCCCCCCCCCCCCCCGTTTTCCATTTAAAAAAAAACTAATGAAAGAAAGAAATTAAAAATAAAAATATTCATATGTGGCACCACCGTGTGCGTAAATGTCCAAACTATTAAAATATAAGGGTAGCTAAAACACACGGTCGATGGAGTACATGTAAAAAAAAATAACAAAGTCCAAAATTGTGCATTTTCGGTCACTTCAGATACAATAAAATATTAATAAAAAGCAAATCAAAAAGTCCCATCATAACAAAAATGGCACCAATAAAAACTACAGACCACAGTGCAAAAAATGAGCCCTCATATAGCCCTGTATGCGAAAAAAATTAAAAAAGTTTTAGGGAGATGACAATGCAGAAGATGATAATTATAAACATACTAATTTTGGTGCATGTAGTTATAATTTTATTTTTAAGTAGTAAAATAAAACCTACATAAATTGGGTATCCTTGTAACCGTATTAAAATTGTTCTAGTTGGACTCCCCATAACGCTTATTTTTTCGTATACGAGAAAGTATGAGGACTAATTTTTGCGCCATGATCTTTAATTTTTATTGATACAATTTTTGATTTGATGGGACTTTATGAACCCTTCATTTTTTTCTGGTACATGAAGCTACCAAAAAATACACAATTCTTGACTTGGTTATTTTTTTTTTTTTACATTTACACCATTGACAATGTGGTTTAATGAAAGGGGTACTCCGGCGCTTAGACATCGTGTTCGCTCCGAGTCTGACTACTGTCACGCCCCCTCCCATAGGCTTGCATTGAGGGGCGGAGCGTGACGTCACACGGGGATGGAGCCGTGACGTCACAATGCTCCGGCCCCGTGATTGACAGTAATCAGACCCGGAACGAACATGCTCCGGGTACTGATTTTAACGGGGTGCGGCGTGCAAGATCCTTTGGATAGGGGATAAGATGTCTAAGCGCCGGAGTACCCCTTTAATGTTATATTTAAATAGTTTGTACATTTTACACACGGCTATATCACATATGTTTATATTTATTTTTGTTTACATTATTTTATTTAACTTGTTGGGGACCAACGGCGTACAGGTAAAAAATAAAAAATAAGTTTTAGGGAGATACTAATACTTATACATATAATACTATTTTATATATATAATACATATAGGATGTGCATAAGTTACAGGATGACTTGGATAGACTAAGTGTCTGGGCATCCACTTGGCAAATGAGGTTCAATGTGGATAAATGTAAAGTTATGCATCTGGGTACTAATAACCTGCATGCATCGTATGTCTTAGGGGGGATTAAACTGGCAGAGTCACTGGTAGAGAAGGATCTGGGTGTACTTGTAGATCACAGACTACAGAATAGCATGCAATGTCAGGCTGCTGCTTCCAAAGCCGGCAGGCTATTGTCATGTATAAAAAGAGGCATGGACTCAAGGGACAGGGACATTATACTCCCCCTTTATAAAGCATTGGTACGGCCTCACCTGGAATATGCTGTTCAGTTTTGGGCACCTGTCCATAAAAGGGACACTGCGGAGTTGGAAAGGGTGCAGAGACGCGCGACTAAACTAATATGGGGCATGGAACATCTTAGCTATGAGGAGCGATTAAAGGAGTTACAATTGTTTAGTCTTGAGAAGAGACGTTTAAGGGGGGATATGATAAACGTATATAAGTATATTAATGGCCCATACAAAAAATATGGAGAAAAACTGTTCCAGGTTAAACCCCCCCAAAGGACGAGGGGACACTCCCTCCGTCTGGAGAAGAAAAAGTTTAGTCTCAAGGGGCGACACGCCTTCTTTACCGTGAGGACTGTGAATTTATGGAACGGTCTACCTCAGGAACTGGTCACAGTAGGAACAATTAACAGCTTTAAAACAGGATTAGATACATTTATGGAACAAAATAACATTAATGCTTATGAAGAAATATAAAATCCCATCCCTTCCCCAATATCGCGCCACACCCCTACCCCTTAATTCCCTGGTTGAACTTGATGGACATATGTCTTTTTTCGACCGTACTAACTATGTAACTATGTAACTATGTAATACATATAATATTATACATACTAATTTTGGTGCATGTAGTTATAATTTTTTTAAAGAAGTAAAATAAAATAAAACCTACATAAATTGGGTATCCTTGTAACTATATGGACCTACAAAATAAACATAAGGTGTCCCTTGTTGACACTCTTGAAACTCAATTGAAACACTTTTTTTTCCTTTACACTTTATTCTCAATTTTCAGTCCCCATAGGACACTATTATTAGCAATCTTCAGATTGCAAACACTGAACAATGCTTTTCCATAGAACAGCATTGATCAGTGTTATCAGCACTGTCTGCAGCATAGGAGCGCCTATCGGACAGCAGGGAAGCAGTTACCCTGCGCTACCGGCACCAGATTTTGGAATTTTTAGATGCCGCAATCAACTTTGATCATCGGCCTGCTTGGCAATGTCTGACATTAGCCACACAGCCTGGCCCAAGCAGGTATAAGCATGCTCAGCTCCTCCCTCGGGGCATCCGGGATGTGGGTCCTGGATCCCCAAGCAGCACCCTCATCCCTTGAAAACTTTAGGCCGATGGTGGGGGCCCTGGCTCTGTTTACCTGAAGCAGGGCTAAATGCCTGTAGAAATCACCTGCCCGGAGGAACTGTCCTGGGCATCGGGTGATAAAATTTCCACAACTCTGGGGGAATAGCTACCGCAGACAATTGCTAATCAATAGTATATAATTAACCCAAAAATTGTGCCACTAAAAGATACAATTAGTCCCGCAAAAAAAAAAAAAAGGCTAAAAATTTGTGCTGCTGATGTGTTTGCTACAGTTGTCTTGTAAGCAATCTGACAGCTGTGAGTAGGGTTAGGTCTGAACAGTCTTCTGGCCTTTGGATATGGCCAACAATGTTTCCAAACACAGATACTGAAAGCAGCAAGGAGGTGAAACACAAGTTAAAGGACTTTATTGCAGTAATGTATAGGAGATCAGTCTTCTAGGAGCAATTAACTACAGGGAAATCTTTGAAAAATATGAGAATCGCTGTTCAGACAATGGGTAATGACGATCATCAGTAAGAAGAGATTTTTTTTTATTTTTTACAAAAAAATGTATAGGACAAGGTCAGGTAAGATTTATTAAAAGATTATGGCTGACTTAAAATATTCATATGTTTTTCTCCTACCCAAACAAGGAAAGGTAAAGAAAGGGTCTGAGTTATTCATCTTTGATAAGGGCTCTTTTGGGCTCTTTTCGGCTTTGTGAACACTGCTGGGCAGCGTGGGCAAGGAGTGGCAAGTTTTAATTAAACGCTGTTCATAATAAACCTTTGAGCCTCATACTGATGTCTTGTAGATCCCACTAATGCTGCGGCTGGCAGCGTGACAATGCTTGACAACATACTACTCTTCAGCGGAGTTTGGGTTCCCTGCTAACAAGCCAAAAACGTTCATTCATTCACATGAGTGCACCAGAAGCATAGTGTAACACACAAAGAAAATAACATGGGAATTTAGTCTGTCTCCCAGGTGATAGGGAAGCAATGTGATGAAGGAAAAAAAAAACATGCAGTCGCTAGGCAGCCAGGAAAGTAAGCCGCGTGCCTGGTCTCCAGCTATGTGACTCTCTAGAGCTGGCCCATTACTGGTGTCACAGCACACCCTACTGACTGCAAAGAGTCAAAGCGTTGAGGAATAAAAAATATTCCATTTTACCAATTTACCCATCGAAAAAAGCTTATATATCCACAAGGATTCTTTGCTTCTGTAGGTGACTTTCACCTTAAAGTGTGACTGTCCTTTGTAAACACTTCTGACATGTTGTCAAAAGGTTAAGCCTTTTTTCCCCCAACATTTCAGGCCAAGAGTAAGGCAGGAGGACCCTTACATACAAATTCATCATCCAAACCTGCCAAAATAGTCAGGATAAGACAGCTAATATCTCTTTTTTAGGTGTATAACTTTCAGTATACACATGAGAAGACATTTTTTCAAGCACAACAAATTGGTAAATGCTGTTGTTGAATAAAAATGCAATATAGCCAGCAAACAAATAGAACTGCCTCTGTGTTTTGCCCCTTATATGTCCTGGTGGAGTATGTCTGGTTGTCCTTGTACAGGATAGCTTAGTAGAAATGGAGGAGACGTATGCTGTCCCTGTACACTACTTTTGGGGCAATAGATATTTAAACAGACACAGTCATGCTTGCAGAAGGACACATGGGCAGATTTAACCACTTAACACATGACATATCATTTTGGAAACTACACTAGGGATCGACCGATATCGTTTTTTTAGGGCCGATACCGATAATCGGTGGAGGTTAGGGCCGATAGCCGATAACTTATACCGATATTCCGGTATAAGTTATCGGCTATTTATCCCCCCGCGACACCGCTGCAGATCATTGATTTAAAGCGGGCGCTTTAAATCAATGCTTTGCAGTGGCTTTTGCTGTGCCATAGGTCGCCGCTGCCACGACCCACTTCTCTCCCCCTACCTGTCAGGGTGGTCCGGGCCATCCTTCCTTCCTGTAGTGTCCGGCGGCATTCCGGGTGGAGGGTGAACCGGTCCGGGCTGTCCTTTTCCGGGGGTCATCTTCTCCACTCCGGGCAGGCTCCGGCCTAATAACGCAGCATAGATGCCGCTGCACAGTGTTGCCCGTGCGCAGCGACGCACCTGACGTTACGGCGTAGCGGCATCTATGCAGCGTACTAGGCCGGAGCCTGCCCGGAGTGGAGAAGATGACCCCCGGAGAAGGACAGCCTGGACCGGTTCACCCTCCACCCGGAATGCCGCCGGACACTACAGGAAGGATGGATGGCCCGGACCACCCCCATTACGGGTAAGTTTAATTTTTTTTATTGACTCGGAGGGTGGGGGAGGGGCCCGACCGGTATAGCGGCATGGGCAAAAATCCATACCGGTATACCACCCAGCACTACGGTGGGGGGTGTGACGCGGTGCGGTGGGTCGGGGGGGCGGTCGCGGTGCGGTGGGTCGGGGGGGGCGGTCGCGGTGCGGGGGCGGGGCATTATCGGGTTATCGGCAAGGTAATTGCCGATACCGATAATGCCCAAAATCATGATTATCGGCCGATAATATCGGCCATACCGATAATCGGTCGATCCCTAAACTACACCTCTCAAGGCACATAACAAGGGGTCCAGTGAGCCTTAACACCCCACAGAAGTTTGACGCCTTTTTGTTAAAGTTGGATGTGTAAGTGAAATTTTTTTTTACCAAATTAACCATTTTTAAAAAGGATAATGGGAGAAAATGCCCTTCAAAATTTGTAACCCCATCTCCTCTGAGTATGGAAATACCCCATGTTACGACGTTAAATGCTCTGCAGGCGAACTACAATGCTCAGAAGAGGAGGAGTCACATTTGGCTTTTGGAAAGCAAATTTTGCTGAAATGGTTTTTGGGGGGCATGTCGCATTTAGGAAGCCCCTATGGTGCCATAACAGCAAAAAAAAACAACCCATGGCATACTATTTTGGAAACTACACCCCTCAAGGAATATTACAAGGGGTACAGTGAGCCTTAACACCTCACAGGTGTTTGACGACTTTTTGTTAAAGTTGGATGTGTAAATGGAAAAAAAAATATTTTCCACAAAAAAGCAAGTTTTTCCCCAAATTTTTAATGGGGAAAAATCCATACCGGTATACCACCCAGCACTACGGTGGGGGTGTGACGCGGTGCGGTGGGTCGGGGGGGCGGTCGCGGTGCGGGCGGTGCGGGGCATTATCGGGTTATCGGCAAGGTAATTGCCGATACCGATAATGCCCAAAATCATGATTATCGGCCGATAATATCGGCCATACCGATA
Organism: Hyla sarda; assembly: GCF_029499605.1. Classification (NCBI taxonomy): domain Eukaryota; kingdom Metazoa; phylum Chordata; class Amphibia; order Anura; family Hylidae; genus Hyla; species Hyla sarda. Next base: position 379,474,686 of record NC_079191.1, on the reverse strand, counting down.
ATCGGTCGATCCCTAAACTACACCTCTCAAGGCACATAACAAGGGGTCCAGTGAGCCTTAACACCCCACAGAAGTTTGACGCCTTTTTGTTAAAGTTGGATGTGTAAGTGACATTTTTTTTTACCAAATTAACCATTTTTAAAAAGGATAATGGGAGAAAATGCCCTTCAAAATTTGTAACCCCATCTCCTCTGAGTATGGAAATACCCCATGTTACGACGTTAAATGCTCTGCAGGCGAACTACAATGCTCAGAAGAGGAGGAGTCACATTTAGCTTTTGGAAAGCAAATTTTGCTGAAATGGTTTTTGGGGGGCATGTCGCATTTAGGAAGCCCCTATGGTGCCATAACAGCAAAAAAAAACAACCCATGGCATACTATTTTGGAAACTACACCCCTCAAGGAATATTACAAGGGGTACAGTGAGCCTTAACACCTCACAGGTGTTTGACGACTTTTTGTTAAAGTTGGATGTGTAAATGGTAAAAAAAATATTTTCCACAAAAAAGCAAGTTTTTCCCCAAATTTTAAATTTTTACAAGGGGTAATAGGAGAAAATTACCCACAAAATGTGTAACCCCATTTCTTCTGAGTATGGAAATACCCCATGTGTGGACGTCAAGTGCTCTGCTAGCGCACTACGATGCTCAGAAGAGGAGGAGCGCCATGGAGCTTTTGAAAAGAGAATTTGTTTGGAATGGAAGTCAGGGGCCATGTGCATTTACAAAGCCCCCCTGTGGTGCCAGAACAGTGGACCCCCCACGTGACCCCATTTTGGATATTACACCCCTCACAGAATTTAATAAGGGGTGCAGTGAGCATTGACACCCCACTGGCATTTGACAGATCTTTGGAACAGTGGGCTGAGCAAATTAAAAATTACATTTTTCATTTTCACGGACCACTGTTCCAAAATTCTGTCAGACACCTGTTGGGTGTAAATGCTCACTGCACCTCTTATTACATTACATGAGGGGTGTAGTTTCCAAAATGGGGTGACAAGTGTGGGGGGGTCCATTGTTCTGGCAATATGGGGGCTTTGTAAGCAAACGTGGCCTTCAATTCCGGACAAATTTTCTCTCTAAAAACCCAATGGCGCTCCTTCTCTTCTGAGCATTGTAGTTCGCCAGCATAGCCCTTTACATCCAAATATGGGGTATTCCCTTACTCAGAAGATATGGAGTTACAAATGTTGGGGGGATTTTTTCCTATTTTCCCTTGAGAAAATGAAAAAGTTTGAATAACACCAGCATTTTAGTGAAAAAAATATGTTTTTTTCATTTTCCCATCCAAATTTAACGAAAATTCGTCAAACACCTGTGGGGTGTTAAGGCTCACTATACACCTTGTTACGTTAAGTGAGGGATGTAGTTTCCAGAATGGGGTCACATGTGGGTATTTCTTTTTTTGCGTTTATGTCAGAACCGCTGTAAAATCAGCCACCCCTGTGCAAATCACCAATTTAGGCCTCAAATGTACATAGTGCGTTCTCACTCCTAAGCCTTGTTGTGCGCCCGCAGAGCATTTTATGCCCACATATGGGGTATTTCCATACTCAGGAGAAATTGCGTTACAAATTTTGGGTTTTTTTTTCCTTTTACCGCTTGTAAAAATAAAAAGTATGGGGCAACACCAACATGTTAGTGTAAAATTTTACATTCTTTTACACTAACAGGCTGGTGTAGCCCCCAACTTTTCCTTTTCATAAGGGATAAAAGGAGGAAAAGCCCCCCAAAATGTGTAGTGCAATTTCTCCTGAGTACGGAGATACCCCATATGTGGCCCTAAACTGTTTACTTGAAATACGACAGGGCTCCGAAGTGAGAGAGTGCCATGCGCATTTGAGGACTAACTTAGGAATAGCATAGGGGTGGACATAGGTGTATTCTACGCCAGTGATTCCCAAACAGGGTGCCTCCAGCTGTTGCTAAACTTTCAGAATGTCTGGACAGTCAGTGACTGTCCAGAAATGCTGGGAGTTGTTGTTTTGCAACAGCTGAAGGCTCTGTTTTAGAAACAATGCCGTACAATATTTTTTTTCATTTTTATTGGGGAGGATAGTATAAGTAGTGTTTTACCCTTTATTTTGTGTTAGTGTAGTGTAGTGTTTTTAGGGTACATTCACACGGGCGGAGGTTTACAGTGAGTTTCCCGCTAGGAGTTTGCGCTGCGACGAAACATTTGCCGCAGCTCATACTTGAAGCAGGAAACTTACTGTAAACCTGCCCGTGTGAATGTACCCTGTACATTCCCATGGGGGAACAAACCTCCAGCTGTTTCAAAACTACAACTCCCAGCATGTACTGACAGACCGTGCATGCTGGGAGTTTCTACTTGTGAAACAGCTGGAGGCTCACTGGATGGAAAACCTTCAGTTCTGTTACCTAACTCAGTATTTTCCAACCAGTGTGCCTCTAGCTGTTGCAAAACTACAACTCCCAGCATATACTGATCGCCGAAGGGCATGCTGGGAGATGTAGTTATGCAACAGCTGGAGGTACGCAACTACAACTCCCAGCATGCCCAGACAGCTGTTTGGGCATGCTGGGATTTGTAGTTTTGCAACATCTGGAGGGCTACAGTTTAGAGATCACTGCACAGTGATCTCCAAACTGTGGCCCTCCAGCTGTTGCAAAACTGCAAATCCCAGCATGCCCACACAGCAAACATCTGTCTGGGCATGCTGGGAGTTGCAGTTTTGCAAGATCTAGAGGGCCACAGTTAAGAAATCACTGTATAGTGGTCTCAAACTATAGCCCTCCAGCTGTTGCAAGGCAACTCACCGGCTTCTGTAGGTTCCAGGGAGCCAGCCGCACAACATCACCGCCTGGCCGATCACCGTCGCCCGCAGCCTCCGGATGGCCCGTATGACCCGGGATCGGCGCAAATCGCTAGTGTGAATTCTGATGACCCCCCCCCCCCCCCTGGGCATTTGCACAGGGTGCCTGCTGATCGATTTCAGCAGTTACCCCGGTCCCACGGGCGTACAGGTACGCCCTTGGTCCTTAAGTACCAGCGACCAAGGGCGTATCCATACGTGCTGTGGTCCTTAAGGTTAAAGGGGTACTTTTCTCCTACTCTGGACAGTTCTTAAAATGGACAAAGATGTCAGCAGAGAGCACTGTGCTCGTGATGTCAGCAGAGAGCTCTGTGTTCCAAAAAGAAAAGAATTTCCTCTGTAGTATTCAGTAGCTAATAAGTGCTGGAAGGATTAAGATTTTTTAATAGAAGCAATTTACAAATCTGTTTAACTTTCTGGCACCAGTTGATTAAAAAAAAAAAGTTTTCCACCTGAGTACCCCTTTAAAATCTTAAATGTAACCAGTATAGAGAACAAAAAAGGGAGGTTTAACAATATTGGCACAATGTTTCTTGTATTATACTTGAATTCCTATCTAAGTAGTAAAATTTAAAAAAATTTAATGAATGCCACTTAACCTAATTCTGGTGCCCCCCTCCCTCCAGTTTTCAGTAAAGTTGGGAAAGAATATGGTGTTAGTACTTTGTGTGCTATGTTTAAAAAAAAAATGTAGGACATTTCATCTGATTTTATAAGTTAGGGTGTAACCATGAGGCTGTTATTGCACATAGCCATGTGACTAACACCTAATAGAAGCCTCATCTACATGTATTTGGAAGCTCCCCCATTTCTGAATGATAATGTATGAATAGATTTTCGTCAGTATTCTTTACCTTTCTCTAATACTATATCGTGTCTGACTCCTGCAAAATTTTTATCCGCCTGCTTATCAGTCCATTATCACTTTCATGGAGTCTGAACCAAGAATCATCAGGGTCGTTCCTGGTGGCTTCTGTGTGACCTGCCAGCCTCGATTGGTAAATCTTTCCCTATACCAAAACTGGAAGAGATCTATCAATCAAGGCAGACAGAGTGGTGGGGGATGTCTGAAACTGCCATGTAGTTCAGGCAGCATTAAGGTGATGACAGGTTCACCTTAAGTATGGCTTCTATTTGGAGCCATGTAGTCATACTGATCACACTAAGTGAAACCTATCATGACCGATCATGAATTTTATACAAACTAGAAGACGGGGTTTATACCAACATTTAGGGCAGCATTGGGGTTCTGGGTTCAAATCCAACCACGGCAATATCTGCATGTTTTGTGTGGATTTCCTCCGGGTTCTCCTGTTTCCTCCAACATTCCAAAGACACCTTGATAAGTTAGTTTGAACTTTAGATAAGCCCTATTGGGGACAGGGGCGACAAGGTCTATAGAGAACTGGTTCTAACATACATAAATATATATATATATATATATATATATATATATATAGACTTTTCCATCTATCTTAGGCTGGGTTCACATCATGTTTTTGCCATACTGTTTTCAATTCGTTTTTTCTAAAGAAAACCGTATGGCAAAAAAACGGATGGAACAGTATGGAAAAATGTAAACCATATGCGTTTTTAAACAGTATACTGTTTTTAAAAGTGCACACAGTTCCGTCAGTTTTATAGAAAAAAAAACATAAATTTTTGAAAATTTTGTCCATTTTTAATGGGAGGGGTCTTGGGTGGGGACTTTAGGATTCAAATGCGCACGTGCAAAGTAAAAACGTATACGTTTTCCCGTATGGAACCGTATACACGTGTGTTTCCCATTGACATCCATGTAAAAAAACGTATGCTGTTGCAGTACGGTTTTTAAACCGGAGACAAAATCGTGGTCAACCACGGTTTTGACTCTGGTTTAAAAACCGCACTGCAACCGCATACTTTTTTTTTTTTTTTAACATGGACGTCAATGGGAAACACACATGTATACGGTTCCATATGGGAAAAACTTATACTTTTTTACTTTGCACATGCACATTTGAATTCTAAAGTCCCCACCCAAGACCCCTCCCATTAAAAATGGACAACATTTTCAAAAACAGATGGAACGAACAAGACAAGTGTTACATTTCATAACATTAGCTTTTTAGATCTGTTTGTGTTCATATGATGTGGAAACGGTTATTTTTTTTCTCTTGGATCCTGTAAGAAAAAAGTACTACATCACACAGTGATGAATGGAAAATGCCAACATTATAGAATTACTAAGTCCAGCCTTAAACATTAAAGCAAACAGATAATGAAATAATGGATGAATAAAAGGCTGTATGTATGGTTTTGTCAACCAGATGTATTAAGGATACTTGCAGAGCCGTCCTTCCTTAAGGCTTACACCTGCTGTTTTAAACAGATTAAAGGCCATCTTCACATTGATGAGGTTTAAAGATCAAACCAGTGGTCAATGGCCATACTTGCTGTGCATTTGTCTGACATTGTTTTAATACATTGTATTGACAGCAGGTATAAGCTTTAAATGTTCCAGTGTTAGGAAGTGACACAGAACAGCAGGCTGGTTTTTGTACTATGTCCAGTTTTAAAAGAAATGTGATATCTTTACAACCAAAAAAAAAGACTATATTGTCACTTATGTTTATGTTTTATTTTAGTGTTCATTACAAAAAGCTAGAGACAAATGTGTGAGCTGTCCTGATGTACTGCTACAGTTGTCCTTTTAATTTAAATGGGTACTCCACCCCTAGATATCTTATCCCCTATCCAAAGGATAGGGGATAAGATGTCAGATCGCGGGGGTCCCGCTGCTGGGGACCCCCGAGATCTTGGCTGCAGCACCCACCTAAACGGCTTCCGACAGCGCTGGAGGCTTCAGATCCCGACCACGCGAGCGGAAGAGCGTGACGTCACAACTCCACCCCCGTGTGACGTCACGCCCCACCCCTCAATGCAAGTCTATGGGAGGGGGCGTCACGCCCCCTCCCATAGACTTGCATTGAGGGGCAGGGTGTGACATCACACGGGGGCGGAGTCGTGAAGTCACGCTCTTCCGCTTGCGTGGTCGGGATCCGAAGCCTCCAGCGCTGTCGGAAGCCGTTGAGGTGGGTGCTGCAGCCAAGATCCCGGGGGTCCCCAGCAGCGGAACCCCCGCGATCTGACATCTTATCCCCTATCCTTTGGATAGGGGATAAGATGTCTAGGGGCGGAGTACCCCTTTAAGGATTGAAGGTGTAATACTGGCACCTCCATCTATCCTTGGTTGGTGAAAGTGCAACTTGAGCTCTGCGACACCTCCACAGTTTTTCAAGGATAACATAACCTAGTGATGAACCATCACGTTTTATGGTGGGCAAACCAATTTTAAGGCTCACGCTCATTGATGTATGCAGATCAGAGAGAGCACTGTGCATTTTAATGGAAGCATGTACTGTAGGGTGGACAGAAAAACACAGGATTGGGTACATATATTGTGTTTGGCTTAAAATACGACTAACTATCACAAACTGTATCTAAAATACTGACTTTGAATCAAATCAAATTAGAGGTTTCTGCAAGCAAATTCTGCTCAGTATGTTCTCTTGAAAATTCAGAATGAAATTTGCACAGTGTGCAATATATATTGCACACTGTAGTGTGCGTTATTATATATTACAACTCCATAAGCACCAAATTAATAGCGCATTTGTAGTAGAAACGTATCAGATAAAAAGTGAACTTGCATAGCTTTCAAACTGCTTTGAAAAATCTGAGACATGGACCCATTGTGACAGATTTGATGTGACCATGTACCTAGGTCCAGGCTATTACTGCCACTTGTAAAAGAGAACACCTTGTCCCATCAGTGACAGATTTGATATATATGACCCATATCCCAACACTACAGAAGTACAGTAGGATACTGTGTCCCAAGTGCCACTTTTAGACATGTCTGGATGAATGATTGTAAGAGGATTTTTACAGATCCACAAGTGTAAAGAAAAGAAAGTTATGTTTTGTGCCATGGATTAACATGCCTTTGTATTACAAAAAATTTACAAAAGCAATAGGAATATATAAAAATCGCCATGTGTGAACCCTGGCTGAACCATGCGACAAAGACCGCAATCCAAATAGGCCGGTAACAGCTTCTATTCTTGGTTCTGGAGGGTTAATGTAAGACAAGGGTATTACACAACTTACTACACACACTATTACACACCAACACTTTATAGAATAAGTACTATTGGGACACATTATTTTAAATTGTGCAATAAGTATTCTGTACATTAACTTTTACAAGACACAAAAACTTTTGAGAGCTGCTTTCCTTCATCAAGGCAACATAGACCAATACCCTACTGGAACTCTGAAAGCTTTTTAGAAAGAGTATCAAAATTGTCTTTGTCAACACAGAAGGTAGATCCAAGTACACATCAGGCATCAACAAGCATTACTATTAGGGCATTCAAAGTCTAGAAATGTCCGACGGCTTTCTAAAGAGACGACGGATTAAGAGTCTACCCAAACAGACTGCTAGACAAGAAATGATCCTTGAATTGGTAGGAGTCTTCTGAATAGGCTTCAAAGTCTCTTGTTGGAAATTTAAATGTAAGTTTTAAAAGGACTATTAATTAAAAGTGCACTTTTCCAAATGACATTGTGAATCCCAAGATGGCAAAGTTCAAAAGAAAGTGCTCCAATTCAGAATGCAGTGCACTTGTCTTGTTTTATAGCCTTATGTAACTAATGCGATCTGTGGTCCTTGAGTAATTAGCCCCTGAAACTAAACGAAGAAGGGGTGAAAGATCTGAACACAAATAGCTGGAGGGCAATTATTCACATTAACCATAGCCTGTTATTAGGGAAAACCTTCCCACTTAGGCCTCTCTCCTAAGCTACACATCAGTTGTCTACTTGAGGTAGAGAAGAAAGAAGGTGAAGGTTAATTCAATCATGCTTCCACTGCTTCTGAAGAATTATTGATTGTATGCCTATGGTAAGACCTTATCCTCAGCCTAAAGACTGACAGTAATGAATTTCCTTATAAAAAACGAACACTTGCCACAACAACATGGAAACAAGAGCGCCACAGTTTTTGACCCTTATCCTTCCTCTATGGAGACTATATGACAAATGCTGGAATATAAGTGCAGAACATCTCATCATCTCCCACTATCTGGGGCAGATTTACTAATGTTACATAATCTTTAGCATAAACTCAGAGCAGTAAGTCTGAAGATTTGACAAATTTATCACAACACCATATATGGTGCATCTTCAAATACTGTTGTCTAACTTTTCTACCTCCTATTAGTTGTCTCACCTAACAGATACATTCACACCTACCTACGGTAATCACCTGCGGATTTAACACTAAATCCGCAGTGCATTAAGTACATGTGAACTTTCCCTAGGAAAAATTAAAGAAATTCTGCTCGGACATTTCGATGCAGCAGCCTCCCATTGCTTTCAACTGCATTCTCCTGCATCATGCACACTGCAGAATTTGCACAAATTCCGGACTCCGATGAAAGAATGTACATGTCAATGGAGACAGTGAGTGTCCAAGCGCTCCTAGCGCAGACTGATTGAGGCTGCACCTGCTGTGCATGGAATGTCCTTTGGGTGGATATTCTGTAATGTAAATGTGCCCTTCATAGAGACTTTTAAATACATAAAGGGAATCAACACGGTAAAGGAGGAGAGCATATTTAAAAGAAGAAAAACTACCACAAGAGGACATCCAGGAAAAAACTTTTTATATACATATATATATATATATATATATATATATATATCAACTGTCTCCAGAAAGTTAAACAGATTTGTAAATTACTTCTATTAAAAAATCTTAATCCTTTCAGTTTATGAGCTGCTAAAATTGAGTTGTTTTTTTCTAAGTGCTCTCTGATGACACGTGTCTCGGGAACTGTCCAGAGTAGAAGCAAATCCCCATAGCAAACCCCTTCTACTCTGTGCAGTTCCCGAGACAAGCAGAGATGTCAGCAGAGAGCACTGTTGCCAGACAGAAAAGAACAACTCAACTTCAGCAGCTGATAATTATTGGAAGGATTAAGATTTTTTAATAGAAGTTATTTACAAATCTGTTTAACTTTCTGGAGCCCGTGTTTGCTGGATGGAGATTCTGCAAATTTTCTGCCATGTTAACATAGCCTGTGGATACGTTGCTAACAGTCACAGAGCGACTGCCGAGCAAGCTCCCAGCTGTAGCCGGGTAGCTCTGTGTGTCAGCTTGTGACTGCTGACAGAAAATCCGTCATTATGAGTGGACACACAAAGCTACAGGGAGCTCACCCTGCAGTTGCTTTGTGAGCATCACAGCATCAAATACGCCCCGGATGCAATCTGCGACCCTAACCTAAGGGTACATTCACACATAAAGGATCTGCTGCAGATTTGATGCTGCAGGTATCAACTTAGCTTAATGATTGAACACAGCATCAAATTCAAAACAGATTAAGAATGTTTAACCCCTTAAAGATGCAGCCCATTTTGACCTTAAGGGAGCAGACGTTTTTTGAAAATCTGACCATTGTCATTTTAAGCATTAATAACTCTGGGATGCTTTAACTTATGGATTTGATTCATATTGAGTTTTTTCATGACATATTCTACTTTACGTTAGTGGTAAATTTTCGTCCATACTTGCATCATTTCTTGGTGTAAAATTCCCAAATTTCATGAAAAATTTGAAACTTTAGCATTTTTCGAACTTTGAAACTCTCTGCTTGTAAGGAAAATAGACATTCCAAATAAATTATATATTGATTCACATACACACTGCCCCTCATTTACTATTGCAAACCAGATATGTTTTGTGGGGTTGTGCGCCAGATTCTGTCGCAGTGCGCCAGAAATTTTGTCTGCGTCAGAATTTGCGCCAGAATTGAAGAAAAAAAACCCGACTAACTCTCCATTTTGCACAGAAAACACAAAAAAGGGGCGTGGCTGCATGGGAAAGGGGGCGTGGTCTCCACAAAAACCCAACATATTTACATAAAATGTGGTGGATCTGAGCTGAGGAAAACCCGACAGATCAGAGCATGTGTAAAAAAAGCAAAGTGTAGGGAAAGCAGAAAATGTAGGGAAACCTTAGTATATACCGTGGAAAATAAATTGTAGGGAATTAAAACCGACAAATAAACCTACACAACACTCTTAGTAAATGAGGGCCAATATGTCTACTTTATGTTTGCATCATAAAGTTGACATGTTCTTACTTTTTGAACCCATTAGAGGACTTCAAAGTATAGCAGCAATTTCCCAAATTTTCACAAAAAATTCAAAACCTGAATTTTTCAGGGGCCAGTTAAAGGGGTACTCCGCCCCTAGACATGTTATCCTGGGGGTCCCGGCGCTGGGGACCTCCACGTTCTCAGTAACGGCAGCCCGCCGTCATCACAGCACAGAGGAAAATCTCTGTGCGTGATGACGGGGCGATACAGTGGCCGGAGCTCTTTGACATCATGGCTCCGGCCCCTCGTAAAGCCACTTTGCGCCCCTCAATAGAAGCCTATGGGAGTGGGCATGGCGGCTGTCACGCCCCCTCCCATAGACTTACATTAAGGGGGTGGGGAGTGATGTCAGGAGGGGCCAGAGCTGTGACGTTACGGTGCTCGCCCCGTCATCAGGCACAGAGATTTTTCTCTGTGCTATGATGACAGCGGGGTGCCGCTACTGAGAACGCAAGGGTCCCCAGCAGTGGGACTCCCACGATCAGACATCTTATCCCCTATCCTTTGGATAGGGGATAAGATGTCTAGGGACGGAGTAAGTGGATTTCGGGAGCCTTGCTTCAAGAAATCCCCCATAAATGACCCCATTATAGCAACTGACCCCCTCAAAGTATTCAAAATGAGATTCAGAAAATGTGTTAACCCTTTAGGTGTTTCACAGGAATAGCAGCAAAATAGAGGTGAAAATTCTAAATCTTCATTTTTTACGCTAACGTGTTCTTGTAGATCCATATTTTTTATTTTTACAATGGGTAAAAGGAGAAAAAGCCCCACAAAATTTGTAACCTAATTTATTTTGAGAAAGGGAATACCTCATATGTGGATGTAAAGTGCTCTCTGGGTGCAATAGAGGGCTCAGAAGGGAAGGAGCGACAATGGGATTTTGGAGAGCGAATTCTGCGGAAATGGTTTTTGGGGGGCATGGTTTTAGGAAGCCCCCATGGTGCCAGAACAGTAAAAAAAAAAAAAATGGCACACTATTTGGGAAATACAGGTACATAGATCAAAGAAGAGTGCACTCACAACGTTTGCAGCTTCATCAAAAAGGGTTTATTGAAGACTTCCAGGAACAGACATACAAGTGAAGGGACGACAGGAGAGGAAGGTATTCACGGGCTACGGAACCGTCTCCCGCTTGTTGCGCTTCTTTAGGCCTAAAAAGGGTAAAGAAGCTGCAAACGCGGTGAGTGCACTCGACTTTGATCTATGTACCTGTATTTGCCAAAGTGTCTACCACTTACACAAGCCAGCACCACCACCACCACACAGAACAGAACTACTGCATTATTGTGTTACCAAAGGGGATATCGATGTACTGAATACCACACAGCAGTGCCAAGTTTTTTCTCCATTCTAAGCACACTATTTGGGAAACTACATCCCTCAAGGAACTTAAGGGGTACAGTGAGGGTTAACACCCCACAGTTGATTGACAAACTTTCATTAAAGTGGAACGTAAAAATGAAATTTTTTTCACTAAAATGCAGATGTTACCCCAAATTTTTCATTTTCACAAGGGGTAATAGGTATAATTGTCCCACAAAATTTGTAACCCCATTTCTCTCGAGTAAGGAATTATCTCATATGTGGATGTAAAGTGCTCTGCGGGTGCACTATAGGGCTCAGAAAGAAAGGAGGCAAAAACGTAACAAAGGATACAGTGAGCCTTAACACCCCACAGGTGTTTGACGAACTTTCAAGTTGGACGTGAAAATGAAAAATGTTATTTTTTTCACTAAAATGCTGGTGATACCCCAAATTTTTCATTTTTAAAAGGGGTAATAGGAGAAAAAGCCCACCAAAATTTGTAACACTATTTCTTCTGAGTATGGAAGTACCCCATATGTGGATGTAAAGTGCTCTGCGGGCGCACTACAGGAAGAGAAGGAGCGCCATTGGGCTTTTGGAGCGAGAATTTGGTTGGAATAGAAGTCGGGGGCAATGTACGTTTACAAAGCCCCCGTGCTATCAGAACAGTGGACCCCCCACATGTGACCCCATTTTGGAAACCACACCCCTCACGGAATGTAATAAGGGGTGCAGTGAGTATTTATACTCCACTGGCGCTTGACAGATCTTTGGAACAGTGGGCTGTGCAAATGAAAAATTAAATTTTTCATTTTCACGGACCACTGTTCCAAAAATCTGTCAGACACCTGTGGGGTATAAATGCTCACTGCCCCCTTTGTTACATTCCCTGAGGTGTGTAGTTTTCGAAATGGGGTCACATGTGGGGGGTCCCCTGTTCTGGCAGCATGGGGACTTTGTAAACGCACATGGCCTTCAATTCCAGCCAAATTCTCTCCCCTAAAGCCCGATGACACTCATTCTCTTCCTGTAGTGCGCCCTCAGATCCCCATATGGGGTATTTCCCCTAAGGGTACATTCACAGACACCATATCCACTGCAGATTTGATGCTGTGTTCAACTATTTCTATTGATTCAACAGCATAAAATCAGGAGCTGATATGGTACAGGTGAATGTAGCCTACAGCAATATTTTGCACAAAAATTTTGGCACAATTTTACTGTATGTGTATAATTTGAATCTACGCCCCTTTCTGCTAAGCCACATCTTTTGTCCTGTGAGGCACAAAAACGTGTTGCAAGTCAAGTACACTAGTTTTTTTTAGCATATATTGAATCAGACATTTTAATCATATTGTCATATTGATATAAATTAGCTACAGTATATCTAGACCCACAAGGTTTTTTTCCTCCCTCTAATATAATCTCTGCTGTGTTGACTTGACACAGGGACTGGAGACATTGGGAGGAGATTTAACAAAATCTGTGAATTGAAATAGTTCAGTTGACCACAGGAACCAATCAGAATGCTTCTTTCATTTTAAAAAGGCCTCAGAACAAACTAAGAAGCAATTTGATTGGTTGTTATGGGCAACTCATCCACTCTTTCTTTATACAGGTTTTGATAATATTTTTCCATTGTGAATCTTATCATTTGTTGAGTTAAAAAAGTAAAAATTTGTTAGTTGATTTCTTACAGTGCATGGAGTGGCATTATTAGAAGTCTTACTATAAGACTGTAGCTAATCTTTTTTGGTTTGATTCAGACAACTGTTCAAATCGACTAAAAGGTAATGCAAATAGGTTGTCATCATAGGTTGACATCAGAGTAGGGTCTCTTGTTCTGTATGGATTCTACTCTAACGCTCTGGCTCTTCCATGTGGCTATTTATCTGAATGGCTGGAATGTTTTCTGATATTATATTTGTAGAATTAATTTTAAACTTTGTGACATTCAGAATGTATACATTTTATGTAATTATGCAGTAACAATGTGTGCAAGTGAACATGAGACAGAACCAAATACAGTAAATATTTTGTTCCACCTTATGTATACTTACGCACATATGCTGTATATGATCATTAGCGGTTGCATACAGATCGCTAGGCTCTGGATCAATCGGATCACTTGTTGCAACCATAAAAATGATGATCCTCAGCCATCTGATTTATCATCTCCGACATCAGCTTAAGAAAATATAAAACTGAAAATGTCCAGCAAGAAAGTCAAGTGACAGGTTTGAAAGAAGAAAAAAAAAAAGACTTAAATTAATGTGTAAGAGATAATTGCTTCTAACCTTAATTATTGTAATTTATGACATTTAAAAGTCAAATAATATCTAGAGCATATTACAGAGTCGTAATTATTAAAAGGATAAAAACTACTCAGAGAATTAAAGGATCTAATATTTAATGCAAATCAAGTATATTTAAATTGTAAGAGTCTGAGCAGTAAAATTATAATAATGGTTTTCTTTATTTAAGGTCGCTGCTTTTTCTTACTAAATATCAGGCAAGTCATTTGCTTAACAATAATGATTGTAGACAAGAAGAGCGGGGGGCCCAAAGCAAAAATCTAACAACCGTTCCTAAAACTTGTTCCTCTTTTGATGACCCCACATATCTTTAATGGTGTTAAGCTAGAGATTCAGACAGAGATTTACAAGGAGCCCTTACTACAGAAAATGGGGATCTGTCACAATTTTCCTACTTCCCAAACTGTGGGCAGCATGATACAGAAGTAGGCTCTGTTATAAAATAGCGTATAATAAAGTGTATAGTAAAATAGTGTTACTGAAATGCTGCAATTAACATGGCTTTGAGGTGTCGAGATAGTCCCTGGCAGCTCCTCCTGTACCTGCCAAGTTTGACTGCTAAATTTCTCCATATTTTGGTATAGGAAGAGATACATCAATGGAAACCCCCTTGGCAGGGAAAAACCATGATGACTGGGAGCTCAGCATTTTAACGGGAATCAAACCCCAATATAATAAAGGAGCTTGAACCTGTTTAAATGCTGTCTGTGGTTCAAGCAGCGTAAATATCATGATAGGTTCCCTTGAATAGGGACAGTGTTAGGCTAACAAACATGTCCTTACTCATAACCACTATGCAAGATGCTTTCTGGTAATGGGACTGGATACATGGAAACACTGAAGATAGCCAACTGCTCTATACCAGCTATTTGGGAAGGCCCAAAGACTTGAATGAAGTGCCAATGCCTTATACATACTCAAGCACCACTGCATGCAAAATGGGAGCACTCAGGACCCCTGTTAATGTGATTGGTGGGGATCCCACTGATCAGACACTTATCAACCAATCCTGAAGATGAATAAATTGTCATTTTTAGGAAAACTCCTCCAGTAAATGTCCTTTGCTGCCCTGCTTAGGGTAGAGCAAGATCCATGCTGCATGTACAGTCGCAAGGTGCCCAGGGTTATTTCACAAAGCCAATAAAATGTCATAACATTTTTGAGAGATATATATATATATATATACAGTGCAATCACAAAAGAGCAAACAGATCCGGCACAGCCCCATATACCTGTCAAGTTAAATCCTATTAATCTTTAACTTAATGTAGCAGGTGTATTGTTCCCCTGTGGGTGGTGCTCTATGCCAATGATACAAGCAAAATCAATGTCCACAATAGAGAAAGATAGCTGAGCAACTGACCCGGTTTCTGTGCAGTTTATTCAAACGATCGGTGTTGCGATCAGCATCGCCGTCAGGCAAAGGTGCAGCGGGAGGCAGAAGATGTTACGGGGGGAGATCAGGCATCAGGCCACAGCCGTCTCGCACCTTCCGATGCTTCGTCAGGCCCCTGACGTCCGATGCACTGACACTGATGTTCCCTGAACCTGCAGGACAGCTTGAATATCTTTGGAACTTGTTTGGGGCTGCAAATCCACCATCCGGACTATACTGCATTGACACCTTTCATCAATTTTTCTCTTCCATCCACGCCCAGGGAGAATAGCTACAGTGCTATGGGTTGCAAACTTCTTGATAATGTTGTGCCCTCGGGACAAAGGCAAATTTAGATCTCTGGAGATGGACTTGTAACCTTGAGATTGTTGATTTTCCAAAATTTTGGTTCTCAAGTCCTCAGACAATTCTCTTCTCCTCTTTCTGTTGTCCATGCTTAGTGTGGCACACACAGACACACAATGCAAAGACTAAGTTAACTTTTTTCCTTTTTAACTGCTTTCAGGTGTGATTTTTATATTGCCCACACCTGTTACTATCCCCAGGTGAGTTTAACCCCTTAACGACGCAGGACGTAAATGTACGTCTTGGTGAGCTGGTACTTAACGCACCAGGACGCAGCTCTGCTGCGGCGATCAGATGATCCAGCACGGCAGCCGGAGGTCCCCTCACCTGCCTCCGCTACCTTCCCGGCGTCTTCTGCTCTGATCTGCCTTCCCGCAGACCAGAGCAGAAGATGACCGATAACACTGATCAGTGCTGTGTCCTATACATAGCACTGAACAGTATTAGTAATCGAATGATTGCTATAAATAGTCCCCTATGGGACTATTAAAGTGTAAAAATAAAAGTAAAAAAAGTAATTAAAAAAAATGTTAAAAAAACCCTCCCCCAATAAAAAACGTAAATTGTCCCATTTTTCCTATTTCACCCCCAAAAAGTGTTAAAAAAATATTTGATATACATATTTGGTATCGCTGTGTGCGTAAATATCTGAACTATTAAAATAAAATGTTAATGATACAGTACGGTGAAGAGTGTGAACGTAAAAAAAAAAGTCCAAAATAACATTTTATTCAAAAAAAAACTTAATAAAAAAAGTTGGATTAAAAGTTTTATATAATCAAATAGTGTATCAATAAATACAGATCACGGCGCAAAAAATGAGCCCTCTTACCGCCGCTTATACGGAAAAATGAAAAAGTTATAGGTCTTCAAAATAGGGGGATTTTAAACGTACTAATTTGGTTAAACAGTTTGCGATTTTGTTTAAGCGCAACAGTAACAGAAAAGTATGTAATCATGGGTATCATTTTAATCGTACTGACCCAAAGAATAAAGAACACATGTAATTTTTACCGTAAATTGTACGCCGTGAAAACAAAACCTTCCAAAATTAGCAAAATTGCGGTTTTCTTTTTAATTTCCCCACACAAATAGTATTGTAAAAATAAAATTGTCTGAGTCCTTAAAGGGGTTATCCAGGAAAAAAAAATTTTAATATATCAACTGGCTCCAGAGAGTTAAACAGATTTGTAAATTACTTCTATTAAAAAATCTTAATCCTTTCAGTACTTATGAGCTTCTGAAGTTTAGGTTCTTCTTTTCTGTCTAAGTAATCTCTGATGACACGTGTCTAGGGAACCGCCCAGTTTAGAAGAGGTTTGCTATGGGGATTTGCTTCTAAACTGGGCAGTTCTCGAGACACGTGTCATCAGAGAGGACTTAGACAGAAAAGAACAACCTTAACTTCAGAAGCTCATTTGTACTGAAAGAATTAAGATTTTTTAATAGAAGTAATTTACAAATCTGTTTAACTTTATGGAGCCAGTTGAGATATATAAAAAAGTTTTTTCCTGGAATACCCCTTTAAGGGGTTAAAGGAGCATCACATGCTTGAAACAATCTTATTTTTCCACAATTTTAAAAGGGTGCCAATAATTATGTCCAGACCATTTTTGGAGTTTGTTGTGACATTATGTCCAATTAGCTTTTTTTCCTCCTTTTTTGATTTAGTTCCAATACACACAAAGGGAAAAAACATGTGTATAGCAAAACGTGTGCCCTGAGATAGACATAGGGAAGCCACCCATTACGTGCACACCTGTGGTCTGATTATGTTGAGAAGTAGCAAAACGTGTTACTGCAATCTTTTTCTGTGAGAAATACTACATTTTCTAGAAAAATTACAGGGGTGTCAACATTTACGTCCATGACTGTGTATATATATATATATATATATATATATATATGTGTGTGTGTGTGATCTCCTCCAAGTTTCCTCTCAGAACTGTGACCTGCAGTTGCCATTAAATATAGCGCACACTTTCCCACAATCCCCCTTGCTTGAAATCGCAGGGCAGGCTAACCTAGCCAGTACTTCCTTGACAGACTAGGAGATTCCAGTTGAACTGAGCATGTCTGACCACCTTAGTGGGTCAGAACCAAGGGCATCAGGTTATAAAATAAAAAAGGAACACAGGGGATTAGGGAGTTTATTTCCAAACAGTAGATTTTCAGAGATGCTTGCACATTTGAAATATGGTTACTTTCACATATCGCATCAGTTTAGACCTACCGTATATACTCGAGTATAAGCCGACCCGAGTATAAGCCGAGACCCCTAATTTCAACCCAAAATCCCAGGAAAAGTTATTGACTCGAGTATAAGCCTAGGGTGGGAAATACCTCATCCCCCCCTGTCATCATCCAGACCCGTCATTAACATCCTCATCATCCCCTTGTCATCATCCCACACATCCCCCCTTCATCATCCCCTTGTCATCATCCCACACATCCCCTTATCATCCCACACATCCCCCCTTCATCATCCCCTTGTCATCATCCCACACATCCCCCCTTCATCATCCCCTTGTCATCATCCCACACATCCCCTTATCCCACACATCCCCCCTTCATCATCCCCTTGTCATCATCCCACACATCCCCTTATCATCCCACACATCCCCCCTTCATCATCCCCTTGTCATCATTCCACACATCCCCTTATCATCCCACACATCCCCCCTTCATCATCCCCTTGTAATCATCCCACACATCCCCTTATCATCCCACACATCCCCCCTTCATCATCCCCTTGTAATCATCCCACACCCCCCCCCTTCATCATCCCCACACCCCCCCCCTTCATCATCCTCTTCTCATCATTCGCCCTCAGTGGTCTTCAACCTGCGGACCTCCAGAGGTTTCAAAACTACAACTCCCAGCAAGCCCGGGCAGCCATCGGCTGTCCGGGCTTGCTGGGAGTTGTAGTTTTGAAACCTCCGGAGGTCCGCAGGTTGAAGACCACTGCGGCCTTCAACATGCGGACCTCCAGAGGTTTCAAAACTACAACTCCCAGCAAGCCCGGGCAGCCATCGGCTGTCCGGGCTTGCTGGGAGTTGTAGTTTTGAAACCTCCGGAGGTCCGCAGGTTGAAGACCACTGCGGCCTTCAACATCATCCAGCCCCCTCTCACCCCCTTTAGTTCTGAGTACTCACCTCCGCTCGGCGCTGGTCCGGTCCTGCAGGGCTGTCCGGTAAGGAGGTGGTCCGGTGAGGAGGTGGTCCGGGCTGCTATCTTCACCGGGGGCGCCTCTTCTCCGCGCTTCCGGCCCGGAATAGAGCCGTTGCCTTGACAACGACGCATCTGCGTCGTTGTCAAGGCAACGTGACTATTCTGAGGCCGGGCCCGAAGCGCTTAGAAGAGGCCTCCCCGGTGAAGATAGCAGCCCGGAACCACTATCCCACCGGACGACCTCCTCACCGGACAGCCCTGCAGGACCGGACCAGCGCCGAGCGGAGGTGAGTACTCAGAACTAAAGGGGGTGAGAGGGGGCTGGATGATGTTGAAGGCCGCAGTGGTCTTCAACCTGCGGACCTCCGGAGGTTTCAAAACTACAACTCCCAGCAAGCCCGGACAGCCGATGGTTGCCCTGGCTTGCTGGGAGTTGTAGTTTTGAAACCTCTGGAAGTCCGCAGGTTGAAGACCACTGCGGGTGGGGGAGTTCACTCGAGTATAAGCCGAGGGGGGTGTTTTCAGCACGAAAAATCGTGCTGAAAAACTCGGCTTATACTCGAGTATATACGGTAATTAGTTTTGCGAGAGAACCCCAGGTAACAGAGCATGCAAATCTTAGAGGTACACTTCAAGGATTTAGCCTCATAAAATGAAAAAAAATTGCCTCCATTTTGTGCTAAATCTAGAATTAAAAGCAGATTAAAGAAGACAAGTCCGGAGCACTCGGTATACGCTAATGCCTCCGCTCCACACTGCTACAGAGTTTTACCTGTTATTTTATTCACTTCAATAAAGATTCATCTTATTCCTGGTGAGTGCTCCGGACTTGTCTTCTTTAATCTGCTTATAATATCGGAACTTTTATTCACCCATGGCGCACTACCTGTCTTGATGTTTTGCCACCCTCTCACACCCTGCGTACACAAGATTGCATACAAAGTTTAAACCAGTGTCGGGAATCTGTGCTCTTTTGTTTTATGGTACAATTCAAAGCATTCTGTAAACATGAATACATTTTAGTAGATGTCAACGCATGTTATTTCAGTATGGAAACAAAACTGTAGGGTACACTTGCATTTATAGGGGAATGAAATGATTTACCAGGGGACCCATTTAAAGTCACATCACATTTTTTTCCAAGTATATTACATTATAGTTGGGAGATTAAGGATAAAACATAACTTAAGCCTTGAAGATTGAGTTATGTTTGGAAAATGTTAGTGACCTTTTCGATCCATACTGTGACTGTACTCGAAGAAAAGCTGTTTCGACAAGTCCCAGGTGCTATAGATGAGCTAATGGACATTAATGCAGTTACAAATACCAGCGGTATTATAGGAACGTGTCCAGATCATCCCACAGATGCTCTAAAGAGCCTCTTGTGAGATTAAAGCTAGTAAGACAGGGAACCAGGCAAGACAGGTGCAAGTATCATTGATCTGCGAAAACCAAATGCAATTTTATGCCTCTGCAATATATTAATGCCTTTATCAATTTACAGATATATTTTAACCTCAAAACTGGTCTCCTATAAATAAAATATATTGGCTCAAGCATTTTGCAAAAATATATGTGCCTGTCCACACTACTTTCTTAGACCTCCAAATTTTAATGTATTCACAGACTCAATAGTTTGCAAATTGGTAACCGTATACAACTTTTCACACACTGACACAAACAACATTAGCGTGTTATTCCAATCTTGTCTTTTTTTTTTGTTGCTGTTTAAATCCTTAAAGGTGTACTCCACCCCTAGACATCGTATTCCCTATTCAAAGGATAGGGTATAAGATGTCTGATCTTGGGGGTTCAACCGCGTAGACCCCCGCGATCTCTGGCCCGGCACCTCATCGTTCTGAACAGTTAGACATAAATGGAGGAGGCGTAACGGGGTGGGGGAGGGTGGAGTTCAGCCGCTGGGATAGGGGATAAGATGTCTAGGGGCAGAGTACCTCTTTAATCAAAATGGATACCATCACTGTGGTCAACTAAATTTTTTTTCCATGTTATGAGTTTCCCTCCTTGTGTGAGATGGAGAAAGATACTATTTAAGACCAGGATCTCAGTTACTAGCAACTTCACCAGCTTAAGACTTAAAGCGGTCCCATGCCGGAAAACGTATCCCCTATCCGCAGGGAAAGACGTGGCCCCGTAAAGGAGATTGCAGGGTGTCCCATTGGTCGGACCCACTAAGCTATAAAACGTAATAAGTTAGTTAAGATAAGTCATTAAGATAAGTTTTTCGGCATGGGACTTCTCCTTTAAAGGGGTATTCCAGGCAAAAACTTTTTTATATATATCAACTGGCTCCAAAAAGTTAAACAGATTTGTAAATTACTTCTATAAAAAAATCTTAATCCTTTCAGTACTTATGAGCTTTTGAAGTTAAGGTTCTTGTTTTCTGTCTAAGTGCTCTCTGATGACACATGTCTCGGGAAACGCCCAGTTTAGAAGAGGTTTGCTATGGGGATTTGCTTCTAAATTGGGTGTTTCCCGAGACAGGTGTCATCAGAGAGGACTTAGACAGAAAAGAAGAACCTTAACTTCAGAAGTTCATAAGTACTGAAAGGATTAAGATTTTTTAATAGAAGTAATTTACAAATCTGTTTAACTTTCTGGAGCCAGTTGATATATATATATATATATATATATATATATATATATATAAAAAAAGTTTTTTCCTGGATAACCCCTTTAAGTTATGTGGACTAGGCTGCAAGAAACATGTTGGTCAAAAACTCTATACTATTGTACTCAAGCTGCACATGCCTAGCAATTTTACTTCTCGAGGTGACAGCTTGGCAGCAATTATCCCATGTCAGCCTGCAGTAATAGATCTTTCTAAAAAATACATTTAAAGAACCTATTTGAATTGTGTTTCGATAAAACCAAAACTGACAAAAGGGTTATGACAATTTGAAACTTCTATATAAAAACCAAGCATCACCATTTACCCACTAGAAGATAAGCTCTTCAGAATCTTCGGCATCACTAAATGCTTTATTATGGATACTTGTTGAGTGAAAGTTTGCCTTAGGTGATATTACTTTGTTTCCCAAATGGAAAGTTTTAGATTTAATACATCAGACAAAAAAGCATAGTATGTCTCTGCTCCCATGTGAAATGCAAATGTCATACTTGAATTACAGCTAATCCCTGCAATCCTTACAAGCCTGGCAGAGCATGAAGGTGTTACTGGATGTCACCGTTTCTCTCGGATTGGTGGCTGCAGCAGTGTAATATTAGTTCAGCTATTTATCAAAGCAGGTTGGTCTTTGTGTTACCTAAAAGAGAAAATACACTTCTCCTCTGATAACAGCAGATTTTTCTTGTAATGTCCTTAAAACTTTTAACACAATTTTTATAAAGAAGTCCTATGGCACTATTATTCCCCCCCCCCCCCCCCATATGTCAATCCAGACCGGCGATTTGCGGCAATTCTGGGCTAATTGGGTCTCTGGGGACCCGATCGCCCGGAAAATAACAGGGACGTTACAGTCTGTGACAGCTCCGACCACGTTAAAGGATAGGAGCGAGCTCCTCCTGTCCCCTGCCATTGGTCGATCAGGCTGACGAACAAGGGCAGTTGGGGGTGGGAGGGTTAAAGTTCATATCCCCCGCTCTGCCCACCGATTGAAGTTCGGGCAGAGCGGGGGAGAAACAAAGGGGGGGGGGGAAGAGAACCGGCTTACCGGAGCAGCATCGGCGGCGGGAGAGACCATCGGGTGGCGGCGAAATCAGGAGTGCGGCGGAGGAGGCTGCAATGAAGATCGTCGGTAAGTGATCTTCACTGTAACCTTCCAAAAGTTGCAGAACTACAACTCCCAGCATGCCCAAAGGCTGTCTTGGCATGTTGGGAATTGTAGTTTTGCAATATCTGGAGGGCCACAGTTTGGAGACCACTGTGTAGTGGACTCCAAACTGTGGTCCTCATGATGTTGCAAAACTACAACTTTCAGCATGCACCGACTGTCTGGACATGCTGGGAGTAGTAGTTTTGCAACCTCTGAAGAGCCTCTTTTGAGTCTCCAAACTGTAGCCCCCCAGATGTTGCAAAACTACGATTCCCAGCATGCCCAGACAGTCAGGGATGCTGGGCAGTATAGTTCTTCAATATCTGGCCTTTCATATGTTGCAGAACTACAATTCCCAGCATTCCTGGGCAGTCTGGGCATGCTTAGAGTTGTAGTTTTGCAACATTTGGAGGGCTACAATTTGAAGATCACTACTTAGCAGTCTCCAAAATGTTCTTCCCCAGTTGTTGCATAACTACAACTCCTAGCATTTTGGGGGGATTTTTCTCCTTTTACCCCTTATGAAAAGGAAAAGTTAGGGGCTACACAAGCATGTTAGTGTAAAAAATAAAAAAATTTACACTAACATGCTGGTCTTGCCCCATACTTTTCATTTTCACAAGAGGTAAAAGGAGAAAAAGACCCCCAAAATTTCTAACACAATTTCTCCTGAGTACGGAAATACCCCATATGTGGGCATAAAATGCTCTGCGGACGCAAAACATGAGAGAGCGCCATGTACATTTGAGGCCTAAATTGGTGATTTGCACAGGGGTAGCTGATAGTTACAGCAGTTCTAACATGAATGCAAGAAAAAAAAAAAAAAAACCCCAACAGAACGCAACAAGGGGTATAGTGAGCCTTAACACCCCACAGGTTTTTGACAAATTTTCGTTAAAGTTGGACGTGAAAATAAAAAATGTGTTTTTCATTTTCACGTCCAACTTGTCCAAGACCTGTGGGGTGTTAAGGCTCACTATACCCCTTGTTACGTTCTGTGGGTGTTTTTTTTTTTTTTTTCATGTCAGAACTGTGCTCTGCGGGCGAACTACAATGCTCAGAAGAGAAGGAGCACCACTGGGCTTTTGGAGAGAGAATTAGGCTGGAATTGAAGGCCATGTGCGTTTACAAAGCCCCCATGCTGCCAGAACAGTGGACCCCCCCCCACATGTGACCCCATTTCAGAAACTACACCCCTCATGTAATCCAATAAGGGGTGCATAGATGCGCACTGCACCCCTTGTGACTACCTGTGAGGGGTGTAGTTTCCAAAATGGGGTCACATGTGTGGGGGGGGGTCCACTGTTCTGGCACCACGGGGAGTTTGTAAACACTCACAAATTCTCTCTTCAAAAGCCCAATGGCGCTCCTTCTCTTCTGAGCATTGTAGAGCACTTTACATCCAAATAGGGGGTATTTCCATACTCAGAAGAAATGGGGTTACAAATTTTTGGGGGCTTTTTCTCCTATTACCCCTTGTGAAAATGAAAAATTTTGGGTAACACCAGCATTTTTTTTTTTACGTCCCATTTTAACAAAAGTTCGTCAATCACCTGTGGGGTGTTAAGTCTCACTGTACCCCTTGTTACATTCCTTGAGGGGTGTAGTTTTCAAATAGTGTTTTTTTTCCACTGTTCTGGCATCATGGGGGCTTCCTAAATGCGACCCCCCAAAAACCATTTCAGCAAAATTCACTCTCCAAAAGCCAAATGTCGCTCCTTCCCTTCTGAGCCCTCTAGTGTACCCACAGAGCACTTTACATCCACATATGAGGTATTTCCTTACCCGAGAGAAAATGAATTACAAGTTTTGGGGGCCTTTTTACCTTTTACCCCTTGTAAAAATGAAAACAATGGGGCTACAATAACATGTTAGTGTAAAAAATTGAGATTTAGATTTTTCTCTTCCATTTTGCTGTGAAACACCTAAAGGGTTAACAAACTATTTGAATGTCATTTTGAATACTTTGAGGGGTGCAGTTTTCATAATGGGGTCCATCATAGGGGATTTCAATATAAAGACCCTCAAATTCACTTCTAAACTTAACTGGTCCCTGAAAAAATCTGATTTTGACATTTTTGTGAAAAATTGGAAAATTGCTGCTATACTTTGAAGCCCTCTGATGTCTTCAAAAGGTAAAAACATGTCAACTTTATGATGCAAACATAAAGTAGACATATTATATATGTCAGACACAAACTTTGTTCAGCTCTCACCCCCTGCCCGTAGCGCCCGGACTGGCGTGGGCAGCGCCTAGCAATAATAGGCAATAAAAGAAGACAAACTTATATTGTCAAGCAAAATTGTCTCAGGGCAAAACATACAAAAATATAAAACATATATGAATACATAACACTTTAATAAAGAAATATAAAATTATGTTTGTCCCCGAACAATTTGCTGAACATGCACATACATAAAATAAATCAACACATGAACAGCAAAGGAATGGGGCGCGTCCATTAACCTCATGCAACTGTATATGCTGCATAACAATAACTTATATGGACGTGCACCCACGGAACAACAAATATGAAACATGTACATATAGGAGCAAGGGGAACCTTCACTCAATACTGTAAAATGGTGTCCATTCTTTTATTCAGACCATTCGGTATGTGGCTGTCTAATTTAATTATCCAGAAAGCCTCCCGATCAAGTAATTTGAGTTTGGTGTTACTCCCCCTGATTGGAGGGGTAACACGTTCTAAGCCTTATAACATGAGGGAGATATTATATATGTGAATCAATATGTAATTTATTTGACCTGTCCCTTTTCCTTTCAAGCAGAGAGCTTCAAAGTTAGAAAAATGATAAACTTTCAAATTTTTCCTGAAATCTTGGAATTTTTCACCAAAAAATGATACAAGTATCGATGAAAATTTACCACTAAAATAAAGTAGAATATGTCACGAAAAAAACAATCTCGGAATCAAATTTGTAAGTAAAATCATCCCAGAGTTATTCATGCATAAAGTGATAAAAAAATGCTCCCATCCTTAGGGTCATAATGGGCTCTGTCCCCAAGGGGTTAATTAAAATGACTGCACAAATACGGTACATTAATTTAGGAACAGTCAATATGACTATTTCAGCTCCCTGGAATAGTAGAAAATGGGTATAATATCCAGGTCCGCTGTGCAGTAATTATTTAAGGTATCCATGACTTACGGT
This sequence comes from Hyla sarda, assembly GCF_029499605.1. NCBI lineage: Eukaryota > Metazoa > Chordata > Amphibia > Anura > Hylidae > Hyla > Hyla sarda. The sequence goes on along the minus strand of NC_079191.1, from coordinate 379,449,133 downwards.
GTAACAGACTAAGAGTTTAGAAATTGCGCTTTCGATATTAATCTGCTTAGTAAAGCAAATATTTGAAGGTGAAAAAATATCTTTCCCTCCCTGTACCCCGCACCTTTTTGTCTCATCACATCTTATCAAATTCTGTACTTCTTTCATGTGTATTGTATTCAGTTTCTTGCAATCCAGTCTCCTGTTGATCAGCCACCATCTTGAATTTCAGATCCTACCCAATATTCTCCAATGATGCTTTAGCACAGCATTATATAGGCACCCAAAGCCAGTACCTTCCTATACCTGCCCTGACAACACTGTAAGGCTAAGTTCACACTATGGAGTTTCTGAGCCTAATTCCACTTAGAATTCTGCTCAGAAATTGCAGTCAATGGGGGAGATTTATCAAAGGATTTAGACTGGTTTTTCTTGTCTAAATTTGTCGCACAGAAAGTCGCAGTCTAAATATGTGCGACTTTTCTGCGACTTTTGCTCTAGAGGATTTTTACAACATGATGCATTCTAGTCTATTTTAGACTGAAATGCATTGGAAAATGCAATGGTGCTGAATTTATCAAAAGCAACTTTTCAGCGACAAGTCGCATAGGCTGAAAGTACGCCGAAATGTCAGACCATGTTGGAGCAGGTTTAAATATAGACTAAAGCATTGATCATGCAGTCTGTGCACAAAATGTATCAAGAGCCGTGCGCCATTTGATAAATTGGGTGCACAATAGACCAGACTAACCCTCTGTAGTTTGGTCTATATTGATGTGGGACATAGACAACTTTGATAAATATCCCCCAATGGGTTTCTTTGCTCAGTGCAGACTATGGGATATCATCTGCCAAAGAATGATCCTGCTTATTCTACTGGTGGAATCCAAGCGAAATACATTGCCATCTATGGAGACAGTAATGTCCATGTGGTTCTAGTACTGACTGAATTAGTCATTCCCGAGAGCACTTTGAATCTGAACCTAGCCTAATAATCTTCCCCTCTCCTAAACAACTTAGAGAACAAAAAAAAGTTATATCACACACCCACTGCCATAAAAAAAACAAAAAAAAAACATATGGCACCACCACAATTGCAGCGACTCTAAGGAAAAAAGAAAGCACATTATCGCAAAAGTACACCAGGACCGGGAACTTTATAAAAAAAGAAAAAAAAATTATATGCACACCCTATCAAGCTTTTCCCAAAGAAAAAAAAAGAAAAAAATTATAATTGAAAAAGAATACAAATGAAAATGAATACATTTTAAAATATTGCTAGGTCCTAAAGGTACAAAATATGCCAGTCCTTAAGAGGTTAAATAACTTAGGTTTATTTAAAGGCCTACATATGTAAAATATACCACTATACTGCATTATACTTAAAAACGAAATAAAAGTTTCCATGTGAGTAGATCAGAGCTAACATCAAGGTGCTGAACAATTTGTCCTTGTGTTTCTTAAGCTGACAGTCTGAAATCTTCTGGGAATGTGCCAAAAAATCTGAAATCTATTCAAAGCATTTAATATGAGCCTGCAATAAATCCTTATGAAACAGACAAAAGGATGAAAAATAGCAGCATTCATAAACATGCCACAATGGGATACTGCACTTACAATATCGGCATCTGCTGAGCAGATTTAAAGAGACTGACATTGCTGCAGCAGAATGAACATTGTGTCACTTAATCTAAATGGACAAACCATTACCACAGCAGAAACACTGGGAGCGGAGGACTCCTATACATTACCGCCATTAATTATTTATACAAATACTGCATGTTTGATAGTTCTTACATTTATCTGTGGAGGCTTTGTGGCTTCATACTATAGAGCTGTAAGAACTCAACCTGCTACTATACCCTTCTGGCCTCCATTGAGTAGGTACAGATTGGTATACCTTTTTATTCTGCTATATGGAATAACGCATTAGACTACACTAACTCTATATAGAGACCTATAGTAATAAAAAAAAACATATACCCTACTGTGTGAATCGCTCATCAGTACTTTGCACCTGTGACCCTCCCTCCCCGCAATAGAGAAGTGTAGCTTTTGTGCATTTTGTTTGGCTTTTAACCAGCCCTTGTATGAGAAAGAATGGTCCTGAAAGTATGTCAAGAGTCTATAACATTCTACCTTAAATTAAAGAGGTACCATACATCTTTATATAGTTCTGAGTGCCATACTACAGCTCTGTATAACTTGGAGGTGGTATGGAGCAATTATATGTTCCTGTACAGTAGAAGGTAAATTTGCCTCTACTTGAAGTTATTATATACAGAGTTTGACTACATATGTCCTTTAATATAAGGTGTTTAAGTATTGTATTAAGTTTCATAATTATCCAGGTAAAAAATGTCTCACAAAAGGTGACAACCGCTTTGGCAGCCATTATAGCATCCAAATGGGTTTTCATGTTTTCACCCAGTTTTCCACAGACCCTGAATGGAATGTAAATCTATATTGTTAAAGGGGTACTCCAGGGAGGTATATATACAGCCATCACACTACCTGAATATGTCCCCATAAAACATCCTGCTTGATATGCATCGCTCCTGTGGCCTTGATTGTCTTCTTTGGCTACTTGATGTTCTTTTTCATCCTTCTCTCCCCTTGCCTACATCTTCCAGCAATCATTGCAGCTCTGATCTGCCAGCCCCCACCCTCCTGCGCTGAGTAGAAGAGAGATTCAGTGCCTGATTGGCAGAGGCTGCACACACCTCCCAGTTATCACCACTAAAGGGAGTATGACTCATTAGTGCAGAGCAGAAACCATGTGGTCTGTGTTTTTCAGAAGTGTGGGGGCTGCTTTAAAAGAGGGGTTTGGACAGAGTGATAGCTGGATGATGTCATTCCCTTACTGCATGCATGTAAGTGACAACCAAAGAAGGATATATATATATAGCTTTATATAGCTAATGAATAATATTTAGACAAATAAATAGGTTGATGAGAGGGAAGGGCTGGGCTATGGGTTAAAGGGGTACTCCGCCCCTAGACATCTTATCCCCTATCCAAAGGATAGGGGATAAGATGTCAGTACGCCGCGGGATCCCCGCTGCGGCACTGCGCTATCATTGCTGCACAGAGCGAGTTCGCTATGTGCGTAATGACGGGCGATACAGGGGACGGAGCCGCGTGACATCGTGGCTCCGCCCCTCGTGACATCACGGCCCATCCCCTTAATGCAAGTCTATGGCATGCCACGCCCCCTCCCATACGACCGCCACGCCCCCTCCCATAGACTTGTATTGAAAGGGGCGGAGCCGTGACAATGCTCCGGCCCCTGTATTGCGCATCATTACGTGCAGAGCGAACTCGCTCTGTGTTGTAATGATAGCGCAGTGCCGCAGCTGGGATCCCGGGGCTCCCCAGCAGCAGCACTGCGGCAATCTGACATCTTATCCCCTATCCTTTGGAAAGGGGATAAGATGTCTAAGGGCGGAGTACCCCTTTAAGTTACCTGTAGTACCCCCTACAGCAATCATATTCACCTGTGAACCCTTTTTCTGACTGCCCATGCACATTTCATACAGGGCCTCATAGTTTTATTCAGCATCAGTTTTCTAGAACTGTAAAGTTCAGGTTGAACTCACAACTCCCAGAAACGTGATCATGGTCTGCATGGAATGTTGGAGGACCTTTGCTGCACTCACCAATATTCTGGTCTGTTCTGGATTTCTATTTACATCAGGCTCACACTGTACAGGCCACTAGGCACATGGCCAAGAAACCAGTGTCAAAACAACTGCAGTATTCTTGATCTAAATACAGGTGAAGCACATAGGATGAGATTAAAGGGGTATTCCAGGCCAAAACTTTTTTTTACATATGAACTGGCTCCGGAAAGTTAAACAGATTTGTAAATGACTTCTATTAAAAAAATCTTAATCCTTCCAATAGTTATTAGCTTCTGAAGTTGAGTTGTTGTTTTCTGTCTAACTACTCTCTGATGACTCACGTCCCGGGAGCTGTGCAGTTCCTATGGGGATATTCTCCCATCATGCACAGCTCCCGGGACGTGACATCATCATTGAGCAGTTAGACAGAAAACTTCAGAAGCTAATAACTATTGGAAGGATTAAGATTTTTTAATAGAAGTAATTTACAAATCTGTTTAACTTTCCGGAGCCAGTTGATATATATATATATATATATATATATATATATATATATATATATATATATATAAAAAGGTTTTGCCTGGAATACCCCTTTAATGTGTGTGTACCAAAATTTTGGTGAAGTTTTGCACACATTAGGAGCATTGTCGAACAAAATTAGACAAAGGAAAATGGCATTGTTTGCCACTGTCAACTATCAAGGGTTGTGGCTTAGAATAAGGTGTGGATTATGAAGGGGGTGTGGCTTAGACCCCATTACTGAGAAAATCTGGCATGCTAGAATCTAGTATAAGTTTATGTTTTTATTTATCTCCCTCATTGTTTTTACCTGCTTCACCTGTACTTGCCGTTAAACTGTGGCAATTTGTAGCAAAACAAATATGGCCGGTATGGCCCTGTGTTATAGGGCTAGCAGTAATTCTGAGCAATAAATGAATGATCAGCCTCTGCCCACATATTTTCCCATGTAATAGGGGATGTGTGGCTGAGAGCTGAGTACATGGCTGCATGAACAATAACTTGGCAAATAAGCGTTGGTTTACGAGATCAGTACTCGTTTACTCAGCAACTCAGGCCAAAAGCCTTAATCATCTATAATTGTTACACACAGAGTTCACATAGTTTTCCACCTCTATCTATCTATCTATCTATCTATCTATCTATCATTAACACAGACAGCAGTTGTTGGATACAGACGTTGAACATCAGTTCTCATTGGATACAGTCCTAGGAGATCTCAGAGAAAACTCAAATTTAACAAGCAGATCGGACACATTAAGGGTAGGGTCATACGCAGCGCATACGAAGCATATTTCCCACTGCCATAAATCTTCCTGGCAGTGGGAAACACGCTGCATATGTGCAATGAGCAGACACACAGGGCTTTCCCCTCCGCAGCCCTGTGTGTGCAGTTAAGTTCGGAGGCGTACCGAGCGCACGTAACTGTGACATGCAGCCCACCTCTAAACCTTATTGAATACACAGGGCTAAGGCAGGGAAAGTCATTTATGTCTGCTCATAGAAAACATGTGGCGTATTTCTCACTGCCAGGCAGATATCTTGCAGCGTATAATGTGCTGTGTGCGACCCTATCCTAAAACTGAACTCTTTAAAGAGTACCTGTCAGTAAATAAACTGTTCTAAACTAACTAAGGCTATGTTCCCTAAATACTCCTAACACCCTTCCCACCCTTTAAAACAATACAGCTTTAAATAGCTCTGTATCTTACCATTCTTCTTTCTCACATGGACAGTGCAATTTCCCAGCAGGAGAAAGTGGGCATTTCCCAGGCATAACATCACTGAAGCCAGCTGGGGGACCACTTCCGCCCTCACATGGTTGCAGTGCTGTGATGAATAAAAGACCTCAGGCTCCATTCAAGTTTCAACCTGTGTTGCTATCAGTGAGGCTATCCTGCAGGTTTCAGTTTGTGCAGCTTTCTGTGAGAATCTGTGGAGCTTTCACATTCTGTGCAGCTGTCAACCAAGCTCATTGCAGAGAAACACTTCCTGAGTATTGACTCCTGCCAGGCCAGGAGGAGATCAAACTCACTGTATTAATTGTGGCAGGGAACAGAACAGAGCTAACTAGTGGCCGTTTTTTCTATTACAATTTAAACATATTTATGTTGATAATTTTAGCGAGTGAATGAAAACGTGTCTGCTAATTACACAAGGAACACTATATTAAAAGTTTTATTTGGTGACAGGTACTCTTCAATAAAGACTCAAATACCGGACAAGATTACTGTAGCTTTGCTCAACTCCAGTAGTCGCGTATCCATATTCTCAGGTTGTTCTGTCCTTCCCATAAACCTTGCAGCTTACCTGCTACACATACTATGCAGCTCTGACTGGTTATTTGGTAACAAAAGACTAAGAAAGACTAAGGGGGAGACTAAGAAAGACTAAGGGGGAAATTTATCAAAACTTGTGTGGAGGAAGAGTGGCACAGTTGCCATAACAAACCAGATTGCTTCTTTCATGTATAAAAGGGACTCTAAAAAATAAAAAGAGCTTATAGGTTACTATGGGCAACTACTCTACATAGGTTCTGATATATCTCCCCCTAAACCCCTGAAAGATTGCTACGTAATTGCCACATATATACAAGGTGATCCTAGAGACGGGCCATAATTGCTTTTAATTAAATGTGCTAATCATAGCTAAATAGTGCTGCCCCTGGGAACGCTTATCCAAACTGTGTCCTATTTTCTAGCTTACCAGCAATTACCAAGAAAAATGGCAGCCTCAACAGAACCCAACACACACTTACGGTAAAACAATTTAGAAAGGCATCAAAAAGGCACTGCAGTTGCAAACACCATCAGCTGTCAGCTTTCAAATCAGAGGTGAAATGCAATAGGCATCCAATATCAGCCTTCCAGCAAACAAACCAGATTATTCTTGCAAATTATAGTTTCATTTAAGAGCGGCATAATGAAAAGAGACAGGAAGCTGGGGGAAAGAGGAGATGGGACTGGCTTTGGAATGGTGGCAAAATTCATTTCCCAACAGAAGCTTTCATTTTATTTTTTTATTATTTTTCCACACCTTCATTTACAGATAAGCAAAATAGGCTCATTTTCCACAGAAGTAATAAAACTCCAACCCACGATCCCGTAAGTGCCATTTTCATGAGCGAGAAGCGTATCATAAAGAGGGAAAATTATAGACTAGGGAATGTATAAACTGCAATAAGGTGAAAGGCAATTCCACACCATTACTGATAGCCGCCAAATCTTATACATGTTAAAATGGGTTTAGAGGTCGAATGAATTTGTAAAAAGCCGACCATTTCTGCTGTCCGAGGAATGGAAATTCTTCTGTGCCAGCTGCTCCCATCGAAATATATATATATAAATGTACATTTAATCCATTTAGCCCCACACCGGTGCCAGCCTCATTTAGCGGTAGGTAGGGCCTAAATCATTTAAACTTTTAATTCTTCTCAACAAACACACTTTCTAGGATAGGAATTCAAGTAGATATACACAGATCTATGTGTTTCTAAATGCATCAGTCTGACTCACCTTCCTGACTATACCAGCTTTCTATGCTGCTGCCTCCAGGCAATGATGGGGTTAAAAAAGCTATTTAATTTTAGACACTCATTATTCAAAATTCATAACGTTTCCATTAAACCTGATGTACAGTCTTTTCTTGTCACTATTACAAAAGTAATAGAATTCACCCCGGGATCATGCACAATGTGTTATGCATAGATAAAAGCGGTATCAAAAATGCCTTTGAAACTGGGATATAATACTTTATCCTGTCCTGAATTACAGCATACATCCAGGATTTCCATTCAAGACATTCATTTGAAGATTAGGATTAATAATAATGTAAATAGTACATGGTACACTTTCTAATCTGGAGATAGAACTCCCTTAGGATTAGAATAATTTCCCTGGGCAACTTTTCAAGCGATTAAAACCTTGTCACGGTAATGTTAGTCTGGATAGAGATGTTTGACTCATTTATTGAGAATCAGTCAGATGACTTACTCTTATTATGCCTTTTAAGGGTCTATTCACACGTACAGTATTCCGCGCAGATTTGTTGCACAGATTTGATGAGCAGGATTTCAGGCTGTGTTCAGTCAGTTTACATTGAAATCTGTAGCACAAAATCCTGCGCATCAAATCTGCGCAGAATACTGTACGTGTGAATAGACCATTAAGCCATAAAATAAGTTGGCAAATAAAAGTTGAGCAAACACATGAGAAGTTGTCATTTAATTCACAGGACTGACTTTACATCAGTGTATTAAGAAAGCCCAACCGACAAGGAGAGTGATCCAGATCATGATACGGTGTGGTATCCCGCAGACAGATTAGAGCCCTGCATTGGGATTGGGATCCCGCGGGACCCAACCCAAAATGTGCAGGAGGCTGCTGTGGGCAGGCACAGGCAGTCATGCGGGTCCCGCAAATCCCCCACCACTGTGGCAGCCTGAATAAATTAAGTCCGGACTCTCAGTAGTCCCTCCCACCCTCCATTGACAGAGATCATTAGAAAGACAAGATAATCATGCTGCTCTCAGTCTTGTCTCCTCCCTCCACTGCCTTTTGATGTGCTACTTCACGCCGCCATTTTTTGGAGCCAGCTCAGCCTGCCCTTGAGGATCGTCGTCTCAGTTTGTTGCTCGTTCCCCACTGTATAACGCAGCCCTGATCAGGGGGCTCACGTGCTTAAGTTGCACTGCCACCAATGTTATTACAAGTTCAGGTGCAGGTCCGGCAGGGTATTTGCAGACAGAGCTTGCACCGGTCGATGACCCAGGTCCCAGGGCCTTTGCACACACACACACTGCAATTCACATGGGGTAAGTGCACTGCAGAGCATTGTGTATTCTACAGACACTGGGGTGCAATACTCTGCACATACCCTCACCTGTAAAACAGAACTCTGCAGTGTACACACACTGCTATACACATGGGGGTATGTGCAGAGCATTGAACCCGTTTCTGTACTACAGACACTAGGGTGCAATGCTCTGCACATACCCTCATGTGTATAGCAATGTATAATGTTAGCAGGAGGGATCAGGCACAGAGATTGTCGGGAATGGGCAGAATTGGACAAAGATGTTGTGGGAGCGGGCAGGAGTGGAGAACAGACCCTGCGGGAGTGGGTGGGAATGGACAGAAATTTAACAGGAGCGGGCAGGATAAAAAAAAAAAACAGTCCAGCGCAGGGCTCTAACTAAGATTCCCTTTCAGAAATCCAAGCAGTCTGTGGCCTTTGCAATATGAGTTCTTTAGAGAAAACACTGTTTTTCTTAAAGGGATGTAGACAGCTGGTTCACTTGCACTATATACACTACACAGGGTTATAGTGTGGATGAACCTGGTTAAATCAAGGTATTAGCCCCTGTTGCATATATGTGCATTTCCCCCTGTGTGCACTGTATGCGGCAGCTGGCTTTCTAAGCTTCCCTGCCTGCACCCCCTCTGCTGCCGAATTTCCTTCTACTTAAAGGGGTGTTCCAGGCAAAAACTTTTTTTTATATATCAACTGGCTCCGGAAAGTTAAACAGATTTGTAAATTACTTCTATTAAAAAATCTTAATCCTTCCAATAGTTATTAGCTTCTGAAGTTGAGTTGCTGTTTTCTGTCTAACTGCTTTCTGATGACTCACGTCCCAGGAGCTGTCCAGCTCCTATGGGGATATTTTCCCATCATGCAAGGGATATTCTCCCATCATGCACAGCTCCCGGGACGTGACATAATCATTGAGCAGTTAGACAGAAAACTTCAGAAGCTAATAACTATAGGAAGGATTAAGATTTTTTAATAGAAGTAATTTACAAATCTGTTTAACTTTCCGGAGCCAGTTGATATATAAAAAAAAGTTTTTGCCTGGAATACCCCTTTAATGCATATTATCTTTACTCTCATGTCCTTATGACGTAAGTGTCTAGTTCCCATATGAGTATTGCGCTCTGCTAGCTACACCCTGAATAAAGTCAGCAGAACCCACCTCCTTAAGGCTGATTCAGCTGACTGGAGAGAAGAGTCGGGTGTGTTGGATTATTGCTACAAAAACCCTATTGTCCCTGGAGGGATAAGCCACCTCCAGAGCTGTGTCACCAACACAGAGAGCGGAGAGAAAGTGATCCGCTATGTTGGAATAGCAAAAAGCTATTGGACTTCTGGGGATCACATGTCAGGTATTGACATAAGATGACCCTAATATTTGAAAGTAAACAATATTAGCTCATTTATTTCACCTGGAGAAATTAATCAACTGTTAATGTCATGAAAAACCGCTAAAAGTTTTGATCAGTCAGGGTCTCAATGCAGAGACCCTCACTGGCTCATTAGGATGAATGGCAAGGTGCTTTACTTCATGGCTCACAGGGTGGTCCCATTATAAGTTTATGGGGCAGTCTAAACAAGCGGGTTCCATAGTCTCCTGTAACAAGTTGGGGTTTAAAGCACTCAGACACGTGCCTCTCCTGTTTTTATTTAGGGATCAGCGTGGGTTTAAAAAAAAGCTTTTAACACGTTACAGAGACACGGCAAAAATTTAGATAAGTGACAGTAACATTTAAAATTGAGGTCAATAGCAGAAAAACTCCCACTGAAACATTTGGGCATAAAAAAACATTACAAGAGCATTTACATCTGGGAGAAATAAAACCATAAAATAACATTTAAAAAATAAAAAAATGAAATGTTCTACTTTGGTAGAAGCTGTCTGCTAAATAGTCATCAGGCCAGAAGTTGGAAATATCTTGTAAATAAGAAATATGTCCCTCTAGAATAAAAGTCCAACTTTAATTTCTGAAACAAAGTTCACTACGTTTGTACAATAGAGACGTAGACTGACAATTCATGGAGTGAATTTAACCTTATAGACTCCCACACATTTCCAAGGTATTTGTGAAGTATGAAAATAACAGATGTGTGCAAACGTCTAATATCTAATGTACATTGGGGGAGATTTATCAAAATCTCTCAAGAGGAAAAGTTGCTGAGTTTCCCATAGCAACCAATCAGATGGCTTCTTTCATTTTAAACAAGGCCTCTTCAATATGAAAGGAGCGATCTGATTGGCTGCTATGGGCAACTTTTCCTTTGCAGAGGTATTGATACATCTCCCCCAATGTACATTAGATATTAGACGTTTGCACACATCTGTTATTTTCATACTTCACAGAAGTGGTACATTAGGTCACAAACATTGTATTTTATGTTTGACAGCAGCAGTTCCAAGAGAAAAGGATGTTCACAAAGAGATAGAAAAGTTTGGCAGTTTAATAGAGGACACCAATCAAAAGTAAATAAAAAAGTGTGGTATAATGCTGACACGCGCATCCAGTTATTCAGGAGAATCTATAAAGTTACAGCAGATAGCACAAGTGCGTGTCACAAACAACTTTACTATACAACTAAAAGACTTTGAGAAAACTGTCTACGGACTCTCCTCAATGAAATGTGACATCCATGCTTGATGTGCAGATCATGCTGGCAGCCACCCTCTTTAATGGAGCGGAGTTTGGAGGTGGGAGGAGCGTGGGATTAGTAACTTCTTACAGTCTTCTCTGATCCTCAGCAGGAAGCCCTCCCAGCCCTAGCATTTTCCCAGCCTGTTCTATCCAAGTCAATCCCCATATCTAAGCTGCACCGCTCCTGCTTCGACAATCCTAATGAGTGCGGATTTTTTAGGAAATTATACTTTGCATTCTTATTTGAGCCCTCCCTCTGAGCTCTGCACATTTTATAATTCTTAAATGCTAGGTTTATTAACCATTGCCTCATTACCCGCAGTCAATGTTAATCATGCACAATGTTTTACCATTTTTAGGTTCTTGTTTTTCAAGGACTTCCCCCCCCCCCCCACACACACTTTTTACAGAGTAATATTTAAAGTAAAGTATTTAAATTGTATGTGTAATTGATCAAAATGATAACTTATTAACATGCTTTTACATGACAATATATATTTCATACAAAGGGGTGTAAAAGAGAGGAGGGGGTTTACTCTGTTTTTTTTTGTGTTAAATGATGGTGATTTTACACATATATTCACACTGTGTAATCTCTGGACAGACTAAATCTGTCCGGGATTCTGAGTGCAGGCAGTGCAGACTGAATCAGTTAGGGCTAGGACAGCGCAGACATCGCCGTCCCCATAGATAGCAATGTCTGCAGAGCGGAGATCTGCCACATTATTGGACAAGTTCAATGTTCTGGCGGAATTTGTCAAGGGGACTTTCTGGGCAGAAAGTCCACCTTGAAAACTCTGCAGTGTTCACTGTGCCGTGAAATCCCTGCAATGGGTCTCTACTGCACCGGAATTTCCAAGTGGGATATCAAAACAGAGTTCCGCTCGGAAATTCAGTAGTGTGAACCCCGCCTTAGAGGACGCAGTGAGTAAATGTACGCACTGCATCTGCTCTTGGTCTCTAATGCATGCTCAGGAGCTAAGCACGCTTTATAACTGGTTGGTCGTGGCTGCTATTAGCAGCCAGGATCCATGGCTAATGCCAGACATGACCGATCAGGGTGATGTCCAGCATGAAGCCTTTAGATACTTCAACCAGGCGTCTAAAAGTGCCAAAAATAACATGCCGGTAGTTCATGGAATCTGACCGGGACCTGAATGGGAGATTCCGGGGTGTCCCAGCGGTTGAACCCCACGCAATCAGACACTTACTCCCTATACTGCGGATAGGGGATACGTTTATTACTGCAGGACATCTTCTTTAATAAAACTGCACAGCCAATAGCCTAAACAGAAAAAAATACAAAAGTCCATAATTGTTGATTTTTGGTCACTTCATATGCCAGAAAAAAATTAAAAAAGGTTATAAAAAAGTCCATTAAAAACAAAAAATGGTATCTATAAAAAAAAAAAAAAAAAAAAAAGGTCACAGGGCAAATCATGGAATCACTTATACAGGAAAAAAAATGTTATCGGGGTCAAAAGAGGACATTTTTAAGCATTTAAATTTTTGCCCAAAAAGTTAGGTGTTTTATCTTTAGTAGTAAAACAAAACAAAACCAATATAAACAGTTTATTGTTGTAATCAGAATAAAGATAAAGTGTAATTTTTACCAAACCGTAGAAACAGAAGCTGGTAAAAACAAATTATTTTAAATCAACTGGTGCCAAAAAGTTAAAAAAAAAGAGTTGTAAATTACTTCTGTTTAAAAACCTTAATCCTTCCAGTACATATCAGCTGCTGTATGTACCAAAGGAAGTTGTATAGTTCTTTTCTGCCTGACCACAGTGCTTTCTGCTGCCACACCATATCAGGAACTGTCGGGAGCAGAAGAGGTTTACAATGGGGATTTGCTCCTGCTCTGGAAGGTTCTTGACAGGGACAGAGGTGGCCGCAGAGAGCACTGTGGACAGGCAGAAAAGAACTATGCAACTTCCTCTGGAGCATACAGCAGCTGATAGGATTTTTTTTAATAGAATTTACAAATCTGTTTAACTTTCTGGCACAAGTTGATTTAAAAAAATGTGTTTTCCACAGGAGTACCCCTTTAATAGCAGACAACTGCCAAATGAGTCAATAAAACCCTACATCACTAACCATTGAATGAACACAAGTCTATGTGATTCAAGTACCTGACAACAAGCCATGTGAAGTAAGAGAATAGAAGAAAAAGAAATTAAATGCTCTCAGTGTTTTTTATATAGTTATAATTACAAATCATTCACAATTCTAACTGTGGACAAAAAAACTAATTTGTCAATGCGAATGGAATGAACTCTCCGCACTAAGCAACATCTGTCATGGTGCACTCTTTTACTCCATACTTACAGTTCTGTACAATCTCTGTTTTTATCTTGATTACTCCTGACAACTTTTCTTCCTAATTATTGGCCTTCATCCACCATACAAGTATCTACAAAAACCTCTCCTTGCCCCCTTGAGCAGTTTAGACTTTGAAGGGAAAAGCAAATGAGAGATCTCCCTCCCTGCATACCATTACACATTTACATCGGTTTCTTTAAAAATGCATTTATTATAGACGAGCAGGCCTGTACAATCCAGTATTATTGGACACGCTTCTGAATTAATTTCCACCTCGAAAGCTACAAGATGAAAAATCTTAACTGTGTGATAAATTAAGCTGCCAAACGAAATGGATTAGCGATCAGTGAAATTGCCTGATAGGCTGTCAGATCCGGTTCAGATTAGAATTCATCCTCTCCCCACCTGTTCATTAAGAGCCAAGTTCATGGCAACGCCGGTGACTGATTGCACGTTAACAAGCTGTTTATATGGGGAGGTGCTGCTGGCCCAGTCAACATGTCTATACTCACACATTAATTTAGGAGTAACTCGCATATAATGTATTCCGTTCACATCCTCCATATGTAAAATAAATACGTCTTGCCCTGGAGTTTAATTTTAAGAATGACAGAGAGATGAGACACCGTGCAAAATTAAAATTTAACAAAGCGAGTCAGATAGATCTCCCTGGCCGTGGAAAACTTATGAAGATAGGGAAAGTGCATGAAATGGAATGAATGTATCAGTGTAAAGGTGCTGGATTGATATGAACAGCTGGATAATCGTACAGGTAGTCGGGAAGAGTTCATGTAGAGACTAATATGGCAAAACACATCCTGTTCCTCCATGAACAATAAATATATCTAATGATATGAGGAGAGTGTACAATTTATTATGCAATCATTTTTAAGATATGTAAGTTTTATTCCCATTGTAATATACAAATTATTCATGTCTTACACACATAAAACTATACAGAAGTGTCCACACCTAGCTTACTGTTCCTATTAGGCTAGGTTTTCCACTTGTTTTTTTGCAAAAATGCTAAAAAAAACAAAAAAAAACAAAAAAAAAACACTTATTCTGCTGCATGGGATGTTAGCTGCAAGTTAATAGGGAACTGCTAAATTCTATAACCAATTGATGTTTTTCAGTTTGGCGTTTAAAAAAAAAAAAATTATTATCCTTTAAGAGTTTTAATGCTATTTTGGTCTCAGTGGGCGATTTTCAAAATGACCTCATGTTGAGACTTTGGCGTTTTTTCGGGACAATCCAGGTGTTTCTCCCAAAGAAGTCTATGGGAGTGAAAAAACACCACAAAAAAGCCATGTTGGTTTAAACATTGGCTTTTTTTACAGGCGGTTTTTATTCTTTTTTTTTTTTTTACTTTAGCGGTGCCGGCCAATCAACATTTTGAGCAGCAAATATTAATCAGTGATGTGAAGTTCTATTCGCATCACTGGCCAGCCAGAGTACTGAGCAGGGATTGCGGAGTGGTGCAGTGCCGCCTGCATCTCAGGAAAATAAGTGCCGATCGCAACTCACTCTTGAGACCCGGGGCGATCTGTCACTTACTGCGGGTACTACTGCTCCCAACATTAAGCACACTCTGTTCCATGCAGGGAGAAGTAGTAGGAACAAAATAATGTACGGACATATAGCTGTCTGGGCATGCTGGGAGTTGTAGTTTTGCAACAGCTGGAGGCACACTGGTTGGGAAACACTGATCTAGATCACCAACCCCCTACTCAGTACACTGCACTTCACTGACCTTATAGGGAAACCATCCCATTAACCCCTTAACGACCACGGACGTAAATGTACGTCCTGGTTTGGAGGGACTTCCCGCACCAGGACGTACATTTACGTCCTGTGTATGACCGCGAGCAATGGAAGGGTGCTCGTATCATACACGGCAGGTTCCGGCTGCTAGCAGCAGCCGGGGACCGCCCGTGATGACCAACATCCGCGATCGCGCGGATGTCCACCATTAACCCCTCAGATGCCGTGATCAATACAGATCACGGCATCTGCAGCATTGCGGTACTTTGATTGGATGATCGGATTGCCCGCAGCGCTGCCGTGGCGATCCCATCATTCAGCATGGCGGTCGGAGGTCCCCTCACCTTGCTCCGGCCTTCTCCCGGGGTCTTCTGCTCTGGTCTGTGATCGAGCAGACCAGAGCAGAAGATCCACGATAATACTGAGCAGTGCTGTGTCCTATACATAGCACTGCACAGTATTAGCAATCAAAGGATTGCTATAGATAGTCCCCTATGAGGACATAAAAGTTGAGAAATGTAAAAAAAAAAAGTTTAAAAAAAAGTGAAAAATCCCCTCCCCCAATAAAAATGAAAATTGTCTGTTTTTCCCATTTTACCCCCAAAAAGCGTAAATTTTTTTTTAACAAGCATATTTGGTATCGCCGCGTGCATAAATGTTCGAACTATCAAAATATAATGTTAATAATCCCGTATGGTGAATGGCGTAAACGTAAAAAAAAAAAAAAGTCCAAAAATGCTGCTTTTTTTGTCACAATTTATAAAAAAAAAAATTTATAAAATATAATCTAAAAGATTTATATATGCAAATGTGGTATCTAAAAAAAGTACAGATGACGGCACAAAAAAGGAGCCCTCATACCGCCCTATATATGGAAAAATTATGAAGTTATAGGTGGTCAAAATAGGGCGATTTTAGATTACTGATTTTGTACAAAAAAGTTTTTGATTTTTTTAAAGCAGTACAAAAATATAAAAGTATCTAGCCATGGGTATCATTTTAATCGTATTGACCCACAGAATAAAGAACACATGTCATTTTTACCGTAAATTGTACAGTGTGAAAATTTGGGTTTTCATTTAAATTTCCTCCCTAAAAATTTTTTTGGGGGGGTTCGCCGTACATTTTATGGTAAAATGAGAGGTTTCATTACAAAGTACAATTGGTCGAGCAAAAAACAAGCCCTTATATGGGTCAGTAGATGGAAATATAAAAGAGTTATGGATTTTATAAGGCGAGGAGGAAAAAACGAAAACGCTAAAATAAAATTGGCCTGGTCCTTAAAGGGGTACTCCGCCCCTAGACATCTTATCCCATATCCAAAGGATAGGGAATAAGATGTCAGATCGCCGTGGTCCCGCTGCTGGGGAGCCCCGGGATCCCCACTGCGGCACTGAACTATCATTACAGCACAGAGCGAGTTCGCTCTGTGCAAAATGACGGGCAATACAGGGGACAGAGCAGCGTGACGTCATGGCTCCGCCCCTCGTGACATCACGGCCCGTCCCCTTAATGCAAGTCTATGGCAGGGGGCGTGACGACTGCCACGCCCCCTCCCATAGACTTGTATTGAAAGGGGTGGGCCGTGACGTCACGAGGGGCGGAGCCGTGACATAATGATGCTCCGGCCCCTGTATTGCCCGTCATTACGTGCAGAGCGAACTCGCTCTGTGCTGTAATGATAGCGCAGTGCCGCAGCGGGGATCCCGGGGCTCCCCAGCAGCGGGACCGCGGAGATCTGACATCTTATCCCCTATCCTTTGGATAGGGGATAAGATGTCTAGGGGCGGAGTACCCCTTTAAGGTGAAAATGGGCTTGGTCATTAAGGGGTTAAAAACCCATTAGTCTAATCTTGCAGGCAGCATGTTATAGAGCAGGAGTAGGAGTAGTGTTGAGGGAAATATATTTTTTGGGCCTACTCCGTGATTGACAGTCTTCTTCTATAAGCCTCTGCTTACATTGGCAGGAGTCAGTAGCCACTAAGACTGCCCACTGGATTCATATACATAGAAAGAAGTCCAGTGGGTGGGCCATAAAAGTGATTGACAACTATCTAACAGTTTATATGTCTTGATGATTTCCTTCTGCTCTATAAATCATAATGGCAGCTCCGACACCATGTTCCACATGACAGGTTGCCTTTATGGGCACTGTGTGCTCACACTCTCTCTCTCACTCATTTTCTTCCTCTTCCCTAACCTGCCGAAACTTGTTATTTCCATTCCAGGATATGGTTCCACGATAACTAATGGACAGAACAACCACTGCCTTGGGAATATAGAAAAACTGTTCCAGGTTAAACCCCCCCAAAGGACGAGGGGGCACTCCCTCCGTCTGGAGAAGAAAAAGTTTAGTCTCAAGGGACGACACGCCTTCTTTACCGTGAGGACTGTGAATTTATGGAACGGTCTACCTCAGGAACTGGTCACAGCAGGAACAATTAACAGCTGTAAAACAGGATTAGATACATTCCTGGAACAAAATAAGATTAATGCTTATGAAGAAATATAAAATCTCATCCCTTCCCCAATATCGCGCCACACCCCTACCCCTTAATTCCCTGGTTGAACTTGATGGACATATGTCTTTTTTCGACCGTACTAACTATGTAACTATGTAACTCAGAAGGCAGAGCAGGGGGAGGGGAGGTGAGGAGCTGTGTCCCTTTGGGAGGGGGGAGATGAGGGGGCTTGGCTTATTTATCTTATGCAAACAGAGAAAAAAAAAGCCCTGACATGTTGTCCAGAGCAGACTTTGAACATGGCCAACACTGTGGACAACAGTAAAAGAAAACACTCTGAACTACAGAACTTCCTGCACAACAAACAGGTAAGAAAAACACACACATGCTGCCAAAACATATAACACATGTATATTGCAAAAAAACAAAACTTACAAAGAAGATGCAACATGGTCAAAAAAATTAACCACCTTTAACGCTTTACTGATCAGTCCTCCCCACTCCAAGCAAGCACCTTTTTCATACTGTCTCATCTCTATATCTACATACATTTCTGGGTGCTCACACCTTTTTTTTAAATTAGTATGTGCTCTGTATTGTCTAATTTGGTCTGTGTATATACTCGCTAAACTGTAAAGTGCAGCTGAATATTTTGGCGGTATATAAAAATGTATCAGAATTATTTTTTTTTTTTTTACTTATAAGCCGTGACTACACAATAATACTGTTTCAGTCTGCTAAACTGCTTCCTCTGCTGACTGCCAAAAAGTTGTAGTCAAACTATATTAACTTCCTGTTCCTCGAAAAAATATTCTATTTAGCAAAATACAATACAATTCTGGCCAGTCTTGACAACAACTACATTATTACCAAAATACACTAAAAAAAAACTTCCTTATATGTGGAAAGCATGAGAGGTTTCAATTTTGGGGACATCCCCTAAAGATTTTAGCCTTTAGTATCATTTGTGATACAGCAGGAATATAGCATGCAAAAAAAATATAAAAAATACATGAACATATAATATAAACAGAACCCAGGTTGCCATTTTGAACAGCTCAGGAGTAGGTGACCATCTTTCAGAACTGTAGGTAAGCCAAAGTTCCAATTTTTTCCACACTGACTCCAGCTTGAACTTTGACTACTTTATAAATGATTCATGTATAATAGTAATAGCACATTTACTATAATAAAATATACCATCAGGCTTTTCATCACCTAAAAAAGTACATATTTAACAGACTTTTAATAAATCAAGTACACAATATTAATAATATTTAGCATTTATATTTTTTAGTCACAGCTGATACAGTTCTGTTGACTCCAACGACACAGCCCTGCATCTTCCTCTTCCTTGTTTTATTTGGGGTTGTTAATTGCGGAAGAGCGTTCGCGCTTGAAACATGTCTGACTAGTGTGCTTTTAATGCTTGCTCCTCACACAATAAAGCTGCCTTCACTGCAGTGCTGGACTCCTTCTTCATTTCTAGTATCCGGGGCGCCTGGCCGGGCACCGGTCCGTGCATAGCACGACACGGGAGGTGAGCTGGACTCTCTTCATTCCTTTGCTGTTAATTGCGGTACATCATTTTTTCAGTGCAAATTTAAAAAGTGTATGAATAAGAACCATGTTACTTATTCACATGGAAAAACCATCGGAAATCAGAGAGCTGATTTGTTCCCACTGAATGGGGCTAATCCACGTCCAAAACTAGCAAAAGACAGAAAAATATGAGAGAGAACTTGTAAGGTTATGTTTACATGTCGACATTCCACATGGACCGCACAGGAACACGCCATCTCATAGATGGCTATGCATTCCGTGCGGACTCTGCACAAAGAATGAACGTGTTCATTCTTTGTGCGGACACGGAAATCAAAATTTCCGTGCCGCAAAAACATCTGGCATGGAAATTTCACTGTGGGCACAGTGCGGCAGAATTCCGTTTAATTAAACAGGACTCTGCTGCAGCGGAATCCAACAAGCAAATTCTGAGGTGTGAACATGGCCTAATTGTATTAAAGTGGTTGTCCAGTGAACAACTTTTCTGATCGAAGGGCAGAGGGGAAGGGCTAATCTTGGGATCCCTTGCAATCTTGACCCCTTGCCACAAATGGACGTTCATTAACGTCCATCTGCGGCTCCCAAGGTATGACCCAGCAGGTGAGCGTGCACCATACCAGGTGGGTCCCGGTTGCTATAAGCAACCAGGACCCACGGCTAATGGCGGACATCGCCAATCGGGCTGATGTCTGGCATTAACTCTTTAGACGCGGCGATCAAAGTTGAAAGTCTAAAGTGAAAGTGAAAGCATCCCGGCTGCTCAGTCGGCCTGATTGGGACCATCGCGGTAAAATCGTGATGTACCGATCAGCTAGAACGCATCAGGAGGGTGCCTTACATGCCTCCTGCATGTTCGATCGGCGATTGATTGCTCCAAGCCTGAAATCCAGGCTTGAGCAATCGACCGCCAATAACACTGATCAATGCAATGGGATTGATCAGTGTTTTGTATCAATGTACTGCATGTTATAGTCCCCTATGGGGGGTATAACATTGCAAAAAAAATGGGGGGGGGAAAGTAAATGAATATCATTTAACCCCTCCCCTAATAAAAGTTTGAATGCACAAACGCACAAAAAAAATTCCCAAGCCCAAAATAGCGTGTTTTTGGTCACTTTTTATATCATGAAAAAATGAATCGATATCATGAAAAAAAGCGATGAAAAAGTCTGATCAATACAAAAATGGTACCGCTAAAAACTTCAGATCATGGTGCAAAGAATGAGCCCCATATCGCCCCGTACGTGATAACGTTATAGGGGTCAGAAAATGACAATTTTAATGAATATTAATTTTCGTGCATGTAGTTATGATTTTTTCCAGAAGTACGACAAAATCAAACCTATATAAGTAGGGTATCATTTTAATCGTATGGACCTACAGAATAAAAATAAGGTGTCATTTTTACCAAAAAATACACTGCATAGAAACAGAAACCCCAAAAGTTACAAAATGTCGTTTTTTCTTCAATTTTGTCACACAATGATTTTTAGGGGGGTAAAATCACTGATGTCATTACAAAGTAAAATTGGTGGTGCAAAAAATAAGCCATCATGTGGATTTTTTGGTGCAAAATTGAAAGGGTTATGATTTTTAAAAGGTAAGGAGGAAAAAATGAAATAGCAAAAACTGAAAAACGCTCGGTCCTTAAGGAGTTAATAACTGGGCCCAGGCTCTAAGAGAGTGCATACCACAGAAGACATGCGATCCATTTCTGTAGCATGCGCTCTCCATGTGACATGCAGAGAGCTGGGGCTCTGTTCTGGACATCGTGGGTGGTCTCAAGGCCGGGCCCTCAGCGATCAGACACATATTCCCTATCCTAGTGGAAAAGCCATTTTTCACTGGAAAAACCTTTAACCTATTAAGGACGCAGGGCATATCCATACACCCTGCATCCCGAGTCCTTAAGGACGCAGGGCGTATGGATACGCCCGTGGGAATTCCGGTCCCCGCCGCTAGCCGTTGGGGGCCGGATCGGGATGCCTGCTGAAATTATTCAGCAGGCACCCTGGCACATCGCCCAGGGGGGTCCTGAGACCCCCCATGTCGTCGATCGGAGAAAATCGCATGTCAATTCAGACATGCGATTTTCTCCAATTTCGGGCTGATCGGGTTTCTGGTGACCGGATCGCCTGGAAAATAGGAATGATCGGAGTTGTCAGTGACAGCCCCGATCAGCCTAAAGGGATAGGAGTGAGGTCGCAGTGCTGCGATCTCCTCCTATCCCCTGCCATTAGTCAGAACTGAGTTCTGACCAATGGTAGCGCAGGACAGGGGGTTGCCATGGAAACCCCCCATTCTGCCCACCCCTGGATGTCGGACAGAACAGCGGGGAGAAGATGGAGTCCTGTACCTGAGGAGAAGATGCATGGGGCCTGGCGATCATCGCAGACATCCAGCGGAGATCCCGGCTGGGTAGGGAATCATCGGTGGGGGGGAGAAATGAAAGTGAAAGTAATGTGATCTTTACTGTGGCAACCACTATGAAGGCCGGACTGCAACTCCCAGCATGCCCAGACAGCCAAAGGCTGTCTGGGCATGCTGGGAGTTGTAGTTTTGCAACATCTGGAGGGTCACAGTTTAATGACCACTGTTACAGTGGTGCCCAAACGGTAGCCCTCCAGATGTTGCCAAACTACAACTCTCAGCATGCCTAGACCACAGGCATGCTGGGAGTTGTAGTTCTGTAACATCTGTCCCTTCAGATTTTGCAATTTTCATGAAATATTTGAAAATTGCTGCTCTACTTTGAAGCCCTCTAATTTTTTCAAACAGTAAAAATATGTCAATTCTATGATGCCAACATAAAGTGGACATATTGTATTTGTGAATAAAAATAAAATGCATTTGGAATATCCATTTTCCTTACAAGTAGAGAGCTTCAAAGTTACAAAAATTCTAAATTTTCATGAAATTTGGGGATTTTTCACCAAGAAAGGATGCAAGTAACGCCGAAAATTTACCACCAAAATAAAGTAGAATATGTCACGAAAAAACAATCTCAGAATCAGAATATTCGGTAAAAGCGTTTTAGAGTTATTAACGCTTAAAGTGACGGTGGCCAGAATTGCGATAAAAGGGCTGCGTCCTTAAGGGGTTGATTGACCTGTATTGTGAGGCGTATTTTTCTGAAAGTAAAAGTATGCTGTCTGAACCTAACCTAAGGAGTTAAAAACTTGTTTAGTGTCCATACAGCACATCAGCTTGTTTCTGATATATGGAGTTATACTATCTTGAGTCACCTGGCGGCTTTAGGGCTGTTGCTAAGCAATAACTCAAAGATATGCCTGCCGCTCAACAAACAATTATTCATTAGTGAGCATAGAGAACACCTATTAAATAATTACTATGGGAACTCATTTTTTCTGGAGATTTGTTTTCATGTCAGAATCTTACAATCTACTCACTAACCACTTACATTTCCCAATCAGGAGACAAGTCTCTGTAATTTTATTTGATACAGCATGTGTTCTTGAACAAAACTATTAAAAATAGAGATGCTTATTCCTCATGTATTTCTTGATATAATGACTAAGAGCGTACTCAGCTGAAGTGTGGAACTGAATCCCTGAATATTAAAGAGGGAGGTACAAGACTCTGCTCAAGTGCTGTACGCAATGACAAATTTGGGTGACAAACAGACTGATTAACTTTGCTCCTTCTTGCATTATGGTAATAGAGAGCAGGTGTACACGTTATCCGACAATAACACGGCAACACAATGATTATGCCGCCTAATCGCTCACACAACCAAATGGGACAAATGCACTTTTCTGAGACATCTGGAGGATACACTAGAACTTTGGAGAAGTAGCAAAAAAACTAACTAAATTGCATTTGTATAGGATGTTTATTGTGCTGAGGAGCCCTGCAAGGTTACGGTTCAAACAGCTGTCAGCTGGATAGCTTAATATTTTTCTGCCATGTTCTTAGCACTATGGGACTTGTCTTTTTATTTAATAACATGCATCTTGTCTGAGTATTGTATTGTATTGTAACTGTTGTAATGTTCCAGAGTCCAATAGATTTAAATTGAAAGCATTGTCGTGCCCTGCACATAATGTGAGGAAATGGAAAAGTGGATGCGAATGAGACAAAGCAGTATGGAAATTCAAGAAAAATGGGTAGAAAGAAGTTTAGGAAGAAATGGGTTTAAAATGTGAAAATCAAAGTATGGGGGGGAAAAGCAAAATGCAAGATTATCTATAATACAGTGACCCTCCGACCTACGATGGCCCCGACCTACGATAATTTCAACATACGTTGGCCTCTCAGAGGCCATTGCATGTTGAAGGCCGCATCAACATACGATGCTTTTGTATGTCGGGGCCATCGCATACACGGCTATCCGGCAGCGCAGACTGCTTCAGCCTCCTGCCGGATAGCCGTTTACGGTGCCCCGTGTGCTCCGGAGATGGTCTCCTACCTGTCCTTGGGGCTCCGGAGCGTCCTCTTCAGGATCCCCTCCATCACGTCGCCGCACACACCGTCCCGTCATGCAATAGGAGAGGCGTGCGTAGTGACATGATGACGGCGACGTGAGAGCGACGTTCCCGGCCAGCAGAGAGGTTATGGAGCGGCAGGGACATCACGGGGACGCGGCAACAGTGATGGAGGGCGACATCCAGGGCAGCGGTGACGCTCCAGAGCAGCGGGGACAGGTGAGTACAACTTCTTATACTTTACATTGCTCGGATCCCTCAACATACGATGGTTTCAACAAACGATGGTTCATTTAGAACGGATTACCATTGTATGTTGAGGGACCACTGTATATTTAGATGCTAATCAAAAAAATTTTGCAGTATCTTGTAATACCTTTTTTATTCAACTAACAGAATTTTGTAGAGAAGCTTTCGGGATTCCTCCCTTTATCAAGTCCAAAGCAAATCTAAGCTCACAAGCAGAAGACACAGGTTACATCTCACAGATATGCAGGGGGTAAGACAATAGATGTGGAGAATTCACACTAAGATGGGCCATAAATTGTCCCGTTATAGGAACATAGACTCAATATATAAGGATGAGAAAAAGGGGGAGGGAAGGGGGAGAAGGGGACAGACTAGTAATTAAGCAGGACAAAGTGAGATGCAAAAGAGAAGACAGTATAGCACAGATTATAAGAAATTTTGATAATGAGATAAAAAGCTCAAATAATTAATTGATTACAGTCTTTCCTCTGC